>NC_133403.1:10088013-10713013 GCF_047511655.1 Castor canadensis | reverse complement strand
ACTAGAAAGCAAGAGAGGGGCTGAACTTGCTTGTATAACAAACCCACCCCTGAGACACTGATGTTACTCTATTAATGAGAGCAGAGCCTAATTACCTCTTAATTACCTCACAATACTTCCCATTGGGATTAACATTCTAACCCCTCAATTTTGGGGAATATATTCATATCATAGCAGGCAAGAAATTCCTTTCATGTTGAGTAGAAGCACTGGGACCTGGTCATCAGGTGAAGGCCTACTTGGACAGTAACACTGGGAGCTGTGCTAAGGGCAACACTGGGCCCCTGGTCACTCTTGATACACAGAAGTGTCCCCCAGTGCCAGCTCCCTCCAGGCCTAGTTCAGGCTTATCAGTTATAATACCCCCATCCAGTCCCCTTCCTGATTTTTCCATAGCACGGAATCAACAACCAGATACATGAGATTTTTTTCCCATTACTCTAAGAATACAAATGTTTAGGATCGGAACTCAGTATTGATACAAATCACTATGATTATAGCTCTGATCAAAACAAAAAACCAAAAAAACCCTGCAGGTATATGTACAAAGTCTGAAAGAGAAAAGCAAAATGAAAGAAGTTCTTTTGTTAGAACTGAAAATAAGGATAAATTGCCATCTCTCACCTTTTTTCAATGTTACAGGTTTTTCTGATGACAGCTTTATTAAAACGTAATTCACATAGCATAAAACTCTCTTTTTAAATGTGGTGGTTTTAGTATATTCACAGAGTTGTGCAACTAGCACCACAATCTAATTTCAGAACATTTTCATAACCCCAAAAAGAAACCCTGCACCCCTTCTTCCCATACCTCTTTTTGTCTCTAGTTACTTGCCTTTCCAACAAGTCACATAAATGGGACCATATCACATGTATTAGGAGGGTTTTTGGTGGTACTAAGGTTTGAACTCAGGGTCTTACACTTGCTAAGCATTCTACCACTTGAGCCATGCCCCTATCCCTTTCTGTTTTAGTTCATTATCAGATAGGGTCTTATCATTTTTGCCCAGGGCCCATCCCAGACCTTGGTACTCCTACCTATGCTTCCCAAGTAACTGTGATTACAAGTGTGCCCCACCACGCCCAGCTTGTTCTTTTAGAAAGGGTGTGGTTAACTTTTTGCTCCAGTTGGCCTAGAACCCCATCCTCCTATTCTGCCTCCCAAGTAGCTAAGATTATAAGCATAAGCCTCTAATGCTAGGCACATATGAGGTTTTCATAAAGAAAAGTGAAACACAATTTCTATACCGATGAGACAAACCATATGTCAAAGCTTATGCTGAGACAAGCAAACAGTAAGTGGGCCAGGCAAAGCTCTGGAAAAGGACAATGTCCCTGGTCCCTGAGGCTAGCTTTGCTTCTTCACAGACTTGCTATGGCCAAGTCTGCAGCTTATTTCTTCCTAGGCTGCAGGTCCCTCCCTCACACCTGACAAAGCCACAAAGGGCTACTCTGACTTTGAAACTCTACAAATTTCAGTGAAAGTACACTAAAAAAGGTGGCAAACAGTCTTATCTAATCAAAACCTGGTAAAACAAGCACCAGACAGGTACATTTTCCTTGGTGAGGGCCACATCTGACAGCTGTGGCTGTGCTCTCTGACCTGCACAGGTTCAGCAGCTGCTGCCCCAGAAGCAATTAATATCTTACCTTCTGGCAGAACCTGGTGGTGAACCCATCCTCTGCCGACTCAGCAAATTCTGTCCAAGGAAGCTTCTCTCTTGTACAGAAAGCAAAGGGCATTGCTGTAAAGAGGAAAAAGGTTAGAATCATATCACACATGACATCTGGGGTTGTCCTCAACCCAGCAGCCAGGTTACCACTGGAATCCTCCTCATCCTAGGGACAGGGAGGTTTCTTCAGAAATAAGAAAAGTTGTCAAATTCCTGGTAGCTCACACCCATAATCCTAGCTACTCAGGAAGCAGAGATCAGGAGGATCTCAGTTTGAAGGTAGCCCAGGCAAACAGTTGGAGACCCTATCTCCAAAAAACCCATCACAAAAAAAAAAAAGGCTGGAGTGGCTCAAGGTGGAGGTCCTGTTCGAGAAAACCTATCTCCAAAAAAACCATCACAAAAAAAAGGGCTGGTGGAGTGGCACTAGGTGTAGGCCCTCAGTTCAAACCCCAGTACCACAAAAAAAAAAAAAGAAAGAAAAGTAGCTTAATGACTCCACAAGAAGGTAGGAACCACTGGACAGGACCAGCATGTCCAAAGAAAAATCATTCTTCTTAAAATCTCTGGCTGGATTCCAACAGGGGGTTAATTCAGTAGGAAATTTCATTAAACTGTGTGTGTGTGTGTGTGTGTGTGTGTGTGTGTCCGTCCGTGTGTCCAGTGCTGAGGCTCAAACCCAGGACCTCACACGTTAGGCAAATGTTCTACCACTGAACTATATTCCCAAACATGAACTCACTGGTTTTTGTTTGCTGCCTCTCAGTGTGCCCATACCTATGCAGGAATAGTTCAGAAACATTTGTAATCCCCGCACATATTGGGTTCAAAAGAGTTTCCTATGCAGGGGCCAGAGGAGAATGCTCTGGGGGTGGACATGAGGACCTATAGCTGTGTATAATGTTGCAAAAAAGCCCTGGCTATCTCTGGAACATCTGCAATACCTGCAGTGATTTTTAATGTCTGCCAATGTGCTGTGTGAACTGATCTCACTGTAATTAAATGTCTTCCTTGGGCTGGGGGTGTAGCTCAGTGGTAGCATGCTTGTCAAACATACTCAAAGTTCTAGGTGCATTTCCTAGCACTGCAAAAATAAGTAAGGTTTTCTGCATGTTCCCTGGCATTCTGGATTGTTCCTTTTGGCATTCTTGTTCCTACTCTTTGACATCTCCTACTGGGTGTTTCTTACTGGGTTTTTGTTTTTTCCTTTTCCTCTGGATTTGTATTACTGAATGCTTTACCTGGACTAACTCAGCATTCTCTTTTTTGCGTGTGATTATTTTTTCATGTATTTTATTCTGTTGGTGATAGAAACCCTTTCGTAAACATTTTTATTATAAGTCAGTAGTCTGACTTCTACATATATCAGAATACTCTTTGGCTCTCCCCTCTCACACGAACCCAACTCCGTTTGTTTTAAAGGGATTAGCCATTTAAAGAGATGTTTCCAGATGTCTGCTATTATTTTGCGGACTTCAAACTGACCAACTTTGTGGAGGAATGTTGGTAGGATGCTTCATGATGTGAGTGTGGTAGATAAATAGCACTGGGGTTTGTGGCCTGTTTAGGAATTGTGACGGTAACCAAACATTTTCCAAACATGTAAAGCAGGTGTGGCCCTCCTCATTTCACAGAGAGGAAAAAGAAGCCACAATCTGCAATTCACTCCAGTCCCAGGAAGCCTGAACCTAAGACTGAGCCAGAGTGAGCACATCACCAATGGCACTACCAGTCTCTAGGCTGCCTAAGTAGATACATGCACTGCTGACAATCCCTGGAGCCTTGGGACCAAGCTCCCTAGGGTCCCTTTGGTGAAGACAAGATGAACTATTTTAAGGAAGTCAACTAGAAAAGCTGTTGATAACAAAAATGTAACTTAAT
The DNA here is from genome assembly GCF_047511655.1 of Castor canadensis. Classification (NCBI taxonomy): domain Eukaryota; kingdom Metazoa; phylum Chordata; class Mammalia; order Rodentia; family Castoridae; genus Castor; species Castor canadensis. Next base: position 10,709,460 of record NC_133403.1, on the reverse strand, counting down.
GACCATTAATTCTCAGTTTTCAGCACATTAGGAGGGACTCAAATGCTACCAAGAATAAAATCTCCCATCCTGATTGCTTTTCAAGTTGCTAAGGCTAATAGCTGCATTTACATTTTAATGGCTTCTTTTCCTGTTTACACAAATACTCCAACATAAACTTTCAAAAGGAGGGTGTGGAATGGAGATTAGGGGAAGTCAGGAACTTCAAAATCCCTACTGTAGTTTTCCAAGTAAAGGGGAAGGGGTTTCACCAACCCACAGTCAGGCTCTTGACTCGGTCCTGGCCCTGACCTCAGGGGCTGCCAGTCTAGAGCAAAATAGATGGATTATGACTTGGGATGTCTACACCACCTGGCAGGACAGTGTGCTCAGTTATGCCTGGGGAAAATGCCCAACACCCAACAAAGGAAGGTGTGTCAGTGCTAGGCCTTGATGGATGTGCAGGAGTTCCTGACTCAATAAAGGGAAGAACTGGTTAAACAATCCAATAAATGCACTTCAGTGTTTGTCACGCACCACCAATTGTAGCCAGGAAAGATGATATGAGTTGCGGGGGGTGGGGACCTGAAAAAGAAGTAGACAAATACACACAGTGGCCTCATGGAGCTTACAGTCTAATGGAGGCAGGAGACAAATCAAGAGTCAGAGAAACAGGAGTGAAAAGGCAAAAGGAACATGAAGTAAGAAAAATTACATGAAGATCACCATGTCCTTTCTCTCTTCTTAGCAGGACAGAAGAATCTTTGGAGAAATCTGACCAGCCTGAAGGAAATGGATCGGAGATACTAACACTGTTATTACCCAGGGATTACTGCTCATCCAGATCACCCTAGAACGGTGGCTAGTGAATTACCTTACGAATTTAGAGTTCACAAACTAGTTCTTCATCCACAATTCTTAAAATAAAAGTAGATAAAAAAAAAAAGTTTGGATTAGGTAGGGACATTGCAGGGAGATAAAATTTTACTTAATTTTGACATCCTTAAAGACACTGCAACCATGATAGAAGAACAAGGTGATAAAACAGGAACTTTCAAACCAAAAGGCTCTTGTAAATTCAAAATATGATAGCAAAGTGGAAGAATGAATGATGAGTTAGATGAAATCTACCAGAAAATCAAGCAAGAAGACAAAGACATGAAAAGTAGGAGGAAATGGGTAGGAAAATGAAGAGCTGTCCAGACACAAATCCTAATAGTAAGTATCAGGGAGAGAGGAGAAAAAATAAAGAGAAGTGTTGAGTAAATTTTAAGAGGCTGTTGTTTTGTACTAAGGTTCTATACTAGGCCTTAACACAGCAAACTAAAACTCAAAATGACATCACTCATACTAAACTTCCATGACACCAAACAGAAACTATTTGCCCAGGTTAGCTTTGAACCAATCCTCCGATCTCTGCCTCCTAACTAGAATTACAAGGCTCTAAACAGGCCAGTTTTAATCAGCATAACAATGTCATTCTTTCTACTTTAATCCTTACCAAAAATAATCTGACATGTTATTTTTTTTTATTGTTCTGTCCCCCTATCTCTAGAGCATTAGGAGTGACTTTTCTTAAAAGAAAAGTAACTTTCAAACAACCAGCCTCTCTTCATTCTTTGTTTATATTTTATTCAGGCTTCCTGTCTATAAAATCAAACTCTTCAGTTCATTTGAAGTCTCATTCTATTTTATGGAATGAAATATTACCTGATTCTACAACCATAAATAAAGCCAATTAAACTAAGTTTGTTATAATTTTGCCTTTTGACAGAAAAGAACTAATGAAATAATACAAGAAAATACAGACTAAAAGACCCAAGTTTCTAAACTGAAAGAATCCTTTAAGTACTTAGACTAACAGGTTAAAAAAGAGGTATTCACAGTGGAACACCATTATGAAATTGTACAGTGAGCAGAAAAAAAAAAAAAACCAGAAGATTCTACAATCTTCCAGAGAAAAGTAAACAAATCATAGACAAAATGCCATAAATCAAAATGGCTCTGAGCCAATCAAAGACAATCAACATTAGAAAATGAAGGAGCAATGTATTCAAACTTCTGAAGGAAAATGATTTCTAGAATTTGATATGAAACTATCAAGCAAGTGTAGAAGACACATTTTGAAATACACACAGTCTTAAAACATTTACCTCTGAGGTGTTCTTTCAAACAGGTACTTAACTGCTTTTATTGAAGAGCACTGACTTCTTACTTAGGTCCCCAAATTAAATAAAATCAGGAAAAAAGCTTGGCGTCTCCATCTTTAATTTATACCTATTGTCCTTTGCTCTGAGTCATTCTCTCCTCTAGCCACCTTAAAATTGAGGAAGGACAGGAATAATCAATAACATCTTCCTGACAAGGGACTGAAACTACCCTCAAGGAATGGTGGGGCCTTGTAGGACAAACCACTCTCCAAATGAGGACAATTACCTGTAATGATGAAACTGTACCCTGGAGCAGGAGGAATCATCTCTTGGAAAACAGACTGCTCCCTTAACATGAAGACAGCAATAACAACTTCTCTGGAACCCTTGAAGAACAAGGCCTGAGATAATGGTCAACCAGGCCATATCCAACTAATCTGATCACTGGAACATATTCGTGATACATACCTTTTGTCTCCTGCCCTAATTCTTTATCTATTTAAAAGTTCATGTCTGTACCCCCAAATATGCCTACAGATGTGTTGAAGTGCTTCTTCCCATGGCGTTTCAGAGGCCATGTAACAGATTTCTTTTCTCTGCCTTTTTTAGCATGTCTCTTTATTTGGTGTACAGGAGCAAGTGGCCAGACCTGACATGTGGAAACACAGAAGTTTGATCCTGGGTTCAAAAACTCTGGTTTCAGAATCACTTCACCAAAACGAGTAAACTCAGAAGGAGACAGGGAAAGAGACTACCCAGGATTATGGCAAAGGAAAACCTCTGGGCGACAGTGGTGCAGCCAGCAGAGGGGGCAGTTAATTCAGAAAGGAGCAGTCATAATATTCTAGGACAGATTCCTTCAAGGAGATAGAACTGATAGATGGTATAATTGTGTCTAAACAGGTTAAAGGGATTTATAAATAAGTAGAAAGTATAGGGTTGAACTTGTGCTGAATATGTAGAAAATGAAGCAGACTGCAGGGAAAACAAAATGATTCAGGAAAAAATATCAATGTTGAAAAAACAGCAAAGCAGAGACTCAATGGAGGATGAACAGGAAGGGTACACATATGTAGAGGGGCATGAGGAAGCAAAGGCAAAACACTGACTTCTTCCATGGTAGGAAGAGCAGAAATGAGGCAAAAACCGAAAAATTAGGAAGTACCAACACAAAAATAAATTCCAAAAGAACCAGCTAAGTATTGAAAAAAGTTAACTCTGGAGAGAACATTTTTTTTTTTTTTAAGAAATAGACCTTGTAGACCCATTTTAACTCTAAACCATGAGCATACATAACTTTGATAAGAATTAAAAAATAACAGCCAGGTGTGGTGGTGCATACTTGTAATCCTACCTGAAGTACTGAGGTCCAAAGCTAGCATGGACAAAAGCGTGAGAATCTAGCTGGAGAAAAAAAAATAAAAAACTAAAGGAAAAAGGGCTGGGGACAGCTCAAGTGGTAGAGTGCTTGCCTGGCAAGCAAAAGGCTCTGAGTTCAAACTCCCCAATACTCGAAAGAAAAAAACGGAAGGAAGGGTGAAAGGGAGGAAAGAAAGAATTAAAAAGAATTTAAAACAACAAATAAGGACCACACAGTGGCTCAAGCCTATAATCCTAGCTACTTGGGAGTGGAGATCAGCAGGATCACAGTTCAAGGACAGTTCAGGCAAAAATTCCATGAGCCCCTCCCTGCCCTCTCCCCCCTACCCCCCCCCCCCCCCCCCCCGCCAAATTCAACCAACAGAAGCTGGGAATGCTGGCACGCACTTTTCATTCCAGCTACATGGGAGGCATAAATAGAAGGATCACAATGCAGGCTGACCTGGGCACAAAGCCAGGCCCTATCTCAAAAGGTTTGGGGACATAGTTCAAGTTGTAGACCACCTGCCTAGCAAGCTCCAAATCCCAGTATCAGGCCTAAACAAACAAAAAACATAAAACCAGGAGTGTGTCTAGCAGAGGAGTTAATTTTTAGATAAGGAGGCAGGTTGGCTGGCTGGCTCTAAACTGAGATCAGAAAGTTAAGCAGGGATTAGAGGGGTCAGAGTGGAGAGTACAAGGAGACCCAATGAAGGTAATTACAAAAAAAAAGAGAGAGAGAGAGAGAGAGAGAGGGATTCTGGTAATAGCTCAGTGGTTGAGTACATGCTTAGTATGAGCAAGACCCTGGGATCGATATCCAACCTGCAACACCAAAAAGAATGAAAGCTGAGGGGAGACTACTGGTAACTTGGATCAGAGCAGAGGTAGAGGAGTGAATGGCTAGGTAACAGAGTGGGCTTGTGAGGGGAGAGGGAGGCTTACACATAGCTTTTCTACTGATGAGAAAAGGAGTTTCTCTTAATTAGGTCGGAGACATCCATGGCAACATGAAGACAAGACGTGATTATTTGAAAGTGGCCAAGAAAGCACCATAAAAGAGACTTACTCCACGCTTCTTGGAAACAAATGATGTTGACTCCACACATTGCAGCCACTTCCACAATGCCTTCTATGCGTCTGTGGAGGGCAGAAACCTGAAAATTTAAAGACTGAGGATTAGAATCTGTTTAGTTCTATTGTGAGATGATTTTTAAGAATTCACCCCAATCCGTATTGAACAAACTCCATCTGACCAGGTAAAAGGTAATGATGGGTTAGGAGGTTCTGTCAGACCAAAATCTGCAAGCTCTGGGCTCCCACAGACTGACTCAGTTTTGCTGGTAATGGAGAACCACCTTTCTTGTGCGGTTGCTGAGAGGCATGAGTAAGGATGGTCTGTTTACTGCATTTGAGCATGTGCACATTCTCACACGCACATACTAGTACGGACACACTCCCTGGGCCAGCATTCAAGGCTTTGGGCTTGTTTTGTCCTGCAATGTCCACTGTCCTGTGTGAATCTCATCTGCCAATAACTCATCTTTCTGGCTCTTTTAAATCATCATGCATTGATATGTGCCCTTGGCTAGGAATGTGCTTCCCTAGCCCTTCTTGATATTTCTGGAGATGTTATCCCTGTCACTCATTACCCCCGTGAACCCTCTGCAGACTTCCTTAGCTGACCTTTGGGTGCTCCTAATGCAGCACTGTTCCCACTGTACTGCCACTTTTTCTCCACTCTCTGTCACAGCCAGAGACTGTGGGCTCCTGGCCCACAGTCTCCTTGTAGGCAGGAAGAAAGTATTCTTGTCTTCTGTGTCCTCAGCACAATGTCTGATTCCCAGGAGACATTCAGAAGTATTGGTTCAAAGAAACACTAAAAGAAGGCAGCTGGAAACCCGGAGAGCAAAAATCTCTTTCCAATGCTCTACACCGTGTTACGTGCCGGTGTGAGGTGTCGAGGGTCCCTGCCTTCACAGGCCAGGGAACTGGCTCATGAACTGGCTGAATGATTAGGCAAAGCCAGCATAGGAAGTGAGATTTGTTAGAGAGAAAGGAAAGGCTACAGCTAGAGAAGTGCAGCGGAGCCTGGAAACCAGTAGCTCGCTGCTCAGGTGAAGGCTGGGGCTTTTATGGATGTTTTAACTCTGGGTAAAGGTTAGGGTGGGATCTTTTCATTGGCCATGGATTCACGGGCTTTCTTAGGTGAACTGGTTTGTTTTGCCCCTTATTGGGGGAGGGGAAACAATCTTGAGAGCATTTTGCTCATCAGCCCTGTGGCAGATCTATCAGACCCTGTATTTCCTCTTTAGGATGCAGAAATGCAGGTTTACAACTCCCTCTTAGGATGCAAGAATGATAGTGCTCTCCATGGGGAGAGGGGATGGGATACTCACTCATCTGCCTTAAGTCTCCAGACCCAACAGTCTCTTCCCCTGAAAGGCTGTATGTTCCGAGGCTGACATGCTGACTGTGTCAACCATGTGAACACACATTTGCTCAGCATTGACAATAAACAAAGTGTAGGGGCAAGACTATCCCTTGATCCTACAGTCTGACAATCTGGGATGTCAGAGGACATATTCACTAACAAGTCAGAGATAAAAGTAAACTGAGAAACAGACATGGGCGGGGTGGGGGGAACACTTGAACTCAAGCCCAGGGCCTTGCCCATGCCAAGCAAGTATTTCACTACACCCTCAGCCCCCAGTCATCTTCTAATTAAACAAAAGCCAGGGAAGAAGCTGGGAAGTGGCCAATGATAAAGCACTTGCCTATCATGATAGTTAGGGCCAGGACTTGATCCGTAAAGAGAGAAAAGAAAAAGGAAAGGAAATACCAACATCAAGAATGATACAGACTGCCATGGAATCCATGTGACCTTAGGTTTCTCTAGAATCCCTAAGAATTATAAAGTATGCTATATCCTAAGGAAACCTTGATGGCAGAAAAAGCTTCCATCAGCAGTTGGAAGAATGCTGTGAAGAAGTGTGTATGTGACAACATGTTTCTTTAAATAAATGAAAAAGGTCAAATTTACTTAGTAACTGTAAGGAAATAAGCAAATGCCTCCTAGTAAGCCTATGGATACCACCTGCTGATAGACTTCTGGCTATAGTGAGCCCCTGCCCTTAGGTCAGGATGGTCCTGACCAGTGTATGCTGGCAGGCAGGCAGCCTTTGGGCAGGTGGTTGAGAGGCAGCTTCCCATGGAGAGAGCTTGAGCCAAGCAAAAGGGGACCCTCTATTTCCCCCTCCCTTCCCCCCCTACCTCCCGCCATTGGTAAATGAAACTTTGGATCAACAGTGGGAGAGGAAGTAGAAGGGAAGATGGAAAGATCAGTGAGCAGTGAGAAGAAGGAAGAGAAAGGATAAGAATCAGAAGAAAAAGAGCTGGAAATGAAGACTGGAAGGAAGGAGGGAGAACAGGGCGAAACCATTTCAACCACTCTTTGAAGTACCTGGGCCAACACTCACTGCCAAACAAAGTGAGTGGCCAGCCAGGGGTTGCAGTGTGTTCAAAAGAAAGGGTGAATGCCAGCAGCCAGTGGCTTATGCCTCTAATGCTACAAATTTGGGAGGCTGAGATCAAGAGGATCATGGTTTAAGGTCATCCTAGGCAAACAGTTTGTGAGACTTCATCTCCAAAATAACAAGAACAAAATGAACTGGAGGTGTACTCAAGCAGTAGGGTGCCCGCTTTGCAAGTGTGAAGCCATGAGCACCTTAGCCTCACTTAAAAAAAAAAAAAAATGGAGGGGGTCAAGCCACCGCCTCCTTTATGTATTTATGGTTAAAAGTGACTGTACCTGTTCTACCACAGGGGCAGACGTGGGGAGGGGGATTCTGTTCTGAACTAATCCCACACGCACGATCCGGGGGCCTCTCCGCTGCTCCTCAGCAGCCTCAAATGCATATCCCCGCAGTTCAAAGTCTTTTTCTGAGGCAGCTTCAAGAGCTTTTCTGGGCAGATTGAGCTCCCTAAATGGACAAGAAAGAAGAGGAAAGAGGATTCTGATGATGTCAGTTGCATTTAAAATTCCCTTCCCCTCAAATAAAAACAAAACCCCTCTCCCAGGACTGGGGGTGTATCTAAGAGGCAAACTGTAGGCTTAGCAGGTGCAATGTCCTGAATTCATCCTCAGGACTCCAAAAAATAAAATAAAAATCCCCCTCCTCCTTTTTGTAGTTCTTTATTAGGTGAAGAACTTGGGATGTTCTGCCAGGAAAGCTACTAGTCACAGGGTCCAGGGAGCCTGGGGAATAGAGAAGCTGCGTCATGCATGAATGGACATTGTTCTGAGTCTGGACTTTCTCTTAGAGTCACAAGGAGACACTAGCAGGAAAGCAGCATGACTGCACCAGGCAAAGGGAGGTAATGTGACCAAACTAGTCAAGAGGTTGGTGTTTTGGAGTTACTGAAATCTGGGCAGAGAATAAATTTCCTGCGGTCAGCACAGAAAGGAGGTAAATGGTTCCAAAATGTGTTTCTGATCTAGAATGAGAGGGCTATGCTGAGCCTAGAGTCTAATGTGGGCTGTGATAAGAAAGAGGGTGGAGAATGGGGCTCATGAGACAGGCTGGATGGAGGCCAAGAACTGACACCACAAGGAAGGCCCTACAGCCATTCCCCCTGACAAAGCTGAGCCTTGGGTGGGTGATCCCCAGGGACTTGTCCTCTGCTGCTTCCAGTGGGGGACTAGTTCCATGCCTAGTGCTGGGTAGGTTTGATGGGGTCCAGGTGTTCAGACCAAAGGTCCAAATGCTCAACCGAATTTTGTGATTTATTAACAAAGACTTATTTATAAAACCTCCTGCCAAAGTGACCATTGGTCAGGCAGCAAATACTTCCTGATACCTATTGCATATCCAGAGCTGGGGTAAAATCCAGAAGCATGGTTCATGGCCCCAGGCCAGGAAGGGCTTACCATCTAAGGGTGAGATGATTACAAAATACCCTGAGAACACATCAAAAAATAACCTGACAGCCATTATCTAATAATAATATTTCTCTCCTACTTTAGATCACTTTCTTAAAGACATTTCTTTCCAAAATCACAGCCCTGTCAGTCCAAGCCCCCTGTCGCCGCCCCCTGCCAGGCACTTTCCATGTGACAGCCCTGACAACTGTGAGTTTGGTTCCGCCCCTGACAATCAGCCTGCTTTTCAAAGAGTCAAGGTTCCCTTCCCTCTGGCAGGTTAGAAATAGCAGCAGTGCCCACACCTTGCCTCCCCTCACTGTGACTGCCTCAGATTGTCCTCCCACCCTCAGGTGGAAGGCCTGTCTTGTGGGCTTCAGCCTTATTCAAGTCATCCTCAGTGGACACAGTCACACAGCTTTCTAGGAGCTATAACCTGAGGATGTGGGACAATCACAAAAAGAAAAAGAAAGGCTTTGTGTATCTGTTTCCCAAAGACCTGTAGTCCCTAGAGCTGGACTGCCCTGTGGAAGTATCCTATGGTCTCAGTCCAGGAATATGTCAGGTAGAGCAAACCAGGCTGTAACCTTTACCAGGTGGATGTCTCTCTTCATCAGAGGATAACCCACATCCTCTGATCATCATCATCAGTACTCCACAATCTCCCCTACCTCCCACCCTTCATCTATTGAGAGTGCTGCCTCTGCCACTGCCAGCCTTGAGGCTATGAACTTGCTTGTCTTCAGCTCCCTGCAGACATTCATTCTCCTAGGCCCAAGGTGAGGCAGTCAGGCTGTTCCACCCTCTAGGCTAGCTGCCTTTGAGGCTCTACCACTCTTCAATATTCTCATGAATTTTTTGGTTGCCATCTTTAAAGTCTCTCTGCTCTCCTGTTATCCAAAGTGATCCATCATCACATCCTGTACCACTGCATCTTAGAGATACAAACCAATACTCAAAAAGGTATCCTGTACAGACCTGGTCAATAAACCTGTGCTGTGCCTACAAAAGATATGGCATGGGGGGATGTGGTGGGGACCTGAGATGGACTCAATATGTATGTGCACCCCCCAAATCACATATTGAAATCCTAAATCCCAAGGGACATGATTAGGTCATGAGGATAGAGCCTTCATGAATGGGATCAGTATACTTATAAAAGGGCTCAAGGAGGTTGCTTGTCCTTGGACAATATGTAGATACAGCAAGAAGGTACCACCTCTGGACCAGGAAAAAGGCCCACACTAGACATGGGCAATGGTCTTGATCTTGGACTTTGAAGCCTCTCAAACTGTGAAGAATACATTTCTGTGGTTGAAAAGCCACATGATCTATGGTACTTTGTTAGAGCAGCACAAAAGGACTATGACAAGCACTGTGCAGCCACAGCTCAAGAAGGAGCTGAGACCAGCAAATGAGCTACAACTTTGATCAGGGGGCTCATGCTGCCTACAGCTCTCCCTTGGTCCCTATTGTTGACTTTCGGTCCCTCCTACCTCTTACTCTGCTACTGAGGACCCCACCCCTCCTGGGCTCATCTCCAACTTCAATGAGAAAAGCAAGTCACTTCCTATCCTGGCTGCAATACCCTCCTGGGTCCTCCTCCCTTCCCTGGTCAAGGCAGAGCTGGCCTGAGGGCTCTAAGCTTCTGCTTCCTCAGTGACATCTCACTTCCAGACCTTCATCTTTCCTCCTCTAATGGCTCTTTACCATCATCATTTTAAATTACTAAACTAGAACTTTGTTACAAAAGAAACATAGTCTTGAAGAGGGGAAAAAGGCAAACAGTAGAAGGGGTATAAAACAAAAAATCAGTTCCTCTTTAAACTCCTGTCTCAAACCTGAGAAAGGATTATCTTAATGTTTTGTACATCTTCCCAAAGTTTTTCTATTAAAAAAATGCAGATGTTATAAGAATGGTATTCTGCATTTTCTTCTCTTTGCCTTGCATCTGTTTTCACTTGACAGTATACAGTCATGAATCACAAAACAATGCTGTCAGTGACAGACTACATATAAGCCTGTGGTCCCATAACATAATGGAGCTGAAAAAATCCTGTCACCTTGTGACACCATGCCTGTCATGACATCATAGTGCAACACATTACTTAGGTGTTTGTGGTGATCCTGGTGTAAATCAACCTACTGTGATACCAGTCATACAAATTATATATATAGTACATAATACTTGATAATGATAACTATATTACTGGTTTCTACATTCACTTTTACTTTTATTGGTGGCACTGGGAATTAAAGTCAGGGTTTACTATACTTTGTAATGTTGTTTTAGAGTATATTTTCTATCTATAAAAAAAGGTTGGTGCAAAACAGTATACTATATTATACCAGCATCATACATCACATGTGTACTACACCTGATTGTATGAAGAGGACATATTGAAGTGTTTGGGTATAGTTCAGTGGTAGATCACCTGCCTAGCATGTACAGGGCCCTGGATGGCAAAAACTAAACAAAACACTTCAAGTGATTGACCTATACCACATAGGTTTGTGTAAATATACTCTGTGATGTTTGCATCATCAAAAAAAAAAAAATCACCTAAGAATGAGAACATTCCTATCGTTAAGTGACACATGTCTACATAGTTTGGACACCCCTCCCTCTAGCAGATTCACCACAAAAGCTGACTGAATCTCTCCCAATAAAAAACAGAAAAAACTAAACAGAGACAGTGTTCCATTCATGCTCCTCTAGATACCTCACTTGCTCTCCCTGCACGAGGGAGCTTCCACATACATTTTCCCTCAGTTCAGCACTTACCTTGGATGGCCATCTCATTCTCCTGTTCTCTGGCTTCCACTTACCATCTTAACAACTTCTCCCAAGCCGGGCGCCAATGGCTCACACCTATAATCCTAGCTACTCAGGAGTCAGAGATCAGGAGAATCGTAGTTCAAAGTCAGCCCGGGGAAACAGTTCTAAGGACCCTATCTTGAAAATGCCCCAAACAGAAAAAGGCTGGTGGAGTACCTCAAATGGTATAGCACCTGTCTAGCAAGCATGATCCCCAGAGTTCAAACCTCAGTACCACCCAAAACAACAACAAAAAAACTGTCCCAGCCTTTGCTACTTAAGCCAGAAATATCCTTAACTACAGACATCTGTGTACTATTGGAACCTTCCTTTCTGTACCATGCTTGAGTCCTCCCAAATACATATCCTCACCTCCAGAGTCTTTGCTTCCTCTGACCCCCTTAATATCCAGGTTCTCCATCCCATTCTCTTTGGGCCTCTCCCATGCTGCACTTGCTCCTCCACCTGGAATGACACCTCCAGCAAAACTCTCAAGCTCAGGGAGCTCCCTGCCAGGCCCACGTCCACACAGCAAACAGCCACTAGATATCTCCCCACAGAGATCCCAAGGGCACCTATAGGGTGCTAAACCATGTCCATGTCATAACACCCAGTATCTGTATGTTGCCCTATTTGAAGAAAGAGTTTTCACGAATGTTATTAAGGTAAGGATCTTAAGGTAGTCTTGATTATCCAGATTAGCTGTAAATACAATGACAAGGATTCTTACAAGACACCCAAAGGAAAGACAAAGGGACAATAGGAGAAGACCAAGACAGAGGTTGGTTGTCATAAGCTAATGAATACCAGAAGTCACCAAAGGCTAGAAAAAACAAGGAAGGCTCTCTTTCAGAGAGTTTAGAAGGGCAGCCCTGCAGATACCTTGGTCTTATACTTCTAGTGTTTTAAGCTGTCTAGTTTGTTAATTATGGCAGCCCTGGGAACTAAACAGCACCCTAAACTCAATTTGTCCAAAGTTGAAATCATGGCCCTTCTCTAAGATTGGTCCTCCCAGATGAACCTACCAGTCTCCTGTGGGTTCAACCCAGATATGATTGAACCTCTGCCACCCCCCATCCACTCACCTCCCTGAAACCTCTGGACCTCTATTGCTACCCACCCCTCCAAGGAACTGTGCTTATTTCTAGTCCTCTCATCCTTCACCTATTCTTTCCTAAACCAATCTTGACATTGACCATCAGGGGAAATTCTTCAAAAGCTTCCACCACTGTATGGATGAAGTTCCATTTCTATAGTTTATGGAGCTCTCCAGATCCACATTGGCCAATCTAGAATCCTTCATAGGGCCATCCCTACGCCACTCTACCACCACCTCTCTCACGCGTACAGGGGGTCCATGAATGGGCACGTTCCTTGGTTTAGGGGGGCAAAAGTCCTTCCTATTTGCAAATGAATTTCTTTGCTTCAAACACAGCACCCCTCGGAAGTCTTCCTGACCTCCTCAAACCTCAAACATTTAAATTCTCTTAGGTTCTTCAAGCATTATCTCTCAAAGTATAAGGCAACCATCAAAAGATGGAAATCAAGGGCTTGTACAGTTCAGTGGTGCATGCACAAGGCTCTGGGTTTGATTCTCAGTACCACCAGAAACAAAAAAACAAAACAAAAACGCTTCCAAGGGCAAGATCCACATTTACATATCATAATATTCCTAGTGCCCAAGACAAAAATAAATCAACAACTCTTTGTGGAATGAATAAATGCTTTTTGGATCTGGCTATCTTAAAACTGACAGTGAGTGTTCTCTGGGGATTTCATCTGCCTGCCACAGACAAAGCCCATTTAGCTCAGTCACTTAGCAAACATTTCCTAAATGTTGTCTCTGTGATCCACATAGCAAGTAATCTGGAAAGGAGGTGGTCTTGTTTGGAGCAAAATGGGAGGCCAGAGGATGGACTGAGGACTGCAGCCCCACCAAGCTTTTATAGGGCTGGTCATATGCAATTTGGGCTCTCAGGAGTAAACAGAAGTTTAAGTGGGAGGATAGTTTTTAAGGAATAAGAATTAATGATTTTCTATCTTTAGTTGGAAATCCTCATAACTAAATTCCACCCAATCATAAGGACTAATCAAGTACAAAGGTTTACACCTTAAGAAATAAAATCTTGAAGGGCTATAGGGTGAGTGGAACAGAACTAAGAAAAGAGGGTAGATAAAGAAGAGCCACTTGCTCAACCAAGCCCTAGAATGAGTCACTGGTCAAAAGATGTTGGCTAAAGTTATGGAAACAGCCAAGATGCCCCACCACTGACTAATGGATTAAGAAAATGTGGTATTTATACACAATGGAATATTATGCAGCCATGAAGAAGAACGAAATGTTATCATTCGCTGATAAATGGATGGAATTGGAGAACATCATTCTGAGTGAGGTTAGCCTTGCTCACAAAACCAAAAATCGTATGTTCTCCCTCATATGTGGACATTAGATCAAGGGCAAACACAGCAATGGGATTGGACTTTGAGCACATGATAAAAGCGAGAGCACACAAGGGAGGGGTGAGGATAGGTAAGACACCTAAAAAACTAGCTAGCGTTTGTTGCCCTCAATGCAGAGAAACTAAAGCAGATACCTTAAAAGCAACTGAGGCCAATAGGAGAAGGGGACCAGGAACTAGAGAAAAGGTGAGATCAAAAAGAATTAACGTAGAAGGTAACATACACGCACAGGAAATTAATGTGAGTCAACTCCCTGTATAGCTATCCTTATCTCAACCAGCAAAAACCCTTGTTCCTTCCTATTATTGCTTATACTCTCTCTACAACAAAATTAGAAATAAGGGCAAAATAGTTTCTGCTGGGTATTGAGGGGGTAGGGTGGAGAGGGAAGGGGAGGAGTGGGTGGTAAGGGAGGGGGTGGGGGCAGGGGGGAGAAATGACCCAAGCCTTGTATGCACATATGAATAATAAAAGAAAAAAAAAAGATGTTGGGTAGCATTTTACCTCCTGTTTAATCCTGCTTTTCTCTAGCATTCGCCAAATGCTGACAAAATCCCTCTTGCATGATTGCATGATAGCCTTTGACCTGACCTCAGCCCTACTCAGGAATGTGCCCCCTCCTAGTCAGTCATTTCTGTGGGCAACTTATTTCTCTCTCCCTAAACCTTCAGCTTTACCTGTCTCCCTGACACCCATCAGCTTGCTCTGCCTTTTGCCAAGGACATTAATTAAACTAATTCCCTTCTCTAGAAACTAGCCTTTGAAACCCCTTAATTTAAAACACCTTGTTTGGGAGCCTCATTTCAAATCCTTTATAAGTGAGTAGTCTTTACAGGTGCAGTGGAAAGTAAAAAAAGAGCACATTGGGAGTAGCCTTGAGGGTCATCTAGCCCCTTTTTGGGTGTGAAGAACATTTTTTGCTTTTTGTTTTGGCAGTACTAGGGTGAACTTAGGGCCTAATGCTTGCTTACAGGCACTCTACCACTTGAGCTACTCCACCAGCCCGTTTTTGTGTTGGGTGTTTTCAAGATAGGGTCTTGTGAACTATTAGCCCTGGCCCAGCTTAAAAATCAGGATTCTCCTGATCTCTGCCTGCTGAGTAGCTAGGATCACAGACAAGCAACACCTGCACCTGGCTGTGAAGAGCAGTTTTTGTTGTTGTTTTTTTCCCTGATAAAATGCAAAGCAATTACTTTACCTTATGACCTACTAGCTGTGAAAACACCATTGGATCTGACCTCCCTTGCAGGAACTCCACAGTGATTGGGAAACACTGATTTAATCAAACCCTTCAGTTAGGGGTGAGCTGATCAGCTTTCTGAGGCAAGGTCAGTGGCACAAGTGAAAGAGTAAGTAGCTGGATGAGGGGAGGCCCAGAATCCACAAATGAACAAAGAAGTGGAAAGAGACTCAGCCAGGAGCTGCTTGGGTAAGAGTTTGCATTTCATTCTAAAAACCCAGGAAATCCCTTTCAGAGTTTTAAGCAAAGGATTAACTGGGTATGATTTACAATTTTAAAAGATTCTCTGGTTGCTGCAGAAAAGAAATGGTCTGAAAAGAAATGAGTGGAAGACAAAGTGTGTTTTGCAGCCTGTATGCCCAGTTTCCAGCAATGCACTGCCTTCAGAAAGTCCACGATACTGACACTACTTGCTGGGGGTAGAAAGTCATTTGCACTGTGCATGGTAATTAATTCTCCTGGCGAGCCAGTGGGGAAGATTGCTTTGCCAATTAGATTCAACTGGCCTGTAAGTCCAGGCCACAAGGTCACCGCAGGAAGGAGCTGGGGCACAGCAGTCACATACACCTGCTAGGGCCCTGAACAGATCAGACACCTGACGGCAGGCCTAGTCTAGGGACGAAGCTGGTCACTAAAAATGAGATGAGTGTTGAGGAGACCATGAAATAGCTCTGGAGACTGAAACCCCCTTCATGTCCCTTCCGGTTCCGGTTCAGGAGAATCTGTGAGCACAGGATTTGTGAAGCTCGCAATTCTGCAACCCCAAAGGTCCCGGGGTCATCACAACTAGACCTCCTATGGTCTCTGCCTGGCTAAGTAGGACTTCATCACTACCCTCTCAGAGCCTACAGACCCTGAAGCCCTTCCCTAGGTCTACCAGATCCACCTTCGGTAGCCCCAGAACGCCACAATTCAGGGTGTGTGCTGCCCACCTGGTCTCCTTGCCATAAAGAATGCGCTTCACCTCCCGCAAATCTGCGAGAGGCAGGTGCTTCTCCAAGCACTGCTCCAGTGACTCCAATTCAGGTCCTGCCATAGCTGAAGCCCGCAAGCGCTGATGTCCGACCTGCCCTTTGCCCCCAGGAGGAGGAGGAGGAGGAGGAGGCAGCGGGTGGAGAGACCAGCACGCGCGCTTTGCACTCTACTTCTGGGGGCCCTGGGCGGGGAGAGCTCACGTGCGGACACGCCCCTTCCTGACGCCTCCCGGGGAGCGGCCAATCAGCGCTGCAGAGCCTCGCGGGTGGTACCGCCCCTTCCCCTTCGTGCCTCTGTTGCCACGCCCCCTCCACGGCGGATCCGCCCAGAGCCCTCGCGCCTCGGGCGCATGCAGCAAATGGAGTCGGCTGCTTCCCGCCTTGTTCAGAGGCTGAAGCACTGGGGGACTTGGCTGTCCTCCCCCTTGCTTCAGGAGTCTCCCAGCAGCGCGGGCGGGACCCTGGAGAGGTGAGCGGGATCTGGGCACGGCCTGGAGTAAATAAATGGTACGGGTCCTGGCGGCACCCGGGTGGCGCGCTCAGCTCGCGCTGGAACTGGTTCCCGCCCCGCCTTGTTCTCCTTTCAACAGAATGGGACGGCAAGCTGTGCAAACCCATTTCGCAGGACCCAACTGCTGAGGGAAGTAGGGATGGGTTTTAGTGTCCCTTGGGCAGGAGGCAGCACTTATAATTTCCGGGGCCTTTTATGTCTGAGGAGTCCCAGCTCCCTGGGGCCAGGCCCGGGATGCTGTGTACGGTGGCTCGGGAAGTAGGACTTGGCTTGATCCAAAGCTCAGGTGACCCTCATGCACCTTCATGGAGTCAGTACTGTAGGATGCAGCATCTCTCTGCACCCTGGTACCACCTTCAGCTCCGCCCTCTGCAGTAAGTGTGCCAACGAGAGCACTTTGTGGGGGCTGCGTTAGGCTTTTTGCAGAGGGTAGAGGTGAGAGCCCCTCCTGCTGTTACAGCCTCTGATCCAGAGGGTGCTAATCACTCAGGAGCCAGAGGAAGGACCTCTTTTCAACCCACTGAGATTTGAGACAGCAAGGCCAGCCTTCCTGTGGCAGGCAGCATGGTGGTGGAACCAGTCTTCCCAAACCTTGGTTCAGCCACTTTCAAACTTGTGACCCCAGGAAAGTTACTCAGTCACTTGGACATCTGTTGCTTTACCTGTAAAACTGGAATGCAATGACTACCTTATTAGAGTTGTTTAAGAGTAAGATAAGGGCTGGGGGTGTAGCTCAGTGGTGGAACACCTGCTTGTCATGCTGAAGGCCCAGGCTTTGATGCCCTGCACTAAACACACACGCACATGTAACTACAAACTTTAGATATTTAAGTTTTAGTCATTGTTTTTTTTTTTTTTTAAGGTTAAATTTGTGTATTCATTTAATGCATGGTTAACATGGAAAAGATTATAGTGTATCACTTGAGCTACACCTTTACTGGTTGCTTTATTTGCATTTTTCTTTTTTTTTTTTCATTTTTCTTTTATTATTCATATGTGCATACAAGGCTTGGGTCATTTCTCCCCCCTGCCCCCACCCCCTCCCTTACCACCCACTCCACCCCCTCCCTCTCCCCCCCCTCAATACCCAGCAGAAACTATTTTGCCCTTATTTCTAATTTTGTTGTAGAGAGAGTATAAGCAATAATAGGAAGGAACAAGGGTTTTTGCTGGTTGAGATAAGGATAGCTATACAGGGCATTGACTCACATTGATTTCCTGTAGTCATTGTTTTGATGTTAGCTTACAGTATTTGTTATATGATGGAGCTGCCTTTTCAAGAATGCAAATTCTGAGGGTTTCCTGTGTCTAACACTTTGCCTTAAAGGCAATGTAAAGAAGGGGAAGAGGTATCTTTTCTCCATGATTTAGAGACAAATTTGTTTAAAACAGTTGGCCCTCCATATTTGCAGGTTCAGCATCCATACATTCAACCAATCTCTGATAGCAAATACTCCCTCTCAAAAATTGTGTCCATAATATGTACATAACATTTTTTGGGGGGCAGTACAGAGTTTGAACTCAGGGCCTTCCACTTGTTCTACCACTTATGCTACACCTCCAGCCCTTTCTACTTTAGTTATTTTTCTGATGGGGTCTGGTATTTTTGCCCAGGGGTCAGTCTTGGACCTTGATCTTACCTATGTCTGCTGCTTAGCTGGGAGAACAGAGTTGAGGTGACGTCTTGCTAACTTTTTTGCCCAGGTTGGCATAGAGGGTGATCCTCCCACGTCTCTGCTGGGATTGAATAGCTGGGATTACAGGCATAGACGCCCACGTCTGGCTAGAATTTTTTCTTGTCATTATTCCCTAAGCAATACAATGTAACAACTATGTTTATAGCGTTCATATTGCATTAGGTATTATAAGTAATCTAGAGATGAGTTGAAGTACATTGCAGGGGGCTGGGGACATGACACAAGAGGTACATTGCTTGCCTATCATGTGAAGGGCCCTGGGTTCAATCTCCAGTACTGCAATAAATAAATAAATAAGTTGATGTATATAGCTCATATGTAAATACTTCACCATTTTATATAAGGAACTTTTTCTTCCATGATTTCCAGGACCCCTCAGGAGTCCTAAACCAATCTAACAAAGATACCTACTATATTTATAAATGGAGCAGATTTTAATAATGTGATATAAAAAGCTATACATATGCTATGGAGCACAAACTGAGAAAAAATGGGAAAGGCCTGAGTTTTCCATCTTTGAGGAGAAGCAGGGATGGCAGATTGAGAACATGACTGCTCTTGGCCAGATCACTCTGATATTTTATTTTGGCAGGACTGGGGGTTTGAACTCAAGGCCTTGCACTTGCTATGCAGGCACTGTACAACTTGAGCCACTCTGCCCCTCTTGTTTTTTGTTTGCTTTAGGTATTTTTCAAACAGGGTCTTGCTTCATTCTGGGGCCAGCATGGAATGCAATGCTATTTGAGTTTCCCTGTGTAGCTGGGATGATAGGCAAATACCACCACAACCAGCCATTGAATGAGGTGGTGTCTTGTGAGCTTTTTGCTCCAGCTGGCCTTGAATCATGATCCTTCAGATCTCTGCCTCCCAAGTAGCTAGAGTTACAGGCTTGAGCCACCACGCCAGGCTACCCAGGTTGGACCTCTCCAGTAGTCCCTATAGGATCTCTTTTGGAAATTCTGAATCTGGCATGCTCCTGTTTTGTATTTCTTATTTTCCTTGTTATACCTTTTCCCCTCTTACTTGCATATTTCTTTGTTAATTACAAACAGCGGAGTATCCACTCTTTCCACTCTTATTCAATATTGTGCTTACATTCTTAGCCGGAGCAATATAACAAGAGAAAGAAATAAAGGAATACAAACAGGAAAGGAAGAAGTCAAATTATCCCTATTTGCAGATGATTTGATCTTATACTTAAAAATAGTGGGGACACTGGAGTTTACCTTTCCCAGGTAAACTGGGAAAATAATTGCTGCAGAGGATGATAAGATGGCTTAGGAGAAGGCAGGTTGACAACTCAAACCACAGTTGGAAGGTGGAGAAAAGGACTGAAAACACCAAGCTTCTCAAAATAAATTGGTTTAGAGGTCCTCAAGCTCAGCAATGTCTCTTCAGGAACAGTTACTGTCTTCCAGCCTTTAGATGGAATCCTAAAATCTATTGTTACAGAGAAACACCTGTCTAGAGAAATAACAGAAGGGGACTTTAAGGTAGCTGCTCTTCGCTCCCTTCTGAGACATAAAAACTAGATCTGCTTACCTCATCTTGGGCTCGATAGGCATTTCCAGACTCACCTGAAAGCACTTGTATGATAGGTAAATGGGTTAGAAGAAGCTCTTTGTGGCTGGGAAGAGTAAACTTCATCTGGTTAGCTAGATGGTTGTTTCCTAGAGCAGTAAAAACTAGTCTGAAGAAGCTTCCTTGGGCTTATTGGGAAAGACATAAACCATGGCTGTCACAGGAAAGGGCATTAACCTGGAAGGCATATGTTCTGGCAGGAAAGACTTTGAAATGGTGTTTGTGTGTAGGAGGGTATTGTATGTCTTGTCTAGAACATCCTATTTGTGCACCTTTCATTGCCTTTGAGCTTTCTTGTAACTTCTGTTTGTGGAAAACTGATAGTAATGAATAATGATAGTAATTAATGATGATAATAATGAAAAAATACAAATGAATTTTGTGTAGTAGAGAGGCAGCTGGTAATTACACTGTGGATGTTGACTAGTTTTGCATCTGATTGTAACATCCTACATCCTACTAGTTCACTTATTAATGAGCTAAATGGCATCTTTGAGACCTGTATAAAGTAAAAATGAATGGTAGGCTTTGGAAAGTTCAGAGGATGCTTTCCCAGTTTGGATGGGCATAGAAAGTGCTCTTTTCCCTACTCATTGAAGGGCTGCATCTGATGAGAAAATAAGTTATATTAGATAGGTTTATCAACTAGATAATTCATATTTGCAAGGCTTTCCTCCTCTCTGCTGATTAGCCTTTAAGGTGTGGAACTTAAATCAATATAACAAGACTGACCTTTTGACCTTTTTGCTTTAACTAGGTCTTACACCCTTCGGAAAGGTGGTTAGGTTCCATGTCTTAGTTTGAACTAAGAGTCATGCCTTTGGAAATTCAAAGATTAAAGATTGCTTAGGGTTATGGAGGAAATTATCAGATTGATAATGTAAGGGCTGGGGTGTGGCTCAACTGGTAGAGCACCTGCTTGGCAAGCACAAAGCCCTGAGTTCAAATTCAAGTTCCACCAAAAAAAAAAAAAAAAAGAAAAAGATAATGTAAAGAAAGAAATTTTTTAAAATCTGGCAAACGATGAACTCTGTAAAATATCTTGCGTATATTGTACGTTATATCTATGTGTGTACTTACACATATGTGTGCTTACGTGGTATCAAAATGGACTTAGAAATAAATGAGTGCTGATGAATTAAAAAACATGAGCCCAAGTGCTTTTGAAAACAAATTTTTTTGGTTTTGTGAGGCAAGGTCCTTTTGCCTCTGCCTCCTGAATGTTGGGATAAGAGGTGTGCACCACAACACCAAGCACAATTGCTTTTCAAGGTTTACTTGGAAAATTTTAGGTAGACAAGATTTGTTTAATACTGGTTTCATAATAAGCAGCTCCATCTTCTGATTAACACAATATCCATGTTCTGAATTTACAGAGCTCTTGCTTAAATAAACATTGCCTAACAAACACATGCTGTAAAAAATAGCTACCTAGGCTGTCTTTACTGCCTCCAAATTTGTATGTGCAACTCAGAAAATGGGTAAATAAAATGGGATAAATATTTATAATAATTTAACAGAAGTTAAAATACAGAAACATAATTGATAAATACACATTCAAGTACTCTTAGCTTTTTAAATCTGCAAAAAGACAATATTTGCATATAATAAATGTGTTTCATAGAGAGTTGATATACATAGAAAAACAGTTTGGGATTATTTCCTTCTTGAGTCTTTGCTACAAAGTAAGATTACCAAGAATTAAAATTCTAATTACTTAGCTGGGTGCTGGTGGCTCATGGCTCTAATCCTAGCTACTTGGGAGATGGAGATTGGGAGATGGAGATTGGGAGGATGGAGGCTCCAGGCCAATCCTGGGCAAAAGAGTTTGTGAAGCCGGGCATGGTGGCACATACCTAGCATCCCAGCTACAGATGGGGAGCATAAAATAGGAGGATCACAGTCCAGGAAAATGTGAGACCCTATCTCCAAAATAACCAGCGCAAACAGGGCTAGAGGTGTAGCTCAAGCAGTGGAACACCAGCCTAACAAGCACAAAGGCCTGAGTTCAATACTGCTAAAATAAAAATTCTAATTATCTTATTGGAAAAGGAGTAATTGGTCTAAATTCAAAGATTTTGTAAGCGCCAGGCATGGTGGCTCTTTCCTGTAATCCCAGCTACTTGGGAGGCAGAGATCAGAAAAATCATAGTTTGAGGTCAGCCAGGGAAAAAGTTTGTGGACCTCATCTCAATAAAACTGCTGGGTGAGGTGGATTTTACCTGTCATTCTAACTACCTGTGAGGCAGTAGGTAGGAGGACCATGGTCTGAGGCTGGGCTCTGTGGGGAAAAAGCAAGATCCTATCCAATAAATATTTAAAATCAAAAAGGACTGCAAGTGTGGCTTAAGTGGTAGAGTGCCTGCCTAGTAAGTGCCAGACCCTGAGTTCAAACCCCAGAACTGCCAAAAAATAAAATAAAATAAAATAAAAAGGAAAAAAGGTTTTGTAAGACAAAATCTAAGAGATTTTGTCAATCTAAGAGAGAAACAGGGCAGGGCAAAGCAGAAAATAAGGCAAAAAAAAGGATATAAATGTATGGGGATATATTTTTGGCAAGAAAGGTTAAAATAAAGAAAATATTTGGAATGACAAAGGACTTTATAGTAGAGTAAGATTTTTGTCCTAAAATAAAATGGCCCAATTTTTCCAAAATGGGAGAAAAGATAGGACAAAACTATAGATTTAAAGGAGTTATAGAGGAACTTATAACTTCCTTTAAGTAAGTTGCAGAAGGCTTGTAAAAAGACATTATAAAAGGAAATTTATGTGTAATTAACTGGCTATAATTAGGAAAATTTATTATATTTACACTAGGAAGGTTATGCAAGGGAAATTAGACTCTGCATTAGGAAAGGGGGCTATCTCTTAGCTGTTTCTTCACCAGAATAGCAATGTAGCTCTGGCTACACCTTAGATTTACCTGAGGAGAGTTTCAACATGCTGGTGCTTGAACGTGACCCCAGATCAAATCAATCAGCATCTGACACTCACAGGTAGCATTCTTACACTTGAGCAGTCACCAGAATCACCTGGAGGGCTAAACTGCTAGAAATGCAGAGTGATCTCATCACTTTGGGAGGTGCCTCAAGACAAAAACAGTGCCCTCCCAAAAGGAAAAGGAGAGCACAGATTAGGAACCAATTCCCAGGTGATGCCCAGGGTCCCCACTTTGAGAACCATTTTTCCTAAGGAAGGCAAATTCAAGGGTGAGTCAGGTGGGACAATGACAGGCGGAGGCAGGCCTGGTTAGATGTTGGTCGATGAAGAACATCTCCTGGGGATGATTATTCAATACAGGAAGAGAAGGTGGGCAAGATTTGCTTACTTGATGGATGCTAGAACTTTAGAGGAAAGGAGGAGAAAATCAGCATAAATCACTAGGAGCAGCATTAGTTGAGTTGCAAGGTGATAGAACCATTGCAGCTGGAGAGCAAGGTGTTACTTGAGTCCTAAGCAATGGCCTGAAGAAGTGAGGATTAGGTATTATCAATTCCCCTCAAAAATCTAACCATGACTATTCTAAGCCTTTGTACAGACAGGATTGAACTTAATAATATACACTAGTGCCCACAGTATTGGGAGAAAATCACAAAAGTTCAAATTAAAACCCACAATTCCCACCTCAAGACTGGTGGAAAAGAAAAGGACTTCTGGGTAATCAACAACTGAGATTTTTGAGGCCAAAGCCAAGGAGAATAAAAGGACTGAGATGGCTGGTATTTTGGCCTTCACCCTCCAAAGTCAACCAGGACAGTGGGGATGACAGGACTCTTCTTAAAAGGTCCAGCAACTGATGATTCACCTGATCTCCCCAGTTGGGGACTGTGAGGTTCTTAGCGACTGGGAGAAAAGCAGTACACATTCTGCAAAGGGGACTATTGGAGAGGGGAATATTACCAGTCCTCCTAAGAGAAACCACATACTCAGTGAGACCCTGAAGAATCCCAGCAGATAGGACAACTGATAGAGGGAAGACACTGAAGGAACCAAGAAGCTCCTCCTAAGATCCTAAAACTAAACCCTGAGAAGCCTTGACTTATCTTAACAGTCAGAAGGAAAAAGTCTAAATTTTCTCCAACATAGGAACTACCTAGTCACATAGGAACTACCTAGTCAGTTTTGAATACCCAACAGCAAAATATAACCAAAGACAAATGATGGAATGAAAGGAAAGTCATAAGGGCTAGAGGTATGGTTCAAGCAGCAGAGCACCTGCCTAGCAAGCATGAAGCCCTGAGTTCAAACCCCAGTACCACCAAAAAAAAAAAGTCATATGTGGACAACTAAGAGAGAAAGATAGTGTCCTATCTTTTTGTGTTTATAGATATATTCACAGGGTGGGTTACAGATAATATACTAGTTATGGTAATAATTCTAACAACAAAAACCATCAGAGAGAGAGAAAGGATGCGCTACTCACCATGGCTACCAAGGAGCAGGGCCTGACCCAGGCTGAGGATTGCACCCCCATGTCCCGTCCCACCCCCCCCACCCTTGCCTCCCTCTCCTACTCTGCAGCCAGTTCAGGGGAAGACCTGGCTTGTCTGCGCCCTGACTGATAGACTCCATCCCCTACCCCAGTGACTTTCTGGTTTCTCAGATCATACTCCTTGAAGTCATGATCCTCTGCCTCTGCATGCCAAATGCTGGGATTAAAGGTTTACCCTCCTCTTCTTCCCAGAGGCAGGAGCCAAAAACACCTGTCTCATGGAATGGCCTGTTCATTCTGCACTGACCAATTCTGGGAGGACAGACTGGTCCTAATGCAGCTTCATTCTCTGAAACTAAAGATGACTGGCTCATCTCTCTTGACATTTGGGTTCCCTATGCAACAGTTACATTCAGTACTTTTTTTTTTTTTTTTTGTGGTACTGGGGCTTGAACACAGGGCCTTCCCCAGCCCTATTTTTGTGAAGAGTTGTTCGAGATAGGGTCTTGTGAATATTTGCCCAGGTTGGCTTTGAACCTCGATCCTCCTGATCAATGTCTCCTGAGTAGCTAGGATTACAGGTGTGAGTCACCAGCACCTGGTACATTCAGTGCTTTTGTCCCTAAACTCGAGGACAATGAAGCTCTCAAATCCTCTCCAACTAATGAAGTGCAGGGGCAGGGAAAGGGCGGACTCAAGTTCACTGCCAAGCTCTGCCCAAAGGAAACCTCCTCACAAAATAATCTGTTTCCACGTTCATGATCTTTTTCTATCTTCCTATGGGTTTCAAAGCTATGTAATATGTTCTAGGTCATCTACTTTAAAATTTCCGCTTGGTGTTCTGACATCACATCTATTATATCATGGTGTCAGTATTAGTTTTCTGTTTCTGATGCAGCAAATAGCCACACTGCAGTTTAATGAGCACAAATTCATTATCTTATAGTTGTGTGGGATAGACGTCTGACATTAGTCTTGCTGGCTAAATTCAAGGAATCTGGGGCTGCTGTGTTCCTTTCTGAAGATCCTAATATAAAATGATAAATTGATACAATCTCTATCAGGAACTGTAACCCTCTAATTGTATTTAATAAATTCTAAATTTATTATTAAAAAGATAAAATCAGAGAATTTAGAACTGATTTTAATTGGGTACTTAGGTAAAGTATCCTGGAAGAATCATTCACCAAAAATCTGGGAGCTTATTTTGTTAAGATCATAATTTTCATGTAGTAGGAAACTTACAGTATATCTAACCTAGTTTTCTTACTTTAGGGATAAAAAATCTAGGTTTAGAAAGATTACTTCCTGATGTCATGATCTAGCTGCCTATGTAAAGTACATGTGGTAAATTGCTGGACAGAAAGGAAGGTTGACTGAGAGATGAGAGGATTGAACAAAAGATTCAAGTTCATTTATAACTAACAAAGTTGAACAAATTTGTCAAAATACAGTGGATTCATGGTAGTCCAAAGTAGAGAAATAATTGTCATTGGAAAAGAGCAAAACTGAGTGAATTTGATATAAGTAAGCTAGCAGTGGTTCTCGGCCTAAACTGTATTCTATGTTTAAATCACCTGAAAGTAAAAGACACCAACACCAACAATGAATAAAAACCTGTGCCTAGACTCCCATACACTGTCATGCCAATTAAAACAGAATATCTACTCTAGAGGCAGAGATTGGGAGGATCATAGTTCAAGGCCCCATTACAATCTTGGTAGGGCACACCTTTGATCCCAATTACGCAGGCAGTCATACACAAGAGGATGGAAGTCTGAGGCCAGCCCTGGGCAAAAGCAAGACCCTACTTAAAAATAACTAAACCAAAAAAAAGCTTGGGGATATGGCTCAAGTGATAGATTACCTGCCTACCAAGCACAAGGCTCTGCGTTCAAACCCAGTACCACACACCCACAAAAAGAATCTCTGGGAGTAAGCCAGGCTTTTGTTTCAAAAATACCCCTAAATCTCTAGCCAGTAGCCTCTGAGTAAGCCAGAGACATCAAGGTCCTAAGCTGCCTTGTAGGTTACTGGAAATAGAAAGGATGAATATGAGAAGAATTGCAGATGGGATGCTTAGCTTGGGCTTCAGGTGAAAGAAATAACTGAAAACAACATAAAGGTCTGAGGCATAGACAAATGGGAGAATGACAGTTCCATTAAAGGAAATGAGTGGAATTAGTTTTGGGTATATGCAAAGGAAAAAGCTATGAGTTAAACACTTAAAGTACAGGTAGACTTGCCCACAAATTGTTGTGAAATGGCCTAGAGTTCAAAAGAGGTTAGCATTGTCCTACTGTGCACATGGGGGTGATAGGAGATCTGAAGTTTAGATCCCTAAAAGAAAGAATGGAATTAAAAGCAGGCTAGGAACAAACCTTGAAGAACAATCTGCATTTAGAGCACAGAAGGAGGATACAGTGCCAGTTATGTAAGAGAGAGGTCAAAGAAGCCCAGGCACTGAGAGATTGATGAAACCAGTTTATAGATTGGATGATAGGAAAGTAACTAGAAGCAGGTAGAAGCTGAGAGCTTTTTGGAGGAAGAGATAGACAAGGATAAAAAGCTGAAAGAACACCGTCCTGGAAGATAAAGGAGTCTGTTCTCATCTAGCTGTCTCCAGGAGTCTCCAATATGGCCACAGGATCTAGAGATCTGTCACTAAGAGAAGGACCTCTCTGTCTACTCTTTTTTTTTTTTTTTTTTTTTTGGCAGTGTAGGGTTTGAACACAGGGCCTCACATTTGCTAGTCAGGTGCTCTACCACTCGAGCAATGCTCCCAGACCTTTTTTTGCTTTAGCTGTTCTTCAGAAAGAGTCTCGAATTTTTGTCAGGGGCTGGCCTTGGACTTTGATCTTCCTACCTTTACCTCTTGTGTAGCTGAGATTACAGATGTGTATATAACACCTGGCTTATTTGTTGAAATGTAGTCTTGCTAACTTTTATCCCGGGCTGACCTCAAATCTATATCCTCCCGATATCTGCTTCCCAAGTAGCTGGAATTACAAGCACTGTGTCTGGAACTGTGTGGCAACTCTGAGCTGGGAAACTCTCTAATTAAAAGGTTTCTCACTGGGCTTGTACACCCAAAGAATACCTGTTCAAGAATATGTGTAACTAGGAAAAAATGGCAATATGCCTTCAGACAAGGCAATGGTATAACCACTTGTATTTGGGATGTGGTGAGGTCTATCCTACCTTTGTTCCCTCTTCTTTGGGGTATCTTTTGGGGCACAACTGGGCTCATATAGGTCATTATGGCAGTGAGAGAGAGATTTTTATGCCTCAGGGAACCACAGGGATAATACTCCTAATGAGCAGAAAGCAGCTATTTAAGATAGAAACCTGTGATTCTGTGAGATTAAGGAGGATAGAATTTCTCAGGCTGGAAGAGGAAAGGCTTGATAGTTCCATCTTTGAAGAGAAGATGGTTTTTGCAGAATATGCATGTCGAGATAGCCCTATTTGGTCTCTTGCTTCCTTTGAAGCTTACAACACAGAATGTTCTATTCTGACCACAACAGTGGTTAGACTGTATCAGCAATAGTGAGCATCTCAGACTGTATGAACTTTCCTCTTAATTCCCTCAGGGAGCCAGGTAGACTGGGAATGCCAGTGCTGTCTCCTTTATGTTTTAGCATAAGCCCCAATAAGCCTGGAAGGTATTTGTTTCATCATGATTTCTGTCTTGAATTGAGCAAAAGAACCCTGGGTTGATTGGTAACAAGAGGAAGAGGTGATTTCTAGCCTTGCAAGGGAAGTCACTGAAGGCCTCCTGGAAGAGACTTGATTGCCAAATCAAAATGCCTCAAACTGAACTTGAACTTCCTTTCTTAGGTCTGCTTCTGTCTTCTGTACTGAATTCCTTTTTTCAGTAATGGTGTCAGAATCCACTCATATGTTAAACCTCTGTATGTTATCTGAAAGTCTACCATGTTCTTTCTTCCATACTATCAGATATCAAATTCGGTTAAATTTTTCTGGATTTTTCTCAAATCATTCTCCCTCCAAACTCATGCCTACAATCATGTCATCTTTGCTTGGACTGTTGCCAGCCTTCTAACTTGTCTCTCTCCAATGCTTAATTGTCTAAAAGTATTATCCCCTCCCTTACCTGTAATTGCCTGCATCTTTCATGTTGTGAACTCCTACTTACCCTCTTAAGTTGCAGTTGAAACATCATCTCCTGTGTAAAGTCTTCTCTAATAGCCCCAGAAAGTTAAGTTCCATCATCCTTTTATAGATACCTCTCTTAATACACTCAACAGACACTATTGTGTGATTATCCAGAACTGGGATGCTTTTGTATGTATAGGACTTTGACACTTATTCAACAAATGATTGTTGAAGAAATTAATTTTGATGGGGTTAAGGAGAAAGTTATTAAGGTGGTAACATTTGAGCTAGACCTTGAAGCAGGAGTAAAAACTGTTATTATTAAATTAGATAATCCATCTTTTCTTATTGCTTAGTGTCAGTTCATTCATACTAAGTCATTATAAACCAGTGTTTCTTAGTTATAGAACACTAACTTGAAGAGCATACAAAAGTTGTATTAAAATTTTTGTGTTGCCCATTTTATTGTCCCTTTGTATGGTAACAACATACTTCACTAGATTCTTCTGCCATTAAAAAGATAATCATTTTTAAAAGACTGTAGAGTTGCTTTCTGAAATTCCCAGCCAAACCCCAAAAGTTAAAACTGTGTACAAGCACACACAGTGAGAGATTCTTCCTTGTTTTGAAGAATAGCTGTTGAGCCAGGTATGGAAATAACACCTATAATTCCAGCTACTCTAGAGGCAGAGGCAGAAGATCTCAAGTTTGAGGCCAGCCAAGGTACAAGTTGGCAAGACCCTATCTCAAAAACAAGCTGGGCATGGTAGCATACACCTGTGTTCCCCACCTCTTGAGAGGTAGAAAAAGGAGGATCATGGTTTAAACCTGCCTGGACAAAACTAGCATGAGACCCTGTCTGAAAAACAAACTAAAAGCAAAATGGACTAGGAGTATGGCTCAAGTAATAGCTTGAGGCCCTGAGTTCTATCCCCAGTACTCAAAAAACAAACAAAAAAAAATCAACTCTTTCTGTGACAACTTTGTGTGGTTTAATAAAAAAAAAAAAAAATGGGTACAGAGGCTAAGAAACATGCAACATCAATATGGTGATTACTTCCAGGGAGACAGGTAGAGGAATGGGATCATCTGCTGATATATAATGTGTTGATTCTCTCTTCCCTCCCCTCCCCTCCCCTATGATACCCAGGCTGGTGTCAAACTCATGGAATCAAATGATCCTGCTGCCTCAGCATCCTGAGGAGCTGGCGCTACATGCATGTAGCTGATAGGTGATTTTTTTTGGTTGGACTGGGGTTTGAACTCAGGACTTCATGCTTGTAAAACAGGCACTCTATGGCTGAGCCACACCTCCAATCCAGATACATTATGTCTTATAGTCTTTTTTAAAAAGAGAGTTGAAGCTTACAACAATATTAACCTTTTAAAAACTGGATGTTTGCTACTTCCTATGCTTTTCTTTATTTTAGAAACTTTTTAAAATAAATTATCCCTTAGAGCAGGAACTGGAAATTTGTGGTTCAGTCTAAGTTCTACAATAACTTCAGGTTTTCTGTTGTAAGACAGTCAGGGCTGGGGCGGCCTGGGAAGACAGTATATAGAAGGCTTAAGGCTTTGCCTAATTATTACAAAATATGATTCTAATAATCTAGTCATATATAATTCCCTCTGTTTATATGCTTATTTGTGACAGAGTGTTTCATTATAGAGGCCGGTTCTGTGGAGGAAGCTCATTTGTTAAAAAAAAAAAAAAAAAAGTCTTAGTGTCTGATTTTAGGTGTTGCTTTTTGTTGTTGTTACTGTCTTTGGCCGTTACTGGGGGTTGAACTTAGGGCCTCCTGCTTGCTAGGCAGGTGCTCTACCCCCAGCCCTGTTGTTGTTTTCTTGTGCTGGGGACCGAACCTAAGGCTTTGTGCATGCCATGCAAGCACTGCACCACTGAGCTATATCCCCATCCAGGTGTTCACTTTTATTTATTTATTTATTTATTTAGTCAGTCTTTTGGAGGCAGTACTAGGGATCTGAACTCAGGGCCTTCCGCTTGCTAGGCAGGCACTCTATCACTTGAGCCACACTTCCAGCCCCCTAGGTATTACTTTTAAATTCACAATGTACATTAAGGTCCTGTGGGTTTTTCTCATTTGCATTTGAAGGTCTAAAATTTTATGATGACCACTGGTGAGCAACCCATTAAAGGGCTGTAACATCTGTCCCCTTTTCTTCTGTGAGCCAGAGGGGCTGCATGCCCTTATTAAGTACTTTATAGCACACAATGACTGTGTACTGTCTGTGATTCTCCCAGTAATGCCATGAGGTAATGGGGGTTTGGTATTTGTCAGATTTACAAATGAAACATGACATTTACTGGAAATGAAACTGCAAGAGGCAATATTTCACCTGTAGTCGTGTGAAAAAGATTTGAGGTGATGTAATTTTTAAGCAACTTTTTCAACCCCCAATTTCTGGGTTACCTTGTTCCTTAGCTCAGAAGTCATAGTTTTTTGCTAGGGTTTATGGTTATTATTATTGTCCTTACATACATTTAAGTGTCTTACAGGAAAGAGTTTTGGAATAGAGCACCTAAATTTACTGAAAATTGACACCGTGACAGAGAAAGACCAGCCCAACCAAAATTGTGATATATGAGTTTCTTTGTTTCCTTATAGCAGTATGAACTATTTGTTCATTGTTTTTATTTTGGATGCCTTTCTTCTCTCATGGCTAGCTCCACTCATCCCTGTAAGATTTTTTGTTTCTATTTCTTTTTTTAGCAATACTGGGGATTGCTGTCAGGGCTTTGTGCATGCTAGGCAAGTGCTTTACCACTTGAGCCATGACCCAAGCTCTTTTTTATTGTATTTATTTTGTTTTAGAGCATCTCACAACCTTTGCCTGGCTGGCCTTGAACTCACAATCCTCCTGTGTCTGCCTTCTGGATGGCTGAGATTACATGAGTATACCACCAGCCTGGCCCTTAAGACCTTTTTTGTTCCCCAGTAAAATTTCTTTTTTAAATTTACTTTTAAAGGTTGGTTTGTTTTGGTTTTGTTTTGTTTTGTTTCGATACAGAGTCTTGCTACATAGCCTGTGTTGGCCTCATACCCACTATGTAAGCAGGCTGGCCTCAAACTCATTATTCTCCTCCATCAGCCACCTGAATGCTTGGATTGCATGCAGCACCACACCCAGCTTTAAGGTTTTATTTTAAATTGACAACAAATAAGTGTATATATTTATGAGGTACATTGTGATGCTTCAATACATATATATTATGGAACGATCAAAGCATATCCATCACCTCATGAATTTATCATGGTTATCGTGGTTAAAACATTTGAAATGCTCTCTTTTAGCTGTTTTGAATTACACAGTGCATTATCATTAACTATACCAGTAAACTTTCATAATCTGCCAGTGTTAGCTGATCTAAAATGCACTGAGGAACTCCATTTTATTTAGTAGGGGACTCTTAAAGATCCTGTAGGAAGAACTCTGATGGTGAAACATCAGGCAAGAGGAAAGGCTCTGAGAGAAATATTTAGATCAGGATACACCCAACCCCTCAGATAGCATCATTCACTAGTCTAATTTTTTTTCTGGACTGTGGTTTATCTGATGGATGTTATTTATCCTGATTGCTGCAGTCATCATCTCCTAGATTACATCAACCAAATCAGTTTTCCTGCCTCCCAACTTCAAATAGCCCTTTGACCATGGTTCCCAGAATGATCCATTGGTTTAGGTAGAAGTTGAAGATAACATAGCATGAGACCCTCTGCTTTGGCTCATCTCGTGCTATGCCTCTCCCCTGTTCCATACTTTGGACTTTAGCATTGTAAAACTGTTTCTGGGTGAAAGAACACTCCAAATCTCTGTTTTTTCTCAGCTCTTTCTTCACCTAGATAATTCCTACTCAGACGTTAAGACTCAAATGTATTTTCTTCAATAAAGCCTTCCTGGCTTCTTCATTCTTACTCAAGTGACCCCCATCTGTGTTTCCATGGGACTCTGTGTAGTTAATATTGAATCTGTGAAGTTTCTTGAGGATAGAGGTATAGCATGTCTTTGAATCTACAGTGCTGTGCATAGAATTGGTGCTCTAAAAATGATTGTTGAATCAAATAGAACATCATACTGGTTTGTGTATGTGTTCCTATGTCAGCTACCAGTTCCTTTTTACATATATTAACTTAGTTGTTTATTTAGCCTTTTAAAAAGACCACCCTTGTCTGTAGCAGATTTATGCTGCTTTCTTTTTAATAAGACTCTTAGCTGTCTTTGTAGCCTAGATATCTATAACGCAAGTAGTCTACAATTTTGAGTGGCACCAACAACAATAAATATTGGGAGAGTATAGGAGTCCACATGTTTTTGTTAGCTCATATGCCCCAACTCTGATGGGAAATTACTTGCTCAGAGATTCATCCCTCTCTGACTAGCTTTCTGGCCTATATTGCTTTGGATTAGAAGTTTGATAGGATCATTAATTGTGACATTTCTGAGTTAGAGTGTGTATCAGACCCCATTTTCAGAAGTGTTCTTGTTATGGGGAAAAGATAGCTACCCAGTATTTTGAGAAACAGTAGTCTAAGAAGAGTATTGGAGTGGATGTATAAATAGGTTCTAATGCTGATTTTAGATAATTGCATCTTGAAGTAATTAATATCTCTTTCCAATTTATAAGTTAAAGGTATTGGAATAATTCTCAAAATTCCATGACTTTGTGATTTGTGGAGGGTGAGTA
This sequence comes from Castor canadensis, assembly GCF_047511655.1. NCBI lineage: Eukaryota > Metazoa > Chordata > Mammalia > Rodentia > Castoridae > Castor > Castor canadensis. The sequence continues at coordinate 10,676,514 of NC_133403.1, read as the reverse complement.
TATTGTGTTGCCTGCCACCTTAAGGAGAACCTTAAGTATTAGTGTCTCAAGGCCAAGTACCGAATCTGACTAGTATTGGAATGTCATGGGTACAGTAAGGACTGAACTGGATTACATATCCAAGGACTTAAGGTTCAGTCTTCCTTTTACCTGTTTTTAGCCATGTAACCACAGACAAGTCACAAGGTTTCTGGGTCTCAATTTTTTCATCTAAAAAATGAGGATGATACATACCCCCACTTTCTTTGGCTTAAAAGATTCAAATAAGCTAAGATATGAAATATCTTTGAAAATCTATACAGTGTTTTGTTTTGTATGGTTTTTTCCAGTGGTCCTGGGGTTTGAACTCAGGGCTTGATGATTGCAAAGCAGGCTCTCTACCACTTGAGTCACACCTCCAGTCCATTTTACTCTGGTTATTTTGGAGATGGTGTCTTAAGAACTATTTGCCTGGGCTGGCCTCAAACTTCAGTCCTCCCCATTTCAGCCTCCCAAGTAGCTAGGATTACAGGCAGTGCATAGCCTCATTTGTAGTCTTCCCACCAGTTCTTCTGGTGCTAAATAGCAGGTATTTGAAAGATGGATACTTTTGAGAAAGGCTGCAGTCTGTGACCATGAAAAAAGCAAAGATGACTAACCTAAACTGAAATTTAGTCCATGACTCATCATTAGTTTTCCTATAATTATTTGACCTGGCAAGTAAGCATAGGCTTATATATCTTCAGGAATGCGAAATCAGACATTGAATTTTTGGGCCCCAAATTTCCTGAAACATCAACATGGTAAACAGACCTTTCCCCCCCTACCTTTTTCTCTCTTTTAAAACAATTGTGTAAGTAAGGAATGGGCTTAATAAGCAGTATGTGTGGCACATAGGGGTATTCACTTATTTGTGAACTCAACGTGAGTAAGCAGTATGTTTGACTGCCAAAAAGCTGAAATGAACTTAGATTGCATTATAAGAAGTATGTTGTTCAGAACACAAAGTAGATGGCTGTCTCACTGTTATTCATTGACCAAAGCACACCTGAAGTTTACTGGTATAACTTGCATGTGTATTTTCTTGAATATTCACAAAAGGAAGAGAGAGGATATTGGAGAGAACATCTAACAAAAAATGAGTTGAAAATACTGGAAACATCTAGTAACAAGCAAATAAACGTACCACTTTACTTAGATTTCTGAAGGAAGTCATATGCAAGAGGTGTTAATTTGTTCCATATGTCCCCAAGGAGAGAATCTGAAGTGAATGAACAGAAAAAAAAGGCAGGGGGAGGGGCGGAGTCCTATTTCAGCTCAATAGTTACTTCCTACTGTTGATGTCAAAAATGAGCTAGGCAGTTTGCAGGAGATGAGCTCTCAGTCACTTAGGGTGTCAAGAATAGTCAAGATGACCACTTGGTGGGAGTATTGCAAAAGAAAATTAATCATGAGATGGATTCTTGAACTAGAGAGACCATGATTTGTGTGTAGTGCTGTAACATGACCCAAAAAAAAAAAAAAACAAAATCAAATCCAAATAACCATAAACCAGCCATAGAACAGTAAGAGACACGGTTGGAATCTGAAGAAGTGAAAATCAAGAAGTGTGGTCTTACTAAAGAACTGGATGATGGGAAGACTTTATTATTATTAATGCTTGCTTTTATTAGTTTTTAGTGTATTTTGTTGGGTTGGGTTTAAAAGGAAAAGGATTGCTTTATTATAAAAGTCTGTGAATACTGTATTCTGGGACTTCTTGGAGGAAGGAGCTCTAGTCCCAGAATCAGTGGATGAAACAATGATTTCATAGTTGGAAAGAACAATGTCAACATTGAAAAAGATTATATCTGGGACTCATTATGGGACAAAAACATTGTATGAGGGTTAGGAGGCCAAGTAGGTACATAGTCTGTGGGTGAAACAAGTGTTTTTAGAAAGAGTTAGATATTTGTTGGGCCAGGCCAGACAGACTTCCACTCAGTACTTTACCATTTGTAGATAACTGAAATTCTTTATCCTTAACTCCATATGCTGAGAGGCTATACTCTGGGTTAGTGATCAGGTGAAGGACTTGCAGTATTATATTAACCAGATTCTATGCACCACCACCAACCCTACCACTGGCAAGTTCAGCTCTACCTTAAGTATACCAGATCAGTCTTAGTTCCAGAATTTGAGTCCTTCCTTAACCTTGCTGCTATTCCTACCTGAATAAATGCCTGAAAATCTAATAGCTAGTCTTTGTGCTTCGAGAATCAAACTTGCCTGTACTCCAGTACAGTAATTGAACCTCTGAGAATTTTGTTGTTGTTGTTGGTTTTGTCTTGTTTTTTCACAGTACTAGGAATTGAACTGATTGCTTTAGGTGTTTCTCTGATAGAGTATTGCTTTATGCCCTGGCTGGCCTGGACTATAATCCTCCTATTTATATTTCCCAGATAGCTGAGATAACAGGCGTGCACCACCACTCCCAGCTTTTATTGATTGAGATGAGGTCTTATGAACAATTTGCCATGATCCTACTGATCCCCACCTCCCAAGTAGCTAGGCTTGAGTCACCACAGCCTACTTGAATCTTTGTTTTGTTTCCTTAAAACCCATGTCTCTATCTGGTTTCCCAGTGTACAATCTCTTTTTAAATTTAGCTTTGCCAAAGACTGGGATCTGGATTTTGAATCTCACTCTGGTTACTGGGCCCTGCTACTTTTTCTTGACTTCCCAGATAGCCATTGCTAAATCTCTGCTGCAGAGCCTCACCTTTTGATCTGTGTGAGTGCTATAGATAAATACTTAATTGCCCTCTAAGAATCAGCCATCTCTTCATCTTCAGAAGCCTCTCCCAAGTTTCTCTCTGATCCAAGGGAGTTGGTTTGACCATACTGTCTATACGTAAGGGACCAAACTGATTTAGGCCTGTGTTGTCCAGAACAATTCATTGGAAATCTCTCTAACAAACTCAGCCTCTGTAGTGTCTAGCCAAAAAGAACTTCCTTAGCCTTGTACTACATATCTTGCTGGGCTTCTGGGCTATGCCTGGGGGCAACACAACTCCAACTGTGTTAACTATGTACTTTTCCTGGCCAGATTCTGTAGACTTATTTTCATCAGTCCATAGCAAGCTGCACAGTTTGTCTTATAAGGATTTTATAGCAACTCAACATATTACTGGTTAGTTTTATACACATATATTGAGTGATTTAGACACTGTGCCAGGCTTTGAGGTCAAACATGAGTAAGTCATAGATGGTACTTGTACTCCTAACCATAATAATCATGGTTTCTATTTCATGAGTACCTGCTATGTGTCAGGCACTATGCTAGGCTGTATGAAAGGCCTATAGGTGACAGACATTCTGGAGGACTGAAGGTGTGTCACCTCGGCCTATAGGTGTCAGTCTTTACAGGGGATGGTAAGTTACAGACACAGCACATGATTAGAGCTTAATAAACAATAGTGATGTTTACAGTGTTAGAGAATAACACTACCAGAAGTGCCACACAAGTCCAGAGGTGGGAAACAAACATCTGAGCCACAAGGATATGTGGAGAACACAGGAAGGTCAATCCAAGAAGGAGGAAAAGCAAGCCTGTAAGCAAAAAAAAAAAAAAAAAAAAAAAAAAGCCAGTCTGTCTGGAACAAAAGAGTAGATTAAAGGTTGCACTGGAACAATGTATGGGAAGTTGATCTAGGCAGTTCTAGAGAGGGGAGAGAGACTCTTGCTGTGAAACCCCTTACTATATTCATAGGAAAAAAAATGACTAATGAATTTGTGAAATCCGGAAGGGTAAGACATAAGCCTGAAAATTATCCAGTTAAAGGAAGGAAGATTGCAGACTGCTTAGTCAACTGCAGAGAGAGTAGCGCTTACAAAATGAGAGGAGATGATTACATCACTTGAGTGAACATTGATCACTCAAGTGAGCACTTGGCAGAAAAGTAGAAATATTTTTCTTTTAAATAATTCAAGCCTGCAAGCTTCCAATGCAGTTTAAGATAGTAGAAGAGTCTGCTTTATAAATTGAATATAGTTTTCCAGTGGTGAATGAGTAGAACTCAAAGGAGGAATAAGTAAAACTTACTGTGTGTTCAACTAACAGTGCATGAGTAAAGGCCCTGAGGCAAAAACACAAGAGCCTTCACTCCAAGATATATAAGGGGAAGGACATACTGTTGCTTGAAGACCTGTATTATAACATACTTAAATCTTACTATGTTAGTATAATCAGAGGGATCAAACCCAATGATCCAAAAACATTTCTACTAATAATGTGTTATTTCTATAACTCAAAATCTATGACACATTTTCATGGCTTGTTGTTCATATTTCTCTTAATATTTTCCTGTGGTAATCAATATAAAACATAATAGGGAGACAAATGAATTTATAAGTATTAAATTTATAAGTATATAATATAGGATTGCATAGTAATGATACTGTTTAGCTAATATCTTTTCCATCCTTTGGAAAGTAGTGTTTTTATTTTATCAGAGGTAGCAAAATCCTAAAGTTTTTTGTTTGTTTATTGTTTTTTATTTTATTTGAAACAGGATCTTGCTGTGTAGCTCAGATTGGCCTGGAACTTATTTTTTAAGTTCCAGCTTTGCTATGTATTAGTTTTATAAGCCTGAGAATTTTACTTTTTCTTTGCTTCTTTTGTTGTTTTGTTTTTTGAAACATGGTCTTGCTATGTGTTCTGGAATCTTGGTTCTCCTGCTTCAGCTTCCCAAAGCTACAATTACAAGCATGAGCCACCATGCCCAGCCTCTTGGTTTTTGTTGTTGTTGTTTTGAGATGGGATTTTATTATGTTGACTAGGTGGTCCTGAACACCTGGTCTCCGTCATCCTGCTACCTCAGATTTCACAGTAGCAGAGACTAGGGCACATGCCATGGTGCCTGACTCTTCCATTCTTCTTTAGCATAAGATAATAGTACTTTCTTGTATAGTTGCTTCAAGCATCAATTGGAAAGCATGCCTGAAATAATTAGAAGTACAATGCCCCATATCTCAGGAGGGGCTCATACTGTGTGTCCCACTCTGCTTCTTTCCTACAGTGATGACACCACTCCTCTGAATGTATGGAAACACTCTTGAAGTTGTCAGAGTCTATATCTGGTGTTTCTCTCTCTCCCTCCCTCCCTCCCTCCCTCCCTTTCTCTCTCTCTCTTTCTTTGTCTTTCTTTCCTCCTTCTTCTTTCTTTTCTCTCCCACCCCCCCACTCTCTCTCAGATTTTATCAGATCAAATCAAATTCATTTATTTTGCTGTACTGGGGAATGAACCCAGGCATGGTGCTTGTCCTCAACCCTTTGGTTTGCATTCTGTTTTCACAGTAGGTTCTCACTAAAATTGCCTGGGCAAGCCTCAAACTCTTGATCCTCTGCCTCTGCCTCCCCAGTACCAGGATTGCAGGAGTGCACTATCATGCTTGTCTTCTCTCTTAGAGATTTGACTTTTGAAGAAAGATTTTTTAAAAAAAGGAAAAGTTATCTCCAGAGTTAAGTTAATGGGTGACAAGGTTGATTTATTATACAAATAAAGTATGACTGTGAAGTACTATGATGTTGCTAAGCTGTGATGTTTTGACATAATGACTTAAAGATATTTTCAGTTTACAGTGGGTTTATCTGATATAGCTCCATGGTAGGTCATGGAGCATCTGTAATTAGATCATAGATCACCTCTGAAAGCAATTCCAACAAAGTTCCAGAAAAATGTTAACCAAGAAAGTGGTTTTGGAATCCATTTTGGAGAGATAAACTCTTGTATGTGTAAGTTTCATCCTTATTACTGTATAATCATACACCATTTCCATGGAAATGAAAATTAATAATAGACTAATAGAGACTAGTGGGGAGTGAGGAGAAAATAAAACTAGAAATTCAGAGGCCATCCAAGTGGCATAGAGCCTAATTAAAGCATTTTTTTTTTTTGTTTTTCCTCTCTTCTTTTTCTTTTTCTTTTAATTAAAGCATTTTAAAGTTCTTTCTTTATGTACAACTCAATTCTGGTAACTAACAATGTAAAGTTCTCATCTCTGAATCTTACTTTAGTTAGGCCTATTATATGCTCCTAGAATAGAGCAATTTATTTTCAACTCAATATGCCTTAAAATGAATTTATCTTTTTCCTACAAATATTCTCATTTCAGTTTCTCAGGCTTAAAAACTGAAGTCTGATTCTTTGTTGTTACATTAAACTCGCTACTATCATTCCTGCTTGTGAAATGTTTGCTTACTGCCTCTCCTCCATTCTCACTGTATCCACCGAGGTCACCTTCCTAGCTACATCTTTTGTTGTTGTTGTTGTTGTGCGGGGGTACATTGTAGCATTTACAAAAGTTCTTACAATATATCAAATATGCCATACTTGAATTCACCCCCTCCATCATTCTCCTTTATTCCCTTCTCCCTCCTTTCCTGGAATAGTTACAACAGGTCTCACATTTTTCCATTTATATACATGTGTACACAGTATTTGCGTTATAGTCACCCTTCTACACCCTTTTCCCACATCCTCCCTCTTCCCACTGGTACTAACCCACCACCCACCCTGACAGGACCTGTTCTGTCCTGTTCTCCAATTTTATAAAAGAAAAAAATGACATTTTTGTATAAAATAAATAAGGTATAGGGATTATCCTTGTGACTTTTCCATGTATATATGTATTATAACCCACATTGGTTCATCTCCTCTATTTTTCTTCTCTCTACCTTAGTCCTTCTTATGGTGATTTCAACAGGTGTAAAAATTCTATATTCATTCTTGTATAGTGAGTGTATCAACCATATTATATCATTATATTAGGTAGGAGACTATATTAGCTAGGAAGCTAATTTCTCCTAATTCATTGTGTATGCTTATTAGTAGAGCCTTTTCAAATTAGTTTTCCTACCATAACACTCCCACTTCTGTATATATTTTTTATAATACCTTACATATTGGTTTATAGATTATTATTTATGAAAGAATAATTTGTGAGTACTGGAATTTGAACTTAGGGCCTTGTGCTTGCTAGGCAGAAATTCTACGACTTGAGCCATGCTCCCTTATGAAAGAATCATTTGTGTACCTGGCTTTGGTTATATTTTGAGCAGTTTGAAAGCAGGAGCTATATTATTTGTTTTTGTAGTGCTTACTGCAGGGCCTGGTGAGTAACTATGGAACTTTGAGCAAGTTATTTAATAACTCTTTGCCAAAATTTCCTCATCTCTAAAATGGAGACAGCCAGGTTAAACATACCCTCATCTAAAAATCTACAATTCAGACACTCCAAAATGATACAGCAGTGATGCTTAAAAAGTTACAGGTTTTGGGAAATTTCATTTCCAAATTATTTGCTTAGGGATGCTCAACCAGTAAAGCCTATGCAAATATTCCAAACTCAAAAAAAAAAATCTGAAATACTTCTAGTTCCAAGCATTTTGGATAAGGGATATTCAACCTATCTCAAATGGTTGCTATAGTAAATGAATACGTGTACATATCTTAATGTAGTTTTTCTATTATTATAGTTTTATACAGTACAGTTTTTTTATTATGTTTCCTATTGCCTTCTTACGGGGGTCAAACTCCTTCTTTCTTGAGTTTTGAGAATCTGTTATCTGGCCTCTCCTCTTTCCTCCAGCTTAGACCCATTGTTCCCCATTCCCATTATATTAGACCAGACTCCCATTCTCCTTGTGCAGGTATAAATTCTTTGTACTTTTTACTGTGCCATTGCCATTCTGGTGCATCCTGCCTTTTACACTTTGCTCTAAAAAATTCCCCCCATGTTTTTGGATCTTGATTAAATCTTTTCTTCTCTGTGATATCATCACCAACAGTTCCATCTTATACTTACCTCTGTCTCCTCTGAGCATTTCTGGCATTTAGAGTCTGTGTTTCAGTTCAGATACATAACAATTTCTTGTGTCTATCTTACCTTCTCAAGAAGAGTGTGAGCTCCCACAGGACAGGGATCATCCTATATTTATTTCAGATTGTATTTCTTTCAAATTCCCTATTTCCCATAGTTCTGGGCTTCTGTTTATTTATTTAATAAGCATTTCTTAACGTATATTTAATATGTAATAGTAAACAATGATACATAACAATTAATATGACATGGTCACCTAATTTTGAAGTACCTTCATTCTAATGAGCAGCCAATATTCAGGATTCTGTGTAGTCAGTGCTATAGATGATTTTATAGTGGATTATTAATATGTATATATGTATTAATTAGATAAATCTTGGTTCTGAACAGATGAGTGGGATGAGTGTCCAGAAGTCTGGTCTGTAGCAGTAGCTGAGGTGAGATGTAATTGAGGCCTGAAATAGAGGGGATGGATGCAAAGAACCACTGTAGAAATAAAACCCAAAGGGATTGTAAGCACAGAACATGGAGTATAAAACACATGGACCTTTGAGATGATTCAAGCTTCTTGCTTGAGCACAGGTTTAATGAAGGCCATTGAAGAAATAGGAGTGATGAGAAAACAAAGCAAAATTTATGTCCCACTTCCAAAGGAAGATTTCTCTGAACAGCTGAAAATTCAGGTCTGGGCCAAAAGACTGGAATTTAGACTAGAGAAAGTTAGAAATTTAGGTGATGCAGAAATAAGCAGATATTCAAAGACAGTGTACCAGATCCTAGTTAATGCTGAGGTGAAACTGATTTGTGATTATGCATTGAGCTTTTTAAAAATAAAGCTCTTTTGAACATTTTTTTTAAAGGAGGGAAAGAGATAGAAGTGGAGAAAGAACTTCTCCTTTCTCTTCACTGCCAACTGGTAGTCATTCCGCTATACAATTTATACTTAATTTTCACAAACACTACCAGTCTTTTACCCACTTGACATAAAGCTAGGTATGATTAACTAACTTGCCTAGAGGAGTCAAGATTTGTTGATTGTAAAGACCAAACTCTTTCTACCATATGTGGCTGAAAACAGCCTCAGGAAGCTAAAGTTATTTCAAGTAGTAAAAAGTCTTTTAACCAGCATAAAAAGGAATATAGAAAGGAAGTGGGAAGTTTATGATGCGAATGTCATTGTGGGGACACTACCCTAGAAGAGTGCCCATGACAGCAGACAAAAGTAAGGAAGTGAAGAGTAGTAAAGAGTAAGGTTTAAAGATACAAATACAGGAGCCAGAGCCTTGGCTGGTTAATATCCTAAATGGGAGAGGAAGAGGTAGGGGAGGATGTCATGAGAAGACCAGGAAATGCTTATTAGATGATTAGTGATTAGAATTCATAGCTGAATAGCTAAAATAGTTTGGTAAAAGAAGGGAAAGTTGGTTAAAAGACTTTTTACTACTTGAAATAACTTTAGCTTCCTGAGGGTTAAAAAAAATAGGTGACGGGGTAAGAATGAGTCATCTTTTTTAAGCCCCTGAAAAAGGGTAGAGAGCAACAAAATTTTAAAAAATGAACAAAGGAAGCTAGGCATGGTAAGGTACACCTGTAGTTCCAACTACTCTGGAGGTTGAAGCAGAAGGATTGTTTGAGTCCAGGAGTTTGAGACTAGCCTGGGCAACATAGTCAGACCCTGATCCAAAAAAACAAGCAAAAAAAAAATGGGCAAATGATTAGAACAGACACCTCACCAAAGAATATATTCAGATGGCAAGTAAGCATATGAAACAAATGCCTAGCATCATATATCATTAGGGAATTCAAATTAAAATAATAAGTTGCCACTACAAACCTAGAAAACTGGCTAAAATCTAAACTGCTGATCACAAGATTCTGACAAGGATGTGGGGCAGTGGGAACTGCCATTCACAGTAGGAAGAGGGCATAAAAGAGCACAGACACCTTTAAAGAAAGTTTGACAGTGTTTTAGTAAAGCTAAACTGCCCTTTCCATATGATGAAGCAGTTGTGCTCCTTGGAGATAAAAACAACAACAACAAAAATTTATGTTTACACAGAAACCTGCACATGGGTGTTTATGGTAGCATTATTTACAGAAGCTAAAACTTGGCAGCAATCAAGATGTCCTTCAAGAGGTAAATTAATAAAAACACTGGTCCACTCACACAGTGGAATATTATTCAGTGCTTAAAAGAAATGAGCTATACATCCATGAAAAGACAGGGAGGAACCTTAAAAGCATTTTACTAAATGAAAAAGCCAATTGGAAAAAGACTACAAACTATGTGACTCTACTATATGACATTCTGGAAGACATAAAACTATGGAGAGAATAAAAAGTTAGTGGTTGCTGGGAGACAGAGAATTGTGGTTCAAGACCATGCAGGGTAAAAAGTTAATGAGACCCCCATCTCAACCAGTAAAAGCTGGGCATGGTGGCACACCTGTCATCTCAGCTATGTAAAAGCATAAATAGAGTGTAGTCTAGACTGGCTCAAGCATAAAGTAAGACCCTATTTAAAAAATAACCAAAGCAAAAAGGGATGGGGTGGCTCAAGTGATAGAATGGCTGCCTAGCAAATGTGAGGCCTTGAGCTCAACACCCAGTACTGCCAAAACGTTAGTGGTTGCTTTGGGGTTTGGAGAGGGAAAGGGATGAATAAATGGAATAGACAAGATTTTTAGTGTAGTGAAACTATTCCATATGATACTATAATGACAGATACATGTCATTACATTTGTCAAAATTCATAGAACACTGAGAGTGAACGTTAATGTAAATTCTGGACATTGAGTGACAATTATGTGTCTACATTGACTCATTGACTATAACAAATACACCTGTCTGGCACTGGATGATGATAGCGGAGGAGGTCTTGCATGTGTGGAGGCAGGAAGTATGTGAGATTTCTCTGTACTCCCCACTCATTTTTGCTATAAAACTAAAATGTTCTAAAAAAATAAAGTCTATAATAAAAAATAGGTAGAATTGAGAAATCAGTATATTGTACAAAACCTATGGAAAATATTTTGTTTGTATAAATGGAAATTCTGTACTTTAAATAATAAAGGACAGGTATTAAAGAAAAAAGGATTCCAGATTTTCAAGATGCTGCAGAAACCTGAAGCACTCTGACACAGGAGAGAGAGCATCGAACCCTGAAGTGAAGAGAACTGCTTCAAATCATGGCTCTGTCACTGTGTCATTCCCATCATGTCATCAGGTCTCTTTTCCCAGCTGCAAAAACTGAGGGTGCTCTGTGGTATCCAGTGCCTTTGAGTCTGGAATATCTGTGCCTGTATTTGCTTCTACTATGGCATAGTGGTTAGGAGAACGGACTCTGGAGCACCATTGCTTAGGTTAAATCTCAGCACTTCCCACCCAACTTATGCAACTGTGAGTGCATTATTAGTTCCCTCATCTGCAAACTTGAGAGAGTAACAGTAACTTGAGAGAGTAACAGTAAAAACCCCCACGGGGTGGTTGTTAAGATTCAGTGAAAGGAATCTATTAAAGTGCCTGATAAATATAATGCTAGATAAATATAAACTACTGTGATTCTAGATTGTCGATGCTGTAACTGTGATATCCTTTTGCTAAGAACACACTACTCTGCACCTACATGTAGTTGCAAGGAACAGAAGGTAAATGGAATTAACCAGTTGGATTTTGCCAGGTTCCCCTTTTGGGAAAGGAATGAAAGGAATCTTCAGAGATCTGAGTGGTCAGGACCTCTGGGTTATGATTCACCCACAGTTGTCTGTCAAATTTTCCCACAGCTGAGTGGAAAGTCACTGAAAACTCTGTGAAACAATGCCACTACTCCTTCAGTTCAGCGTTTGTCTGCTAGGATGTACTGCTGACTCTGGAGATCTGTCTGATACTGATGTCTGGGAGGGACAGGGATCTAAGCAGACTTGGTAGACTTTTTCAGCCAAAACGCTAGGTGTCTGCTACTGGTTTTGCTATGCCTATAATGCTGCAAGACTCAAGCCTGTGACAATTTGTTGTCAACCCAGCTTCAAGACATCAAAGAGAAGTTTGGAGTCCAGGCTGTTTTTCAGGCAGGAACAATTGATATACTATCACTAGTTATTTCAAAGTTTTGTGTCTTAAGTTGCCAATCCCCTAGCCTGATTCCTACCTTTCTCTGTGGAAAATGTAGGAATATGGATGCCAGGAGTATGATGGTGCATGCCTATGGTTCATAGCCGTGGTTGGCTGAGGCAGGAGGATCACAGGTTCCATGCTGTCCTAGACTATATAATGAGACCCTGTCTCAAAACAAAAAAGAAAAAAAATGAATATGGATGCCAGGCTGGGGATATAGCTCAGTGGTAGAGTGCTTTCAAAGTATGTTCAGCCCCGGAGGGTAGGGAGGATAGTGGGGAGGAAGAATATGGATGTTTAAGTTTTATTAGATTTACCACAACAGAAGTTTCGTCTATTATTGTAATTGTCCACAGTTTAAACAGAAGTGGAAACATCGACATATATATATATAATTTCAGATTTCTCAGTCACTTGCACCAATCTTTTTTAACTCTCCCAAATTTGAGTTTAAGATATCTTTTTTTTTTTTATCAATCTGAATGTTTCTGATTTTTCCTCTCTCTGGTCTTAGAAAGGAAACTTACAGCTTACCCTACTCCATGATGTGCAAGTTACTGAGGTGTTGGCAATCCAGGCCAAAGCTCTTTTTACTTCTTATGTTCCCCTTTCAAGAGTAGAAATGGGGGGTAGGGGCTGGTGGAGTGGTTCAAGTGATAGAGTGCCTGCCTAGCAAGCATGAGGCCCTGAGTTCAAATCCCAGTACCACAAAAAAAAAAAAGTAGAGACAGTATGTTCCAAAATTGGTCTGGATTTTTCTCTGCATGCAGGTCCACTCAAGATAAGAATAAATTTCAAAACCTAGGCCCTTGCTAGATCCTAGTTTGCATTCATCAGACACTGGTCATTATAACGTACCTCTTTTTAAATTTTGTTTGTGTATATGTATGTATGTACATGTGTCTCTTTCATATTTTTATTTTTCATTGACACATAAAAGTTATATATATGTGTATATATATATATATGTCGATGTTTCCACTTCTGTTTAATATGTATATATATATATGTATGGCGTCCTGTGGTGTTTTGATACATACATACATTGTATAATTTTCAAAACATGGTAAGATTATCTACTTTCTCAAATGTTTATCATTTCTTTGTGGTGAAAAATTTTAAATCCTTCTAGCTTTTTAAAAATAAATGGTACATTATAATTTTCTGTGGTCACCCTACTGTGTAATAGAACACCAGCGTTTATTTCTCCTGTCAACCTACACACTAGTACCTGTTTCCCTATTCTAACCTTCCTCACTATTCTTCCCAGTCTCTGGTAACCACAATTCCACTCTCAACTCTATGGGATCAACATTTTTAGAGATCACATTTGAGTAAGGTCATATGATAGTTGCCTTTCCATGCCTGGCTTTTTTCTAACTTAACATAATTGTTCAATCTATTCATGTTGTTAAAAATGACAGGATTTCATTTTTTTAATGGTTGAATTGTATTTCCTTGTGTATACTTGACATATTTTCTTTATCTACTCATCATTTGGTGAATACTTAGGTTGTTTTGATTTCTTGGCTTTTGTGACTAGTGCTGCAATAAACATGGGAATACATAGGAGATGTCTCTCGTATTGACTTTATTTCCTCCAAATATATGCTTACTGGATCATATGGTAGTTCCATTTTAAATTTTTTGAGGAATCTCCATACTGCTTTCCATAATGGCTATAATAATTTACATTCCAACCAGTAGTATGTAAGGGCTCCCTTTTCTCTGTATCCTCAGCAGCACTTATAATCTCCCCCACCCCTTTTTGTGGTACTGGGATTTTGAGCTCAAGGCCTTGTTCTTACTAGGCAAGTACTCCGCCACTTTGAGCCATACCTTCAAGCCCTTTTTGCTTTAGTTATTTTTCAGATACGGTTTTGCTCTCTTTACCCAGGGTACCTCTAGACCAAGATCCTCCTACCTATGCCTCCCACCTATTTGGGATCACAGGTATGCCCAGCACATCCAGCTTATTCTTTGAAAATTGGATCTCATTACCATTTTTTTTTTTTTTTTTTTTTTTTGCCCACATGACCTGGAACTGTGATCCTCCTATCTCCTGCCTTCTGAGTAGCTGGAATTATAGATGTGAGCCATCAAACCTGGCTCAAATTCATCTTTTTTATAATTGCCATTCTGATGCAGTACCACTTAAGCCATACCCCCAGCCCTTATAATTGCCATTCTGACTGGAATGGGGTGATATCTTATTCTGGTTTTGATTTGCATGTTGTTTATGATTGAGCATTTTTTATATATCTGTTGGTCATTTGCATGACTCTTTTTTAGAAATACCTATTTATGTCTATGGCCTATTTTTAACTGGATTTTGGGTTTGGATTTTTGTGGGGTTTTTTTGCTTTGGTTTTGTGTGGGGTTTTTTGTTGTTATTTTGTTTTCTTGCTATTGGGTTGTTAATGTCCTCGCGTATTCTGGATATTAGCTGCTTGTCAGATGTCTACTTTGCAAATATTTTCTCCCATTCTGTAGGTTGTCCCTTCATCCTGTTGTTTCCTTTGTTATGCAAAACCTTTTAGTTTTATATAATCCCATTTGCCTGTTTTTGCTTTTATAAGTTGTCCTTTTGGGGTCTTAGTCAAAAACTCCTTACTCATTCTAAGGTCACCTGTGTTTTCACCTCATAGTTTCATGTTTCAGGTCTTACATTTCAGTCTTTAACCATTTTTAGTTGACTTTGTATATGGTAAGAGATAGGGGTCTAGTTTCACTCCTCTGTATGTGGATATCTAATTTTTCCAGCACCATTTGTTGAAGAGATTGTCCTTTCCCCAGGGCAGTCCTTAGCACTTTGTTGAAGAACAACCTGCTGTTGACTTGCATAACACACCTCTTGATAAGGTTTCAGTGGTGCTGATACTGCTACTATGAAAATGTCTACCTTTGGTTCCAAGCTTCTCTGTACACTTTGTCTTTAGGTTGGATCTGCCTTTTGCTGAAAAAAATGTACTCTGTGGTACTTAAAATGTCATATAGCATATGACATTTTTATATAAAGAAAATAAGCCTTCCCAAATTATTGATTTCCCCCAATTCATAAAGCATTCATTAACTGATCCTGTTGAATCAGTAAGCATCTTTTTTAAAACATCTGTTTCCGATGAAGGGGTTAGGAGGAATGGAGGAATGAGATTTTCATGGAAGGAACATTAGAACTCAGGCAAGAAGAGAGCTCTGGGCAGACAGAAGACCCATAGAAGCAGTAGGTACCTTGTTGTGGACTGGAAGAGGAGGTGCCACAGGGTGAGAAAAACAGAGTTAAGAGACAGAAAACCAGAACTCTGAGAAACAGTTGAGAGACCACCACCACCATCACCACCACACACTTGGCCTACTTGAAACTCTCACCCAGCCAAACAGATACAAGTGCCCCTTCAGATCTTATTATTTCTACAGCTGTGACTTAGTGCTGCTTATCTTTCTTCCAGGAGATTCCTTGGAATGAAACCAATGGGAGTCCAGCCTTTGGGAGAGTCTCATCAGAGCAGATGGGCCAGCAGCCGCCAGAAAGCTTGTTGCCTTTGGCTGAGAGCACCATCCTGGAAGTGAACGGCTTGTGAGTAAACCCCAGCAGGCTCAGCCTTGGGCCTGAACAGAGTGGCCTGCTTCTCCTTGAAGAAGAACCTTATGTACTCCCCCATCTTCCCTCCCTTCTTGTTCATGTCAAAAGCATATTCTCAAAGCACCCTTCTACTTAAGATCACATCCATGAGTATCCCTGGGAGGATGGCCTCTTAGTGTTCTCAGTCTCTTGGTGTATTTGCAATTGCATGGCATAGAAGAGGGTCAGGAGGCCAGGGTTCTGGATGCTGTGCAGCTACTAGTTTTCCCTGGAACCCTGTTTCCTTGGGACCAAATTGTTCCTCCTTGACTACAGTTTTCTCAGCTGTAAGGTTGTTTATAATAAGAATAGCTTCCATTTACGAAATGTTCACTTTTACTTGATATTATCTCATTGAATTATCACAACAAACTTATTGACATATGTACTGTTATCATCCTACTATGTAGATAAGAGAAATAAATGAAGCTTAGAATTTTCATGCCCTAACCTCCTTATTTAAATTGGCAGCCCTGTCCAGACATGGTGGTACACACTTGTAGTCCCAGGTTCTCAGGAGGCTGAGGCAGGAGGATGGTTTGAGTCCAGCAGTTTGAGAGCAACCTGGACAACATAGCAAAACCACATCTCAAAAAAAAAAAATTACCGATCCTACTGCTGGCTAACATTCTGCTTTATTTTAGCCATAGTACTTCATACCACCTGTAATACTACATGTTTTACTTTTTTGTTTGCCCTCACCACCCCTACAAGACTTTTGGCTCCATTAGGAAATTTTGTTTGTTTATTATTGTTATTCTTATTTGTTTGCTGCATCCTGGCGGCCTAGAATTATGCCGAGCACATGATAGATACTCATATTGAGTGAGTGAAACAAATGATTAAATGAATTCTAGATAGGACTGTAAATTAGTCTAGACTCTAGGAAAGTCAGTTTAGCACTGATCACATTTATCAGGTACTAACCTTTTGATCCTGTAACCCCAGAACTAGGAATTTATCATATCCATTATATATTAATGCATGTGCCTAAAATAATAAGTGTGCATATGTTTACTCTAACACTGCTTTCTAGAAAAAGACTAGAAACAATCAAATCAATGTGTTAATCAGTAGAGCCTCATTAAATAAATTGCTAGGTGCTTACATGGATTCTATGTGAAGATGGAAAAGAATGAAGTAAATCTGCAGGCACTCTTCTTTCCATTCTTACTAAAAATATATATACTTTAGATTTAAAGAGATACTTGTTTATCCCTCAACCATTTCTGGAAGACCAGAAAGAAATAGTTCCCTCTGAGGAGGGGCCAGAAGTACTAGATTGGCATGGAGAATATATTCTTACCTGGAAATGTTAGTAGCTGGGTGTAGCTGACTCACCAGCACTTGGGTAGTGGGAGGCAGAAAGATGGTGAGTTCAAGTCCAGCCTAGGCAACATAGCAAGATCTTGTATCAAAAAAGCAAAACAAGAAGTTACAATTCACAAACAATATAATTAAGTCACTTAAAGTGGGTTCTTTTGGTATATTACATTATTTTTATATACTTTTTGGTATATTACGTTATTTTTTAACATTAAGGTAAAAAACATATATTTAAAACATAAAATTTCCCATTTTAGCCCTTTTGAAGTATACAATTGAGTGGTATTATTTATAATCACAATATTGTACAGTTTTTTTTTTTTTTTTACAATTTTCAAGACTTTTATTACCTCAAATAGAAATTCTGTAACCATTATAGTATGGTCTTTTGTCATATTTGATTTTTTTTTACTTGATTGCATGTGTTACTTTTTTATTTTAAAAATTAATTTTCATAAGAAGTTATATCAGTTTTAGAAAATTTAGTCACTTGCCTAACATCTCACAGCTCATAGTAGCAACCAACAGTTTTATTATGAAATATTAAAATTCTCACAGGGAATCAAGTATCAAACATATCCTTCTGATATTCTGTGGGACTTTGGGTATCACTAACCTCTTTGTGAGGAATAAGATGACAGGCTGACAGGGGCAAGGGGGCTGCCCTATGTCAGGAACCCTCTAGTAACAGGCTTCCCAATTCTAGCAACAGCATTCAGAGTAGTCACACAAGATAAGTTTTTGCTTATTGACGGAAAGTGGGGTATGAATCTCTCCTGCCTCAAAAAGAGACTTAGGGTTCTCCCATGTTGGATATCTACTGTGTGTCCCATGTACCTAGTAGTTGGAATGGGGCATTGCAACCTGATATCCTTATTTGTGTTTACCTTAAACTAAGCAGTGACCTTTCAATTTTTCAATCTCAATTTCTGTTTCTAAGAAAACTTCTTTGGTTGCCTTACTGCACCCAACCCCCACTTAATTCTTAACTCATAAATATTATTATTTGGAACATATAACTAGCAATTGGAGAACTGTGTCATTCTTGAGGGGGAAACTGATTTTAGTTGTGAGCTCTTCAAAGGTTTCTCTGTGCTTACCAGAAGAACAAGTAGTTGGATCATAGAACACTGGAATTGATGGAGATTGTGGTTATCCCTCACTCAGAACCAAGTATGATATTCCCTTTGTACTTATCTTGGCAATAATCACACCTTCACTTATGTGATCGTTTGATTATAGTTCATCATCTCTTCCTCCTCTGTACCCCCATCAAACTGGAAAGTCCCTGAGACCATGGACCACATCTGGCTTGACTTGTCATTGTATCTCTTGCACCAAACCTGGCACACAGTAGGTGCTCAGGAAATATTTGTTAAAGGGCTGGATGGATGAATATGATACTTTTTTTTTTTTTTTGCAATACTGGGTTTTGAAATCAGGGCCTACACCTTGAGCCACTCCACCAGCCCTTTTTTGTAATGGGTGTTTTTTGTTTGTTTGTTTTGTTTTTGAGATAGGGTCTTGCAAACTGTTTGCCCAGGTTGACTTTGAACATTGACCTTCCTGATCACTGCTTCCTGAGTAGATAGGATTAGAGGTATGAGCCACCCGTGTCAGGTGACACCTTATTTTTCACGTGAGGAACTGGAAGTCCAAAGAGATCAGGCTCCTCAGTGGCAAAGATGAGGGGAGAAGGCAGGCTTCTTTTCCGTGGCCAGCCAGTATTGTTTCTTTGTTCCTCTGTGTCCTGTCAGGGTTGGAGTTGGAATGCCTTGGAGTGTATGTAGTTGAACCCTTTCCTTTTACAAATGGGGATGTGAAGTTCAGAGAGAAGGACTAACTGAAAGAGGCACTAGGAGAACCATGACTGGTACATAGATATCCTGACTCCCGAGCTAGTGCTCTTTCTACAAGCATAGAAAAAAAAAAAACAACCAACAAAGCTGCATTGGGCTTCTTGCCAAGCCCCTGCAGGAGGTCACATAGCCAAGCAGCTCTCAGAGTTCCTTGTCTATTCTTAGCCTGAACTTTTAGTGACTCTGTTCTTCAGCAGCCTTTTTTTCCTTCTTTTTCCTTTGCATTTGGTTTGTTGTGTATATGTGTTTTAAATAAATGGAGCTACGTGTAGGAAACAGGCTTCAGCACAATCCTGCTACAGAGACCATGAAAAGGATAAACGTGAGAGAAGGGGCCCTGAAAAAACAATTGGCTTCCCTTTCTCTGAAATGACCCCAGCATCTCAGAGCTGCTCTCTCTGCTGCCTATCACAACTGCCAACACAAGGCTAAGCCCTCACATGATAGTGAGGAAATCACCAAAAGGAATTTTCAAGGAGGATTGGCTATTATTATTGATCACTGAAGCCACATTTGATGCAGATTAAAACCTAAGTCTTCCTGGGCTTCAGTTCCTTTTCTAACACCTGGTTCGACTTCCCTCTTCCAAATTATTTATCAGTCAGCTACCATGCAAGAATGAAAAGTCCCTTTTTATCACAATTCTAACCTCACAAGCTTACATCTTTCTCTACGTGGACAGATTCCTGTTGTGACTAGGGAGACAAGGAATTTACTCTACTACTGACCTCCAGTTACTTGAGAGAACAAGAAATACAGAGGATAAAAGATAACTAATGTTACCAATGTGCAAAATGACCAATGAAAAGAACAGGTCAATATCAAGTTCAAGTGAGGCAGAGATTGCTCTGGGCAAGGCTAAGTCAAAGAAATTCAGGGGAATAATTTAAGTCAAGCCATGTACTATTATTGCTATGTAACATATTATTCCACACTGTGTATTGGTTATCTATTGCTGTGTAACAAAATTACTTTAATATTTAGTGGCTTAAGACAGTTAACATGTATTATCCAATAGTTTCTGTGGGTCAAGGACCCAGGTGAAGCTTAACTTAGTACCACTGGCTCAAAAGTCAAGTTCATAGCCTAGAGGCTCATTTAGGTTGAAGAGTTTCCAATTTCAAGCTCACTGTAGTGGTCTTTGGCAAGCCTTAGTCTATCACGATGCAGGGCTCTCTACAAGGCCACTCTTAAGACTTGGTGCCAGCTTTCTCCAGGGTGAGAGATTTAAGAAAGAGTAAGAGAAACCAAGATAGAAGACATACACTCCCATCCCTTTTTTATGGTGCTAGGGATTGAACCCAGGACTTCATCTATGCTAAGCAAGTTTTCTACCTCTGAGCTGAATTCCCAGCCCCAACTCTTTTGTAATCTCATCTGAGAAGCATTATCCTATCACTTTTGCTATACAAACACCCTCCAACTTACAGGTTTTTAATTTTTCAGCTTAAAATGTACCCATATAATCATTCTTTTTTCTCCTTCAGCATCACACTTAAAAATTATATGAGATATTCAACACTTTATTATAAAATAGACTTTGTGTTAGGTGACTTCACCCAACTGTAGGCTCGTATAAGTGTTCTGAACATGTTTAAATATGGCATGGGAAGCATTCCAGGTAGGGAACAGATGTTAGGAAGGTGAGACTGGTGGTGATTTGGTTGCAGCCAGGCATTGACTAGGAGAGGATGCTGGCCCCAGATTGAATTGAGTTTTTAATGTCAGGCCAAAGAATTTACTTTTTATCCTCGGGCTCTTGTCTGCATTCCTTCACTCAACTAAGTTCTAGAAGGATGGGAATTATGTCTATTTTTATTCTTATATCTCTATGATTTATGATAGAGGCTAGCATGTAATAGGCGATCAAGAAAAGTAGTTGAAAAAAAAAAAAGAAAAGTGGTTGAGCAAGGCATGGTGGTATACACTGTAATCCTGGCACTCAGGAGTGTGAGCCAGGAGGATTGTAATCTCAAGGTCAGCCTGGGATGCATAATAAAATCCTGTCTCCAAAATGAGGGAGAGGGAAAGGAGAGGAGGAGTGAGGAAGGAGAGAGAGCAGGAAACTTGTTGACTTAATAAAGTCAGGAAATTAATTTGTAAGAAATAACATAGTTGCCTGATTCTTTTTTTATTTCTGACAGAATTCAACCCCAAAGAAGCCCACATAAACAGTTTTGGAGTTCCCAACCAAGATATAAATGTTGTTCTTTATTTCTAAGGAATCATTCTTCAAATTACCTGGCTTTTAACAAAGTTTGAAGTTGAGTTTTAAACATAGGGTCCATATCCCTCCCTTTAATGCAAAGGTCTTTAAATTCTTTATCATTCTGTAGACCCTCTATTGAGCCTTGCAATATCGATAAACTTGTTGTCTAAGAGCAAACAGGTCTGGTTTTCCTTTACCCACTAGTTCAGGAGCACAACCTGCCTCAAGACTGGACAAGGTTCTAACACATGGCTGCTATTAGCCACACTGCCTCATCTCTTTGCTGGCTGGCCAGGCTGCCTTCAGGTAGTATTTCTGAGTACCTTTCAGTACGAAGAGAAATATGAAGAGAAGTGCATTAGTCTGCCAGGGCCAGCATAATGAAATACCACAGGTGGGGCAGTTTAAACAACAGAAATTTATTTCTCACAGCTCTGAAGGCTGGATTTCAAGATGAAGGTGTTGCCAAGTTTGGTGTCTACCATGTCCCCTGTCCTTGGTGTGCCAATGGCTGTCTTTCACTGTGTCCTCACATGGTCTTCCATCTCTGGTGTCTCTTCTTCTTCTTCTAAGGACACCTGTTATGTTAGATCAGGCCCCCACCTTCTGCCCTCATTTCACCTTAGGAACCCCCTTCAAAGTCCCATCTTTAAATATAGTTACATTGAGCACTAGGTCTTCAACATACGCATTTTCAGGTAGATATAGTTCAGTCCATAACAATGAGCACCATCTTTTATAAGAGCAGCTACTGTCCCCTCGTCCGTCCTCTTATGAAGGCACAATAATCTCTCATTTGTTGAGATTTCTAAAAATTCTTCATATCATGATCTCAAGGGATATCTCCACAGCCTCCAAGACAGTAGCGGTGTCTTATTTGTCCTGTACAGGTGAGGAAACAGACCAGAAGGGCTCCCTATTTCGCTCAGTCACAGAGTGGAATATGGCTTCTGACTGCTGGGCATTCCTCTCGTACGTAGCCTTGGAGTTCTTTGCTCTTGCCAGTTGGGGCTGCCAGTGTGTCCACCTCAATTGTGCCTGCCTACTTCTTCCATTAAACCTATCTCACTATTCAAGTTCCTTCCATTTGATTTTCAAAGTGACAATTAGCTGGCTAGACCAACTATTACTAACAAGGTGTGTTGGTCTCTTTCCTTTCTTTCCTTCCCTCCTCCCTCCTTCCCTCCTTCCTTCCTTCCCTCCTTCCCTCCTTTACTCCTTCACTCCTTACCTCCCTCCCTCCCTCACTTCCTTCCCTCCATCCCTTCCTTCCTTCCTTTATTTCCTTGTGGGTTTGAACTCAGGGCTTTTCACTCACAAGGTGGGCACTCTACCACTTCAGCTACATCTCCAGTGTTTGCTCTGTTTATTCTGGAGATAGAGTCTTGAAAACTATTTACCTTGGCTGGCCTCAAACTGAGATCCACCCAATCTCAGCCTCAATTAGTTAGGATTATAGATGTGAGCCACCAGTGCCAAGCTATGTTGGCTTTTTAATGAGTGATACTACTCAGGAGGGATCCTGGCCAAACATATTAACAACCGATATTTTATAGCTTAAAAATATTTTCTTCATGTGCTGCATCTAACTTAAATTCTAACAAAAATATAAAAATTAGTTACTATTATTATCTGTTTCAGAAAAAGAAACAGATTAGGTAGCTAGCTCAAGGTCACACGGGTAGGTGGCAGAGGTGGAACCTGAACCCAAATACTGTGTTTGTTCATAGAGCCTGTCTCTGTGCTGTTTTAAATATGTTCTGCTTCACAGCCAATGTTACTAGTTTTCTCAGAATTCTTTGTTACCCTGAAGTTCCCCTCTAAATATTCAAAGATGTGGGTCTTCCCCTCTTTGTCTAACTTACCCTCAATCCCTCAAGACCTACCCTCAGTCTAGTCCACAGGCTGGATTTAAATCTCAGCTCCATCCCTGCTTAACTGTGGAGACCAGAAACTCATTTTTTTCCATGTCACTATTTTTTTTTCATCTGTGAAATTAAAGCATGGACGTGGGCCATTTTCCAGCATTAAGAGTCTAATAAACCGATATCTTTATCTCCTATTTCATTCACTTAAGAAATATTTATGAGTACTTGCTATGTGTCAGGCACTTTGTCAGGTAGTGGGAAAGAGTGCTGAATGAGACCGACAAGGTTCCTGCCATCAGAATACTTTCTAACATGACAGGAATGGGCCCTCAGGAGGTGATTGATATCCAAACTCACAAAGCAAAATGTATATCTGGGACATTGGATTTTTCCTCCCTGATTTGAGGTGGTTTTCACCCCCCACCATGCCTTGTACTGTGAGTTCTCATGGAACATGGTTTGTGTCAGCTTGCAAAGGAAACTATGGCCTCTCTACTGAGTTTATCCCTGAGATCAGTGCTCTGCTACTGCTACTTGAAGTAGCTGACAACAGAACTCAATCTCAGAAGCCACCCTCCTGGAGTCACCATTTCAACATTCTGAAGTAGAAACTCCAGTTTCCATTGAAATTGAAGACCCAGAGTCCAATCAGCTGAACATCCATGGGACTAGCCAGCCCATAGGCAGCCCTGCTCTGCCCACCTGGACCTCATTCTCATTCTTTTCATGCTCCAGGGGCTGGGGGCAGTTTCTACTGTTAGCTTGTGTTTCTCTGTGCATTTCTACCCCTTATTCTTCTCCAAATTAGAACCTGAAGCAGCTGGCTATAAACATTAGACCTGCTTAGGTTTTTCTCCTGATGCTAGTCCATGAAAACACCATTCCTTGAGTCTGGTTGCTGGAGGTGAGACAACTGAGACTTGGACTAAGTGATTTCAGCACAGTGTGGAATCAGCCCCATGCTGCCTCCCAAATGGAAGAGCCTTTATACATGCATTGTGATGACCCACAGTTGTTCATAAAACCCAGGCACTAGCAGGGTGGCTCTAATATGTGGACACCTCTTTGCACTGTTGGCATGCAGTGTGTTCGTTTACCATTCTATCACACCCATGTTTTTATTTTAAATTTTATCAAAGTTACATGGGCACATAATTTTTAAAATGAACCGGCTCTGGAAGATTTGTTAAGACAGACTGGTCCTCAGCCTCCCTCCTGCCCATTACAATCCTGCTTCCCTTTCCCTAGAGCAACTGCTTTCAACTTGTTTAACTAATTCTTTTGGGATTTCCTTATCTCACATGACACGTTTATAGTGCTACTTCCTGGTTCTTTTTAGTTCAGGCATTATCTGTTGATTTCCCACTATGGAAGGTGATGATTTAGCTCCTTTTTCTCAACCTGCTCCTTCTGTGCATACATTCCCTCCTAGTGTCCCCTTTGCTCCCAGTATAGTTCTAGTTTAATTTTTGGTAGATTATACAATTAATGTGTTTGTTATTGTCAGAATGTAAATACCAGTCACAGCTAAGCTACTAGTCAACTGTGATTGCTTTTTCCTTTTCAACATATCTTTTTGTTTTGATTATCTTGTTTTCTATTGTACTTCTATTTCTGAGGTCTTATCACCAACCATTCTTATCTTCAATGTCTGCTATAGAGATCTCCTTTCAGTGTGTCCTGCTTGGGAAGGTCTCTTGGAGTTTGCCCTCCTGCTCTGAGGTCCTGATATGGCTGCCATCCTGGAATCTCTTGTCACCATTGTCAATGGGATTCCCTTGCCTCTTTCCTGTGTTGGATTGCCTATTTCCTGGATCCTATTATTTTGTGCTTTCTCCTCTTCCTTCTTCTTGATGGCATACATCCTCTAGGAGTTTCCTGAGACTACATGGGAGATAAACTTTTCAAAATCTTACATGTCTGAACCTGTCTAACACTTGATAAAGGGTAAAATCCTAAGTAAGAAGTCATATTGTATGAGAACTTCCATAGCACAGCCCATTTTTTTCTAGCTTCCAGTGCTGCTTTTGAGGAGGCCATAGTCGCCCTGGTTACTGACTCTGTTCAGGCTCATAGGATTTCTTTGACCCCAGCATCAGGAAATTTCACCATGATATTGTGAACTTATTGTGTTGGCCACTCAGTGGCCTTCATTGTGTTATTGTGAAAGCTTAACGCCCTTTGGTTAGGAAGTTTGTTTGTTTCTTTCTTTCTCTTTCGTTTTTTTTGGTGGTACTGATGTTTGGCAATAGTAGGGATTGAATTTGGGGATCTCACACTTGCTAGGCAAGCTATGCACCTACCCTTACAGTAATGGTGTTTGAACTCAAGGCCTTGCACTTGCTAGGCATACACTTTGCCATTTGAGCCATGCTTCCAGTCCTTTTTTGCTTTATTATTTTTCAAATAGGGTCTCATATTTTTGTCTGGGGTTGGCCTTAAACTTCGAGTCTCCTCACATCACCCATGTACTGGGAATACAGGTGAGCACTACCATGCTCAACTTTTTGTTGTTGTTGTTGTTGAGATTGGGTCTTTGGTAACTTCTGTTGGGACTGGCTTCAACAATGATCCTCTTCATCTCTGCCTCCTGAGTAGCTGGGATTGTGGGCATGAGCCACCACACCCAGCTGGTTTTTTTAGTTATTTCAGTTCCTGTGTTGTGTTTCTAAAACTCTGTTATCTAGACATTGAGATGAGTTCTCCTTCTGCTCCTTCCTACTTTTATCTCCATCTTTTTATTTTCTGGGAAATTTTCTCAATTTGACTTCTAATCAGTGCATTAAGTATTTTATTTATGATGTCATATTTTTCTTTCTAAGAGCTCCCACTGTAGACTTTGCTCTTGAAAACAATCCTTTATAGTGGGCTTTTAGATATTGTGAAATTAGATGCATGTGTTTAGTCCACTATTTTTATCCAGTATCTTGTGTGCATTAGTTAGCTAATAATTCTGCCAAGTGTAGTTTGACATGTGCTTTCTACCCATGTGCTAAAGGTTTGGTCCCCAGCCCATGGTGGTATTGGAAGGTATGAGCCTTAGAGGTGACACGTAGTGGGAGGGTATGGGTCACTGAGTGCATACACTTGCAAGGGGAGGTGAGATCCTGGTCTCTTCCTACGTCACTTTGCTTGTGTACAATGAAGTAAATTGAGCTTCCACTCCTACATGCTCTTGTCACGATGTACTCTGCTGACATATGCCCAAAGTGATGGGGCCAATCAACACCCCCCCAATTGTAGCCTAAATAACCATTTCCTATTTGTGAGTTAATTAGCTCAGGTAGTAATGGAAAGCTCACTAACACCCTGGTCTTATACCTATATCAAAGCCTTTAAGCTTTCAAAATTATTTCCAATCAGTTAACATATTTGATCCTTCCAGCCTAAACTGTTTATTTTAGGGATCATCTTGTTCTGCCTTGTCAATTTACAGAGAGAAAATCTGATTCTCTGAAAGGTGAAGTATCATCTTGGAAAACACTTGTTACTTCCAGAGTTTACCAGAGGCATTTCTTCAACAGATACTTAGTACCACAGTTTTATGGGGGTGTCAGTCTTAAAAAAAAAAAGGAAAGAAAGAAAAGTGTTATTGGCCAGGCATAGTGACTCATGTCTATAATCCCAGCTACTAGGAAGGCAGAGATCGGGAGAATCACAGTTCAGGCCAGCCTGGGTAAAAAGTAAGCAAAATTGCATCTCAACAAAACAAACTGGCCATAGTGGTGCTATAGGAGGACCTCAGTCTGAGGCTGGCCCCAGGCAAAATCATCAGACCCTATCTGAAAAATAACTAAAGCAAAAAGGGCTGGAGGCATGGTTCAGGTGGTACAGTATTTGCCTAGCAAGTGCAAAAGGCTCTGAGTTCAAAATCCAGTGCTGCCAAAAATATTATTGAGGTATAACTGTTATACATTAAATTGCATGTAATTGGGCTGGGGTGAGGCTCAAGTGATAGAGTGCGTGCTTAGCAAACTTGGATCCCTGAGTTCAATCCCAGTACCACACATACACACACACACACACACACACACACACACACACACACACACACAAAAGAGAAAGATACTCACTAAATTGCACGTACTTGAAGTACATGACTGAATACATTTTGACACGTGGATATACTCCTGCAAACATCATTATAACAAAGATCAATCACCCCCAAAATTCCCTCTTGCCCTTTGGTAATTTCACCCTCAGGCCTTCTCCAAATCCAGCCCAGGCAACCACTGATCTGTTTTCTGTCATTGTACATTCATTTGCATCTGCTAGACATAAATGGAATCAGGCAGAATGATCTCTTTTTCTGTTGGGCTTATTTTTACATGTAGCCTCTATGGGTGCTTTGGAGGCCATACCTGACTGTCCAGATGGAAAGGCCTTGCCAATGTCACCTCCCTGTATATCCTTTCTCTTCCATACACCACCCAGCTTCCCTCTTCTAGCCTCAGGGATTAAAGTCTTCAGTGTTCCAGTCTTCTTTCTATCCGAGCCTGATCTCAGGAAAAGACCGATTTCCTCCATTCACATTCAGGTGAATGGTAATATTTTATTCCTTATTTCTGTGTGTTAGCTTTGCAATTTGTACTGTGGATAAAACTCAAGTCTTCATGCATTCTGAGCCATATCCCCAGCCTCCTGATAGAATTACACTTGTGATTTGTGAGGCTTTTTGTGTGTGTCATTTGTGCAGTTTTATAGAAGAAAGAAACCTGTAATTGGAAGGGCTGGGTACAGTGGCTCATGCCTGTAATCTCAGCTACTCTGGAGGCAGAGATGGGGAGAAAACACAGTTGCGGGTCAGCCTGGGCAAAAATTTAATGGGACCCTATCTCAATCAATAAACCAAGCAGAGCATGATGTCATGTACCTGTGATCCAGCTAGGCAGGAGGCCTACCATCTAAGGCCAGACCTAGGCAAAAATGAGAGACACCCCTTCAGAAAAAAATGAGAGAGACCCAACCAGCAAAATAACTTAGCAAGAAAGGGCTGGGGATATGACTAAAGTGGTAGAGCATCTGCCTAGCAAACATGAGGTCCTGAGTACAAACCCCAATACCACAAAAAAGAAAGAAACCTATAATTGGCTTGTGCTGAAGAAATAAAGGTCTAATGATGGATTTCCAAGCATAAGCAGATATGTTTGGAAGAGTTTTTTGGACAAAGGCCTTCCTGAACCTCCAGAAGCTCACCTTGGATAATAGAGTCCTCATGTAAGACTGATCCTATCTGCAAAGAAGCAGAATGAATTGAAATCCCCTCTGGTTCATTCAGAATTTTGATTTCCTGAAATGTCAGCCATTTAATAGCTAAGAAAAGAATTTGCTGGCCTTCCTTCCTTTTGGTCTGTTTGGCAGAGAAACAATCCTGTGTAGATAAAAGGTCACTCAGGAAGGTAGGGCCTCTGTGTTTAGTCCTTTTGTCCTTGGTTTGGGTTAGAGGCGGGCCCCCAGAGGTGGCCCCAGGCTTCACAAGGTGACAGTGGCCCAAGGACCACAGGCAGGAGAGTCCAGCAGTCCAGAGGAGGCTCTGTTTTCCTACTTGTTTTCACATTTAATCTTTTTTTTTTGGTGGGACTGGGATTTGAACTTGGGGCTTCACACTTGCAAGGCCACACCTCTAGTCCATTTTGCTCTGGTTATTTTGAAGATGGGGTTTTGCAAACTATTTGCCCAGGCTGGCTTCAAATCAAGATCCTCCCAATCTCAGCCTCCCAAGTAGCTAAGATTACAGGTGAGAGTCACCAACACCCAGCTGTTAAACATTTAATCTTCTTAACAGGATATAGTTCTCAATTTTAAAAATGAGAAAGGAGAGGTAGCAGAACCTACTCAACTTCTAAGCCTTTCTCAGTCCTAGCAATGTCATAGGTCCCTAGGCCACCACTCTGCCCACATCAGGGAACATGGTGGTTGAAAACCCTGTGCATCCTTGGAGGAGTCAGGGTAGGAAGTAAAGGCCCAAACACTCCCACCCATTGTTCCTCCCTCCACTGCCCTATGTGACCCATACCCCAGTTTACCATTGTTCTCCAAGGGACTGCCTGAAAATGCACAAAGCCTGGAAAAAGAAGGCAGTGGACCCAACAATCTGTAGAAAGGGATCCATCAGATGTTTTCCTTACGAGCAAGAGAACCTGCTTAACACAGAGCAGCTGGTAAGGCCGTGACACACATGCAGTCCATTTGGCTCAGTTCAGCATTTGTTGAAAGATGGCACAGTCCCCTACCTCATGGTCCTCATAGGTCTTGAATAGTGGGAAACCTAATAGTGGGTGGTACAGTGGGAGGAGGTTGTACAGAACCCAGGAAAGATGTAGTGAAGGCTAAACCAGGGGCAAGGGCACAAGGAAGAGATTTTATAGACAAACTTGGCCAACTTCAATATTTTGCCAGGGCTGGCTAGCTCTACCTCCAGGGCCCGCAGGCTGCCTGGTGGTCCTCCTGTGCCAGAGAACTTAGTGGCATCAAACCTCTCAGCACAAGGCAAGAAAAGGAAGGAGAGCTTTCAAGAGTCCTGCTTCCTATATAAGGCCAGCATTCCCCCTCCACCACCATACTTCATTATCTTCAGTGGCAAACCTCTCAAAATCAAATTTATTTACATAGTTAACATCCCGTGATCCTTTCAGCAAGAGGATGGGCATTTCCATATGCTGAGAAAAGTAAAAAGGTAAAAAGTACTTACGTATTTAACGCATTGCTAGTTTGTTATCCTTCATCTGATTCATTAGTGAGGTCATGCAGCAACCAGGTTGGTTGCTGGAATTTTACAGAAAAGGAAACTGAGGCACAGTGGGCTTCACTTACTCAGTCACACAGAGATTTAGTGATGAAGCCAGATCTAAGCATATGACAAGCTAGAAGGGGATGTGAAAGCTGAGACCAGATCTGTCCTGTGATGTTTGAGGGACAGTGTCCTTGGCTGGGAGGTGGGATCCATTCTGTATGTGCTGTTCTCTGAGATTACCTGTGGTATCTGTGGCATGGTACCAGGGGAATTGAAGACCACGGTTTCAGTTCTAATTCATCTGCCTTGTGAGCTTAGCATGACTCAACTTTTTGAAGTCTTGGTTTTCTCTTCTGTAATCTTAGAATTAAAAGGACCCAGGGATATTTTGGGAGGATCAGCATTTAAATTTTATCATTAAAAATTTAAGGGCGAGATAACCATGATCACTGACACACAATATAGATATTCAAAGCATAATCTGGAAACAGGAAAATTTAACTTGGAGTACATAACAGGTATTGGTATATCAAGTTCATTTTGTCTTCTGTATGATAGCTCACTGAAGGAACAAACCAGAATTTGTTCCTTCCACCTCTTAAAAAATACTAAATATTAAAAAGTGCTAAAAATGTTCTTTCAGGTTTTTTATTAGCATTATAGTGGCATGATAAACATCCATGTGCCTATTTTTTTAAAAAATGAGTGACTTTCTTGAAGACTGAAGCTTAGAAATGGGAAATGTCAGGTTGTAAATATCACATCTACCACTTTACTAGCTACTGTGTTTCTTTTCCGTATATCCTCATCAACACTTTCTAAATTGTTGCCAATTACCTAGCTGTGAAATATATTTTAATTTGCATTTTCCTAGTTGCTATTTAGATTACATTGATTTCCCTACATTGATGGATCATTTGCATTTTTTCTTCTAACATGCATAATCATATCTTCAACTTTTTTTTTTCTTTTGGTGATACTAGGGTTTGAACTCAGGGCCTCACACTTGCTAGGCAGGCCCTCTACCACTTGAGCCACTCTCCCCCAGTCCCCCTTCTCCTCTTTAGTTAATAGGTGTTTCCCTTCATGGGAGCTATATTTTATATGTATTCATGACTTATAGGTCTTACAAATACCTTCTTCCAGCCTGTGTATGGTCTTTGCATGTTCTCTATATTGTTTCTTGTTCCAGAAATTTTTTAATGATAGTCAATGTAACAGCATTTTATTTTACGGCTTTTGCATGTTAAAAAATCTTTTCGCTGTAGTCTGCAGAAATGTTCTGTCCTGGCATGCTTCTAGACTGTAAGGTATGGGTTGTTTTGTTTTGTATTTTATTCATGTTTACATTCATCTTGTATTTCCCTGAAAACTATATAAACTTGTTGGTCTTTTTTTTTTTTTTTTTTGTAAGTGTTTTAAATCAGGCACAGTGGCTCATGCCTGTTGTCATCATTACTTGGGAGGATTGTGGTTGGAGGCCAGCCTGGACCAAAAAAAGTTATGGAGACCCCCATCCCAACCTAAGCTGGGCCTGGTGGCTTGCACCTGCATCCTAACTATGATGGAGGCCATGGGTTAGGAGGGTTGCTGTCCATGGCAAGACCACAGGCAAAAAGCGAGACCTTGTCTGAGAAATAACCTAAAAAGCAAAAAGGACTAGGGTGTAGTTCAAGTGGTAGAGTGCTTGCTTAGTAAGCACAAGGCCCTGAGCACAAACCCCAGTACTGGCAATGAAAAAAAAAAAAAAACTTTTTTAAGTGCTGGGGATATAGTTCAGTTGTAGTGTGCTTATGTAGTGTGCACAGGGCTCTGAGTTCAAACTCCAGCACTGCCAAAAAAAAAAATCTGTCTTGTCCAGAGATTATAAAGATATATTCTTATATTTGTTTTTACAGTACTGGTAATTGAAACCAGGGCCTCACACTTGCTAGGCAAGTGCTCTCCCACTTGAGCTACATCTGCAGCCCTATGTCTTTTATTTATTTATTTATTTATTTATTTATTTATTTATTTATTTATTTATAGCAATACTGGGATTTGAACTCAGGACCTTGCACTTGCTAGGCAAGTGTTCTGTCATTTAACCACTCCCTCAATTCTTATTTTTGTATTATAAGTGTTTAAAAAAATTCTTCATTTGACGTTTATTTTGTTTTCAATTTCACTTTTCTGTATAGAAACCCCACTGTTTCAGAACCATTTAATGGACATTTCATCCTTTTTTTGCTATTTATAATGTGGCAGCTACCACATACCACATTCCCATACAGAAGTAGGACCTTTCTGTCCCATTCTCTTAAGTCTATTTGCCTGTTCCTGCACCACACTGCTGTAATGACTTTGACTTTATACTGTAGATACCTGTAAGGGCAAATCCTCACCTTCTTTAAAAGGAAAGAAATTATTCTGACTCTTCTTGACTCTTCATCTGTACAAACAATTTTCAGAATCCAGGTTGCCAAATCTCATGAGAACCTCTATTAGCAATTTGAAGGGGTTGTACATGATATTCAGACTGATTTGGGGATAACTGTCAGTTTTACAATATCACCTCTTTCCTTCCACCCATGAACACGGTATATCTCTTCATTTGTTTGTGTCTTCTTTGCGTGCATGCATGTGTGTGTGCACCCCGGGCCTTGCAGATACTAAGCAAACACACTACTGAGCCATGCACCCAGTCTCCGTTCTTCTTTTTTATGCATACCAGTTTATTTGTTAAGTATCTTCCAGTTTGTGCTGCTTTTATAAATTATGTAATTTAAGTTATTTCATGTAAAGATTTTGTTGGTATATAGGAACGCTGTGGATTTTTAAATTTTCTTTTATATCTAACAGCCTTAATGAATTCTCATTAATTCCATTGATACTCCAAATAAAAATTTTAGATTTTTCTATATAGACAATTAATTCAACTACAGATAATCACACTTTATTTCCTTTCCCAGCCTGTATATTTTGTTTTTTTTCAAGTCTTCTTGTGATCTCTAGGATCTTTACTACTATGTTGAACAGAATAGTAGATTTCTTCTTGACTAAAAAAAAGGTTTCTAATTTTGTCAATTAAATATATTGGCTGTGGGTTTTTTAAAAAATTGAGTTAAGAAAATGTCTTCCTATTTCTAGTTTGCCAAGAGTTTGTACTTTGAATGGATGTTGAGTTTTTAAATTACAGACATTTTCTACATCTATTAAGGTACTCCTTTAGTATTCTAATAAAGAACATTCATATTAATAAAATATGAATGACATTAATTAATTATCTAATGTTACATTCTTGGGATAAACCCTAACGGGTCATTCTCATTCTCTCTCTCTCTGTCTCTGTCTCTCTCTCTCTGCAGTACTGTTGATTGAACTCAGAACTTTGCACATGCTAGGCAAGTGCTCTACTACTTGAATCATGTCCCCAGTTCTTTTGCTTTCAGTTTATTTTTCAGATAGGGTCTTTTGATAACTTTGCCTGGTCTGGCCTTGAACCAGGGTCCTCCTACCTCCCCGCTCCTGAGTAGTTGGGATTACTGGTGTGAACCACCACCTTGAGTATATTATTTTTTCTACATTACTAGATGTGGCTTTCTAATATCTAGTATTTTGTGTATATGTTCGTGAATAAAATTGGCTTCTAATTTCCTTTCTCCTTTCTTCATGGTATATACAGATGTAAACATAAAATTTTCATAGAAATTAGGGTCATTAAACTTAGAAGGGAATTTTAAGAGTGTCCAGGCTGTGTATGGTTGACTCCAGAGGCTGAGATAGGAGGATCAGAAGTAGGAGGCCAGCTTGGGCTGCCTGGCAAGACCCAGACTAAATCAATCAATCAATCAATCAATAACATCTGGTCTGACCTTATCTCAACATTGGAAGAAACTGGAACTCATAGAAAGAAACTCATCTTCATAAAATCATACACAGACACCGAGTTGAAACTATTTTTAAATTTAAATTTACTGTCCAATTAGCGATCTCATTTTATTACCCACAATAGCCCTGCAGTAAGGGTACCGCTTATTGTGTTCATTTTATGGATGGGCTAACTGAGGTCCAGAGGAATCACATCATGAACTATGTGACCCAGGAGAGCCAGGACTGGAAGCCAGGTCTGACTCCTAGACCAAGTCCCCCTCAAAAATTTCTTTTGTTCTATGTCCAATCCCAATGACAGACCCACCTGTTAGCCTGAAATAGAAGGGACTCCCCCTCAACGTTGCATTCAAATTTTTCATATTATGAGAGCCAAGCAATATTTTCACAGGCATGTCAGACAGATGCCCCATCTGCAGTAACCCTCAGTGGGCAGGCATGAGGGCTTCATAGTCCCTGTCCTCACTGGCTACAACACCCTTGAGACCAGGGTAAGTACACAGTCTCTAAGAAGTCCACGGTCCTTAAATGTAATCTTAGTAAACAGGGTCAGATCACAAAGTCCCTTAGGAACTGTCCTCAGCATCCCCATGGAAAGGGACTTCAGTTTAAGTCCATTCCCTCCCCCACCCTCTGGCACCAGTCACCCCTCCCCCATATCTCTCAGCAAGCTGCTTCCTGCACCAGCGCCCTTATTTTGCCTGTGCTATTTGTGTCTGCTTCTAACAGCTGGCCTCAGCCTGGCAGCCCCTAGCTCTGAGGATGATCCAATTATCCCATTAGCCCAGCATGTCCTTCCTTCCTCCAAAGCTATTAGCTCCCCCATCTCCTTGTCCCTCTTCCAGGGCTTGTCCATAGCCTCCCTGTGCCTTTCCTGGCTAGCCCTAAAGCTGGGTCAGTCCCCAGTCATAGAGACTCAGAAAATAGTACAGCTAGAAGGGACATACACTTCCATCTATCTGCTTCCTTATGTTACAGGGAGGGAAAGTTTTCTTACCATACCCAAAGTCACATGACCAGTTAATGATCACAGAAAACTAAAACGCAGGTTTCTCAACTTCGTGGTCCTGCTCTTTCTCACCACATCCAGTCAGCATGCCTTATCAAATCTCACTAGAGTTAGCCTGGGCTAGAGGAAATACTATACCCATCCCACTCTCTGGGACTCTGGGGTTGAGATTAGAATGTATGGTCTAGGTAGGGAACTACAACACACACTGGTGAAAACCAGTATGTTCTAGAGAAATGTCATAATTTAGCTGAAGAGATGTTATCAGAAACAAACCAGTTACAAGCTTCTCATCAGTGGGGCAGGTATGTCTGCTAAAGGAGCTTAGAGGGGGACAAAGGCTTTTAGCAGAGGGTTCTGAGGACAACTCCATCTTCGTGGAGGAGATGGCTCTTCAGGTAGTCTCTGAAGCATGCGTAGTGTTTAAAGGTGGACTGAATCAGTGAGACAGCATCCCAGGCAAAGAGGTCTGCCTAAAAGGAAAGGCAGGCAGTAGATTAAAAGGATGGTAGACGTTTCAGTTTGATTCAGCCAGGGGTGGGATAGGGGAGAAGTGGGTGGTCAGAGACAAGGTTGAAAGACAAAGTTGAATGCTATATTAGTTCTTCTCATCACTGTGACCAAATATTTGACAGAAAAATTTACTTGGGGTCATGGTTTCAGACAGTTCAGTCCACTTGTGGTTGGGCAGAACATCGTGGTGGTGGAAGTATATGACAGAGAAGGTCTTCACCTCATGGGAGACAGGAAGCAGAGAGAAAGATAGATTGAAAACTAGATCTATCCTTCCAAGGCATGCCCAAAATGGCCTGCTTCCTCCAACTAGGCCCCACCTCCTACTAAATTTTCCAGCACCTCCCAAAATCACACCCCCAACTACAGACCATTTCATATTCAAACCATAAAAAATGCCCAAGCCAAGAACTTCAGATCTGATCTGAAATACATTCAAGTTCACTCCATGTTCTGGAGTAAGAGAGGAATGAAAATTGAAGCTCTGCTTTGAGAAGATTCATCTGGCTGGTTGGGCTGAATAGATGGCGGTAAAAGATGAGCACAGAGAGGTTGATTTGTATTTTATCTATATGGATAAAAATGATGAGGCCTCAGCTAGACCATGACATGGGTCTGGGGTTTACCAAGGGTTAGAGAGGATGGAACAGGTTTCAAAGGTGTTTGGAAAGAAGAATTAAGAGAATTCAATAGATAGGATTTGGGATAAGGAAAGGGTAGTCCATCAGTGGGATTAGGGAAGTGAGGAATAGCAGCAGGAAGTATGGGGTAGGACAGAGGAGGCAGTGAGAACCCTCTGGTCATTCACTGGGAAACAGCATTTTGTAAAATTAGCAAAGTCTGCTTAAGGCTGTGTTTCATGTGTGACCTTCTCTACCCTATGTTTCACTCCTCAGGTTTCTCTGCCCAGTGCTGCTCCCACCAGACAGCAAATGCATTTCACCTAGATTAACACTGATGTCACCCAGGATGAATTTCAGGCCTTGGAATAGTTTCCGTTGATAAGAGACTCAGGCCTTCTTTGTAATCACACCAATCGACCACTTCCCACATATAGTCTGAAACTGGATTAAGATGGTGACTTAAAAATAAAAAATAAAAGAACCATTTTGTCACTTCCCATGCCTGCTCTGGGCTTCCAGGAACCCAAGACTTACAATTCTGCCCCACGGGTGAGCCGTCCTTACTGGCTTTGTGCCTTCCAAGTGCTTGGGAGGGTCCTCAAGTGCCCACCAGGAAACTAAGCCCCTTATAGACCAGGCCAGTGATCTTCTCTGTTCACATTTTGTGCTGCTATATCAAAATAACTAAGGCCAGTTATGTTATAAAGAGATGTATTTAGTTGATAATTCTGGTGTCTAGAAGGTCCAAATAGGAGCAAGTGGTGGGATTATTTGGCATTTGAGAACTAGGCAGAAGAAAGGAGACGCTGAAACCCCAGGAGATAGCCTGGGGATAACTGCAGGATCCCCGCCTGCTCTCTTCAGCACTCCTAATAGTTCTGGTAGTGATAGAAAAGCTGTGACATTCGGTTCTGAGATTAAAGTTTGCTAAGAGAAAACCCAGTTTCTGAAAGTTTCATCTACCTTTAATTCTAAAAATCCCTGAATCTAAACCAAGGCACTATCCCCCTTTCTTCCCTTTCAACCAATCTGGAAAATGTGGGTGGGTTGAAAAAGAACAGAGAAGAAAGATCAAAACTGTGACAACCCTCTGACAACATTTTAACTTAAAAATTGCCTCCAAGTGGATGGCATAATTCTGTGTAGGCAGTTGTAAATCAGACCCAGATTTATTCAGATCCCTCTTATTCTTATTTCCTTACCAACACCTTAAAGAGCCAGAGCCCTGAGGCTGACCACCAGCAGCCTTGGAAAGGCCAACTTGATGTGGCCCCCTCTGGGAAGCCCACCCTGAGTACCCAGTGGATGTGACCTTTTTCTCCTTTGAAATTCCCAAGTTGTGTCCCCCTCCTGGCCTTCACCAAACCACATCTAGATTATTCTCTTGAGTCAGTTATTGGCTCCCTCTGCATGTCCCCATCTCCAGGTTCAGTGTGTACCTCAGCTGCTCTTTAAGTGGTAGGAGAGGGACAGAGAGTCAGGGCACAGGGGCTCAGGCCCTAAGCAGCCCTCTCTGGGGCCTAGCTCTTCATTAGGTGCCAGTCCAGATGCTGATTTGGCAGAATCCACTCCCTCCCCCACCAAAAACCACATTTCCTTGCTTGGACAAGGTAAAGAAGTGTGAATGGTTCTGTGCAGTCTTTTCCCACTGGTAGTAGGAAAAAAATCCCTCTCTGAGGACACTGTGTTAATGTTCCTGTTTCCTACCTAGGCCCAAGCCTTAAGCTTGCTCCCCTATCTGGTCTCTCCCTATACTCAGGACCTCTCCAGGCCTGATGGTGGGAGAGAGGAGCAGGGTGAGCTGTACTTTCTCCTCTGGAAAAAAAAAAAAAAAAAAAAAGAGCCAGAGGGTCTAAAAAGACACTTCCCACACATAGACTCTGTTCCCTGTGTCCTTCCCCTCCTTCCAGGCTATGCGAGCCATCTGACATTCTTCCGCCCCCTTCCTGAGGGTCTGCAGCCTGATGAGCAGTCCTTAAAGTGAAGTTACCTCTCATGATGAATGACAGCTGCAGGAAGGGATGCCTGGGGATAGAGGAGGGACAGGTGTAGGCAGCAGGAAGAAGCAATAACATTGTATTCTTATGAAGCAGCTCAGGTCCTGGGAGGGAGCCACTGCCTATTGACATCTCTGAGTCTCCTGTGCTCTGTCCTAACTAAGGTAACTTCCCACCAGCAAAGGTTGGCAACACTTGTCCTGCTGAGAACTCTGAGAGGGTCCCACCATGCTATAAGCCATAGATAGTAAGAGGTTGGGCCTGGAAACTAAGGGGGACAGCAGGATAGGAAGCAGTCTCTGCCTGAGTGCCAACCTGACCCTCCTTTCCCATAGCCCTAGGAGCTGGGCGGGATGCACAGAACCATCCCAGTCCTCCCATTGGCTTCCAAGATCCTCTGACTTCCTTAGTTTCCACCACAATTAAAAAGAAGGCCTTCTTCCCAATTCTAGTGTACCAATCCAAGAGGCATCAACAGCTCATTTCTTCTCACTCCCCCTAGCAGCAGCCTCTCATCCCTGACCTGCTATGGTTTGCTGCCTCATAGCCACAGAACTGTGGCTTAACCCAGCTCCCCAAGCTTCCCTCTATGTGATGCCTCCTAGAGAAAAGGAAGGGTCCTGATGCAAATGAGGAGCACTACAAAGGTGAAGCTTAAGAAGGGTTGTTTGTAAAGGAGCAGAAGAGAAATCCTCTGGAGGGCCTGTCTCTTAGAGAGACCACAGACACACCAAGATCCAGCCTGATCCAGGCCACTATTCTCAGGCTTCCCTGTGTCCCTGGCCATACCTGCCCTAGAGAGGGGCTGGGGCCCAAAGGACATAGGTCTGTGATAGGTCCTGTGTGCTCCCAACAGGTCTGTCCAACCCCAGGCCATTGGGAAGATCAGGGAAAGGGCAGAGGGACCCTTGGACAGAGCTGTAGGGCCCCTGCAACTTGGTTCAGGGCAGCATATGCCTCTGTACCCTGTGGGGCTAGATGGTTGTTCATGCCCTTCATTAGTCTTCCTGCTTCCCCTGTGCTGCTTCTGTGGGCACTTCCTCCTGCCCATGATGTTCACGTGTCCCCCCTCCTGTGTTCTCACGCTCAGAGGAATGACACATGCATGTGATGGTGTCTATGCATATGGTGCTCACACTCAGTGGAAGCCTATATAGATGGGGTGGAGATTAGGACACTGGGCCCTGGAGGCCAGAAGAAGGGCTCCAGAGCTGGGCCAGAGCTAGCCAAGAGGAGTTGGGACACAGTTGTACTCACAAGCTCTTTCTAAACTCCTGGCCCTGTCCTCCCCAACCCTGAAATCTGCATCCCTGTAGCCCAGCACTCAAAGATCAGTTCCCAAGACACTGCAGAAAAGGCTGGAGCACCCAAGCTTCGGTCTTCCCTGCCTTTGCAGTTTTCTTTCTGGTCTTCCTCTACTAATTGGACATGAGGCCAACAGCATCCTGGCTCATAGCCTCCTCAGACACAACCCAGGTCACTGTCCTGCCCTCGGCCCACAGTTAGCACAGCCCCAAGGTGTGTAAGAGGGAGGGAGCCAGTATGGACAGGGGTGCATTCTACATTTATATCAGTGCTTCTTAGCCCTAAATGTCTTAAGACTCCTTGGGGAATGACTGTTGCAATTAATCCAGGATCTCTAGCAAGAAGCTCAGGCTTTAGAATGCTCAAAACTTCCCAGTTGGTTTGCTGTGCAGCCAGCCAAAAGGAACTATAATTGATAGAATGGTGAAAGATATCTAAAAACAACTTACATATGCATCTGGGTAGGAAAAGTATAAAGATATGCAATGGTGTGCTCGCCTAGCATGTGCAAGGCCCTAAGTTCTAGTCCCAGAATTGCAAGGTTTTAAAAAAAAAAAAAAAAGATGTGTAATGGAATGAAAGGGCATTCAGGAAAGCAGTTGCCTCCAAATACAAGCAGAAGAGCATTGACATCAGGAGAGGT
This sequence comes from Castor canadensis, assembly GCF_047511655.1. Taxonomy (NCBI): domain Eukaryota; kingdom Metazoa; phylum Chordata; class Mammalia; order Rodentia; family Castoridae; genus Castor; species Castor canadensis. The sequence goes on along the minus strand of NC_133403.1, from coordinate 10,636,983 downwards.
CAGATGCGTCAACTGGAGTTGTACTGTTTCTTAAGTAGAAAGTGGGCACATATTATTTCATACTTTTGGTTTGGTTGAAATAGTTCATTATCAATTAATGAAAAGAAAGAACATGGATTTTGCAGCCGAACACATTTGGTTTTAAGTTCACTTCTGCCACTCACAAGCTGTGTGACCTGGGGCAAGTACTTGTCTATGAGCTTATTCATCATCCGTAAAATGAGGTCCCCAGGGCTATGTGAATGTTACCTGTAAAGTTTTAACAATCCTTTCGGAAATTGAGTGAGACTGAACTGGGCTTCACAGCCCTACAGGAACCAATCACAGCTCCCTGCCAACCCCAGGCCTATTTCACCAACAGGAGGCTGACACTGCCTCCTCAGGCAGAGGCCCCAGAGCCATGGTTAGAGCAAGACACAGCATTCCTTTTTTGTGTTAGGAGGAACGGGAGGGAGGGGTGATTTAGGAGAGGGTGGTTTAGCTCTAGCCCAGATTACAATCCGTGGCCTCTCAGTTGAGGGATGGAGCAGGGTTAGGGATAGTAGACAGAGCTCTGAGAAGACAAACTACAGATAGATCTTCCTTTTAGGATGTCAGAAAAGTAAGGAGAGAGGGAGGAGCCAGGTTCTTCTACCATGAATACCTAGGGCAGAGAGGTCAGTGCTCCCAGGTAGGGAGCAACTGGGCAAAGAACCCCCTTTTCCTGTGGTGCCTATAAGGGATGAGGGGGCCTCTTACAGGAATGCCAGTTTGCCTTCCCCCTCCCCACACACATGGACATTTGGATTCTGGTGCTACCAGGCAGCCTGTCCCCTGGGAGGACAGGAGCTTGGGGAGGCCCTCAGGGCAGGCAATGTGTCTCCATCTGTCTGTCTACATATACGCACATGCTCTCTCACACTTAATCAACACACACACCATCTGTGTGCACCAGGCCTGGCTTATGGAATAGGGAAAAGAACTCAGACACCATCCTCATTGCACAAGCTTAAAACACATGTGGCTCATTTTTATTTTGTCTCAAAAAAACAAAACAAAACAAAAAACATTCCCTTTAGTGGAAAGGCAGTTAGGACCTCTAATTGGGCAGTTCTGAGCTACCCAGGCTCAGGCCCATGGCCTGCCAGCCCCAGCCTCTTCCCTGGGATCTGGGGCCTGAGCCCATGCCCTGGCACTGTTTCTATTACAACTCCCTGTCCTCCAGCCCAGTTTTGTTGCCCCAAGAGATGGCCCTGGGAGTAAGTGTATGGCAGCTTTGGGCAGCAGGAGAGGGTTGCCTGAGACTCCCTGGGCAGATTCCTGGTACAAGGTTAGCAGCAGGACTGGCAACAGTCCCTGCAGCCAGGGAGAGGAAGATAATAAAATAGAAAGGATTTCCTCACACTTAACATCTTCTCCTGGCAAAAATAATCAAGTGCCACCCTCTAGGCCAGCAGCTCCTTGAGCCCCAGAAAGTCTGGGAAGTTGGCATGTGTTGACGGAGGCTTTTTGCAGCCACTCCCCCAGTCTGCTAAGCCACAATTGCTCTGCAGAGACAAGGAGCTTCTAGATGCTTCTGGAGTGGGGGACTGGGCCCTGCCCAGTGAAGATACTGCTGGTGCTGTGGTCCTAGCCTAGTATAGGACCTCACAGCATGAAACAGCTACTTCCTCAGACCTCAGGCCCTTCTTGCTGGGCCTCATGCTGCTCCAGCTAGGGGCTTCCTCCTTTCAGTTCAAAGTGGGAGGCAGATGCCTAATGGGTCTTCTCGCACATTCGTTCCTCTCTTCTCCCAATGTGACTGGTCCAGCCAACCAGAAAGAGAAAGATTTCCTTCCCACAGGAAGGTGCAAATTCCGTGGACCATCAGGACACTCCTGCTCTGCCGTGGGCCAGGGGTTCCTCTAGGCCGGGGCACTCTGGGCAAGCTCCCTTGTGTTCATGGCTAAGGAGCTCCACGTCTGAGAGGGCCACAGCCTGATGCGGTCCTTGGATACTCCCTCTGCTCACCAGCCCCAGGGCATAGCCATTGGGCCGTTCTGGATGGGGGCCACTGCCGTTGGCCCACACCCTGGGTGGATGGCCATTGAGGCGGAGGCTGACCTGCTCTCCCTCGGTGCTGTGAGCTGCCAAAGCCCGGGAACTGGTGCCCCCTGCCTTGAAGGGTTCCTGCCTCCTCAGGACATGGCTGCGAATGATCTTGCGGAAAGTGTGGCGGAACTCGCGGATCCGGTAGGCATAGATGAAGGGATTGACAACGGAATTGCTGTGGGAGAGGACAATAGCCAGGTACATGAGCCAGAGAGGGGCGTGGCTGCACGTTGGGCAGAAGAAGGTGAAGCAGTTGATGATGTGCAGGGGCAGCCAGCAGAGGGCAAAGAGTCCCACAATAATGGCCAATGACTTGGCAGCATGGACCTCCTTCTGCAGTGTGGACCGGGTCCGCTCCCCTGGCAGGGGCTGGCTTTCCATCTGCTTCAGTTGTCGCCGGGCTGCCAGAAAAATCCTCAAGTAGATGCCCAGCATGAGCAGCAGGGGCACTAGCACAAAAGCAAAGAAATTATAGTATACCATGTAGTTCATGGGTACCACATCCTCAAAGAGACAGGTAACCTGGCTCTCTCCGCAGGCCTGCGAGTGGTTCCTGCCCTCTTTCATCTGGCTGCAGTTGTTCCAGCCCAGCATGGGCGTCAGGCCGATGGCAAATGACAGCACCCAGCAGATCGCAATGATGCCCTTGGCCCTCATACCTGTCACCAAGCCGTTGTACCTAGGGAGAGGAGACCAATGTCAGAGGCCTGAGAAATCAGGACAAAGCAGGACCAAGAGTCGAGAAACTCAGACTGGAAGATGGGCTTATTGGCTGGGAGTGGGACCAGCCAGATCAGACCTGAAGATGATCTGAGCCTCTTGTGCTCCATGCTCTTTCTTCCCTATTTGTCTTGGGTATCTGGAGACCCAAAGGAGAGGCTGCCCAAGGGGGTAAAGGAAGAGTGGAGGTTCCAGGTCGAATGAGATACTATCTGCCCAAGTCCACCCACAGCCCTTAGTAGTAGGGAAATGAGATAGTTATGTCTTGATAATGTCATCTGGCAATCTTAGTAGTTAAGAAAATATACTTGGAGCCGGGCACCAGTGGCTCACGCCTGTAATCCGAGCTGCTCAGGAGGCAGAGATCAGGAGGATCATGGTTTGAAGCTTGCCCAGGCAAATCGTTCATGAGATCCTATCTTGAAAAAACCCTTCACAAAAAAAGGGCTGGTGGAGTGGTGTAGGCCCTGAGGTTCAAGCTCCAATACTGCAAAAAAAAAAAAAAAAAGAAAAAAAAAAGAGGAGAGAGAGAGAGAGAAGGGGAGAAGGGGAAGGGAGGGGAGGGGAGAAGAGAGGAGAGGTGAGGTGAGGAGAGGAGAGGGAAAAAAAACTTGGATGAGGTACTGAAGTCCAGAGAATAATAAACTGCCTGAAGTCACTCAGTATTCCTAAAAAGTCAGATGAAAATCTAAGCTGTTAATTCCCAGTCCCAGACACCAGGAGTGGCCTGGTTTTATAGGCCGGGAAGCAGCCTCAAGAGAGGCATACATTTTGTAAGAGGGCAGACCCAAAAATAAAGTCTCTCAGATTGAGAGCCTTGGTGACCTGTAAGGGATAACCTTCTGTTTAATAGTTTTGATTGTGGGAAAACGAGACTACCCACCCCACTTCTTGGTGGAAGCTCTACTCATCCTTCAAGTTCAAGCTAGTTGTCTTGTCAGAGAAGTTTCTTATCTGGGCCCAAGGTTGGGAGACCCCTGGGGTTAGTACTTTCCCTCATCCATCTGCATTGCCAGCTCAGAATGAGATATACAGGAGTTGCCAAGGAAAAGTGCACCCCACTGATTCCAGAGCTGAAAGCAGCCATAGAAAGGATATTGCCCATGGATGGCAAACACAGGTACCTACAGGCAACAAATGTGAAGCAGGCTAGCATGCATTTACCATGTCTTTGCTACCATGCAAAATATGTGCCCAGTAGTAGAACACCTGCCTAGCATGCATGAGGCCCTGGGTTCCATCCTCAGTACCACAAAAAAAAAAAAAAAAAAAAGAACCAAAAAAAGGGAAATGTGTGTCTCGGTGTTACCGTATCTGAAGGTTGGCTGGAGAGCTGATTTTCTTGGTAAAATTTTCCAAGTTTTAAGTGTTGTCAGTTAATTCAAATTAAGAAGAAACAAAATGAAAAAGGTAGTGGCTTCTAATCTCTTATCTGATCCACCTCTTTACTTTACAAGTGGGCAAACCCAAATTGAGGAATAGATTTGCTTGTGAACATTCAGAGGTGACTCAGGTCCAGGAAAATTTGTCAGTTCTGAATTTCTTATGCCAATTCTTTTTTTGTTTGTTAGAGATGCTGGGGATTGAACCCAGGGTCTTGCAAATAGCAGGCAAGTGCTCTATCACTGAGCTACAACTCCGGCCCTGTTAATTCAGAATCCAAACAGTAATTAGGCAGGCTTATTCTCAGGAATTCCATAGCCCACACGGGAGGTACTTGGTCACCTGAAAAAGGGCCTCTTGCAGGAGGAGGGCCATGAATTTGCTCATTTTTGCCAAGCAACAGAGAGCCAGCACTACCCTGTCTCCTGTTCTGCAGACTCAAACACAAAGTCATAGGCTCCCCCAACCCTCCATCTAACCCTTACACAGTATTTACTCTGATGCCAGGCACATTACATAATTCTCATCGAAGGGGAAAGCTTTATTAATATTGACATCTTTCCTGAGAAAAGCATAGCCCTCCCTGGGTTCCAGTCCTGGCTCATTCCTGCAAATAAGAAACATCATGTCATATCCCCTCTCTAGGCCTCAGCTTCCTCATGTGTATAATGGAACTTAGAATCCTGGATCTGTCAGGATCCATCTGTCCTATAAGGACAGATGCTGAATCAGTGAGTGGAACTGTAGGGAAGCAGACTGTAGCTCAGTGTAGGTGAGAACTTTTTGACTGAGCTGTTCACAGGAGAAATGGGCTGCTTTGGGCAGTGGTGAGCTTCTTGCCATTTGAGGCCAACAAGCATAAGGAAGTGGTTATAGGCACAGTGTAAGGCGACCTGCTTCAGTCGTTTTCAAATTGTTCTCCAGCACGGACCTTCTTGCCTATTTCCAGACAGTTATATAGGAGCTTCTGGAGGAGAGGAGGAGCTTGATAAGTATTAATTGAATTAACAAGTTCGTGAGGACACCAGGGCCAGGCCTGAAAGCTTCTGAGAACATATCATTGATGTCCCTGGTTTGTCCATTTATCTACTTTACAGGAAATCCATGATGGTAAGTTTTCCACTGCATTCTGAAAAGAAAGGCCCTGTGGGGACAGAGACAAAAACATGAGCATCACTTGCCTACACAGGCAAAGAACTGGGTATAGGGGGAGGTCCAGGGCATAGGAACAACTTTTCACTGTACACCTTTTGCTCCTTTTTAATGTTTGAGCTTATTTATAAAAAAACAAAACAAAACACTAAGTAGGGCTTGAGATGTAGCTCAGTGATACAGCATGCTTGCCTTGCATGTGCAAGGGCCTGAGTTTAATCCCCAGCAACACACACACACACACACACACACACACACACACACAAATAGATAAATAGATTTTGTTAATCAAAAGAAAGCTCTTTAGGCTCACTCCTGAACTCAGGTATCTGGGAGCCTGGGGCAGCATCAGAGGCCATATGGAACCATGGACAAACCATGCTTGGTCCAGCAGCTTCTCCTGGGCTGCATCTATGACTAACACGATCACATCCTTCTCTTCTGGACCCCACATGTAGACTGTCCAGCTAGAAGAGATACCAAGGCTATCTAACATGACATTGAGCATTCCAGGGAGCTCAGAAGTGTCATAGGATATGGGTGCCAGAGCTGCTGCCAGCCCCATTTTCAGATGCCATCTGTATCCCTGTATCTTCCAGTAGGACACAGGCTGCCCACCCCTGAGGACCCTGATTACACACATTAGGGGTAATCACCCCACTGTTCAAGAATATATCCCACAATTCCAGGTGGGGTTCCATGTGCATTTGTACCACACTGAAAGGCAGAACTTTCCTAAGTTATCCTAAGGGACCAGTGATCCAAGAATTAAAGAGCCTCTCTCTGACTCACAGAGGAAACCCAAACTCCTTCTCCAGGCAGGGACAGGTGTAAGTCAGCTTCAAAACTCCCTGCCCACTCATCTCTTGTCACTCAGCAGTCAGGCCACCTCTCCTTATCCCAATGCTCACATACTCATTCCTTCCTCAGGCCTCTGCCCAGGCTTTTGCCCTCCTGCTGACACACCCTACAAGTGTCATCATGTGACACAAACTCCAGGAAGCCCTCCCTTCCAATCCTAGCCCTTTCCATTTGTTTGGTTGTTTGTTTGTTTGCTTTGCAGTGGTGAGGATTGAACACAGGACCTCACACGTGCTAGGGCAGTCACTCTGCCACTGAACTCCAGCACAACAGGAGACTCTGGCTGAAGAGGAAAGTATCATATACTTTATTTTTGTTTTTTTTTGTGATGCTGGGGGATCAAACCCAAGGGTTACAGATTGCTTGCTGGAAAAGTGGTTTACCACTGAGAGATCCCCAGCCCTCCTGCCACCTTTTTTTTTTTTTCCTGCGGTAGTGGGGCTTGAACTCAGGGCCTTCACCTTGAGCCACTCCACCAGCCCTATTTTTATGACAGGTTTTTTGAGAGAAGGTCTTGTGAACTATTTGCCCAGGCTGGCTTTGAACCTCTATCCTCCTGATCTCTGCCTCCTGAGTAGCTAGGATTACAGGTGTGAGCCACTGGTGCCCAGCCCTCCTGCCACTTTGGAAGTCAGGTGATTCATTATAAAGGACTTCAGGCCTTAGCACCAGCTGCTCTGTGCTTTGGCCTATTACTCAGGAGTGAGAACACCCACCAGAGGCTAATGTGAGATACAGCAGATGGTGGTGTAAAGGTCCCCTGGGAAAGGAAGCCTCATCCCTCCCTCAGGCTTTTCATCCTCTGGGGACACTGAAAGCTGCATCTCTGCCTCCAGCCAGGATTCCTTCTCACCAGTTAAGCCCTGTCCTAGTACAACAAGGTCCCTGCACTTTGGAGAGAGACGAGATAGATTATTCTGAAACTGAGTTCCTTAAAAAAAAAAATTATTGGCATGTGGTGCAGACCTGGGACTAAGCATCCGTCAGAGACTAGACTTAAGAGTAGCCCTATAAGGTAGATGCCAGCGGTTCACACCTAGCTACTTGGGAGTCTGAGACCGGGAAGATTGTGGTTTGAGGCCAGCCCAGGCAAATAGCTCTGAAGACCCCATCTCCAAAACAACCAGACCAAAATGGACTGGAGGTATGTGGCTCAAATGGTAGAGTACCTGCTTTGTAAGCATGAAGCCCTGAGTTCAAACCCCAGTCCAAAAAAAAAAAAAGAAAGAAAGAAATGAGAGTAGCCCTATGGACCTTGCCAGTGGAGCAGGAAATGACATAAAGGAAGCTGTATTCCCAGCTGTGAAGGAAGGAACAGAGGAGGAAGTGGGAGTCTGAGCCAGGCTGTACCTCCTAGTTCTCATGGCCTGCTTTATGGCTGACTCGCTCTCTAAGGAGCCTTTACATAGATACCTCCATGGGCCCAGCAGCCAGGGGCTTCAAGGAATAAGAAAATGAAGGGACCCAAGTGCCAGGAACAGTGTGAAGGGTTCTAACTCCATCCATGTCAGGAGACGCGCATACGTCCTTTCCTGGCTCTGGTCTCCCCATGGCCATGAGGATCATAACATCCGCTCTGACTGAAATGCTGGGCCAAGAGGATCAAAGAAGACGCTGCGCTAACATCCTCTGGCAACTATAATACTCTCTACTCACAGGTCAGGATAAGCATCATTGCCATCGTCATCCCCACTGGCTCCTTCCAGTCGGAGCCTTCCAAAGCCTCACTGAGCACAGCTTAAATAGCCCAAAGTCCAGGTGGGAGGTCCTGGGGTCAGGGATGCAGACCAGAGTGGGATAGGCCCATGACTCCAAACTTCTAGCAGCTCAAGAAAGAGCTGAATTCTGCCCACTCTGTCCAGCCTTGCCACTCTCATCCATTCACTCACTGGGCCTTCACCTTTATGAACTCAGAGAGACAGAGTTGTCCCCTTGTTGCAGATGAAAAAAATGGGTTTGGAGTAGGGCAGTTGACTTTCCATAGTCACATAGCTGAGCCATCCTGATCATTCACTAGAATGTTGTTCCCCTTTGTCTCAGAGAAGAAAGTGAGAGCTAGGCCAGTGCTTCCCCTTGGTGCTCCACCACTGTGTGGACTCAGCCTGGCTCCCTGAGGTGGACTCTAGTCTTCTGTTTTCTCCTCTTGGGATTCATGTTCTGAGCTGTCACTAATGAGCCTATACTCTGCTGCATTCCCTAGAGCAAGGGATGGAAGCACTAGGAGCCTAGGATTCCCACAGATTATGCCAAGAGTCAGACCACCTCTGAGTCAGCAGAAGGGCCCACCTAAGAGTTCACCATATAGTTCAGGCTGCTCTTGAACTAGATATATAACCCAGACCTCAAACTCACGATCTTCCTACCTCAACATCCTAAATGCTGAATTACAGTAGTATGCCACCATAAAGCACCCAGAGTAAAGTAAAAGGCCTGAGACCCAGGCTCCATTTTATTTATTTATTTGTTTGTTTGTTTGTTTGCAGTACTGGGGTTTGAACTCAGGGTATACTCCTTTTAAGCACCCTGTCATGGGTGCCTACCTCCTTGTTAGGGCTCAGGGGATGGCAATGGCTACAGGATCCAGCTTCTGAGAGGCTGGGCCACCCATGACCACTCCCCAAAGACTGATGTGATAGTAGTGGCAAGCCATATTTCTTCCCAGACTTAGTCCAGTTTTGCTACCAACTCCTGTGTGGCCCTGAGAGAGTTGGCTTCTTTCTCAGAGCCTCATTTTTCCATCCAGAAGATGAGAGGAAGGAAGTGACCTCTAAGGGCCCCACTGGGTTTGACATTCTGAATTTCCATTTGCTCACTGAACCTTGCTGGGTGCCCTCAGACCATAGTGGGGCTGCTGATGCTTCCTCCATAGGAGGAGACTCCACTTGTTTAGAAGAATCCACTATGGGGACAATGCATTCTGATTCTAAATCATGGAGACCTCTCTTAGGGCCTGCAGTCACCCTGGGTGTGGGACCCAGCTCTGTGATGAGAGGCAAGGAGGTGGAATAGGAGGGCCTCCACGTTCCCCAGGGGATGGACATACTTTCTAGCTCAACTATGACCTGGGTAGGTGGAGGCCACACCAAGTAAACTCAGCTGCTGGGAAAAGTCTAAATTTACACAATACTTAAATGAAATTACTTCACAAAGGATTCACCATAAAAATCCCCTCCCACAGCCAGCCCCTGAAGACAGGCTGAGTCCTTGGTGACCTAAGGAGCAACATAATTTGCATATTAGTCCAAGTGACTCACAGTGGCATTCAGCCAAGTCACTTCCCCTCTCTGGGTTATTCTCTTAACATGCATACTGCAAGGCCGCCCAGAGGAACTGGGGAAAGGCAGGCAGCAGGCGGGTTCCTAGCTGAGGTTCTGTGGTTTCCCATGGCTTCCTACCCATCTTAGCATCATGTAGGGAGTTTTGCTCTGCTGTATGAATAGTGGCCCAGGCATACCTGTGTATAGTGCCCGGGTGCAGACCAAAGGTCTCTGCCAGTAGCCAAACATGGCTGAATGTCACATCCTTAACTATGTGGCCTAGGGGAGCCCAGGAAGGGCCAGACTGCTCGGTACTATGGGATCAATCAGATGGGCACAATGACTGTCTATCTGCCAGTCCTGGGCAGCCCCAAACTGAGCCCCAGGGCCCTGCCCTTAGGACCGCACACTAACACCACAGACCAGACAGACCGTAGGCACAGATATAAGCCCCTGACTCACCGGAGAGGGATGCGAATGGCAATGTAGCGGTCAATGGCGATGGCCAAGAGGCTGAAGATGGAGCTCTGGGTGAGGACCAGGACGAAGCAGGCAAAGAAAAGGCAGCCATGGCAGGCAGCGCAGAACCCAGTGCTGATGGTGATGGCAAACGGGATGGCGAGTACACCCACCGCAATGTCAGCTGCCGCCAGCGACACCACAAAGTAGTTGGTGACATTCTGTAGGTTGCTGTTGATCCACACAGCCCAGCACACAAGCACATTGCCCAAGATGGCCAGCACGGCAATGGCCAGCTCCACTGTGATATACACCAAGGAGCCCATGGTGGGAGCGGCCACAGACGGGCAGGTTCAGCAAGGACGCAGGCCTGGGCCAGCTCACGGTCCATAGCTGCAGCCCAGCTGTCTGCCAACTCAGGCCCCAGAGCCCTTTTCTCACAGGAGCCAACAGCGTTCCTGCAGGAGTCTCTCCGAAGACTTTCTCATAGGCAACTCCAAGTCTGAAATCAGGCCCTCTCCAGGGGCTTCAGCCGTGGTATCATGGCTCAGTTTGACTTCAGGATTCTGGAGGCATCTGTAAAGGGAGAACCTGGGTAAGTAGCTGAACCACCCTGGCCCTGAAGACTCCACTGTTTCGGATTCTGCCCCACTGGCAGGCCGGGTGTCAGCCTGAGGAAGACCCCTATGCCCTGCCTGGACTGCTGCGGCCACACGCAGGAGGCAGAATTGGAATTCTGGTCCCAATTGCCAAAGAGTACAATGGACCCAGAGAGCTCACTGAGCAAAGCTGCTTCCCTTGGGGCCCATGGAATTCCTGTCAAGACCCTCACCCAAACCCCTCCCAGGCTGTGTAGGACAAACTCAGGAGAGATTACAGGCAAAGCCAAGGCCACACGCCTGTCAGGACTCCAACTGAAACATAGCACCCCCACCCCGCCCCTTACTATCCAAGGCGCCTGTATTTCCCCCACTCCTGGTGCTGAGGTCATGGCCTTCCCAGCCTGGCCAGAAATCAGCTTGTCTCTGTTTTTTTCCTAGGGGTGCCAAGAATCTGTCAAAGTTAAGTCCCTGTGTTGGCTCCCCAAACTCAGCTTCTCAAATCTTCTGTAGCAGCCTCACGAGTCCCATGGGTCCCTGTATTCACTACCAGCCTCCCTCCTTCTCTCCCTCTCTCCCAGAAAGGACCCTTCCCCACTAGGGCTCTCCCAATCCCACCCACCTCTAACTGGGCCAGCCTCTCAGCCCACCTGGGCCTGCTCCATCCCCGGAAAGCTCTCTAGGGAACTACAATGCCAACTAAGAAACACCAGTGCTTCACTAGGGACAGGCCAGAGACCCTTAGAGCTCCGTTCTAGAGGAATCTGGGAAGCTGTCTGGGTCTTTCTTCTACTGCCAGCAGGTAAGCCCTCTTACCCTCACAGACAGCACAGCGGGCACGAACAAGAACTTGCTGCCTCCTGATGCCCCTGCCAGCCAGAGGGTTGCACATCTGGCAGGGCAGGTGCTGTGGATGCTTCTCTTTTCTGATGGAGCCTCCTCCCCTCTCTCCTCCCACACCCTCTTCCCCCACCTGCTTCTCTGACAGATGTATGGGATAACTGACTTAAGTCAGAAAAGCAGGACTTTGATGTTTATCCTTTTTGAGCCTCATTCATACAGTGAGGCAGTTGGACCCCAGATGACCTCTAAGGGCCATTTCAGCTCTCACCTATGAGTTCATAAGAAGGAAGAAGACAAGAGATTTAAAATATAGGAGTAACTGACACCCCCAGGAAGTGTAAATCTTTATCTCCCCAACAAGCCTGATCCCAACCCAAGCTCTAGCTGTTCCTCCCTGTGCTTTTGAAACTCTCAGTCCAAGTAGGGCTCTCCCATTAAAGTGCCTCTCCCTGAACGCATACAGGCCTCCAAATCTACTCTTCGTGGAGCCCCAGGGGTGCAAAAGCAGCAGCCACTGCTGCCTGGGGACAAGATGCTGGAGACTGCCACAAAATAGATGTAGCCACATCTTCCCTCCAGGATATGAGGAATTGAACAGGCTGAAAACCCTGTGAGGAGGCCACTCTTTAGCCCTGTTTAAAGGGCGAGGCTACTTCCTAGCCCACTCCAAACCGGCCACAAGGCTGAAATAAGTGAACCTTAAGTTTTCTTGTAACTGAGGTACTGCCTCAGGCTGGAGCTGGAGTAGGGACAGGCTTCAGCCACATAGTGTGTATGGGGTGGCCCCTGTACCTAACAGACCCTTTTGCTCCACTATAGGAGGCTCAGATTGAACTGCCTGACACAAGGGCCAGGGGCAGGAAGAGAAAGAACTCAAAGCCCTTGCAGAAACAGAGTCAGCGGCCTGCAACAGGTAGGAAAGGCCAAGTTCTACTGAGCCCGGCTTTGGACAGGATTCTTGCCAACTAGCTGCCTGCAAAGCATGTCCCTGGCAGATAGGCCAGACCGTCTCCAGGTGCCATCACTGACCATATATGCTCTTGGCTTGCAGCCCAAAGCAGCATTCACCAGAGACTCACCAACCCCAGTACGCCCAGGCCAACAGGCACTGGTAGAGTTGAGGTTGGTCCTGGTCCTGCCTCTACAGTGTGGCCTCCCAGGCCCAATGCCATCAGCAGTAGCAAACCACTGTCCAATCAGGGAATCATCGAGGAGCCATGCCATCTGGGGTTCTTGCCTCAAGACCAGTGCTTCCTAGGGGAAGAGGACTGCCACTGAGCCTCCCGTAGGCCCTCTCTTTAATCTACATTAAAGGACAGCACAGCCCTCTGCCAGTCTGACCAGCCCAGGCTAGAAGGCTGGTGTGCTTCCTGGCCATCTTTTGGATTCAAGGGCCCCACCAAGCTGAGGTGGAACAAACCGCATTTCTGCCAACACAGGACAGAGCTCGCCAGTCCCATTGCCCTGCTGACAGTCACACTGCCAACACCAGTCCTGGGAACTGCACTGGCTCCACAGCACCCAGGACATTCAGCTTGAAGGGGCCCGACCCAGGACTCTGTTTGCTGAGGCTCTCTTGGTAGCCCTGTACCTGCCTGGGTAGCCCCGGTTCTCAGGGTCTCCCCACCACCTTCTGTGTTGGGTCTCCAAATTAATCAATACTACATAATCCAAACCCTCCCTGACTGTTGCTGAGGTCACATTCCTGCTCTCCATTCTTACTGAAGCACTTGCTCCTCCTGTCCAACCAGCCTTGCATGGGATGAAAGACTCACTGTTACCTGCCAGGGGGCCTATGCCCCTCTGCCCCTTCCTCTAACAGTCCTGCAGGATGTCTCAGTTGCTGCCAGCACATCGGGTGAAACTCCCCTGGTCATACAGGCCACCTGGGCACCTGACAAGCTACTCTGGGCTATGCCTTTCCCAGCTCTGACCCAAGTTGAGTCGGAGGGAGGAGGACTCCCAGGCAAAGGCTGAGGCTGCTCAACTGTAGGCTGACAAAGCAGGCCAGGACCAGGGGCCCCTAATTTCTAGCCTTTTTCTGTGATACAAATGCTCCTGCTATGCCAGCTTCAAATTATAATGTGTCACTGACCAGAACTGGGAAGCAATACACATAGCTAGCTGTCAGGTGCCAGTTACCACTGAACCACTAAGCCCTTTGCTCTCTAAGGAAGCCACCTGCCTAGATGCCAGAATACTGCACTGGACCCTCTTAAAGAGCTTATGCAGTCTGCTTGGGAGCTCAGAAGATGACTGGCAGCAGTGTTCTTGCTGGCCTCGTGAACCCCATATTACAGTGGAGGAAGCAAAGGCCGAAATAGCAAAGTGACCATTCAGCCTTACCAGGAATATTAAGGAGAGGCATGGGACTGGGGGAGAATGCCATGGTACACAGCAGGAAGACTACAGATCCCTCTCACTTCCCTCCTTTCTGAAGCCTCCCAGAGCCACAGGAAGGCCAGGGACCTAGGGGGTAGGGGCTGGGGCTGGGCCAGGATCTGGCAATTTCCTATCCCTCTATGTTGGCTCTATCTAATTAATCCTTGAGTCATCTGTTGCTAGCAAAGAGGGGAAATTAAATATTAATAATGTCCTATTTCCTTGTGATTGCCCCTTGTTGGGGACAGGTCAGAGGGCAGATACTGTCCCATGTAAACTGCAGACACAGACACATGCTGCAGAACGTGCACGATAAAGCCTTGAAAGAACAACCCCATATAATTCCCAGCAGTCAGATCCAAAACTACACCTCTTCCTGCCTCCCCTCCCCCCTTCCTGGCCACTTTAATTAAAACTCTATTTAATCCAAACCTATATATCTGGCCCACTTCTGGCTCCTCGTACATTAGACTAGCAAGTCTCTGTACACATGCCCAGATGGTGGCTGTAACCTCCCAGATCCTGCTGGACAGAGGTGCCCACTGGCTTCCAGGCAGGCCCTGTACACCTGCTCCTAGGTGTGGCCAAGGGCAAGGAGCAGAGCAATTTGTAGAGACTCTGCCCATTGAAGCCATGCTGGGCTTCCCCCTGGATTCCAGAATCCCAGTTTTCGAATCCTGCCTCTTACTTGTAGCCAATGTTCACCAGTTACCTACTCCATGGTGCCTCAAAGCAGCCCAACCAGTGCGCCACAGGCAGCTCTGTGCCCCTTGCTGCTGCACCTGGTCCCTCAGGCCCTGAGTTTGCAGCAGGAGCCTTGAATCAAGAGAAAGTCCTGAGTGAGAGCTACTGCACTAGAGATTCAGGTACCCACAGTCCATTTCCTGTTCCCAAGACTCAGCTCCCACTATGGATGACCTGCAAACCCCAATTTCAAAACATAAAAGGAAATTAAGACTAAGGTAAGAAAGAGCATCAAAACCACAGGGTAGTTCACTGCAGAAGAGAGGAAGGCAATAAGGTAATGTCATAATGATTTTTTAAAGACATTTAAGATCCTCAAAGAAACAAAGGAATAACATCCATAAACAAGAGTGAGAACTTACGAACCTATTGGCAGAAACAAGAACAGGCAAGTATGAACGAGAAATAATACAAAACCCTGGACATGAAAAGCAGAGGGATTAAACACCAGATGTGATGGGAGTCAGGCCCAGCTGAAGACACAGTTGGGAGTCCAAAGACAGCATTGAGGAATTCTCACAGAAACTTCACAAGAGACAGTCTAGAGCGACAAGAGAGGGAGACTGAAAAGCATCAATATCTGTTTGGGGAACTCAGTAGTGGCCACATGGAGGGGCACTAGACAAAGAATAACAGCTGGATGGGCTGGTGCCCCTGTATCCAAACAACTATCATGATTAGACACAAGCATTGCAGAACACAAGGGTCCCGGGACCCAAGAGCTCCTCCCAGATGCATCAGCCAACATGACAACCAGCCGTCCATAGCTACCTAGAGCTAAGCAACCACCAAGTCTAGGCTGTCCTTTTCTCTCTCCAGAGGTACACAGTGCCTTTCTTCCAATGTCTGATGCAGGCTGGGTGCCAGGTTCTCTAGTAGGCACCCAGTTGCCCCCTCCCCCACCACCCAAGTCTGTGCCACTGCTCACTCCTAGTGACAGGATGTGGACAGGAAACAGAAACAGCCCCTTGCAGGTGGAGGCCAGGGCACGGCTGCCTCTCTGAGCAGCCTCCACACCACCAGCCAGGGGCCAGCCCTAGGGCTGCCTCAGCCTCACCCCCAGGGCCACCAGGCCTGCCACAGCTCCCTCCTCCCCACTGTGGGCTCAGAATGGCCCCCACCATTATTACCAAGTGTCCAGGCTAGATGTTAGACAAGCTGCAGGTTCTTAGTCCTCCTCACTTGAAGTGGCCACTCACCCATCACAGGCTGCTTCTCCAGACAGACCCCCTCCAAGGGGTCAGGTCTCCCAGAGATGCTGGGAGCCCAGCCTCTGGTGGAAGCAGCCAAGGTAAGATCCAACTCCATCACACAGGCTTCCCGTCTGTGCCGCGGCTCCCCACGTGTGTGCAGGCATCACATGAACGACTTAGCACCTGTGCCACCCACAAACGGCAAATGACGGATACTGAAGAAGGGACAAGGGGGGATTCTAAGCACATAGACCCAAGGGGGTCCAGGGTGGGGCCCTGGCAGGAGGCTAGCCTATTAAAAGAGCAGTGCTGAACACACTAAGGATGGAGGGATGTGGACCCATGGCTGGGGTCTTGAGGGCCTGGGTGTGATGATGCCCTGTGGACACCTGGGAGGCTGAAGGGAAAGGGCTGAACCCTGTGTTGCTCCTCTGCCTGTCCAGCGCCTCTTCCAGCCTGGCTCACAGCTTGCAGAGGTCACTGTGAGGCCAGAGGTGAAGCTCCCTGCAACAAGTGGGCAGACAGCTATCAGCCTTGGGTTCTGTGGGCAGAGACCTCCAGCCTAGGCACTGCGAGAGTCACCCAAGCACCATAGCTCGCCTCTCCTTGGCCTCACCCCTTCAGACAGCAGCTGCACAGGTGGGAGCCACAGAAGGGTAAGTAATGTCAGCCCCTACCCAGCAACTTCCAAAACAGACCTGTCCTGTAGGAAGGGGTATAGGCTCACAGTGAGCAAAGAGGGCTTCTCAAAGAAAGGGTCTTTGGAAGCGAAGGGAGAGAGGTGGGGAAGATTGTACCAAAGAAAACAGACTGCATGGCTCAGCACCACGTCAGAGAGGGCCTGAGGCAGCCCTGTAAAGCTTCAGCAAGCCCTGCCTTCCTTGATGTTCAGCCCCTTTCCCAGGCTGGGGTAAGGGGCAGCTATTCTTCCCTTCCATCTGAACCTTCCTGAGTCTGGCAGGTTCTCATGGCTTCCAGGCTGCAGGGGCTAGGGCTTCCCCCTCTGCCACCAAGCTGCTTCTTCCCACACCAGGATCCAGGGGAACCATGAGAACCCAGTCTCATGGGGGGCTCCTCTGAGTTCCACTGCTTCCCATCTGCTCCCTCCAACTTCCATTCCCTTCTTGGATTACATCCTTCAGGCCGCTCTTCACCCTTCTGTGGTCCCCAGTGTGTCACAGAGCCCAGGTCACTTCCCCTGGGGCTAGGACTCCTCCCCTCCCCTTTACCAACTCAGTACCTGACTTAAGCAATCTCCTTTCCTCAGCACCTGACCATGCACACCAAAACCCTTCCCATCTACACCCATCTGTTTGGCTATACTTGCCCTAACACCCATCTGTTTGGCTATACTTGCCCTAACACACGCACTATCCCTGTTTTACCAAATAAGACACATCTCCCAATGATGATGATTCTATCTCCTCCAGGGTGAGGTAACAGGATCAGGCAGGTTAGAGGGTAGCAGGACCCACTGTGGGATTTTAGGTCACTGCCAAGAGCCATCTGGGATTGTGCTCCCACCCATAAGCCCCGATTTTGCAGAACCCAACAACTTGAAGCCTCATACCTGCTCCCAAGCCAATGCTTGTCCACAGCTCCCTCAGCCCACAGGGTTCCCCAACTTGAACACAGACACTCTGGACCTGTCCTCAACCCCTCCAGCCAATACCATCTCATTTCTTCTCCACTACAGCCCTAATGTGCATTAGGTATTACTAAGAATGCCATCCTCGCTTTGCATATGAGAAAAATGGATTCCCACATAGTGACCTGCCCAAGACTACCTGTTAGTGAGTCAAAGAGACAAGATCAGAACCCAGGTGTGAGACTGGCCATTTCCTTCAGTCTTGGCCCCTAATCTGACTTCTGCCAGACATGTGGGCTACCCTTGGCTTCCTCCAGGCCATGAACAAGGAGCCAGTCAAGGCCAGACCTGGTCACTATTGAGGGGACACGCACTGGCTGAGGTTTGCCAAGGGACACTAGAACTAAGCAAGGTCTGAGCTATGGAGGGTGGACACTATAGCCAGGGGACAAGTGTGAGGAAACCATGCCACAGATCTGCTGGGACTCAGAATTGGGGGGCATTCACAGCCCCACTCAAAGCCTCAGGGGCTAATGAGGCAGCCCCAACCCCACCACATCCTCCCCCAGACTGTGGTGCTCCAAAGAGCTCTCCACTCTGGTCAGCAGGGCCTGGAGGCCAGAAGCAGCCCCAGCTCGGCATGGAGGTATGACACGCAGTCCAGGGGGAGCTGGTCAGCAGAGTGCAGGGTGGCCAGCATCAGGGCAGGCCTGAGCTCCAGGCCGGAGGGCAGCCGACTCGGGGAGACGGTGCAAGGTCTGGGTAGGGAAGGAGAGCGGACAAAGGGGGTCATGC
Organism: Castor canadensis; assembly: GCF_047511655.1. Lineage (NCBI taxonomy): Eukaryota > Metazoa > Chordata > Mammalia > Rodentia > Castoridae > Castor > Castor canadensis. Next base: position 10,618,937 of record NC_133403.1, on the reverse strand, counting down.
CTCTTCCCCGAGGGTTAGGACAACACCTGCACTGCCCAGTCCTGGGGACACCTGACCTCCAGCTTCTGTGGCTCCAGAGCACTACTTGGTCTCCCCGTTCCTCCCATGGTGCAGCCGAGGAAAATTAAAACCTAAATGTCCGGGACGCAGGGATTATGGCCACTGGGGCCTCTGACAGCCTGCACCAAATCCCTCGAGAGTCGCCACCATTCCCGCCATTCCTACCTCGGCTCCCGGCAGGCGGCCAGGACCAACCCGAGGCGCGCATCCAGTCCTCGGACCTCTCCCGGGTCCTCTAAGTCGGGTTGCCGCCACCACTACCTACGGGATGTGTGCGCTCTGCGCCCCGCGTTCCAAACTCTCCTTTCTTGCCGCGCCCCAGGCGTTCAAGGGATGCCGAGCCTCCGCTCACGCCGTGCCCTTACCCGGGACCACGGGTGCCCGCCCCGGTCCCTCCACCTGTGGAAGTCCTCTCCTGTCCCTGGGGATCGACGCACCCAGCCGAGCCCTGAGCCAAATCCCCGAAAGGCTCAGGTGAGCGCGCTGGGCCGGCGCGTGGCGCTGACAGACGGACGGCCATTCCCCGCCCATTGCCGGCGGGTCTAGACGACCGCTACGCGCCCTGCCGCTTGGCCACCCATCTCCCGCGTCCCTTCTCCTCCCCGCCTGCTCCTGCGCACCTTCCGGTCGGCTTGGGGTGACCCAGAGGGCCCGGCACCGAACCCGACCGGGCTTCCGACGTGACTGTGCCTGGGCAGCCCCGGCGCAGGCCGTTCCTCTGGTCGCCGCGGGGCAGGGTTCGGACCCAGGCGCCGGTGAACTCGCTTACGGGGCGGCGGGAAGAAAGAGTTGGAGGGAGCGACCCGAGGGGCGGGACCCGAGTCGCCCAGCCCTCCCGGCCCGGCAGCCTCCGATGGCCTCAACGCTGGCGGCCCTCCCGGGGCCCCCCGGACCCGGTAGCCCCAGCTGACCTGCGGCTCGCGCGCGGGCTCCCGTTGTCTCGGCGGCCGCTCCGGCTCAGGTTCCAGCCGCGCCGCTCACGGGCGCACCCTGCAGGCGGCTTCGAGACCCGCGCGGCCTCCGCCCCGCCCCGCCCTGCCGCCCGGGGAAACCGAGGCCGGGAGGCCGGCTAGGGATGCCCCTGGCAGGATGAGGCCGTGATGGGCCTGGGTCGCGCCGTATGGACTCCCACCTCCCCCCAGCGTGACGCTCATGTCTCCATCCTTCCTGGCCACCTCCTCCTGCGCCACACCCTCTCCCCCACCCGGGGATCCCTCCAGGCCTTCCCTCCCCCTTCCCCCGCTACCTCTGCAGCTCTCTGGTCCTCCCGGGCCTCTGCTGTCCTTTATCAGAGCTGGGCTGCATCGGTGTTCCTGTGTCACTCGCTCTGCCTCTCCGCGGCCAACTTTGGGCCATGGCCCCTCCTGTTCTTACAGCCCTATGTGGGCTGACTCCAACCTCTCTCCCCTACTTTTCTGAACTAACTGGGAACCTCAGACCCCTGGGCTGTCATTCTCTCTCCTCCCCTTGCCCTTGTCCTGAAGGCTTCTAATTGGAGGTGACCTCACATCCACTGCCAGGCAGGACATGCAAGGGGATTCACCTTGGACTCTTGCATCTGGACTAACCTCAATCTGTTCACACAGCAGGACAAGCCTTTCAGATGGTCATGGCACTGGTGACCAAGGGCTTTCTGGAACCTACCGGAACCAGCAGGGTCCCTGATAGAAGCAAGCATGGAGAGACTTCCTCAGGGCTAGGCTAGACCCTAGGGCTGAGGCCAGCATGGAGGGAAGACTTTTCCTTGGGAAAGGAAGGAGAGGTGGGAAGCGGGTGTGCAGGTGCCTGGCCCCTGTCAGGAGGTGCCAAGAGCAAATAATTGTCACTACTTGCCTGTACTCATCAGTCTTGATCACCTGGCCACCTCCCCGGCTCATTCTTGGTGCCAAAGCTTGTCCATTTGGCCATTCCAGACCCTGATCCCCATGTTCACTAGTGGGGACCCTTGAGATCTCTAAGTGGAGGAGGCTGAGCTAGGCTGGGTTAGGTAGGGACCTGTATGCAAGTGGAGTTAAACCCAAGGATCCCTTGGGGATGCATTCATGAGACTGTGTGTGTGTGGGGGGGGGGTGCACACCCCTCTTCTGCGTGCCTGCTCCTCCATCCCCAGATACCTTTACAACTTGAGACCTAGCCCTGTCTTCACCCCCCCCCAATCCTGAGTCCTTGTCTTTACTGAGTCTGCCTCCTCCATGCAGGGCCCTTGGTTTCCTTAAGGAAGCAGCCCACCCCCACTAGCTGGGAACACTGCCCTAGGGACCTGCTGCTGGGGCTGCCCTGCCAACCTTCCAGGGATTCATTTGTTTCTACCCTGCCATCTATGGAGCTGTGGGAAGCTGCTCAGCCAGGGGCCCCTAACACCAGGCCCTTGGCTCCCCACCCTTGCTTCTGTGCCTCCCCAGTAGAAAGAATGCCTTCCATGACTGGTGGGGAGCACAGCACTTTCCTGCCCACTTCTACTCCTGTAGGTCTCGTTTGTTGAAGTCAAACAAACACAAGGAACACACCATGTCTTGAGAGTCATCCTGAAGAGGTTGTGAGGCTTATGAAACCAACACTCCACGAATTCTATGGGTCCCTTTTGCTCCCCTGATGACACTCTTCTCTGCCACTTCCATTCTGGGACCTGGCATCCTTCCACTAGACTCCCCATGTGAAGTGAGGGCTTCATTCTGACACTGGTCCTCAGGGTCACAGAGTCTGTGACCTCAGAGCTCATCCCTAGGTTCTAGGGGACCCCATCCCTCAACATGGTGCCCAGCACAGGGGGAAAGCTGTGTCCTGAGGCCAGGGTGGTCAGATAAGGCCTGGCTTGGCTCTAGCTTCAGAACCAGCCTCATAGGCCCCAGAACAGCTATGAGGAGCCAGTACCAAGGAAGCGGTGAGTGGCCAGTCTGTTAAAGGGAGGCAGAGCACTGTCCCATTGGTCCTGAGTCATCTATCAAGGTGCCCTGGCACCTTGTGAAGCTGTTGCCCAGAGTTGGGGCACACTCTGGTCCCTGCACTTCAGTAGGGATGAGCATGGCATGAGGGAGGCCTGTTCACACCCCGCCTCCCCAGGGGCTCCTGTGCCTGCTCCTCTAGACCCTCCTGGGAACCCTGTGCTGCCACGCTCTCTAAACAAGTCCCCTCCTGTCTTGGCCTGACCGTCCCCCATTACCAGCCACAAGACCTTTCCTTGGGTGCTGAGGCAATACAGGGACTGGGGCCTGGTCTACCCATGGGAGCTTCAAAGGTGAAGAGCACAGGCCTGAACTGAGCACAGCCACTGGCCCTTTGTGAGTATGGGGCCCGTCAGCCCCTCAGCATTCTAGCTCTGTGCCTTGGATTCCCTGCCCAGCCCCAGGCAGGCTTTGAAGGCTGCAGGCGCCCGCCCTTCCTTCCGTCCCGTCCAGGTCCTGTCTCCTCGGGCTACACAGTGGGGCCAGCTGGGCCCTCTCCTGCTCCCAAATTTTGAATTCCATTCTCAGAGGACAGGCCCCCACCCCACCCCCGCAGTCCTTTGTTCCTGCCCAGGATGCACCTGGGTGGCCTCTGGCCTTCATTGTTTGCTCTGGAGCTAGCTTAGCCACATCAGGGAGCAAGACCTACCAGGACTAGGACCATGCACCTAGTAGGCACTGGGCCAGGGTCCCTGATCTCCAACCAGACCACCCCAAGCCCAGGGTGCTCAACTTTTCCTCTTGTGAGCCAGAACGTCACAGGGCTCCAGTTTGTCAGTTTGAAGGAAGCTGGGATTGTTATAGACGGTGTTTCTTGGTTCTTGCATTCCAAATAAAGTGAGGAGTTTGAGGCAGGCTTAGATTAGGGAGCCTCTGGGACTGCTCCCCATCTTGCCTCAAGAGCTCCTCTCCCTAGCACACAGGTGAAAGGAGCCAGGTGAGGTCATGTCTCCCCACCTCCAAGTGCAAGGTGGTATAAAAACGACCTAGCAAGAGACCCCAGCCCTTCTTCCCTCCCCTCACCTGGTGGAACCGGTGACCCCCCTTCCCTCAATAAAGCTATTCTACCTCACCCCACGCATGTGTTCTGCTTGGCTTCTTCCATTTGGAACGTAAGAACCAAGATCTGAAAACATTGTTTGCCGGTAACAGAATCACGCCAGAGGCAGTCACCCAGTACACACAGAGGCAGCCCCTTCCTCCTCCACCTCAACCCTGTGGGAAGATGTTCTACCCTTTATCTGCTTCTGGCTGTCTGGAGGATGCCCGGCAGGGGAGGCCTGGGGTCTTCACTTCTCAGAGAATAGCCCCAGCATGTCTCAAATGCTGGTAGCCCACTGTGGGAGGAAATTGGTGTCCTGACTCCACTCAGGTGCTTTTGCCTTTCTTTGCAGAGCCCAACAGGTAGTTGTCTCCAGCTCCCAAGGTTTCAGATCCCTTTCTGTCTCCTCTTCATATACGGGGCCCTATAGACCCCTTTAGGGGTCTCCTAGGATCAAGGACCAGGTCTTGCTCTGGACAGGGTGTGGTTGGGACGGTCAGCCAGCTCTCCGCATGCCTCCCACCCATCCTTACCCCCACCCCCTTTCCATGAGGGATTACGGTCTCCTCTCATTCCTGCCCGACCTGGCCCTCACTGAAGCCCTGACCTATTAGGAGACGGAGCTCTCGCCAGCAATGAGAACGCCACCCCTCACCTTTGACCCTGAGCATGGTGGCTGAATATCAAGACCCGTTATGTCACTGTCCCCAGTGAAGGGACAACCTGAAACAGTTCACAACCCTACAGTCGTGGCAAGCCCTGTCAGCATGGGGTCAGAGTTGGCCACTGGGTGCCATCAGGGCCTGTGGCACACCTGTCCATGCCCAAATCCTAGTCCCTTGAGAGTGATGATTGGTAGGGGGACTCTGAGTAGACTTTTCTGGATTCCTCCTCTCCCAAGAAACTGTTTCCTCTTCCCACACATCAAAGCTGCCCCACAAAGAAGTCCTGGAACCTTCCCTAAGTCAAAGTGGATCTGGTGTGCAAGCTCTAAGCCAGGGGCTGGTCTGGGCCCTGCAGGCTTCAGGCAGGTGAGCTGGGCACCAAAGGGCCCCTTAGATGGCTTCAGAGTCTGCTTCTGAGACAGCACAATGGACAGGATCTGGGGGTACCTCTCTCTCAAGGCAGCTGCTAGAAGGGCCCATGCTGTCCCTAGGACAGACCCAGGTGCGCTGGGGGGGTGGGGGCAGCACTTCCCATGCTGTGCAGTGGGCAGCACTTGCTGACCACCTCAGCAGAGGACACAGGTCCAGTATTTGGTGAGTGGGAGGAGTTGGAGTCAAGTCCTGCCTCATGCCCCCAGCTCTGATTCTGAAGCCAGGGCCCTGCCTGGTCCCCCTGGTCCCCCATGGCTGCTAGTGCCACTGGAGGTCAGGGCTCACAAGCACTCAGGCATACCCCAACTCAGGCTGTGTGGTCTCAGCCTCCCTGTAAGGACCACTGACCCTGGGGATTCTCAGGCCCAGGGAGGGTGGTCACCATGGGTTTCCCCAATGTGCAGGTGGTGGCCCCCAGAACCTCCCCCCACCAATGTGACATGTGCAAGGTGACAGAAGTGTTATCTGGGCTGATCTCTGAATTCAAAATCGCTGCACACAGACACAGAAGGAGCTGAGGGTGTTGCTCAGCGGTACAGCAGTGCAGGGCCTGAGTTCCACACCCAGCACTGAAGGAAAAAATATGGACAGAATCAAAAGCTTACAGATTGCTTCTGAGTAGTACATTTTTTGATTTTTTTTTTTGGTGTCTCAGTAATTTTATACATCCTGGAAGTCATTTTTAAGAGATATGTAAAACAACAAAAACCCCTGAGACTCCTGGTGGAAGCTGCAGCTCTGCTGATGCTTCTGGGGTCTCAGAGCTGTCACAGAATCCACATGGTACCACAGCAGCCCGGAACCTCTGGATATACTTGGCACTTGCCGCAAGTACACAAATGCCTTCCTCACGCTCAGCCTCCAGTGTGATGGAAGGGCCGAGCCTGGATTCCAGGTGTCTTCTCAGGTGACTTCTTTGCCTAATGTTAGAGAGGCAGCAGGGAGTGAGGGCAAATGATAAAATCCAAGCCTGGCTCATTTTAACAATTTAATACATTCAAGAATATTTATTGAAACAAAATAACAAAATATTGCCAGTCAGCAGAAGCCTGTGATCCAGAGAAACAGAAAGGTAACTGGCCCTTTTGCAGTAAAGCTTGTGCTTGAAGGAAGAGGCAGAAATGATTCCTGGAGGCTTCACAGTAGGCACCCCGGGAACAAGAGCACCTCCAAATATCACTATTAAACATGTATGGCCTTGACAGGCCCGCAGAGCAGACAGCACTGTGGGGTCCTATTATAAAGGGCAGGAAGTGATGCTCTGGAGTCTTCAAACCTGTGGACCCTCATGCAAATGTGAACGGCCTGAACCCTACTGGGAATGGAGTCAAGGGTGGACTCCAGACAAGCACGGCCAGGATAGCCCTCTCCAAGCCCACCCTCTACCCCTGCTGCTGTCCCCAGTTCTATGTTGGGCCCTCAATTCCAGAACAGAAATGCCATTGATGGGGACACAGACCATTGTAGCTCCTTCTTCAAAAACCTTCCAGGAAACTGCAGGGACTGCAGCCACCCCTCTCTCCCCTCCAGCATGAGCTGCCAGGGCTGGGCCCACATGGCCAGCAAGGAACAAAGAAATGAACTGCAGGCTTAGGACAACCCCCTTCTACTACTCCCCATGACATAATAAATACACAAAAACATAACCAGCCTCCCTGATGTCAAATGGAAGCAAGAGGTGGGAGCTCAAAAAAATTAAGTAATGACATTTGGAAACCATGATCTTCACACAAACAGCCAGCATGGCTGATCGCCAACTGCAAGCAGAGCAATAGGACAAGATCAGAACTTGGCCAGAGAGGACCTGCCTGGCATGCAAGAGGGGCATCAGGGGCCTCCTGGTGTTCTCCTAAGCTTGTTGCTGCCCATCTGGCCTTCCTTTAGCTGAAAATGGGCATTCACCAAGAGCCCCGCCGAGTCAAGGGCAGCCTTAGCTGCCAGGTTAGGACATTTAGGCAGGGTGGATGGCCAGCAACCAGTCACTTGCTAACCACGTGTCACAGTCTCACGTACATGGCACAGCCTACTTCCTAATAATCACTTCCTTTTCTAGGCTCTGCAGATGTGTCAGACCCCAGTCTAAAACATGATGATTGGATGAAAATTCTTAGCCCATGTTTGGACTTTGTGGGTCTCCTGGGAGCCTCCACTCTGCATCCATCTGGTTGGTGGAGCTATGAATCTGCTTCCACTGGTGGCCAGTCTTCCTCACAGTAGCATACAGGTACCAAACATTATACAGATCTTGACACTGTTTGAACAACAGATAATGTGCCAGGGACACATATGACACAGGCTCTCTGCTCCCCAAACCATTTTTAATCTCAGCCTGAAAGCCATCAACAAACCACCTACAAGCACGGCTTTGAGCAGGCCCAGCACCTGTGGAGGGCAGGCACAGCATGGAGGGTGACCATCCTGACATGAGAACTAAGGCATTATCTTAATTCCTGCCGAGGAGGAGTATATCTCAACAACCAAGTTGTGACTGACTGACTCTGGTTCCTTACAGCTTGTCCTTTTCCTCCAGCTACTTTCTACTTTATAGATCCTTGCTGTATCATAGTAACATCAGATTTTGTTTTATTCCTATGCCTATTAAAACAATTTAACTTTGGTACTAATAGAACAGGAGCTATTTTTTCCAAATATTACTTAAAATAAAACAAAATTTAACTAGTGAAACTCTTTGTGACCAGTCTTTCTGGGGCTAGAGACAGGTGGCCAAGCACCAGGCGAGGGCCCTGCCTGCTGACAGAAGCTGGTTGCAGAGTGGAACCACCCAGCTGCAGGCCTACAAGCCAGGGTCTCGATACTCTCTTGACTCAAGCTGAAACTCCTAAACTGCAGAGGCCAGGACAGCCCTGTACATGGAAAGGTTGACTGTCTCACTTCTGTTGTGGCATGTAATGGGCCAAGGCCAGCTTCACCCCAGTGTGGAAGCAGATACCTACCAGGCACCCAATTTCCTCCTCACCAGCAAGGGGACCCACGTAGTGACAGCTGAGAAGCTGTGGCTAAAGCTTTCACCAATCCCTGGGACCCCATAATTTAATCCAATTTCCCAAGTGTTGCTGGGCAGCAGCCTTTTTGATTTTATCCCCAGGGCACTAATGGAGTTTGACACTCTCTTCAGAAGGAGGCCAGTTGCGAGCTACAGCCACACATTCTGGGTGGATGGGACACACGGAGGAGCCCTGGTCTGTGATGCAGGCCACATGGCCGGAGTTCTCCCAATGCAGAGGCCCCAGGCTGAGGCTCCCATGCTGCAGAGCAACCCAGAGTCACTGAAAGCTTTAGGGATAAACAGCTAAGGGCACTGGTGTCTCTTGGTGACCACAGAGGTCCCCAGTTAGTGGTAGCTCCTCCAGTGCGCTCAGGTTTCAAAGTACTTGTAGATGGCCGTCACGTACAGCATCACATTTTGCCAATCCGGCCTCTCGGTCCGAGCCATTTCATTAATGTCCTGGCAGAGAGAAGAGAACTGATTAGGGCTGCAGGGCGTCTCCTGGCCCATTCCCACAGATCCCTTGTCACAGAACAGTGGAAGATTTCTATTCCAAGCCTGATTACCCCTTTCAGAGGCCTGATCCTAAACACCTTCTCCACCTCTACCAGTGCCATCTGCCTGAGTGAGCACCAACACCATCCTTGAGCCACCTGCCCCTATGCCACACACAGGTCTCCTCCCCACTCCTGCCACAGGTTACTAAGGCTGGAAGGCTTTTACTGGGTCTGCCCCTGCCCCCCTTTCAGGCCATTCTCTATGGGACGCTTCTGAGATCCTTTCTTAGCCCCAGGCACTTGTTATCAGGGCTCCCAGCACCAACCCTGATGACCCTCACCATGACAAGTCAGAAATCAACAAAGACCCTGTTCTTTACTTGTACTCTTCAGAATACCAATGACCTGTGTGATGTGAACTGATCATGTAGGAAGACAAACATGGGAAACTGTAGACTGATCCACTCCCCAGCCCGGTGTCTCAGAGCCCGTAACATATGCCTGCCGCTGAAGGACAAGGGTGGCCTGTCTGAGGACCCTTCCACAGACAAGGAGCCCAGAATTTGCACACAGGATGGGGAAAGCCACCCCGAGTAGTAAGTTTAGAAAATAGAAGCCTGTTTGATCAATGCAAGAATCTTGACTGTAACAGCATATAAGACACTCATGTTCACAATAGCCAACCTATGGAATCAGCCTAGGTGTCCATCAACTGATGAACAGATAAAGAAAATGTGGTTTATATACACAATAGAGTATTATTCAGTCATAAGGAAAATGAACCAGGCACCAGTGGCTCATGCCTATAACCCTGTTTTAAAAGGGGGGATAAGAAAGAGTAATGGGGGGTAAATTTTATTATTATTATTTTATTTTTGTAGTACTGGGGCTTGAACTCAGGGCCTACACCTTGAGCCACTCCACCAGCCCTTTTTTGTAAAGAGATTTTTTGAGATAGGATCTCAAGAACTATTTGCCCTGGCTGGATTTGAACCACAATTCTCCTGTTCTTTGCCTTCTGAGTAGCTAGGATTATAGGACACAGGGGCCTGGCCGAGAGGATGAATTTAATCAAAGTACATTATATGTATATATCGAAATTATAATGAAACCCCTCTGTATGATGAATGTACCCTAATTAAAAAAAAAAAAAAGAATCTTGACCATAAAGCTCTTGAAGTGGGGAAACTTCAACTTTTTAATATATGAGAACTTTCCATATATGATATAAAATGTCCAGTAATAGGCATATATTACAATAACTACAGAATCTCTCTCCCTATACAGCTGAATAGAAGCCACCACAAGAAAGCACATTTCTATGCATTTTTGGTGGTACTGGGTTTTCAACTCAGGGCCTTGAGCTTTGTAGACAGGCTCTCTACTACTTGAGCCACTCTGCCAGCCCACATTTCTATGCATTTTGAAGACACATCTGTGATATGAAAACTCTTCTCATACAATTATGAGTGTATAAACACTTCCTCAAGGCCCATGAAGTTTTACAAGTTGGGGTGAGGGGTACCCAGGGATGGACGATGGCTGTGAGAGTCCTAAAGAATGTTCTGTGACCTGACCTGGTCCCATGGGGCCCTTCCTTTGTGGAAAGTCCTGAGCTGTGCGTGATGGTCTGTGTGATGCTGCAGTACTCAGGATGTTCCCTGTTTTCTCCCTCTGCATTGACAAAAGGCACATGGGTCTGTGCAAGGTGCCTTTGACAATGACATTTATAAATGTGTGACTTTTTTCCTGAACCCAAAGATTCTGTTAAGGAAGAGACAAACGTAAGGAACAGTCCCACGCGAGGCCTGCCAGGGCCTGGGGTCAGGAGCCACCCACCCACTTGGTGCCTTCGGGCAAGTCCCCAGGCAGAAAGCATCCTGGGCAACACCTGAGATCCCCATAAGCAACCAGCTACCTGAGGGGACACTCACCCAACCTAACCCACAGAGGACCCTTACTATCTGGTGGCCACCCCACCCAGTGACCACATTCCTCCTAACCAGGAGCTCTATTAGTGACTCCCGTGGGTGGGGACTCACCAGGGTGGATTTGATGCCGACACTTTCAGCTGCCTGGAAGGCCAGTGTGAAGTTCCTTTTCTGCAAAAGAAATCACATTGCTGCAGAGTATGGACAATGCAAGAAAGGTTATGCAAAGGATGTACCCTCACCTGCATTTGGGACTAAAATAAATTTATGTTGAAGCCTCAGGACTAACCAAGTACCTCACAGACTTCCTTGGTGGATCCTGCCACCCTCTTGTCCAGCCACCTGTGGGGCCATCCACTTGTTCTTTCCTCAAAAAGAAAGGCCCACTTCCAATACATGGGCCCTGAGCTGTCTGAATCTGTACCCAAAAAGTTAGAAACACACACCTACCAAGATGGTTTTCTCCTCGTGGGGGATCGTCAAGGGTGGTCTGTAGGTCTGGGGCTGCCATGTGGGAGACCAGTGCAGGGGCTCTGGGCCTGTCCCCTGACCCTGATGCATCCCTAATGGGATGCCCCAAACCATGGCTATAGAGGTTGGTGTTTCTTATCACTTCTGAGAACAATAGTGCAGAACAGGCCATGAGTGATAGCCCTGATACTGAAGTGACAGGAGCTGGCCCGACTCTCGTGCCATCAATAGCCTTGCCTGACTACTCCTTGAAGCCCTTGATCCTAAGTGGCGTCACCCAGGAGGAACTGACAGCTCCCACTGGGAAAGGCATCACGTATAGAATTCTCCATCAGCCGCACATCCACACAGGATGAGTTGGGGACCAGCTGGCTAAGCACAAATGGCCAATCCCAGAATGAGAGTGGGTTGTCATGAGAGTGACATGGGGCATGAGCCACTAGTGGAGGCGTGGACCCTAGTTCACACCAGCCTCTCCCTGTGAGCCAGCGCTATGTGGCCTGTCTTACCTTATCTTGGCTGTTCAGTTCTTGATATGGAATGTGGGCTGGAAGATATGTGTGCAGGAGTGCACAGAAAGCCAGACCATCATTCCAACTGCTGCTGAAGTTTGTGATGTCAATATTCTAAAGAAAAAGAAAGAAAAAAGAGGTAAGCCATACAAGCTGTAATTATCTCGGGAGGTGTGCAAATCCAGTGACCTCCAAAACACAAAACTGAACTGCAGGCAGGGTGAGCTGTGGAGAAACCAGAGCATGTTGCAGGGCCCTGTCCCAAGACCTACCCAGCGTCTTTTATGGGTCCCCCAATCTGACCCACCAGCTGCAGATGGTTGTCCCCTTGTGGTCACGCCTGGGCTTGTGACATAATTTATAATCTACTTCATACACTTAGGCCTCTCCCAGGCCTGACTGTGATGACAATATAGACTGCTGGAGGTGGGTGACAACCAATGAGGCTTAAAAAACACTGTTTTTAAAAATGTTAACTCATTCTCCATTGTTTATCAAACACTTAGAAAAGATTCTCAAGCTGAACATAGTGGTACATTCCTACAATCCCATCACTGGAGAAGCTGAGTAAGGCAGGAGGATCCTGATTTCCAGGCCACCTTGGGCTACATAATGAGACCCTGTCTCAAAACACAAAATAAACAATAACAAAAAGATCCTTGAAGCCACTGTGAATCTCAATGGCAGAGAGCCCTGCTCAAAATACTGACATCTACATGGATGACAAAAAGCAAGGGAACACAGCCATGCTTTAGCACTATGTTGCCGATCGCAGTGGTCTCGACTCCCAGCCTAGCAGATAAACAGTAATTTTAATACTGGGCTGTGTACTCCCACACTCCTCTGACAGTCATCTTGACTTTCTTTCAAGAGGCCCCTTAATTCCTATCTAAATGAAAGGTATTTGCAACTCACGAGAAGCATACCCAGAACGCTTTATTCTACTGCAACTCAGCTGGTGTGTAGTCTTTACCCTTATTTACAATAACTGGTTTGAAAATGAAATTACATACTTAAATTTTGGTAATTCACACACTTTATGTAAATACTACATATGGAAAAAACAGCAGTTCCCTAACACTTCATATTTCACATCTCACTATTTATTTCATGTCACCTTTAACTGCACTGCGAGTGACTGACAAACGGACTTCATCATTTAAGGCAAAGACCCAGCCTGCGTAGTACTTTCTGTCCCTCCCAAGAATAAGTGATCTACACAACATTACCAACATTATTCACAGACCTATGGAGTTTTGCAGTTTACAAACTGGTAGGTCCTAACACCAAGTGGGGACCAAGTTCAGAGACAAGGAGCAGGCAGGGATGAGGAAGACAGAGGCTCAGAGTTGTAAGGATGTGTTCATGCAGCCAGTGAGGACCAGGCCAAGCTGGATAGCCAGGCTTTCTGGGGACATCAGCTTCATCTAACCTCACAGCTGTAGGTGGTCTCTTCACAGCAGCATGGGGCTGATTCCACACCAGCTTCATCATCCAAGCACATTTTCTCACTCTTGGCTGCGTGTGCACAGAACACTGGCCTCTGGCAGCCCCTACTCTCCACATGAGCCTGCTGAAGGGTACCATCTCTGAGAGCAGTGGTTTCATAGATCATTTCCCCCTTAACCAGCTCCTCCAATCTGATCCAGAGACATTGTTACAAACTGCTGTGGCAAAAGAGGCCAGATTAAAGCACAGTGATGGAAACCTGCCAGGACTTAGAGGGGAAGGTGGTTGGTATAAACTGGCTATGACCAGTGTACTGTGTCTGACTCAGGAATGAAGGGTACAACTGCCCAGGGTCCTCCCCAAACTCTTAGTCCTGGTCTGAATTCTCCCTGTCTCAGGGGTTCTTATGATGTTATGAAGGCACCTTCAAATAAGTGGTGCCTGACAATTATTGCTGATTAAAGAGCCGCACAGACAGCTATGCATGCATGTTCCAATGCCTTTCTAATCTCATCTGAATCTCAGGAAGTAGCCAACCTGAGCAATGGGCCCCATATGGAAGAAAGTGGGACCTGGAAGGCGGAGTGGCTTGTCCAAGGTAGTATGCAGGCAGCAGAGAAGGCAGGGACAGAAAACCTTGCCCCAGGCACCCTGTAAGCAGTATCTCTTAATGCATGCAGTCATCCTGTATTTTTTTTTTCCATTGTCTTGTTTTTGCAATGTTGGGGGAGGAGCCCAGGGCCCCACATATGCTAGGCCAGGGCTCTAGCACTGTGCTAAGGTGCAGCATTACAGTGGCTGCAGCTCACAGCGGCCTGGACACCTGCCTAGGCCACAGAAGGTCAATGGGATTACAAAAGTCAGCTCTGACCAGCACAGAAGGGGTGTCCTGCTTTGGTGGGTATTTGGGTAAGGTCTCCAAAGGTCTCCTAATGCTCTGTGTGAAGTGCTACACTTCTGAAAATAAGTCTAGACTTGGGTAAGAGAAGAAGCAGGAAGGAAGTATGCAAGACAAATGAAGAATGGGCCAGCATAGACTAGCTACATGGTCTGCAGAGCCCAGTAGAAAATGAAAACGCAGGACCCCTTGTTCAGAATGTAGAGGAAAAAGTCCACTGAAGATATAATTTTTTTTTTTTTTTAAAAACTAGTCCAGTTGAAAGCCCCATTTCCCTCTCCCAGGCCTCTGACTAGACCTCATGACTAAGTGGCTGCTGAAGGAGCCAAGGAGTCTGCCTTGCACAGAGAGCAGTGCAGGAAGCTTTTTAGTAACCTGTGGCGCTCTCCATGAGAGGCCAATGACAGCATCTCACTTGAGGTCACACTCATTTCTGGAGGAAGTCAAACCTCCTCTTACTGCTACAGCGCCTCTTCTGCTCTCTGGACTAAAACGTGCCTGGTCTCACCACCTCCCAGTAGAGGCTCCTGTGCCCCAGTTGAGACCCTGCTTCTTCCAGACAAGCCTGGCCTTGGCTGGGGAGAAGATGCTACTCCCTTACCCCAGCCCACCCCAAACATCCAGGAGGACACTAACATTTGTACCTGACAACATCTCAGATCAAGACAAAGCCCAAACATAGGCAGGCTGCCTGGGGTCACCACCTCCCTTCCTCTCACGGACTGAAGGGGAGATGGCCCAGGACACTGCTAATGGGTAAGGTAGGCGCAGAGTACTCTGAGGCAGTTAAGCAGCAAACACAAGTAAACACTGAGTGTCTACTTGTGCAAAGACTGTGAGGAGAAGAACCAGGCCTTGAGGTAGGAATGTTCCTCAGGAAAGGGGGAGGAGGGATGTGCTGTAGCCTGAGAGAGCAGGCTGCCTGCTCCTAACCCACCAGTTATTTCCATTCCTTCTAATGCTCAAGGCTGAAAAGTCTAACCATTAACAACCCATATATATAAATAAATATATATATATATAAATATATATATAGCCGATATTGAGGTTTGAACTCAGGGCCTCGTGCTTGCTACCTTGCTAGGCAGGCAACTCTACCACCTGAGCCACTCTGCCTGCCCCTAACTACTACTGAAATGTTGTTGACTGGATTACAAAGGTTTGCAAACAATGAGCTAGTTCAGGCTGGAAAGCACAGTGGAGAGAGAGAAGTCCCCTTCCCCACCGCCCATCACATGGCTATCACAGCCAGGTAATACAATGGCAGGACTGACTGGTAAATATCTTGGAGAAAAAAATACACAGAAAGAGAGTCTACCACTTCCTGCATGGGGAACAGGAAATGTTTCTTCTTTATTTCCCATTCTCCTCTTTTATACTGTTATACTAAATTTCTTTCCTAACAAACTTTACTATCATTCTTACTATTAAAAAAGAAATAAACAGAAAGGCACAAAACTATCCTAAATCACCAGAAAAGTAGCTTCTTCCTATTGCCAAGCAGTAAAGAATGCATGCTCCATCCTCTAGGGGCTGCTACATGTCATCTGACAGTCAGTGGGCTTCAGGTTGCACGGGGAGAGCAGGGCTAGGGCAGAGGATCCTGAGACCTCACCTTACACCTTTGCAGGTGGCCACCACAACCAGCCTCTTGACATTTCCTCATTGTCTGGACCTCACAGGATGGCTTGGGAGTGGCCTGGTGTTCTGTCCCCATCTGCATGAAGTCAAAGCTAAACTTCCTGTCTTTTTCTGAGCAAGGGGCAACAGCAGAGATAGGTGAACCCGCCTGGAGATTGCTGGTTTCTGCAATATGTGGTCACTTTACCTGCCCACAAGGGCCAGATAAAGTGTCAACCCTGGGTTTTCTTGGCAACAGAGGAAAAAACTAAACTTTTTTTGTGCCTCGGAAAAACAACAACAAAAAAACCCTATGAACCACCAGTGTGAAGCTTGCAGGCAGGGTGTGGACCAGGCCTTGGTACTTCCTAGGCATGTGATCCTGGCTCAGTCTTGGGCTTCTGTATATTAAACATATAAATGCTAGTTCGCACATGATGACAAGTCATTAACCCCCATGACACTGTGCTGTGCACATACCTATAGGGTCTAACAGTTTTGTTACTCCCTGGAGAAAGGGGGTGCCCTGCAGTGGACTGCACTAACCCCAATGGACACAGCAAGCCACAGAAGCACTGGATGTCACAGGCTGAACCTCTCCTTTTAGAGTCCTGCCCTGGTTCCACAGTCACAATCATGGCTCCACACTGCATGGTGTACCTTGTAAACTTCTACCTGCCCTCATATGAAAAGGGACAAACAACCATTCACCTTTAGAATGTGGCTCCCTCCCGGTGTTTAGATGAGGAATTCTGATAACAAACTGTCTAAAATCCTAACTCCTGAAGTATGCACTTGACGCCCACGGAGAGAAAAATTGCTCTATCACAATCTACTTTAAAGCAGAGGACTGGCACGGCCTTCTCATGTGGATCTGTTTTCTGCAGGCCTGCAAAGGCTTTATGGAGTCAGCATAAAGACAGAAGAGTGAAAGGACCACAGCTGTGTTCTTCCGCAATAGTAAAGGAGACTTTCACCTCAGAAAGAAGACAGTGACACTCTGAGGTCTTCAGCCAAGCATGGACTTGCATGTGCACGTGGCTACAGCTGTGTACCTGGGGCCTGAAGCGTAAAGGACTGGGGCGGACTGCTCTTTTTGAGGATTCATTTGCCCATTCAATGAATTCTCACTTAGGATCACTCTGTCCTTAATCAGGGCCAGGCCTTGAGGGCAAGTCTTGGTTCCCAAAGGTGGCTGCCTTATAGAACAAAGCCTGATCTGTGGAGCCAACACAGCCCAGGGCTGGAGGAAAGCTTATGGGAAACTGGGTGAACTGGGATGAGAAGAGTCAATGGGAGTAGGGGTCAGCTGGCGACTATAGAAGTCTGTGGCAGGTGTAGGGTGGTGGGGGATAATGGGCACAGAGGGGGAGGGGGTGCTGAAATAAACTGATTTGATGACAGATTAGACATGTGGAGGGAGAGCATGTGCAGGACCAAGGGAGGCCCCTGGCTTCTACTGGCAGAATCAGATGCCTGTGGTGGCCTTCACAGAGGCAGTGTTCACTGGAAGGTGCATAAGTAGATGAGGAGGTGGGCTCCAGATGTGTTAAACTGGAAGTACCCGGAACATGGGTGTGCAGCTATGGGAGGCAATGTGGGAAAAGAGAAAATGGACACCATCAATGTCCAGGGTGGGATCACATAGGGATGATGCAGTGAGAAGGAAGGAGGCTTTGGAACTCCTCCAAGTGACAGCCACACTGAAGAAGGCAGCCTTTAACAGGACACAGGGGAGGACCAGAAAGCAAGAAAAGGAACTAGAAGGCAAAGGAAACAAGTATTTGAAAGAGAAGGGTCACTGGTGTGGCTCAGTGGTAGAGCACTTGCCTAGCATGCTCAAGGCTTTGGGTACCACCCCCAGCGCCAGAAAAAACTCTTAAAAATAAGTAATAGAGAAAGAGAGAATAGCAATGCAATAGTGTTGCTAGGAGGTCAAGAGGGCTTAAAAAAGTCTGCTGAAGTTAGTAACATTTGAGTCACATTAACCACAGAGAGCATGAAGGAAGGAGCAGCTGCAAATTAGGTTTAAGTCAAGAGGGTTAGGGGGGATGGTGGTTCATGCCTATACTCTCTTAGCTTTGGTTCAAAGCCAACCCTGGGCAAAAATATGAGACACTATCTGAAAAATAGCTAACAAAAAAGGGCTAGGGGCATGGCTCAAGTGGTAGAGCATTTGCCTAGCAAGTGCAGGCTCTGAGTTCAAACCCTAGCACTACAAAAAAAAAAAAAAAAAAAAGGTCAGCCCAACACAAAGGTCAATGACCTATAATAGTACTACAAAGGCTGGGGTGTGGCTCAGTAGTACAGTGCTTGCCGAGCACGTGCAATAGCCTGAGTTCTATCCCCAGCAATGAAAATAAACAAAACACTGGCTCAAGTGGTAGAGTACCTGACTATCAAGCATGAGGTCCTGAGTTCAAACCTCAGAACCATCTTTTTTATAATGCCTTTACTTTATAAAGATTTGTCTATAAATGGAATTACTACATTTACAAATGATCTTTCCAGTCCTTATCTTCTGGGATTGCCTCCCAGGGAAGATGGCTTCTGCTCTGAAGATTAAGCTGGGGCAGCAGCAGATCCCATCAACATAAAACTCTTCTTCAAGCTAAACTCACTTTTTTGGAGGGGAAATACACACTAATGTTCACTATTCACAGGCAATGGTGCCACTCTAAGAAGAAAACACTTTTCTTTTTAAAATAATAGAGATATAAAAAACAGGCTAGTAATTATAATGCAAGTTACTCTTTTTTTTTTTTTTTTTTTTTTGTGGTATTGGAGCTTGAACTTCATCTTGAGCCACTCCACCAGAACTTTTTTTTATGTGATGGGATTTTTCGAGATAGGGTCTAGTGAACAATTTGCTCAAGGTTCTGGGGTTAGCTTCAAACCACCAGCTTCCTGATCTCTGCCTCCTGAGTAGTTAGAATTACAGGTGTGAACCACTGGCACCCAGCTTTATTCAAATTTTGCATTTAGTTTTTCTAGGCCAGTTTAGAACTTTTCTAGTTCTATGTCTGAACAAAAAGATCCTTGCAATGTGTGCCAAAACAGAAGTTCAAGAAAGCTTCCTCAGGGATTTGCCTGGGGAGCTCTGCTCCCATTTCTCATAAAGGCTCACATCCTTCTGTTCATAAAACACCTTGTATAGTATAATGACACTAGACATAGCCTGTTTTGCAGTGCCATTTGATGTTCTTTTCACCCTTGCAAAGTTAACTTGTCAGATCACCTCTGACAGGCTCACTCTCTCTAAGGCCTGGGCTAGAAGACCTGCCCACTGCTCCTCTAGGCTTACAAGGGATATGTCTTGCCTGATATTTGCAGGTGGTCATTCCCTTGCTTGTACTGAAAGTTGAGGGGTAGGGTATGAAAAGTCAAGAAACCACACAAACCTCCACTTAAAAGAAAAAACTTAAAAATTGTCACAAAATATCTGAAAATGTCTGAATTTATCTGAAGTTTAATTAAGAGTCATAAACTATACCACCAAATACCACATGCTCTTTAAATAGCTATTAAGGCTCTGATCTATTTAAGGAAATGCCATTTTTACGGGCACAGGGCAAGAAGCCAAAGGGCATGACTCATCTCTCATCACCCACTTCCTCATGCCCACTGGGCTCAGGAGAGCGGAGTCTATAGGACCACAAATGCAGTCCTCACAAGAATCGGCTTCGGAGGTGAAGTGCAAAGGAAACCTGCCTGGGTCGTAGCCTGGTCTTCATGAACAGGAATGAGTTACTAACCAAACCCTGCCCAGGTACTCATCCCACGGTGAGGGGCAGGTTTTGGGGGGGCGTTTGGAGTCTGAGTGAGGCAGTGCAGGAAGATACCTTTTGTGTGTGTAGTATAGTAGGGTAAGTAATGTCTAAAAGAAATGAGAAAATAACCAAGATTATTATTTTTTTAATCCATCCTGCAGTGATGTTAAGTACATCAAGCCCAGAGTCCCTGAGAGGGATTCCAGAATGGGAGGCAGATCATGAAGCCCAGGTGTTGGTACATCACAGGAAAGAGAAGCATCAGCCAAGGGGTAGTGAAGGGAGAGCTGGTGAGCCTCTGAAGACAGGCCCTGAACCTATGCCCCTGGTGGGAGGGTCTCCAACAAGGACTCTCAATCCTTACTGCACCACCATCACCTGGTCAAGTTTTCTCAGGTTTTCCTATGCTTGGCTCCACCCCAGAGAAGCTGATCCAACTGGCTGGCATGGGTCTTCAAAGCTCTCCTCCATGTGACCTGAATGTGCAGTCCTAGAGGATCACTAAACACCGAGAGTGGGTGGTAAGTGCAAAGGACAGGAGTTCATGAGGATGCTCACAAAAGCTTGCCCAGCTTAGACATCTATGTACTAGAAAATCAAGGGAGAGCATCAAGCACCTGACAGAACTTTCCTGGCCATACAACTGCTGAAAGAGTTTTTCTATAAAGATGATTTATACTAGCAATGGAGTGACAGGCCAAATTAGAGGAGCACCGTTTGACGAAAACAGTTGGTAACAATTATAAGAAAATATTGACAAAAAAGCCAGTCCTGCTGCACAGATGCACACATCTCCACAGGGAAGGAGTTTCTGCCAAAATGTGACCCAGAATCAGATCCGACCTCTAGCTCTACCTACCAGTTTATACCAGGGACAGTACAAGGGGGATATAATCAGTAGAATCTAAAATAGGGAGTGTTCTATAGGACATATGATCCTACAGAAGCCACAAGGGAAAAAAACAGAATTGATAAACTAAAAGAAACTTAAAAGGGATATACTGGCAGGCTATGGTGGCTAATGCCTATAATCCTAGATATTCAAGAGTCAGAAATGGGACTCTCATCTGAGGCCATTCTTGGAGAAAAGTTAGCAAGTCTCCATCTCAAACAGTAAGCTGGACATGGTAGCACATGTCTATGAACACAGCTGTGGAGGAAGGCATACATAGGAGAATTTTGGACCCAAACCAGCCTGGGCAAAAAGTGAGATCCTGTTTACAATAAATAAGTAAAAATAACCTAAAGAACAAAGATGTGTGTAGCAAGCACAAAGCCCTGAGTTTAAAATACAACAAAAACAAGCAAACAAAAAAAAAATTATCCAAATATAATATGGATCTTAATTCAAGCAAACCAATGTAATTATGGTTCAACTGGAAAGTCTGAACTCTAACGACACTGCATGGCTAGGGCTCGAATCAGAATCTTCCAGGTGGTGGGGAGTGGGAGGACCCCGTGCTGATGACCTGAAGGTTGGGGGGATATACACGAGGGTTGTTTTATTATGTCCATAACAAACAAACCTGCAACTCAACAACAGAAAGACAAATAATCCAATTCCCAAACGTAAAATGGACAAGGACTTCAAAGAAGATTTACAAAATGGCCAATCGGCATGTGAAAAGTTGCTCAACCCCACTAATCATTGGGGAAATGCAATGTGGAATCACAATGAGATGCCACTTCACACTCATTAGGATACTATTATGTATAAATAAAAAAGGAAAACAAGCTGGGACTGTCGCTCCCACATCGTGCCTGTCATGCGTGAGGCCCCAGGTCCAATCCCAACCACCAAAAAGGACAGTAACAAGTGCTGGTGAGGCTGAGAAGAAATTAAACCCTCATACATTTATAGTGGGATGTTTAAGATGCTACAGCCTCTGAGGAAAGGAGCCTGGCAGTTTCTCAACAGTTTCACCAGCCACCATATGACCCAGCATTTCACTTGGAGGTAGGTACCTAGAAGTACTGAACACAAACGCCTGCACAGCAATGTTCACAACAGCAGCACTCACAAAAGCCCAAAGGGGGAAACAACCCAATTTGCCCAAAAGACAAACAAAATGCTGTATATCTACACAATGGAATATTTGTTCAGTCATAGGAAGGAATGAGTGGAGTGGCTCGAGTGGTAAGAGTGTTTGCCTAGCAAGTGCGAGGCCCTGAGTTCAAAACCCAGTGCCAAAAAAAAAAAAAAAAGGGAATGAAGTACTAACATGCTATGACATGGATAAATCTTGAAACCAAATCAAAGTTAGACACAAAAAGTCACATACCGTATGCCTCCATTTATATGAAGTATCTAGAAAGGTCAGAGGCAGAAAGTAGATTAGTGATTGTCAGGGGCTAGGGGAGGGAAAACAGGATTGACAGCTTCCTGTGTTGATGGAAAGTTCTGGAGCTAGACGGTGGGGATAGATGAACAACATTGTAAATGTCCTTAATGCTACTGAGTTATAGATTTAAAAATGGCTGAATGGTAAATACGATTTACCACAATAAAAAAAATAATAAAGGCTGGACACAGTGGCTCATACCTACAATCCCAACTACTCAGGAGGTAGAAATCGGAAGGATCATAGTTTGAGGACAGTCCAGGTAAAAAAGTTAGCAAGACCCCAACTAACAATTAAGCAAGGCACGGTGGCAGGTACTTTCATCCTATCATCCCAGTTACGCGGGAGGCTGTAAGACAGAGGACTGAGCTTGAAGTTTGGCTCCAAGCAAAAGCACAAAACCGTATCTGAAAAATAACTAAAGCAAAAAAAAAAAGGGCTTGGGAGGTGTGGCTCAGAAGGTAGAGTGCCTGTCTAGCAGGCCCTGAGTTCGATTCCCAGTACCACCAATAAAGTAGGCAGTTGTTCTGAATAGCTTATGCCAGTAACTACATATCAGGTAGAGCTCATAAGAAACCAAGTTAATCCAGAGTGCTTACTGAGAAGTTACATTGTTTAAACTGAGATGATTCATGAAGGGGCTTTATGGGGACTTACTATGGCCCTGCTTTAAAAAAAAAATTCTTAAAAACAAACAAACAAGCAGTAAGAGTCAGTGTCTCAACAGCTTCCTCACTCTTCCTTCAGCACCTCAGAAGTAACCTGATACATGGTCCTCTGTGATCAACTATTCCAAAACCCAAGAAAGGGAGTCTGTCCCCGACTGTGAGAAGAAGCCATGTTCAAACTCAACAGTGTTGCCAAACTGGCTTCAAGCTCCAAGCAAGCTTCCAGGAGATGGCTTCTAATATACTGAAGTATCACAAAACAAAATCTAAGGTATAACAACACATTTTGAGTTTAATGCGTTGTAACATTTTTTTTTTTAGTCAAATTAACCAACTCTGAGGAGGACACATTTATAAGTTGCAAATGTCACCCTTTGTTTCCCATAAACACCTCCAAAAAGAGACAGGACGCATGGAGGAGCACACTGAAACTGTGTCTGCTTTCTGGGAACTTAAAAAACTGTCCCCAGGAAGAGAGAGAAGGATGTTGGGCCCAATCACAGGACATGTTGTGAGTGGTCTCATTAGCAGCTTAAGAACTGGCTCTGTCTTTTCTAGCTAACATTTCTGTAGACTTAGCTGCACTCTGGCAGGGTTATTACTCACCAAGCAGCAATCTCAGCTACAGAGGATGCTCACCGTGACCCTCAAGCAACACGCCCTCTGCACTCTGGGGAAGGGCTTGACAGAAAGAGAGGCTGAGGGTGCAGAAGTTGTGGCCTGATCTAACCCCCAACAACTTTCCCAGTGTCTTTAAGCGAATAGACATGTCTGAGGGAAGAAAATTAAGCATTCCAAAACATTCTTGGAGGGCTTCTTCAATTTATCCTCAGGAAAAAGGTCACCAATTTTGTTTTTAGACTCTAAAAGAGCAGGATTTGAAGTCTGAGTTGTATGGCAGGGGAGAAGTGCTGTGCTTTATACTTGTCTGTGTTTTAGAAGATGGAGCCAACACTGTTTTGGGGAGAGGATCTAGAGAGGCAACAGAAAAGGGCAGAATATGCCTAGCTCTGGCCAGTGAAGATGTGTGTGCCACATATCTCACAGACGTCATCTTATTAAATCCTCACAAATTATTTTTTTTCCATTTGTGTGTGAGAAAACTGAGGTTCCCGTGACTTAAAACTGTTTGCCCAAGGTCCTCTAGATAGTAAGAAGTGACACTAGCATTCATGGCATAATCTATGGGAATCTGAAACACATGGTGCTCCTACCTTACCCTCTTCTTTTCAGGGTAATCTACAGAGAGAGAGTTTCAAATCTGTATGAAAAATTCCTCAAGACTTAAAACGGAGAGCAGTCAGCCTGTGAGATGAAGAGCCTCTTCACCAACAGTTTCTAGTGTGAATTGAAGGCCTTAGAAGAGAAGGCACTGAACAAGGTTTCTGTGTGAGCCGGGGTAGTGCACACTGAGATAAGCTACACTGACAGGACCCTGCTCTTCAAGAGTGGGCTTAATCTTGACCGATGACTGAACAGAAATACTGGCACAGTCTTCAGGCACTCAGCAAGGGTTTGCTGCACAGCATGCTGGCATAAGAAAAGTCTGAAGGAAAATAGAAGAAATCCAGAAACAAAGTGCAGAGAACACGAAAGCTTTGGTGTAGACACAGGCTGGATACACCCCAAAGACCACAACATACTTCTAACCAAATACAAAGTGAGAAGATTTGGATCACTGCATTGATGATGAAACTCTATGCACGTCTGGATGCCTCATTGTTCCCTTAGTACTCACATTTCAGAGGAGGCACCCGCCTCCCTCATTCCCCAAACACCAGATGTGCATGGAGACAGCACAAGAGATTGGTCTTTCCTGCATGGCACTTCCTATTTCTGAAATCAAAGGTAATGCATTTAGCCTGACCCAGGACACCCAAGCCATCCAAGTGCAGGCAGCCTGGGCACGGAATGTCCAGTCTTGCAGGAGCTCAGGAGGAAACAATCTCAGGAAAGAGATGCTCAATATAGCATGCTCACCTTATAACAAACCTATTTTATTGCTGACAGCAGGAACTGAAGTGTTCTTTTAAATCTGTCACTGTATTAGTTTCTACACCTACCAGGTACGGTTTTTGCAGAAGGAAAATGGCAAAAACCTCTAAAAAGGTAACACACCTGTGGTGCTATCCTCTCAGATTTCTCTTGAGAGCCCCAAACTCCACAGTGTACTTACCTTTCCTTTAATGCAACAAATTAGAGAAACTGTGAAACATCTTACTTTGAACCAAATATAACAACACCAGTGCTAGAAGAGCGTGACTGATGGAGCTGTCACTAGGACGGTGGGAGGGTGGGGGGGAAGATGGGGTGTGTCAGTGCTCTGCCACAGTGGTCCCTAACCCCATACTTACTGTTTCTGCTTTGATTTTACATACGAATTGGTTACCACCTTTCCTTGCTGTTTGCTTACTATAAAACATAGGATGCGGCAAGATAAGAGTATTGAGGCCAAAAGGCAAGGCAGAAACCAATGACAACAGAAGTATAAAGGCCACATAAAACTGGATGGATATATAAGACAGTAAATGCGTGTTTATCATGATTCAGCTGAGTCATATTATGCCAAGAAAAGGCATCATTTTAAAAGGCCTGGAAATAATATTATGCTTCAGAAATAATTTGAAAGTTCCAAAGGATGAAGGTCATGCTCCAGATTGCATGCTATTCCTTCTTGTACTTAATTACCTCTCAGTTGTCAACTGCAAGTGTTAAGTATATATATTTCATGACTGACTTAGACAAAAAGAAAAATTTTCACAAGCTGAGATGCTTAACAGAAAGTCAGCATTACAAAAGAAAAACAAACAGAACCTCCATACACAGGAGGGCACAAACCCAAGGAATCATTGCCATTCTGTATCAACACCGAGAGCAGCATCTCACCATACCTGGCAACTGCAAGTCTAACACCGGGCTCAACAAGATCACAGATTCATTTGTTCAGAGCTGAAAAAGCAAGGCACATTACAACAGGGATTCAAATCTATGTGTGCATCAGGGTGACCAAGCTGTCTTCAGGCTACTCAGAAGTCCATTACAAACAATTCTCCATAAAGGTCATCTCAATCCACCCTCACACCACATACAGAACTCAGACCTAAATGTGTAAAACTTCTCAAAGAAAATCTTTGTTATCTTGGATCAGTCAAATATTTCTTATATTTAACACCAGAAAGCATGCATGTTTCATAAAAGAAATTGGATTTTATTAAAATTAAGAACTTTTGTGCCCTAAAAGATACTGTTAGACTGTGACAAGGGAGTCCATTTTCTGACGTTGGATGCTGATGGCTCTAATCTTCAACCCTCCCTTCCCTTCTGACACATGACCGCTGACCAGAAAGCCTGCACATTCCTTCCTTTCACCCTAGTGGGAAGTTCAAATAACACATGGGTGGCCACACCCAGTCCTGAGGTCATCAAAAAAGCTAAAGCTAACCTCCTTACCCTGCCATCTCAAGCTGTTTTAAAAAAAAAAAAAAGATACTGTTAAAAAGAGGAAAAAGAGCTGGGCTGTGGTGGCACAAGCCTATAATCCCAGCTACTCAGGAGGCAGAGATCAGGAGGACTGCAGTTTGAGGCCAGCCTGGGCAAAAGTTAGTGAAACCCCATCTCAATAAATAAGCCAGGTGTGATGGCTCATACCGACAATTCAAGTTATGTGGGAGGCATAGGTAGGAAGATTGAGATCCCCAGGCAAAAAGCATGAAACACTGTTAGAAAAATAACTAAAGCAAAAAAGGGCTAAGGTGTGGTTCATGTGGTTGAATACCTGCCTAACAAGCATGAGGCCTAGAGTTCAAACCCCAGTAACATAAAAAAAAAAAAAAAAAAGGAGTAAAAAAGACAAGTTCTACATAGACTGTGCATGCAAAAGACTTGAAATGATATTTTTTAAAATCTCAAAACTCAATAGAAAACAAACAATATGGAATAACAAAAAAGTAAAAGATTTGAGCAGACAATTCACCAAATAGAATATGGTGGCAAATAAGAATCTGGAAATCTGTTCAACACCATTAGTTACTAAGCAACTGCAAAATTAAAGCCATGATGAGACTCCACTTCACACCTCTGAATGGCGAGATGCTTCCACATAGTCTTGGTGAGGAGATGAAGGAACTGCAACGTTCCAGCACTACTTGTGGGACAGCAAAATGGTGCAGCCACTTCAGGAGACAGTTTGAGAACTTCATAAAATGTGAAGCTGCACTTACCACACGATTGAGCCATTCCACTTTTTGCATGTGCGTTTAGATATGCAATAGACTGAATGTTCCTATTCCCCTCCAAATTCATATATTGAAATCCTAACCCCTAAGATGACAGTATTACAAGGTGGGGATTTGGGAGGTAATTAGATCCTAACAGTGAAGCCCACATGAATAGTTTGTGTGCCCTTATACAAAGGATCTCAACAGGGCATGGTGGTACATGCCTGTAGTCCTAACTACTTGGGTAGATTGCTTGAGGATCCCAGACAGCTCTCTCAACGTCTATCTACCATGTGAAGATATAACAAGATGGCAGTCTGTGACCCAGAAGATCCCAACCATTTGCTACCTGATCTTAGACGTCTAGTCTCCAGAACTGTAAGAACTAATTTTTTTTATTTATAAGCCCAAATCAACTAAGATACCATATGAACACATACATATATGTACACAGTAAGTAATAACTGGAAACAACCAAAATGTCCGTCAATAGCTGAGCAGATACATGAGTTGTGGTATATCTGTAACATGGTCAACTACTCAGAAAAGAAAAATTAACTATTGATACATACAACATGGCTGAATCTCAAAATAACTATGCTAAGCAAAAGAAGCCAGCAGAACCTTCCCAAGCTCTACACATTAAGAATTCCACTTATATACAATTACAAAAAGTACAAATAATGTACAGTGTCAGTAGATCCACGACTGCTAGGAGACAAGGGGTAAGAGGTGGACAAGGGAATATGAAGGAGTATGAGGAAACTTTCATGGTGATACATTCATCATCTGTGTAACAGTCTCATAGTTACATTAATGTTGGAAGCTATCAAATTATAAAATTTAAATATATGCTATTTGTTGTATGTCAATTATACATTAATAAAACTATTTTTTAAAGGCATCCCATGGCCACAAACACATTTAGCTACCACACTAACTTTCTCAGTTTACATGCTTCTTACTTATTTTTGAAGTTTCATGCCAAGTATAGTGATGCTCACCTGTAATCCCAGCACTCAGGAGGCTAAGGCTGGAGGATCATAAATTTGAGCTGCGCCTAGGCTACATAGCAAGACTCAAAAAAGAAAACAAACAACCTAGAGTTTTGCACCTGAATGTTGCAAAGGTTAAACCATGGTAGGACCAGATACACAGTCCAATTGCCTCTGATGAGACAAAACCTAAGTGGACAGTAAAAGCAAGGGTCACCTCTTTGTGTGTTCCAGGACACGAGCTACATCTTAGGTGATGATTCATCACAAAGTCCTGCAGATACAAATGCATTCACCTTGAATAATACAGAATGCTTTCCCAGACTGTCTCTTATTCTCATCATGATATTGCTTAATCTCCCCAAAATTCCCTGTTCTTGTGAGGAAAAGTTTTTTAAAGCATAATAAGGCTGTGTTGGCCAGTGTCACCTTATTAGCTTCTCTAATTACTTACATAACAGACAATGGTCTTTGGGGCAGAATGGATTTTCCAAAAGTGGCTAAAGCAATACTCTGAGCCCACATCCGCTTCAGAACCCTGCTCTGCCCTATCAAGAGGTAGCACCTATTTCCCTTCCCTTTGTAGCTAGGCAGGCCTTTGTTACAGCCTGAAAAACAGTTGACTGAAGGGACACTGAAGATTTCCATGGCTAAATCAAAAAAGGTAAGATGATTTTTACCCCTCTCTCTTTCAGGACAGTTATATTTGGAACCCAGCCAGATGTAAGAGAGGCTACGTGTAGGTGTTCCAGTCACAGCCCCAGAGAAAGTCTCAGTCTACAGCCACCAACCACCAGACCTGAGTCAACAGATGATTCCAGCCCTCAGGCAGCACTGAGCCACCTCTGATGAAGCTGAGTGGAGTGGAGATGAGATATCCCACAATGCCCTACCCAGACTGTAGATTCATAAACTAAATAGATACGGTCACTATTTGTAGCCATTAAGTTTTGGGTGGTACTTGTAGATAAGCAGATCAGTCTCCTTTCACTTGTGCCCACTCAGAAAGTAAAATAGTTTCTCTTTCTCCCTCCTGTCACTGTCTAATGGCTAATTACCCTTTCCATAATTATTTATCAGGAGGCAGCAATAAGGCATCGTTATAAATAACCTGCTTCTACAAATGCAGAGGTCACCCTAAATTGTCAGGATGACCTCAGGCTAAACTCATTTATGACAATCCAGAGCAATTATGTATATAATGAAAGCAACCTGTCAAACCTCTAGCTGTCACATCCTTATGTTGGCATACCACCCAAAGAAGACACAGTGCAAGAAAATTCAAACTTTCAAGATGCAAAGAACTGTGCCCACTATTTATGATGACATAAAAGAAGATTTTTGACCCAAGCAATTAATGATTTTGCTTTCAGCAAAATAATTAAGAAGCTCTTGAGAATGTTACTTATCTGATTTCTGTTTCTCAGCATTCCTCATAACAAAAATACCTACTTATGGAAATTTACTGAAGAGTAGGGGACAATGCTGGGTGGGCAGGCTAGCTCAGCACAAAGAGGATGAGACTGGGAGCTTAGAGACCCAATTTTATGGTTTTAGGCATACATGTCACTTTTCTGATCCACAGGTCCTCTACCTGTGAAATGAAAGCCCCAGCTTTTGTAATTTCTAGGGTCTGTTTCAAGTCTGACCTCCTCCAACTTCTGACATTAGAATTTTGGATGCTGATTCAGGTACTTTATATTTTATCTAAGGGAATGCATCTTGAGATGATTATTTTAAAGCTAACCAAGAGCAGTGGCACCAAAAACATTTTGCTACATTCAGTAGGTTTTCTCTGTCAGTGGTGGCAGTTCCTGAAGATAGAATGCAGAGAAAAGGAACAGAATTCTGTACTCCTGGTAAAGACAAGTACCTAGAACTCCATTCAAACTTCTCAGTTATGTTCCTTTTCTGCAATTTTCAGAAGCCCATCCTATTAGTGAAGTCACAATAGCTATATGCGCCACCTACACTTGCTGTGTGCCAGACAGCTAGGTGGGCACCATTACTGAATAGTTTTCCAAATTTATGGGACCTGAATGTAGCTCTGAAAGATGATCACAATGAGGAAAGTGAAAGCATTTAAAAACTGGTGAATGTATTTCTCCAATCTATCACCTGTGCAGAAAAATCTAATCTGTGTCAGCTAGTAGGGGTGGAAAACCTGACTGAGTAGTCTCATCTCCTGCATGTTTAAAAAAAATTGATCAAACTAATCTATGGTAATAGTACTAAGCAATTAATTAAAAAAAATTATAGTCCTGACATTTCTGGAAATAGATATTAACAGCTGCTGTCAAAATCATGTTTAAACAGAATGCAGTTAGTACATTTGCTTCTGGGAAAACTTTGTTTCCCAGCTGCTATGTTTGGCATTAAAAGGAATCCCCTGAAAACAGGAAACAGCTCTTTTCACTCTGCTGTGACCAAGAAGCCATCATCTAACCTCTGCTGTGTATAAAGAACACAGGCCCAGGAAGAACCCTGAAACACAATCCCCTTCTATTCCCTGGTGGTATTTTGTAGAAACTTGAAGTTCTTGTCTGACTGTCATGGATTATCTGGATAAAGATATCTTGTTATCAGGGCAGACGATGATTACAGTCTAGCAGTTTTTACTGCTTCACTGTGAGAGTTTACAGTCTAGTAGTTTTTACTGCTTCACTGTGAGAGCTTTTGAGCATGCAACAGTCCACAGAAAGAGTTTGGTGGGATTACAAAGCTGGCTATTCTTTCTTCCCTTGGTTCAAGTATTTTTAACCCCTGGAACACAGTGATATTTACAAACAATAAGATTTTTTGTATACTCAGTTTCCATACAAAGAGACAATGTAAAATGAAAAGATTTAGACTTTGATTCGATTAAAACCCTTATCTACTGCTTGCACCTTTTTTATTTTTAACTCTGGGAGGTCATTCCTGTGACCTAAGATTCTAGTTATAGAAGAAACTAAATCAACTATGCTTTGCTTTGGCTACCAGGAATTACTAATACATTATTTTTACTACATTCTGTCTATTGGAAGAATCTGCAGCTTTCCCAAACCTTTCTCATTTTACCCTCCCCAGTCCAAGTCCATACTCTAATATATAGAGAAGATGGTAGGAAAGGGGAAAGGGGAGATAGTGAAGGAAGGATGGGAAAAGGAGCGTCATATTGTACTGTCTTCCTAAGAGACAATGAAGTCTTCTTTGAAAAAGATGGGGGACCAGTAGGAATAACAACACTGGACACAGCCAGGTAAGAGAGCCTTGTAAAGGGCCCATGTGAAGAGGAAGCTTCTCTATTTCCTTGTCTCTTTGTCTCTTCCTGCATATATGAAGAATCAAAAGAACCTGGGTTTTGGAGTCAGTCTCTAGTTTAGGACAGTCACTTGATTATACAGTATTCAAGCTTCTGAATGCTGGAACTGAACAGTGACCTAAAGGGGTGTGGCTGGGTTAAGCAGGTAGTATCACACTGAATACTTCATACAATTTATGAAGAGAACTTCCTCTTCTCTTATTTGTCCACAATCTATTATCAAAAAGGAAGCTGTGAAGGACAAAGTTATTTTTATCTGCCCACTAGTTCTCACTCAACTGAGTCTTCAAACCATGGTGACACTCACTTCTGGTAGAATAAAGAGTAAGTGCCTGTCTTTGTTTTTGCTTAGTCAAAGAGGGTAGGGGGAGAAAAAAAAAGAATCCCAAATTGAAGCATGCTAGGAAACTTCTGGCTGTGGTAGACCAAAGAGGTAGACAAATCCTTTCCCTAAGAAACAAATGAAACTGTCAAAAATAAAACCACCAGTTAGGGCACCAGAAATTACGCAAAGGCAAAAAAAAAAAGTTAAGAAGCATTATTCATAAAAAGCAGCTAAAACTTAAGGCAAGACTAATGGAAGTCTGTGGTTCTCTTGCTGAAACTTCCCTTACCTCTTTTTTCCTTTTGATTTTTTTTTTTTAAAAAGCACAGCATTGTATAAAGTTATAGTTATAATACTCTATTCTTGGGTTTATAAAGCAAATAAGGGAGGAAATGAAGCTATATGTTACCAAAGAAGGTGAGAAAAACTTTAAGTAAACTGTGATGAGATTTACATTGT
The DNA here is from genome assembly GCF_047511655.1 of Castor canadensis. NCBI lineage: Eukaryota > Metazoa > Chordata > Mammalia > Rodentia > Castoridae > Castor > Castor canadensis. The sequence goes on along the minus strand of NC_133403.1, from coordinate 10,587,331 downwards.
CATTGTAATCCTTAATCACTAAGAAAGGAAATTGGTAATAATCAACTATCTGCTACCCAAAAACTAGAAAAATAGAAACCATGCTAAATGTAATCAAAAGAAAGCTAGATTGGCTATATATTATCAAAATAGATTTCAGAGCAAAAAAAAATATTATCAGGGATAAAGGTCATTTCATAATGAGAAGGTAAAAAATGTCTTATTTATGTATGTATGTATGTATTTATTTTATGGTACTGAAGTTTGAACTCAGGGCCTCACCCTTGCTAGGCAGGCACTCTACTACTTAAGCCACTCTGCCACTCCTTTTTGTGTTGAATATTTTTAAGATAGGGTCTCCAGGCTGGCTTCAAACCATCCTAATCTCTGTCTCCTCAGTAGCTAGGATTACAGACATGAGCCACCAGTGCCTAGCAGTTTCTCAAGAAAAATAATCCTAAAAATGTATAGACAGTTTCAAACCACACAAAGCAAAAACTGTTAGAACTTCAAAGAAAAATAAAGAAACCCACAATTATAGTCAAGAGATTTTAATATCCTTCTCTTAACAATTGATAGAATAAATAGATCAAAACAGTTAAAGAAACGATGATGTGAACATCCACTCTCAACCAATAGAATCTAACTGACATTTATGAAACATTTCTCCAACAACAGAATAACATTCTTTCAAATTGCACATTACCAAGATAGACTACGTTCTGATTCCCAAAATAAGTCTCAAACACAATTGAAAGGATTCTCTGAGCATAACGGCATTAAGTTAGAAATCAATAATATCACTATCTTTAAAAACTTTTCAAGTATTTGGAAACTAAATAATGGTCTTCTAAACAACCTAGGCATCAGAAAAAGAAATCAATTCGCTACTTGGGAAGGTTGAGGCAGGTCTGAGGCCTGTCGGCACATCATAGCAAGACTCTGTCTCAAAAAAAGAGGGGAGGGGCAGGGAGAAATCAAAGTAAAAATAGACAGTATTATAGATTAAAATAAAACACATCAAAATTTGTCAATAAAGCAGTACTTAGGGCAAATTTATAGCAATGAATATCTATAGCAGCAAAGAAGAAAAACTTTTTTTTTTTTTTTTTTTTGGAAGTGGGGTGCAATACTGGTGTCTGAACTCAGGACTTCATACTTGCTAGGCAGGCACACTACCACTTGAGCCACTTCGTCAGCCCCTTTTTGTGTTGGGTATTTTTGAGATAGGCCTGGGTTGGCCTTGAACTATGAACCACAATCTTCCTGATCTCTGGCTTCTGAGTAGCCAGCACTACAGATGTATCCACCAGTACAGTGTCTGGCAGAAAAGAAGAAAAGCTTTAAATCAAGACAACTTTCGCCTTAAGAAACTAAAACGAGCAAATGAAATTCAAAGTAAGCAGAAGGAAGGAAATAATAAAGGTCATATCAGGGATCAATAAAATAAAAAACAAAAACAGAAAACATGAAACGTGAAAACCAAAAACTAATTCTTCAAAAAGACAAGTAAGTTTGATAAATCTCCACGCAGATTAATCTGGGAAAAAGAGAAGATACACAATTTTAACATCAGGAATGAGAGAGGAGACAACAAGATGAAATGGGACAGATTTCTTGAAAGACACAAACAACCTAAGCCCATTCATGAAGAAAGAGATAACTCACCTGGAGGCATGGCTCAAGTGGTAGGGCACCGACCTAGCAAGTGTGAAGCCCTGCATTCAAACTCTAATACGGCCAAAAAATAGGAAGAGATAAACTACTAGCCCTATATCTATTAAAGAAACTAGATTTTTTGTTTATATCTTCCCACAAAGAAAACTCCAGGCCCAAAAATTTTATTGGGAAATTCTATCAAACATTTAAGGAAGAAATTGTGCCAATTCTGTATCAACTTCCAGAGAATGAAAAGAAAATTCTAACAATTCATTGTATGAGGTCAACTAAATACTGATAATGATATTATAAAGAAAGAAAACTGCAGACCATTATTCCCCCATAAACAGAGAGGTAAAAATTCTAAACAAAATTTTAACAGACAGGATCTAATACATCATAACAAGTAGAGTTTGTCCCCAGGATACAAACATTGTTTAACATTCAAAGAAATGAGTCAGTGTGATTTACCATATTAACAAACTAAAAAGAAAAACAACAAAATCAACTCAACAGATCAGAAAAAGCATCCATTATTGGTTAAAAAACAAACAAACAAAAAAAAACCAACTCCCTGCAAAGTAGGAAAGTGAACTTTCTCTACCTGATTGAGAAAAAAACAAAAACAAAGCACAAACTATTCTTGGTGGTAAACTTAAGAAAGTGGTCAGAAAAACTGCTGAGTGTAGTAGCTCATGCCTTTAATCTCAACTACTCAGAAGTTGGAGATCAGGAGGATCACAATTCGAGGCTAGCCAGCCCAGGCAAATAGTTAGGGAGGCTCCATCTCAACCAATAAAAAGGGTGTGGTTCAAATGGCAGAGTGCCTACATAGCAAATTTGAGTCCCTGAATTCAAACCCCAGTACTGTCAAAAAGGTAGGGAGTGGGGAGGAGTTAGAAAACTATATAGCCTTTGTATTATTTTGAATGAAATATACATTTCATTTGTGTATTACATAAATTACACTTATGTATCTGGGCTAACTTTGAGGTACAATGGCAGAATTTAATAGACACAACAGAGACTCCATGTATATGTTGTTTTTTTATGAAAAAAAGTGTTGGCCTTTGCCCTAAGATCAGGAATAAGACAAGGATATCTGCTCTCGTAATTTCTAGTTAACATTGTATTATAGTTTCTAGTCAGTATAATAAGGCAAGAAAAGAGAATTAAAAGTATCCAAACTGTAAAGGAAGACTTAAAACATTTTTAATCCTAGACGGCATAATTGCCTATGTAGAAATTGCAAATATCATAAAAACACTAGAGGGACTTACTAAATTTTGCAACATTATAGAATATAAGATCAACATACAAAATCAACTGTATTTCTATATCCCAACAATTTCGAAAGTGAAATTAAGAAAACAATTCTACTTACAAAACATCAAAAAACACTTGATTTTGTAAATGTCATTAACAATAATATAATAAAAAAATACTTGAAAATAAATTTAGGCAAAGAGATGTAAGACATGTACACTAAAAACTATGAAACACTGATGAGCAAAAGCTTCTTTTTTTTTTCCTGGTTATACTGGGGTTGAATTCAGGGCATTACACTTGTTATACAGGCACTCTACCATTTGTGCCACACCCTCAGTCCTTTTTGCTTTATTTTTTGAATAGGTCCCATGCTGATGCCTAGACTACAATCCTCCTATTTATGTTTCTCATGTAGCTGGGATGGCAGATGCACCACCATGCCCAGCTTTTTATTGGTTGAAAAGGGGGTCTAGCTTTTTGCTTGCACTGTCATTGAACGGAGGTATTTGGAAGTCTTAAGTAAAAACCTAACAATGTTTGCCAAGGTCATTCCTATTTGGATGGCCTTGGAATCTAACCTTTTGGCTCCCCAGCACTGTGAGAACAAAAGCAGTACCTAAGTTTTCAGCCCCTTGGCAACAGCTTCCTATTGAATTTCTCTTTCTACCCTACATGTTTTAGGATTTGAAAAACCGATGGTAAAAGGTAAGTCAAATGTTGAGTTTACTATACTATGGGATTTTCTTTTCCCTGTGGTCCTTAAACCTTTGCTGTCATAGTACCCCTGAATTCAAAATTCAAATTTTAGTCTACTTGGTGACTGTGAAACAAGCACTGAACTACTGCTTTCTGACTGGCTCTACCACATTCCAGGAGCTGGCAAATACTCCAGAAGGAGAAACAGAAGTAATATGGCGTTCAACTCAATGTGTTTTTCTCTTTCCTGCCAATTTTTTCCTGGCTACTTTGGTTAGTCCCCAATGCCTTTGAAGATATTTCTTCTTTGTAATTTAAACAATTCTTCCAGTAGTCTCAATAGAGGTCAGTTTCACAGTGTATCATAACCCTAAACAGAAGTCCATATTGACTTTTAATTATTAGTGTGCATTTTACTGACAAAAACTAACTTCCTAACAATAGGAACTATTTTTGTTTCCTGACTTCTGTTTTTATACTCAGCATATAAGCTCTGGCAAAGATCTTACTATGCAATTGAAAAATTAATTTTTACATTAGGAAAAAATGCTAGAATGCAAAAAAAAGTACAGCACATAAAAACATGACTTCTAGACCATTCAAGGGAATCAACTCTACTAATTCTACTAATCTCCACTAACAAATGTCCAATCTTTTCTTCTTTGGGGCAAGCACTAATGGAGCACATCTCTCAATAAAATTGCATTCTCAATGCTTATCTGAAATTAAATTGCCTCAGGCAGCATTAGAACTTCTGTTTATTTGTTAAAACTTTATTGTAGTAGATTTAAGTGATAACATTATCCTTTAGATTTGATTAATCCATTTCTAAGTCTGGCACCTTATCAGAAAACAATGAGATTTTTCATTCAAAATGAACCTCTCTCAAATTAATTTTCAGGGGATGTTGATTATTATTTAGCTAGGCTTTTTCAGAACAAGAAAACACTGATTAAACAAAAGCTCTTACATGTAAAATTTAAAGCCAAAGAAACATTTACTGAAGGTATAAATTGTTTTCTCTGTTATCTGGTTGGATAATCTTGTATCATCAATCTTGTACCATCAGTCCATAAAGAAACAGCTAAGAGAATTAAAAGTGGTAGCCTCTGAAAAGCAGAAATTTCAGAGATGAGGGAATAGGGCAATGGATTACCACTTCTCACTAAATACTTAAGAATTATTACAGTAAATTTGTATTTAAATTAAATTTAAAAACATAATTGTGGGGGTTTGGGATATAGTTCAGTGGTAGAGCACTTGTGTAGTATGTGTGAGGCCCTGTGTTCCACCCCCAGCACCACAGTGGGGGAAAAACCCAATTTTTAAAAGGAAGACTCAACCCTTAAATCAGTAGTTCTGGAAATTGTCTGTGTAATGCCATAGACTCATGATATAGCTTTGAGGTAGTCATTTGTCCTTTTGGGGGTTTCAGTCTGACATACATAAACATGATAATAAATCAGAACATAAGGCCTTTCAACAGTAATATTCTAGTATTCTAGAGTACTAGAATAGTGCTTAATAAATGGCAGGGCACGGAAAAATGTATTTGTTAGATAAAAGGCAAACTCACAAGGGCTTGTTTTGTAATGGATGTTTAATGAAATTACAGTGATCAGCACAGTAATTTGAGGATGACTCTTAAAAGAGTTAGCAAAAGAAGATACGGGTATTAGGGAATCTATCTCCGTTGATTAGACAGCTTCTTCGACATAAAGCATGCATGGTCCAAACATTAATGATGCATTTGGGGCCTGTGAAAGCTGTGCATGCTAAGTGTCACGTAACAGCTCCTGCTCCACTAAACAGTCAGTGTCATAACCTGCCCTTTCCTGCAGACTTGTAAGTAGGCAAAGACCAGAGGCCTGAACCCAAACTGCTAGTGCCTAAAGATGGGTATGCTTATCCATATTTATAGTTAGATAGGATGAGGTTCTGGTACTTTTTATATGGCTCTTGACAGATGAGGAGCTCCACAGGCCTGCCTTTCAGACTGTCTAATTTACTGACCATAAAATTAAAAAAAAAATTGTATCTACTTTTAAAGGATGAGATTATAAAGGACTTTTGTTTATAAAAGTCATAGGAAACAAAAGTCAGTCCCACCCTCAAAAGATATGTATCATTACAGCGTGTCCATAAGTAGAACCTGAAAATTAAGTTTGAAGCAAAGACTTTTCAGTGTACAAAAAAGGTTTTCTTTTTGTATGGTTAATCATTCTGTTATGTATCATAATTTCTCCTGCACTGTAAGCACCAAGTAAACAGAGGGGAGAAAAAAACCATAAAACTTAAATAACCGACTTCATGTGTATGGACTTCAATATAACACAAGGTTTTAAGACATTTATTGCAAGGTCATTGAATCAGAGACTTTACATTGGAAGGAACCAAGGGACATTAGTTAAAGGGTTGATTTAATGCTTGAATCATTTTCACTTAATCGTCCAACACAGGGCAAAGGGAGAGTCTCTTTCCCTTTGGCAGTGCTAAGGGCTAAGCAGGCATTCTACCACTTGAGTCACACCTCCAGCTTCAAGGTACAGTACCTTCATATCCATAATCACTCAAGTGAAGTAGCATTATAAGAAAATGTAAAGTTTATTATACAAGACGACACCTAATAACATGGAAGAAAATAGTAAGTATCTATTAAACACACTCACCTGACTGACTCAGTTACTATACCATGTTACAAAAGAGGAAACTGAGTGTCAAAGAAACTAAGTAATTTGTCTACAGTCAGACAGCCAGGCGTGGAGCTGACATCTGACACTGAAGCCTAAAGTCTTAATTATGCTTCTGTGAACGATTCTGACTGCACAGTTTATGGAATACTTGGACTGTTTATAAAAGTACAGATTCCAGGGTCTCACTTAATACTTCTCAAATCTTCAGGAGGGGCTCTTAGAAAGCTATACTTATTCCACAATTTTCCAGGTTTTTACACACAAATTTAAGAGCCACTATTCTAGAAATGAACTTCCAAAGTCTACATTTGGTACATAGGTTCACACAGTTACTCAGCTCTGCCACGGGCTCAGTCTTACACTGGATGCAGCCTAACAAAGAGAGACAGTTTTAACAAGCTAACAGTCTATAATGGAAGGCAGACATCCAAACTAACAACTTCAAGACCCCTGTGATAGATCCTGTGGGACTTGGGACCATAGGGAAAGTGGGTTATAGAAAAAAAGGACCCCCATACAAAGAATATACCCTGTCATATAAAAACACTATCTTAGACTGAGCTCAAGTCAAGGAAAAACCTAGCTCAGAGAAAGGGCAATATTTCAGCAATGAAACTTTGCAGGACTGTGCTGGAGGCACAAGCAATTCTGCACAGATAGTGACTTTCAGGCTCAAGAACAGATACTTTCCAGTTGGGAGGGGTGGAGTGAGAGGACAGGGTATTTGCTGCCTAGAGACATGAGATTTCACAGTAACAAGTCAGTAACACACTCAGGGCCAAATCACACACAAGGGTCTTGCTCTTCATACCAAGGATCTTGGGCTTTAGCCAAAAGGCAACAGGGAAAGAAATGAAGCAGCTTAAAAGACATTTAACAATTTCAAAGACCAAATTCCAATGGCATTTTTGCAAGAGGTTAAATATAAAAGGTTGTACACAAATGTTAACTACAGCAACTACAGAGAGAGAGAGAGCACAAATACCTAGCAACTGAAGTAGGAGTAAACAAGATGTGGTCTATTTCTACAATAGAATATTATTTGGCCATAAAAAAGAAATGCTGACAGATGCTACAACATGGCTGAACCTTAAAAACATGATGCTAAGTCAAAGAAGTCAGTGACAAAGAAGCAGCCAGTTACATAAGATGTGATTCCAATTATATGAAATGTTCGTAACAAGCAAATCTATAGCGACAGAAAGCAGACTAGGGGTTGACAAAGGCAAATTAAGAGTGGCTGCTAATAGTAAAGAATTTCTTTTGGGTGTTTTTTTAAATATTCTAAAATTGATTATGAGGAAGACTGCACAACTGTAAAAAAAACCCACTGAAATGTACATTTTTGAATAAATATACTGTAATTTATGTGGCATACCTCAAAAAAGGTATGAAAAGAAGAAAAAGAAGAAAAAAACTAAGTGATTGTGCAATATTCATACTTCAGATTTCAGTGCTAGACTGAATCTACAATTGCCAGCACTGATATTCTTACCATTCAGCAAAACCGAGAGTACTAGTTTCCTATCTGTAGTCTGGTCTAGAGTATGTAAATCTCGTAAGCTGGAGTTCTGTGAATGATTTCTTTCTATTGGCATGGTATTTTCTTTTCTAATTAGTTAATTGTTTTACTGATTAACCAGAGTTTGAATTCAGAGACTCATGCTTGCTAGGCAGACAATTTACCACTTGAGTCCCATCCCCAGCCCTTTCTGCTTTAGTTATTTTTCAAAGTCTTGCATTTTTGCCCATGCTGGCCTGGACCACAATCTTATTTATGCCTCCCATGTAGCTGGGATGACAGGTGCATGCTCAGCTTATTGGTTGAGGATAGGGTCTCACTATCTGCACAGGATGGCCTCAGACCGTTATCTTCCCCATCTCCGCATCCCAAGTAGTTGGAGTTACGGACATTGAGTCACCACACTTTTTTTTTTTTTGAGACAGCATCTCAATATTTAGCCCAGGCTGGCCTTAAACTTGCGATCCTCCTGCCTCAGCCTCCCAATTCTGGAGATTATAGATGTGAGCCACCACACCCATTGCCACAGTATTTTCAGGGTTCATCCATGTTGTAACATGTATCAAAACAAGAGATGTCTTCCCATTTATTTACATTTTAGATTTTCTTTTAATTTTTTTAGCAATGTTTTGTGGTTTTCAGTGAATAAAATTTGGTCTCCTGGGTTATACTTCTTTCTAAGCATGCATGTATCCATCTATCTGTCTGCATGTCTGTCTGTCTGTCTATCTATCTATCAGCAATACTGGGATTTGACCCGAGGGTTTTGTGCTTATTCTGTAGGTATTCCACCACTTAACCCAAACCTCCAAATCCTTTGCTCTGGTTATTTTGGATAGAGTCTTGTTTTGTGCCTAGGCTACTCTGCACCATAATCCTCCTATTTTACACTTCCTGCTGTAGCTGGGGAAAAAACCCCAGCTTTTTTCTGTTGCAAACTTTTTTTCTTTGCCTGGGCTGGCCTGGAACCATGATCCTCTTCTCAGTCTTCTACATAGCTGGGATGACAGGTGTGCTCCACCACACTCAGCTACTACTTGAAATGGGGGGAGATAGGGGATCCACCAAACATTTACTCAGCCTGTCTTAGATCCATGACCCTGCTGATCTCAACCTCCCAAGAAGCTAGGATTATAGGAATGAGCCACCAGTACCTGGCTCCATTTTATTCTTTTTGATGCTATTATAAATTGAAGTGTCTTAACTTCACTGTTCATGTATAGAAACGCAAGTGATTTTTGTATATTGTCCTTGTATCCTGCAATTTTGCTGTTATTTGTTTATTCATTTTTCTCCCTTTTTGTAGTACTGGGACTTGAACTCAGAGCCTCCTACACTCTAGTTAATTTTCGTATTTCTGCCTCCTAAGTAGGTTTATACAAATAAACCATTGTGTCTGGCTAGTTCTAACAGTTTTTAGATGAACTCTTTGGGCTTTTTTTTTTGAGGCCTTTCTTATTAACGGTAGGGGTTTATAGCTATAATTTTCCTTCTGAGAACTGCTACCAGTAACTCACTGCCAAAATTTTACTACCATAAATTTCGGTGCATTTTCATTTCTGTTCTCCTCAAAGTATTTTCTAATTTCCTTTGTGATCTATCCTTTGATTCTCTGGCTATTTAGAAATATATGGTTTAGAGCTGGTGGAGAGGCTCAGGTGGTAAAGTGCAAGCTTAGCAAGCATGAGGCCCTGAGTTCAAACCCAAGTACCACCAAAAAAAAAAAAAGTGTATGATTTAATTTCCATGTACTTGTAAATTTTCCTTTCGTTATTAATTTCTAATTTTCTTTCATTGTGTTCAGAAAAGATTGGAAGAAATCTATATAACTTTTTAAATTTAGGAGACTAATTTTATGACCCAACATATGGCCTATCCTGTCATGTTCCATGTGCAAAATACTATTATTGGTGGCGTGTTCTATAAATGTCTTTCTAGGTCTAGTATGTACTGCTGTTCTTGTATCTCTTTCATTTGTTTGTCTGTTGTTTATTTAAGACAGGATCTTGCTGTACAGTGCAGGCTGGCCTCAAACTTGCAATCCTCCAGCCTCAGCTTCCTAAGTGCTAGGATTATTGGTATGTGTCAGCATCTTCTATCTTTTTGCTAATGTTCTATTTAGTTCTATCTCAATCATTTGCTTTTTTCTTCCTAAGTAATTTTCTTATTGTGATAAAACATGTAACATGAAATTTTTCATTTTAACCATCAATGGTATTAAGTACATGCATATTACTGTGCAACCATCACCACCTTCCATATCCAGTACCTTTTTCATCTTGAAACATAGTTTCCCTTGTCTCCTGCCAGCCCCTGGTAACCAGCATTCTACCGTCTCCACACATGAATATTACTACTCTAGGTACTTTATGTGAATGGTATCATACAGCATTTAACCTTTGGTATATGCTTGTTCATTTAGCATGATGTCTTCAAGGTTCAGCTATGTTGTGGCATGAATGTCAGAATTCTCTTTTTACTTATTTTATTTTTTTGGCGGCATTGGGGTTTGAATTCAGGGCCTTGCATTTGCTAGGCAGGTGCTCCGTGGCTTGAGTCATACGTCTAGTCCTTTTGGTGATGGTTATTTTGGAGAAAGGGTTTCACTTTTTGCCCAGGCAGGCCTGGTTCCCAATCCTCCTGTTTTAAGCTTCCCGCTGTTCCTGAGATAACAGGCGTACACCATCACGACCAACTTTATTCCACTGAGATAAGGTCTCTTCAACTTTTTTTTGCTCAGGATGGCGTGTAACCTCAATCTTCCCCATCTCAGCCTCCCAAGTAGCTTAGGACAGACATGCAATGAACTTTTTACCTGGGCCGGCCTCAAATCATGATCTTCCTGACCTCAGCCTCCCAGGTAGCTAGGATTATAGGCTTGAGCCAATGGCACCTGGCTAGAATGTTCTTCATTTAAAAAATGACATTCCACTGTGTGTATAAAATACACTTGGATTACTTCTACCTTTTGGCTATTGTGAATTATACTCCTATGGAGCCATCTCTAAAATGACACCTAAAATATGATTTTGAGTCCTTGCTTTCTTTTGGGTATATATCCAGTGATATAACTGCCAGATTACATGGCTTTTTTTTTAAGAAATGGCCATACTATCTCCCAAAGCAGTTATACCACTTCACATAATGCTCAGCAAAGCCTAAGGCTACCTATTTCTTCATAGCCTCACAAATACTACTACTTTTTAGCTATTGGGAGCTAGAAACATGTAGACTCTTAGTAGATCCTCATGATTATGACTTTTCTTTACATCCAGTGCCATACACTTGGCCATTTGATTCTAAATGAGCTGAGAAGCATTGCTTGAAGTACAAATTTGTCCAAAAAGGGCTTGTTAATGACAATCAATCTGTTCCTCTCCTACTTTACTGCCTCTTTCATAAGAAAATTTTCTGCAAATGTGGTAGTCTTTGCCATTTTGTTGAGATCAGGTCTCATGATCTCAATGAGACCAAGAACACAGAACTATAAAAGAATTACCTGCTCATGTTGCACTCTTGCACATTTGTACCAAAGTAAGAATATAAGCTACAATCTGGGAAAAGTTTCTGCAACTCAAATCCTTGTAAGGATACTGGAAATCTAAATTGTATTTTTGTTAGCAGAATAATGAATATATTTAGGAACTTTTCATTTGTGTGGTATTATACAACTTCTTCACCAAACTGGCATCTGACATCACCTAAAATAAAACTTAAAATATTCAAAGAAAGAAAGAGACAGACTGAAGAGGACATGGCAGGATATTACAATAATTCAGATGTGAAATGATGAGGGCACACAACATTACAATGGAAATGGAAAAATACTATGAAAAACTTAATTAAAAGATAAAACAGTAATTTTTAAATTTAAGTGAAATAAGCATATTTTCACTCTTAGTCTAGATAGTATCTCAACAAAAAACATTAATTTGGATTTAAGAAACTGAACAAAAGAACTGGAAAGATTAACTAATCTGAAAATGTCATAACTTTATTTTATCCAAGTTACACTCAGCCACGCTCAGGTTGGACTTTGAGAATATGTTCCTGAAATTCTGTGTTTAAGACTCATTTTGAATGCCAAATTAAAAAAAAAAAAAAAGTGACACTCTGGCACTTAGTTTAGCAACTCCCCATTGTGAGACAAAAGAACCATATGATTACCTGGTAGCCTTCTGTTTTTTTCTGACACCACTTCAACAAGGCATTCCTCTTTGATCCTCCATATTCTCTTGCCAATGCTGAGAGAGGGTCCTTCCTTTCCTCTCTGGTAAGTGAAAACAAGAAATCCATAATTGAAATATTTTTTTATTTGAGCACCAAAATAAGAGTATAGGATTGGTTTGCATTTTTTACTATACTATATATAATAATAAAAATTTACATGTAAGAATGTATATATTCAGACCATTCAACGGCAAGAGGTAACTTTACATTAACTTGATTTTTATCTATCAATTTTTAGTTTATGATCCACGTATCAGCAGTTTCCTCTATCTGAAGGGAGAAGCTCTACTCACCATCCACACAGAATTAGGCAAAGATTCAGTACCATGTGCATTCACAATTAATAGGATGCATTCCAGGGAGCTCAGAAGGAGAAGGAAGACAACCTAATCTTGATGACATCTGAAATTGTCCTGGTTACCTTTCATTTAATATCTTACCCTCCCCATGATAGTATTGCTTTGATTTATTTCACCTTTTTGTTTCTAACCTTTTATGTCCTTAATCTTTTCATCATTTTGTCAATCACTTATTGTAGGTACAAAGGGCAAGATTATGTAAGGTATAGGATCCTAAGACACAGTTCCTGCCTTTGTTGGGTCAGGAACCTAAAGGACAGGTGAGTGAGTCAGTATCCCATCCCCCCTGGAGAGCACTTTGAGCCCTGCACCCTGAGAGGAAGTTACATGGTCTCATAAATCTGCCACAGGACTGATAAACAGAATGCTCTCAAGGTTGTTACCCCACAATAAAGGGCAAACAGACCAGCTCATGGAAGAGAGCCCGTGAGCAGGAATCCACGACCAGTGTAAAGAACCCACCTAACCCTTACTCTAACCCAAAGTTAAAGCATCCATAAAAAGCCCAGCCTTCACTTCAGGGGGAAGCCACCAGTTTCTGGGCTCCACTGCAGCCTTTTCTTTATCTCATAAATATACCTGTGTGTGCATTATCCGTGTCTTGTGAGCTTATTCCTAAGCCCAGTAAAGAAACCCACATCACTGGCCCATTACACCTTCATGGAGCTCACAACTGGAAAAAGCAGGTAAGACAGATAAGAGATAGCAATAAATATTAAAAACATTTACCACTTCCACAAAACATCTCAAGTGTGTTTACTGCTAAATTACATACTCTTTTTTTTTTTTTTGAGATGAGACTTCACTATGTTGTAGGCTGGTCTAAGTGATCTTCTGCCTCGCTTCCTAAATGCTGTGATTACAGATGCACATCACCACACCTAAGAAGTTAAGTACTCTTTATTGTATACAGGTAATTAGAACTTTATCTTGCAAAGATACTAGAAGTTTTCTATTAACTTACTCATTCAATGTCACCTTGAGGATAAGCACTGTACAGACAATGTACAAGTATTAGACAACTGATAGTGAACATAGAGTCTGTGCTCCCTCAAAGACTTCAGAATTTACTATACAATGAATATACTTAGAAGCTTGGGAAGAAAAATCTAACTGTTGGAACAGGGATGCAGCTTAGTGGTAAAGCATTTGCCTAGCATGTATAAGGCTTTGGGTTCAAACCCCAGTAACAGACAGACAGTCAGACAGACAGACACACACTCACACACACATACTCACTCACTCTCTCCCTCTCTGACAGAATTTAAAACTTCCATGTAAGGTATTTCATGGCATTGTTAATTACCTTGTAGCCAGGATAAACACCTTGCCCCAGACCAGACACTGAATAAAAAAGACCCTATCCATGTTGCACCAAATTCTTCCTTTTAGCAGCTACCTTAGAAGTAGAATGGAACACTAAAAACACCTAGAGAAGGACAGTACTTTGTAATACACTCTTAGACAAGTAGACTATTCTTAAAATATGGGTATATTTTTTAGTGACTAAGCAAAGACTCTAGCCACACTCCCCATGAACTCATCACCCCAATAAATGTTCTAAAGCACCTCAGTGTTCCAGAGATAATGTTAGTATTCTTTAGTACTTTATTTTATCAGTATTCACCATTCAAAAGTATGCTATTGTAAGAAAAATGATCTTTTCTACCAAAGTATATATCACCCTCTTAGATGAATTAAAATTCCTCAGGTCACCATCTTCAGTGAGTTGCGTTGTTTAAAGGGTTCCTGTTTCTTCTGGATTCTTATACAGTCCCATTGCCTGCGGAAAACTGCCCACCAAATTACATGTCCTAACCCATCCCCTAAGCCTTTAGCCAATCAGAAAGATTGTGAACCTCTGACCTGGACAAATCCCAGGTGAGGGGCAGGTACAACTGAGTCAGGGATATGAGGAGAAGCCACTGTCAGCCATTTTGTGCTCGAGTGTCTGCTCAGCTGGAGTAAGTACATGCTTGCACCCATTTGATGAAAAGAAATTGCCTTGTCAAGATTTTCTGTCTCTCATGTGTCTGTTTTCAGCACCAGAGGGTCTGTAATTCATTCCGACAATTTGGAGGCTTGTCTGGGATTCCGTCTGGGAAAGGAGGCCCCCCAGCTCTTCCCTGGGGAGACGTGTTCTGCTGCCTAGCTGCAGCAGCCCCGAGGTTCAGCTGACGGTGGCAACTTTCCAGATCTGCAAATGAACTCGGAATCCAGAATTTCTTGACAACACAGGTAAAAGAGCTCTGAAGACAGGAACCCTGGTGACCACATAAGTTTTGCGCACAAACCAAGACAAGAAACGTCATGGGTGTGACCTAGTAATGTCTTGGTGGTTGGGATATGGAGGTTGTGTGATGTGTGAATGAGACATGTCAGGTGACATGAAGGGAAAGCAGAGTCCTGATCTGCAGTTCTGAGGCAACCTCATAATATTTAAGGTGGAATTAGATTCTTGAATCTGTCCAGGTCAGCAGCTTATATTGACCTGCTGGCTACCAAGAGGTGCCCTAAGCTCCCACAAGGGATGAGGCTAGAAATGGACAAAGTGAAAGAGAATCAGAGTGCAAGAAACCTCCAAGGCAAAGGAGGGGAGGATAGACAGAGCACAATTGACCAGAATGGAGAAACGGGAAATAAAAGCAGCGAAGAGGGAAGCCAACAAATGAAGGTCCAGGACAAAATACCCTCTGAGAGCCCCTAGGGAAGATGTTAAGATATTGGGATAACAGCCCCCATACTAAAGGGAAAAAGAAACAAAGGATGGTCAAATACTGTTGTTTTATCTGAACCCAAAAACCAATATTAAAGCCTTTGGTTTTTTAGCCAAAATTTGGGTCTGACGAGGACTGGGTCTGCCAACTATTAATTCAACATGTAAATGGCAAGAACCCGTCGCTCAAGAGGAGAAGGAACATGCCCTTTGTTGGAGACAAATCCCATAGTCCTGTTTCCACTTGAAGAAAAGGAAAGGAAGAAAAAAAAAAAAAAAACACTTCTAACTGGGATTTACTCTCCTCCGTTCTCCAGCCCCACCCCCCCCACTCCTCCGGTTCAGGTGCCAGAGCCAGCTCCCACTTCCCCACCTCCTCCTTCCAGCCATTCCACCTCTATCTCCCTTCAACTCCCCCCCCTTCACCCCCTACCCAAAACCCCTCCCTACCTTGACTTCAAAGGTAGTTAGAACAATGTCATCAAGACATTGAGAATCTACCTTTTCCTCGGTCTGAAGAAGAAAAACCCCACTCCCTCTTTCCTCTCAGGCAGGTTCCCCTAGAAGGAGGTGAAATAGGGTTTTTAAATGGCCCTCTTACCAGTTCTGAGGTACAAAATTTTAAAAAGGAGTTTCGAGCCCTTCTCAAGGATCCCCTTAGGGTCTCAGAACAGGTTGATCAATTTCTGGGACTACAGATATATACCTGGGCTGAGTTAATGTCTATTTTGGGAATTCTCTTCTCAGGGGAGGAAAGAGCCATGATCTATAGAGCAGCAATGGCTCTCTGGGAGCGTGAACATCCCCCGGGACGAATTTCCTGGCAGCTGATGTTAAGTCTCCTTCCTAATCAAGAGCCCTGATGGGATAACAACACCCCAGGGCACTGAGAAAATATAAGAGACTAGGGAGATTTAATAATGAGGGGATAATCAGGGGGAGGTGATTAACACAACCATTAGCTTTATAAATTTCCTGGGAAGCCAGGGACTTCGTATTTCAAAGAATAAATTACAGTTTTGTTGAGACTGAAGTAAAATATCCAGGGCATTCAATCAGTAAGGACCAATGAAGGATTGGTCCAGAAAGAATAGAAGGAATCACTGGTCTCCCACTCTCAGGAAGGAAACAAGAATTAAGAAAATTCCTTGGCTTACTGGGATACTGCCAGTTATGGATAGATGCAGATGCCCTTAAAGCTAAATCTTTATATCTCAAATTGACCCAAGAGGGACCAGACCCCCTTCTTTGGACCCCAAAGGAGATAAAACAGGTAGATGAGCTAAAACAAGCCCTTATCACAGCTCAGGTGCTAGCCTTGCCCTCTCTTGAACAGCCTTTTCACCTCTTTGTAAATGTAAACAAGGGAGTTGCCCTTGGGGTGCAAACCCAAAAACATGGGGGTCAATGTCAACCTATGGCCTTCTTATCTGAATTCCTAGATCCTGTCACCCAAGGTTGGCCTGCCTGCATTCAGGCAATAGCAGCTATAGCCCTTCTAACAGAAGAAAGTAGAAAAATCACCTTTGGGGAAGTCTAGTTATTAGCACTCCCCATCAAGTTAGAACGATCCGAACCCAAAAGGTGGGTAGATGGCTGACAGAGTCCAGGATCCTAAAGTATGAGGCTATCTTGCTAGGAAAGGATGACCTGACTTTAACTACTGATAAGGCCCTAAATCGAGCTACTTTCTTGGAAGGGGAAGCAGAAAGGAAGAGCCCTGCACATAAATGTTTAGATATTATTAAATACCAAATGAAAGTAAGGCCAGACCTCAGAGAACTCCTTTCCAGACCGAGTTCCATTTCTTTATGGGTGATACTCTCAGGTAATTGAGGGAAAAAGACATAATAGGTAGGCCTTGACTATAATAGAATCAAGCTGACTCCCTAACAATTGGTCAGCACAGAGTTGTGAATTGTTTGCTCTAAATCAGACTCTTGTAAATCAGCCCACTAAATTAGTCTTAGAGACCAGATTACCTTGGACTAAATGTCTTCCCATAGCACTACTCAGGATAAGGACAGCCCCTTGGAAGGCCATTGGCCTCTCCCCTTATGAAGTGCTTTATGGTCTTCCTTACCTTAACTCTGTTACTGATGTGCCTACCTTTGAAACCAAAGACTATTTCCTCAAAAATTATATACTTGGATTGTCCTCTACCGTTCTTTTTCTTAGGAAAAAGGGGTTGTTAGCACAGGATCCTCCACTTGACTTTCACATTCACCCACACTAGCCTGGTGATTATGTGCCGATCAAGACCTGAAAAGAAGCTTGAGCCAGCTTGGGAAGAACACTTCCTGGTCCTGCTGACCATGGAAACAGTCTTCCAGACTGCATAGAGGGGATGGACTCATCACACCTGACCAGAAGGAATAATAGACTATGCTCTCACATCCAGGAGACACCAGAGTAACCTTAAAAAGACTATAGTGAAATTATTCTTTCTCTTTCATTTGGGAAAAGGTACATTTATTATTAATGTAACTCAGAGTACTTTTCCCTTAACTGTTGAATTCGATGCATGCCAGATCCTTCCTAGTGGAGACCCTATGTCCCAACTCCAGCTCCAAGGATACTTTTTTATATGTGCCCCATCCCAGGACCCACAGGTTAAGCCTGGTATCTGTCCAGAGTGGACGGATGTGGCACGAAACACTGGGTATAAAGGATACACTTCTCCTTTTATGACAATCCTAAGGGCTGGACCAGACCCTGAGATACTGGTAAGACTCCTATTTCCACCATCCAGAACAACTGACAGTCTTTTAACAGACTACAGTCAAAATTACAGCTGTTTCAGACACACCCCTCTCTTTCTTGCAAAGACCAAACACTTAGATTGGTCATGTATGACAAAAGAACCATCGTATTTTGTAAATATGAGTTGGGGGCGGATGCCTCAGGAACAGACCCTTTAGGTGCCTTTGAGCTCCGTATACCTTCCAAACCCTCTCAGAGGACACCCAGTTCTACCTCTGCTCCAGCGTTACCTCCATGCTCACACAACAATTGAACTCATGTAACCGTAGTAGAACTCAAGGACCTAAAACAAACTGTGACTATTGAAATTGAGTATGGGGATACAAATGCTTGGATGGAATGGATAAAATATTCCATCCAGATATTAAATAAGAGCGATTGTTACTACTGAGAGGCCAGAGTCTCAGGTGGTTTTGTTTCCATTAGGATGGTCCTCTGATCCAGATGGAATGCATTGCATGTTGGCTCTGTTCCAGGATGCCACAGCTTGGGGTAATGAATCCTGCTGGATGTTATCACTGCTGTTCCCAGAGGTCCTGAGGGTCAGTCCCCAAGGACTGTTAAACCATCTGCCCCAGATGTCAATTATACCTCATGTCTTCCCAGGCAGGGGGGGATGATTGACAAATGTGGAAAATCTGACAGAATACAGTGAAAGTGGTCCAGTCCACACTCATTCTCCATGGGCAGAGCCGATGCCTGGTGGTACTGCGGAGGACCTTTATTTGAAACTCTCCCAAGTAACTGGGCAGGCACCTGTGCTTTGGGGCAACTGGCCATCCCTTTCACCCTAGCTACAACACCTAGGAAAAGGAGAGACACAGGCATAGACGTTGCAGCCAGCCGCAGAGGCTCCTTGGGTCCCCCATTTTTATATTGATGCCATTGGGGTTCCTAGAGGGGAGCCAAATGAATTTAAAGCCAGAAATCAAATTATAGCAGGATGGTCCTGTAAGTTGGTGGTCCACCATAAATAAAATGTCAATTGGATTAATTATATTTATTATAACCAACAAAGGCTTGTTAACTATACCAGGGATGCTATAAAAGGAATAGCAGAGCAATTGGGACCAACTAGCCAGATGGCTTGAGAGAACAGGCTAGCATTAGATATAATGTTAGCTGAAAAGGGAGGAGTTTGCAAATAATTGGAGTTTTATGTCGTATGTATATACTAAATAACACAGCCCCTGATGGAACTATTAGTAAGGCCCTTCAGGGATTAACTACCCTATCTAATGAGCTAGCTGAAAATTCAGGTATAATGATCCCTTCACTAACTTAATGGAAAACTGGTTTGGGTGATGAAAGGGCTAGATGACCTCAGTCTTAACCTCCTTGGTCGTAGCAGCTGGAGTTTTAATTTTAGTAGGATGTTACATAATTCCTTGTGTCTGAGGACTAATACAGCGGTTAATTGAGACAGCCCTACCCAAACAATCACCCCTGCTCTACCCAAATAATTTGTTCCTATTAAAAACACAGAAACATGAGAGCCAACGGCTCCTAATGAGTTTGAAGAAAAGAATTTAAATTAAAAGAGGGGGGAAACTAAGAAAAATGATCTTTTCTATCAAAGTATAGGTCACCCTCTTAGATTACTTAAAATTCCTCAGGTAACAGGTAACTTGCCATCTTAGGTAACTTGCATTGTTTAAAGGGTTCCTGTTTCTTTAAGATTCTTGTACAGTCCCATTGCCCACAAAAACTGCCCACCGAGTTACATGCCGTAACCCATCCCCTAAGCCTTTAGCCAATCAGAAAGATTGTGAACCTCTGACCTGGACAAATCCCAGGTGAGGGGCAGGTACAACTGAGTCAGGGATATGAGGAGAAGCCACTGTCAGCCATTTTGTGTTTGCATGTCTGCTAGCCCTGTCAAAAATTTCTGTCTCTCATGTGTCTGTTTTCGGCACCAGAGGGTCTTTAATTCATTTCAACACTATGAAATCAAAGAGGACACGTTTAGAACTGAAGCTGTTCCAACTGAGAGGTGCATTAAAAAACTATCAATTTTTATTTATTTTAGAACCAAAAGCAAAATACCAAATATTTATCAATATACAGTTAGAAAGCTACTTTGAAGAAATACACTTTTATGCTTATGTGTCAGCTCACCAGATACCTGATTTAGCTTAAAGGGTTCAAAGAAGTTTGTTATAATATCACTGAACATAGGTAAACAGATAAAGTTAAGAGATGCAAATAAACACAAAAGGAAAGCCAAAAAACAGACAGACAAAAAAAGCAAAGAAAAGGAAAACTGTCTTGTTCAATGTAAAAGTTAACTTCTAATGAATGTGAAAGGCTTACTCTGGTCACATGGAGTCTGTTTTGTTACAGAAACAACTTAAAATGCATTAGAGTGACTCTATGGACACAATAAGAAGCTGCAGGAAAGAGGCCTCTGGAGCTAGAGGGTCATCTCCTGTCACTTCTTCATTTCAAGATAAGGAAACAAAGGCTAAAAGATGCCTTATTAAAGATCACAGCTTCAAAGCCAGGAGGCGAGGAGGAGCAAATGTTTTATCTCCCATGTAGGGAGCCCATCACCTATGAGACAAAAAAGAGCACTGACGGTCCCTTCTCTGCACAGTCAGAGTGGCCCGAGCTCCTCTGTGACTGAACTGCCTATTTGCTCCTAAGATATACAGCTTATGAGACCACTATTCTCAAAAGTTGGTGCCCTTAGAAAAGGTAGGGCTCTAAAAAGTAAGTCCATAATTTGAATTTGAGAAGCTAAGTATTCCACTTTATCCTCCAATCTATAAATTAATATACAACTAAATTTCTGAAACCCCTTCCTACGCCCTTCCCTCCTTCTTAATACCTGTCAACAGTCTTTCCTTATCCCTATAAACAATGAGTGCCTAATTTCTGACATTCATCTTTTTCCTCTAAGTTCTTAATACCGCTTAGTCCAAAATAGCTTCTACCATAAAGGAACTATGAATAAAACATAAACTTATGTTTTCATATAGTGCTTATCAATTTTTAATGTAGCATCACGTTCCCCAACTTTCAGCCTAAACAATTACAGCCACTTTTGGTAACTCTCATTCTTGAAATCCTTTGATAAAAATCTGTATCTTAGCTGAACACCAGAGGCTCATGCTTATAATCCTAATACCTGAGAGGAAGGGATCAGGAGAATTGTGGTCAAAGGCCAGCCTGGGCAAAAAGCAAGACCCTGTTTCAAAAATACCCAACACACACAAAAAACAAGACTGGTAGAGTGGTTCAAGTGGTAGAGGGCCTGCCTAGCAAGCGTGAGACCCTGAGTTCAAATCCCAGTACTGCCCCCACTCCCCCAAAAAAATCTATTTCTGAAGTCATCTTTCCTTTTGAAAATTCTCCTGGCTCCAATCCTCTCTTTAGGTATTTTCCACTATTATCACCCTGGTCCACACTTGCTAACTTTGTCCCAGACCAGTGTAACATTCTTTCAGCTGGTTTCCTTTTGTCCAAAACAGTACTTTATCGTACACAAAGTTATTTATCCCACTTTACAGCTTTTTACCACACCAAAATGACTCAATATAAGTTTAAAGATGTTCCAACACCTAGCTCTACCCTAACTATTCAATCTTGCCTTCCACTGTCCCCTTAAATGGCAAAGACACCTTCTGCTGGTCTTCTTGAATTTGCATCATTGCTACCTCCCACATATCCTGACTGCTCACCTTTTCATCCCTTTGGTTCTCTGACTCAGGTTATTCACCTTGCCAATGAAGTCCCATCACAATCCTCAGAGCCCCACCCAAGTTCCACCTTTCTAGGAAGCCTTCTCTAACACTCCACCTATGAATCCAGGTTAAATACAGGTTAAATATCTCTCATCTGAAATGCCTGAGACCAGAAATGTTTCAGATTTCAATGTTTTTCAGATTTTAAAGTATGCGCATAGACCTTACAGGTTGACCATCTCTAATTCAAAAGCCTAAAATTTAAAACATTTTGAGCACCAGGTGGTTGCTCAAAAAGTCTTTCAGATTTTCTGATTAGGGATATTTAACCTGCGCTTACTTTTGCACTTAACCATTCTCTAGTTAAAAATAACAAAAAAAAAATACTCAGTTGTTTAAGGAAAGAAACTGTCTATTTTGTCAGTGTCTTCTCATTTACCCAATTCTGCACAGAGAAGAGGAGATGAGTCAACACTTAACAACACAAAAAGAGAAAAACATATAGGGTTCAGATGCCGTTATTTTACAAGCTGATCATTTACTCAGAAAGACCAGAGGAAGATATACATGAAATACACCAACATTAACTGCTCCCTACCTTATCCGGCTCCGCGTGGTGGGCGTCACTGATGCTGTTGGAGAGGACGACAGGGAGAGCTGTGGCGACGTGGTTCCCATAGCCATAAGAGAGGCTGGTGATGCTCCCTCTGGAGCAGAGATGTCCCGTTTCATTTCTTCACTACTTCGCCGAGACACTAATTGTAAAAAATAGTCATTACCTATTTTGTAGCCAAAAAAAAAAGAAAAAGAAAAAAAATTTTCTGACAGTAACTTAGGCTTTGCACTTGTTAGACATGTTTTTTGCATGTCCAGCCTGCAGAAACATTTTACATTTTTGAGGTGTTTTCCTCTAAGATTCCAAAAGAAGAGATATTACTTTATAAGAGAAAAAAGCTAATATTTTACCTTACTGATGACTGGAAAGGATTTTTTTTTTTTTTTCATTAAAAACATCTGTGAAGGTATGGTGGAGTGGCTTAGGCAGTAGAACACTAGTATAAGTGGGAGGCCCTGAGTTCAAATCCCCAGTATGGACCCCCAAAACTGGCTATAATCCTAGATACTTGGGAGGCGATGATTGGGAAAACCTCTGCCTCCCAAGTAGCTGGGATTATAGATGTATGCCACTATGCCTGGCCCTTGATTTTAATATAACCAACGTTACAACATCAGTAATTTTCCCTGATTACTAAAAATTACGCACTTTTATTGGTTAACACTTTCTTGATGATTTTAGGATAACCACAGCAGTATGTAACTCTACATTACTAAAGTGGTACCCTTAAAGATCCATAGGGAATAGATGCTTTTCCCTATTATATGATCTTAGAATGATATGCTTATATATTCCTTGTATAATTTTATAATTATTCTTTATTCTGGGTCCTTTTTATGTCTTCAATCAATAGGTTTCCTTTTAAGTGGCACATTAGGAAATTAAATGAGAAAAAAACTTTCAAAAGTTTATATAAAAGAGAGGAAACAGACTGAAGAAGAATCTGAAGAATTCAGTTGTAAGAAAAGCACACAGAAAAAAAAGCGTTTGGAGTCAGGTGTGGTGGCATTCACACGTAATCTTAGCATTTGGGAGGCTGTGGCAGGATTATGTCAAGCAAATGTCAGTGGAACTCTTTTTTTGGGGAGGGGGAGAGAGAAGGAAAAAGACTTTGGGGTGGTAATGTTCTGATTACAGATCTTTGTACTGATTCAGGACCCAGCTACAACACGCAGAAAACATTACTAAGTCTTCACCCACAAAGAAATACAATAACTCTATGTCATATAAAGTTGGAAAGCAAGCAAGGAGGAAGGAAATTTTACTAAGCTCACTCCATGTACAAGGGGGGCACTGACTGTGTAAAGGCAGAATTACAGGGATTTTTCCTTTCATGGTCCAATTTCTACTTGTGCTATAAAGTATAAGAAAAGGCCACAAGAAAAAATATTATTAACAATTTATAAATTGAAGAGTTATCTACTGAAGGCAAAGTAACAAGCCCATCAAAATCATCATTACAGGATGAATTTACATACTGAAAGTTTAGCTTCAGAAATTTCTTGGTGAGATTTGAAATACCTCTTCAAAATGAGTCACAATACGCCTTGGGATAAATATTCTTTCCCAATGTATCAAGTCTGCATGAAGCTTTATGTCCAATATGTTGCCGTTACACTGGAGGCACTTAAAAAACTTCTGGAGGAGTCTTAATTTTAAAAGAAAATTTCAGGTAAAAGTCATTACCTGAGATGGTCTTGGCACTTTCCATGGCAGGAACTCTTGGTAGAGAAGCAGGTCGACTGGTTGAAGATGTTCTTAATAGATGCTCTGTACAAAGTGGAAAGGTCACAATAAAGAAATCTGATGAATGCTGAAGTAATAAAAGTCCCCTCAACATTGAGGCTCATCCTTCTTCGTAAGTCAGGGTACTTCAATAATTCCCCATAGTCTGTTTATTGAAAACAAATCCCGTAGACAAAGAACATGGTAAAGCATTCCATTTTAACATTTTATTTCTAAAGATGAGGTGCCCTACACAGGAGAATATTTCTTAGTCATTGACTGCCTCTTACATCTTCAATGCAATTCAACCAAAATTAAGAGGGCTCTTATTGCATCTACGTCTAGGGCACAAAATAAATAAAACAATGACCCAATGTGCCTATAGTTATTGGGGGACATCATACACATACACAAACATAGACCAGTTTGGATGGGATAATTACAGTATCAAAATGATAATGTGCTATCAAACCACAGAGAGAGAAGAATTTATTTTTATTTCAAGAAGCAGAGAAAGCTTTAAAAACACAATGGCATTAAGCTAGGCCTCACTAGCAGAGAAGAAGGGTGGAAAAAGGTATTTTAGCCAGACGATAATCAGAGCAAAGGTGTAAGTTACAAAAAAAAATAATAATAATAATAATAAAAGTATAGTATGACTAAACCATAGCGTATATGAAAAACAGACCAAGAAGCAGGAAAGTGGCTTTTCACAGAGGATGAGGCTGACTAGTGTCACTAGCATTTGGAGAGTGTTACAATCAAATACTGCCTCTGTGTACATTTATAGCCTCTTCTCTGGTTCCTCAAACACGAGCTTTCTTGGGAGCTTCTATAGTCCCTTAAATACTGGGGCAAGCTGTGCTCTCCTGGTTCTCTCTTCCTGCACAAATCTTATCTAGGGCTACACAAGACCGATAGAAAGCTGTCTTCAGGCTGGGACACAAAGAGGTAAGCACAAGTACAGACTAGATGTGTTCTGCCTGGCCAGGGTCCGGCATGTTAGGGTTGTGTGACTATGGTTGAACCAAACATCAACACTTGCATTTCATAAAAACTACTTATTAGCCTTGCTGTCCAAGAATGCCCACCATTTCTTTACAAGAATTAACAATTGAGGGCTGAAAGCATGACTCAAGCAGTAGAGCTCCTGCGTAGCAAGGGTGAAGCCCTGAATTCAAGCCCCAGAACCACCGAAAAAGGAAAAAGAAAAAAGAATTAACAAGTTAAACAAGATCCCTCTCACCTCTCACACTGGGCGTTGTGGTACACTGGGAATTCTAGCAGTGGGAAGGCAGAGAGGAGAATCACAACTTCTATGTAGAAGCCTAGGCTACACAGAAAGACCCTGTCTCAAGAAATTAAATTAATAAACAAAACCCCTCATCATGAGAGAATACCTCATGATATTTCTCTTTCTTTTTTTTTGTGGGACTGGGAGTTGAAGTCAGGGCTTTGCACTTGCAAAGCAGGCACTCTATCACTTGAGCCACACCTCCAGTCCATTTTGTTGTGGTTATTTTGGACATGGGGTCTCAGGAACTATTTGCTCATTCTGGCCTTGAACCTCTATCCTCCCATTTTCAGCCTTCCAAGTAACTAAGATTACAGACATGAGCCATCAGCACTAGAATCATTGTTTCTTAAGGATAGCACATGGTTCACCCCAAATTACATTTTCTAAGAGACTGAAGAACAACTGGTTATGATAACTTCCTACTTTGGAGGCCTACAGAGTAGGAAGGATGAACTTACCTTCTGAATGCAGAAAGGACATATAAAACTCAGAATGATTGCAACATTTTTATCTTGAACAAATACCACCTTTGTGCAAAGAACTTATAAGCAAGCACTAATCAAAATTTCAAACCCCATCAGCAGTTGGCATTTATCCTTATAGGAAGAGCACACTATGCACAGTCTGACACACAAAACAAAGTTAGCAGAACATGGAAATAGTAGAAAACAGAAATCAACATTTTAAATTTAATCAAAATTGCCATTGTAAGCCAGGCATAGTGGTATGGTAGCACAGGCCTGTCATCCTAGCTACAGGGGAGGTGTATATAGAAGAGGACAGTGGTCAGGCTGGCCCAGCCAAAAAGAAAAGATTCTAAAAATAACTAAAGCAAAAAGGGCTGGCAGTGAGGGAGACAGCTCAAGAGGCAGAGTGCCTGCCTAGCGAATACAACATCCTGAGTTCAAATGCCAGTATCACCACTCCCCCACCAAAAAAATTCCCATTCTACAGTTAGGAAACTAAAGGATCATTTCCCCAAAACAACACATCAGATTAAGGAAATGAAACAAAGGGTAAAAAGGCAAATTAAACAGGAGTGTTGGCTATGGACATTAACATAAATCTTGCTCATTCCCAACACTGAAAATGTTTCTAATGGGTCTTATTCAATCTTTCCGCTTTTACTATGTACACATGTGGAAAAATGTTCATGAAATTTACTACTGATCTGTGTGCCCTAAGACCTGGTTCCAGTTACTGCATGCCTAAGGACCCATATCTGTCCCAATGTGTCAGGAAGTCTGCTGTCATGAAGTATTTCCACTGGGAAAGTCAAAGCTGAGAAGCACCCTGGTGCCAGTGGCTCATGCCTGTAATCCTAATTACTTGGGAGGCTGAGGATCAGGAAGATTACAGTTCAAGGTCAGCCCAGGCAAAGAGTTCCTAAGATACCATCTGAATGGAAAAGAACTGGGAGTGATGGTGAATGCCAGTCATCTAACAGCAGAAAGCGAGACCCTATCTCCAAAATAACCAGAACAAAAAGGGGTTGGAGGCATCGCTCAAGCAGCAGAGCACCTGTCTGGGAATCAGGAAGCCCTGAGTTCAAACCCCAGGACCACCTTCTTCTCCTCCCAAAAAAGCTATGAAGCACTGTTACTGTAAGAACACAGATCCATTTACTTCTGCAGTGAGCAGGCTGGCTTCCATCTTCATGTCAAATATTGGCTTAGCCCCTTCAGGAAATAAAATTAGTGTATTACATTTTACAGTAATAGATTCTATTTAATTGCTGTATGGTGCTATTCTTGTTTTAAATTCATTTGTAAAACAAAAATCACTTGGGTGTCCTCTACTAGCCAAGCACTGAGCTTGGCACAAAGGTTAGAGAAAGGAGAGCATCATTTTGGCTGCAGTGAATTGGTGAGAATTGTGTGGGATAATGAGTTGAATGATACAGACAAGAGATGATGATTTAGACTGGGATGTTACAGATAAAGACATGAGGTGAAAAGATTCAAGGGATCATTAACAAGGTAGGATAAACAGAGTTGACGAGTGATTGGATAGGGAAGTGAGGATGGAGATAACCATGCACAGAGATAAGAAAGATGAGGAGTATTATGGAAGGAAGAGAGGTAAACACATTGAATTTAAGAACCTTTGAGATACCCAAGGGAAGATGTGGAATAGTCAATCAGAGTAAAAATTAAAAAGAAAAGCCTATAGTATGTAATTTTGAAAACTATCAGCACTCAAGCTGATGGAGAGGGAAAGTACATAATGACACAGAGGTCACTGGTAACCTTGGTCAGAGCAACTCAATATATTGGTGAGGACAGAGTCAGATTAGAATGTGCTGAGGAATGAATGGGAGAAAGGAAAAATGTGAAGATAAAACTGTGCAAGCAAGAAGGTAAAATTGCTAGTAGCAGAAGAGAGGAAGATTTTGTCTTTATTTTTTTGAGACAGGCTCTTGCTATTGCAGTCTGGACTGGTCTTGAAACTCATGATCCTCCTTGTCTTGGCCTCCTGAGTTCTGGAATTTCAGACAAGCATGACAACGCTCACTTTCTTTTTTTTTTTTTGCAGTACCAGGGCTTGAACTCAGGTCCTATACCTTGAGCCACTCCACCAGCCGTTTTTGTGTTAGGTATTTTTGAGATAGGGTCTCATAAACTATTTGCCCAGGCTGGCTTCGAATCTCAATCCTCCTGCCTCCTGAGTAGGTAGGATTACAGGCGTGAGCCACTGGAGCCCAGCTCATTTTTTTCCTTAACACAGTAAAGATGTAAGCATCTTTAAATGATGGAAGGGAGGGCTGGGAGAGTGGCTCAAGTGGTAAGAGAGCTTACCTAGCAAGTGTGAGGCCCTCAGTTCAAACCCCAATTCTATAAATAAATAAGTGAATGAATGAGAACACTCAAAGGGATAAGAACCAAGGTTCAGATAGAGACAAACCTAACCGAAGATATGTTCTATTAATGTCCAACAGATACCTGGAGATTACATGACCATGCTTGCTACTTAATTCCCTCTAAGTTTAGAAATCATAGAAATAAACAGGTATAGGTAATTTCCCTTTATTATGTGTCAAATCAAATTTATTTTTGACAAAGGTGCCTAAAACATATGATGAAGACAGCCTCTTCAACAAATATTACTAGGAAAACTGGATATCTGTATATAGAAAACTAGAACTAGATCTGTCTTTCACTCTGTACAAATATCAATTCAAAGTGGATCAAAGACCTCAGTATAAGGCCTCAAACTTTAAAACTACTGCAGGAAAAAGGAATGCACTGGAACATATAGGCATACGCAATAACTTCCTAAATAGAACTCCAATGACTCAGCACAAAGGACTGACACATGGGACTTCGTGAAACTAAAAAGCTTCTACACAGCAAAGGAAATGGTCCCCAAACTAAAGAGGCAGCTCACAGAATAAGAGAAAATCTGCCAGCTATACATCTGACAAGGGATTAGTAATCAGAATTTACAGAGAGCTCAAAAAACTAAACTCCCAAAGAATCAATGACCAATGAAGAAATGGACAAATGAACTGAACAGAGCTTTTTCAAAGGAAGAAGCACAAATGGCCAAAAAAACACATGAAGAAATGCTCAACATCTCTGGCCATAAAGGAAATGTAAATCAAAACCACAGTAAAAGTCTACCTCATTCCTATTTAGAATGGCTAACATCAAGAACACAAACAACAACAAATGCTGGCAAGGATGCATGAGAAAAGGAACCCTCATAACACTGTTAATGGGAATGTAAAATAGTGCAACCACTATGGAAGACAGTATAAAAGCTCCTAAAAAACTAAAAATAGAACTACTATATGATCCAGCAATACCACTCCTAGGCACATATCTGAAGGACTGTAAGTCAGGATACAATAAAGACACTTGCACACCCGTGTTTACTGCAGCATTATTTGCAATAGCCAAGCTATGGAAACAGCCCAGCTGGCCCCACAACTGATGAATGGATTGAGAGAGAAAGAGTGTGTGTGTATCCAGGCAGATACTTCTCACACTCCATCTCCAAAATAGCTAGAGCAAAAGTTGGAAAGGAAGTGTGGCTCAAGTGGTAGAGTACCTGCTTTGCAAGTATGGAGTTCTGAGTTCAAATCTTAGTCCCACACAGGAAAAAAAAAAAAAACTACAAAACGTTAAAGAAAGAAATTAAAGACAATACCAGAGCACCAGAGGATGGAAAGACCTCCCATGTTCATGGACTGGCAGAAATAATAACGGAAAATGGCTACACTACAAAAAGCAATCTATGTGTTCAATGCAATGTCTATCAAAATTTTAATGTCATTCTTTGCATAAACAGAAAAATCAATACTAAAATTCACATGAAAGTAAAAAAGACCCCCAAATAGCAAAAGTAATTCTGAGTAAAAAGAGCAATGCTGGAGGTATCACAATACCAGATTTCAAATAATACCACACAGTCATAATAATAAAAACAGCATGGTACTGGCACAAAAACCCCAATGGAATAGAATACAAGACCCAGAAATAAAATCACACAGCTAAAACCATCTGCTCTTTGACAAAACAACAAAAAAATACACATTGGAGAAGAGACAACCTCTTCAACAAATAGTACTGGGCAAACTGGTTATCTACATGCAGATTATGGAAAGTAGACCCCTATCTCTCACCCCATACAAAAAATCAATTCCAACTGGACCAAATATCCTACTACAGGAAAAAAACAGAGAAAACTCTGGAAGATAATAGACATAGGTAATTATTTGCTGAATAGAACACCAATTGCCCAGCATATAAGACCAAGAATTGCTAAATGGGACTGCATCAAATTTAAAAGTTTCTGCACATCAAAAGAAACAATTACCAGAATCAAGAACACCCCACAGAATGGGAGAAAATATTCACTAGCTATCTAACAATTAAAAAATTAATATCCAGAATATACAAGGAGCTCCAAAGGCTAAACAGCAAAAGAGCAAACAATCCCATTAATAAATTGGCAAACAATCTGAGAACCAGACAGTTCTCAGAAGAAGAAATTCAAATGGCTAATAAATACATGAATAAATGTTCAATTTCCTTAGCCCTTAAGGAAATGCAAATCAAAACTACATTAAGATTCCATCTCACTCTAGTCAGACTGGCCATCATCAAGAAAACAAACAACAAATGCTGGTAAGGATGTGGGGAAAAGGGAACCTTCATACACTGTCGGTGGGAATGTAAACTGGTGCAATCACTATGAAAATCAGTATGGGTATTCTTCAAAAAACTAAAAACAGACTTACCTTATGACCCCACCACACCATTCTTAGGCATATATCTGAAGGAGTACAAATCGATATATAAGAGAGATGCCTGCATACCCATGGTTATTGCAGGTCTGATCACAACTGCCAAACTGTGAAATCAGTAAAGGTTTCCAACAACTGATGAATAAAAAAAATATGATGTATATGTATATGTGTGTATACACATAAACATACAACGGAATATTATTCAGTCATAAGGAAAAACGAAATCATGTCATTTGCAGGAAAATGGATTAAACTGGAAAGCATCAGGTTGAATTAGATAAACTAAGATCAAAAAGTCAAATATTGCAATATTCTTACTCTTTTATGGATTCTAGATCTAAAATGATGATGCTGTTGCTGATAACAATAATAGGACATGAAAGGGGGACGGGGCGGTGATCATAAGAAGGGGAAGGGAGAAAGGAAAGGACACTGAAAAGTGAAGAGGATCAAAGTAAGCTACGTGTATATGTTCCAAGACAGCATAGTGAAACACACCTAACAATGAGAAAGGAGTGAGGAAGAAGGAATGGACATACAACAGAGGAGGTAAATTTATTCAAAGTACACTGTACACACATAGGAGATTATTACAATTAAATGTCCTTGTATTGTTAATGTATACTAATTCAAAAATACACCAAAACCATTTTTAAAATTAAATTAAAAAAATCTCTACAATGTGTGATTCACACTGTCCAGGGTACAATCCAAAATTACTAGATATATAAAGAAAAAGGAAAAAGTGACCAAAAATGTTTTAAAAATGGAAACATGAAGATAGCTTATATGTTAGAATTAGTAGAAAAGAATTTTGAAGTAGCTACTACAAATAGGATTGATGTTACAAAGGAAAATATGCTCTCAATGAAGAAACAAATAGGTACTCTCACTGTAAGAGTATAAAACAGACTATCCGAGATGCAAAGCAAAGGGCAGCCTAAAGCTGAAACTGAAGTGACATTAAGAAAGGTCAGTTCCCACTGGAAACTCAAAGCACTAACAGAAGAACTGGAAGCCCCTTCTTCACTGAAGGCAATCAAAGCAACCACAAATCTCCAACCCAGTCTAGTTCCTGAGTATACTAACTCAAATTCCCACCGTTAATGATTTACCAGAAGGAAAGAGGTGCCTGTTCCAAGGCAAAAAATTAATCTACTTTTCATGTTCCAAGGCATAAAATTAATCTACTTTTCATGTATGATGTCCAACTTTCAACAAAGAATTATAAAAATGCAAAAACCAAACAGAGGCTGGGCATGATGGTGCCAGCATATAATCTAGGTAATTAGATCTGGCCTACGTAGCAAGAACCTATCTCAAAAAAAAAAAAAAAAGGGACCAAAACAAACAACAATAAAAACCCACCTCCATTATGGCACAGATGTTGTATGTATTTGACAGGGCATTTAAAGTAACTATTATTAATATATTAAAAAGTAAGATCATTTAGGGTTTCTTACTTGATTTTCTTTTATAGTTTCCATCCCTGCAAAGATTAGATAAATAAAACTATGAAAATCAGGACTCTGGTTCTCAACTGGAAAAACTTTTGCCCCTTGGGGACATACAGCATATGGAGGCATTTTTGGTTGTTAGAACTCGGAGCAGGAGGATACTAACACCTTAGCAGGTGAATAACTCCAGTGGACAGAGGCCAGGGATACTGCTAAGCATTCTATACCGCACAAGACAACTTTCACACTGAAGATTCATGTGGCCCAAAATGTCAGTAAGACCAAGACACAAAACTTACACTTAAGCGATTACCAACAAGAAAATTCAAGGGATATAAATAACAAGTGGATGAGAAGCCAGAAAAAGAAAAAAGGAACAGGATGGGTAAAATAAAAAACATTCATCAAGATGGTATATTTTAGTCTGACTATATCAATAAGCATACTAAAAGTGATTAGTCTACATTTACAGGTTAAAAATCAGATCGTCAGAATTAACAAAAAAGTAGGACCCAACTATATACTGTCTATCAGAAGTCTACTTTAGCACATGCCAAAGGGTGGAGCTAGAGTGAGGGAACCACCTTGTGCTCCCCTTCGCAAGCAGGAGCCCCCAAGGGCAGTGCAAATGAACACTTACGGTAGAGCAAGGGGGAAGGTAAATGAGCTCTGGGAGGAGGCTGCTGCTTGCCCACCCTCTTTGTCTATTCTTCCCTTCCCCTATGTCCACCCCCACATATTCCAACCTCAGAGCAACACCATGTGTGCACTGGCAGCCAAAGTCAGTAAAAAGGAGCTCATCTCCAACCATAATGGGTCAACAAGACCACGGAAAAAGAACTGCAAGAAGCAATCAAACATATTGATGAAATAGACAGACTTAATGAACAAGCCAATGAGATTTGAAAGTAAAACAGAAATATAATAAACTCTGCCAACCATTTTCTTCAGAAGATTTGTTATCCAAGTTTTTAGGTAACAATATTTGTCAATGTGTCTGCACTGGAAGGGAGGAAGATGAAGAGGTGCTGCATTATTTGACCAGAATTGAAGTGACAGAATCTGAAGATAAAAAAACCAGACTGCAGAACAGATTTTTACTTTGATGAAAATCCTTACTTCAAAAATGAAGTTCTCACCAAAGAATTTCATCTGAATGAGAGTAGTGATCCATCCTCAAAGTCCACTGAAATCAAATGGAAATCTGCAAAGGATTTGAAGAAACGTTCAAGTCAGACACAGAATAAAGCCAGCAAGAAGGAGCAGCATGAAGAATGAAGAACCAGAGAGCTTCTTTGCCTGCTTTACTGACATTCTGACATAAGTGCAGATGAGTTCGGGGAGTACAACAAAGATTGTATTTGACCATATCCATTACAGTATTCTTGGTTCCTATAATGGATTGTGAAGTAGATGATGATGATGGTGGTGGTGGTGGTGGTGGTGAAGGATTTGAAGATATTGATGAAGACAGGAATAAGGATGAAGGTGAAGAAGAAGATGATGATGATGATGGAAAGGAAGGTGAGGAGGAGGAAGAATTTGACTAATATCACACTGATGGATTTCTTTTTTTTATTCCTCTCTAGTCCCTGGGAGTAAGTTACAGTCTTTCCCCTTTCTCCCCTTCTTGTGCTCACATGTCCTGTTCTTGAAGTCTCTTTTTTCGGTACCCATGGTTTTCAACTTATTTGGGGGTAAATACCTTCTGCAAATACAATGGGAAGACAATGTCCATACCTTTCTGTTCTAAATTAGTTTTTATCCTTCCTGTCCCAACAAAAACTGTATGGAATCATCACTGTGCTCTGAGGGAAAAAGAAAATACCTCCCTTTTGCTCTTCTGGAAGCTGGAGGGTGCTAGGTCCCTGTGTAGGAGAGCACAGAATTCTAACCTTTTCCTCCTTTCTTTGGATATTGTGCTCAGAGATTATACTGTTTCTGACAGGCAGTTAGCATTTACCAATATGTATCTGTCTACCTTCTGTTTAAAAAAAAAACTTTTAAAAATGGGGTTACAAAAGGTCAGCAAAGGGTGGGTTAAGTGGATATTTTTATAGCATAACTTCTCCTTTAGCATGTTTAATTGTCATGTTTAATGGACATTCTTGCACTTTTAAAATAAAATTCTGTCAGGCACCAGTGGCTAACCCCTGTAATCCTAGCTACTTGGGAGGCTGAGATCAGGAAGAACACAGCAAGTAGTTCCCGAGAACCCATCTCCAAATAACCAGAACAAAATGGACTGAAGGTGTGGCTCAAGTGGTAGAGTGCTGCTTTGCAAGCATGAAGCCCTAAGTTCAAAGCCCAGTCCCACCAAAATAAATAAATAGGTAAACAGAATAAAATTCTCTTCATAATGAGAGAGTCCTTCATAGAGTCACTGCCATTAGCAGAACCTATAGGATCTTACACAGAAATGACATCCTTCTTTTGGATACTGGGGTTTGAACTCAGGGCTTTATATTTGCTAGGCAAGTGCTTTACCACTTGAGCTAATCACCCAGCCCAGACATCGTTGTAATTTTATTTTAAATTTTTCTTTTTTTAACAGGAAAGAAAAAATGATGCTCAGTTTTAAATGTTACAGGTTGTACCAAAAAGGTTCACTTTAAATATATAAACATAGACAAATTAAAAGTAAAAAAGATACATCATGCAGAACCAGGGATGTGGCTTAAGTGGTACAGCACCTGACTAGTAAGCATGGAGCCCTGAGTTCAAACCCAAGTACTAGGGGGGAAAAAAAAGATATACCTTGCAAGCACTATCCAAAAGAAAGTTGAAGTAGCTATATTAACACCAGACAGGAAGATTTCAGAACAAGGAATATAATCAGGGGTAAAAAGACTGATTACATAATAATAAAGGGTTCACTTCTCTAGGAAGACATAACAATCCTAAATGTGTGTGCATCTACCACAAGAACTTTAAGATATTTGAGGTAAAAACTGATAGAACTGAAAAGCAAAACAAATCCACAACTAGAGTTGGAGAGTTCAACACTCTCAGTATTTGATAGAAGGAATGAGCAGAAAATCAGTTAGGATATGGAAGATCTAGACTTGAATACTAACTCATAACTAACTAGATCTGACATTTACTTCTAAAACATCCTATCCAGTAACAGCAAAACAAATGCATACTGCTAAATGAAAGAAGTCAGACTTAAAAGACTAAATGTTGTATAATTTTATTTATATGGCATTTTGGAAAAGGCATGACTATAGGGAGGGAAAACATACCAATATGATTAATGACTACACTTGGACTCATCAACTTCCAGGAGTATCTATAGTTACCATCTCTTAAAAACAGGGACACACTGTGAGACAGGGATTGTTAGGCGACCTTTTGTTGTGCAAACATTAATCAGTATGATTAGCAACATAGAGTATGCTTACACAAACTTAGATGGTATAGCTGACTACAAACCTGGCTATCCATCATTGACTGAAACATCATTATGCAGCACTGGTGTGAGCTGATGAGAGAGGAGACAATAACACTGTGCTGATATTGGGGCATTCCAGGCTTTTCAATCAGTCACAGGTGATGTATCTGCTAAATACTGCAGACTTCCTAAGAGCACTGTGTAAGTACAAACAGTAAAGGCCTTTATAATTACCTATGTCTCTGCTACCTGGAAGGGATATCTGTACACTTCTGCTTGGGCCACAGGTACTAATTTACATACTATAGATTCACTGAGAAGGCACAATGACACTAGTCATTCAATTCAACTGTCAACAATTCCAACAAAAGAGCATTTGACTCATGCTATTTATAATAGGATTTCTCTCATCTGAAACATTTTCTTGTAATTGCCATCCAGGCATGGTACTAAAATATTACAAACCAAAAAAAAAGGTATACTTATCATAAAATACTAGCAGGAAAACAAAATTCTCTGAGAAAAAAGCAGCACCTTTTAAAATTTAAGTAACGAGGTCACAGAAACTTCCAAAATGAAAATTACATGCTGGGCATGTTTTTTTAATTTATGCCAAGACAAACAAGACAATCAAGGAAGAAAAGTAGTTCAAGACAGAGCTTGGAAATCCTTCTCTCTTATCACAGTTTGGATAACCACAGTGGCTTTTTATGACCAAGAATTATTGGCTTTTTATGGCCATAAATCAGTTGCTTGTTCTTAGTTTTGTAAGTGATTACTTTTTCTAATGACTGTTTCAGATAAAAATCACCATATCAACAACTTCCCAGATAAAAATTCACCCAAGTGTGTTTCCCTGCCTCATATATTTGCAATATTCAAACCAAACCTCATAAGACTCAGGAGAGGATAATGAGACCAGCATTTGCGTGGCCTGCCAACACACACTTCGTGCCCAATGGCACTGTGAATGGATAAATCACCAGATAATAAAATGAAAAGAACCAGGAACAGAATCTTACGTATTTTTAGTCTGTCTTTAATAATCTTGTTACAGACTTTCCACACGTATTTCCCACTCATAAAAGCCAAGGTAACAGATATAATTAAATTTCCAAGCTCCCTTTCCTAGATAGCCCATGAACTGAGAGGCCCAGGATCTTGTATTTTTAAGAAGTAACTCAGGTACGTTTGAGAAATACTGCTGGAGCTGGTGTTCCCTGGTAAAAACTCACCCTGCTGTGGAAGGCAGCAGTGGAGAGTAGAGAAGACAATGACAGTCGGCTGTGGTCTGAGCCTGAAGGCTGGTACGGCCCTGAGCCAGTTCTCATCCTCTTCAGAGGTCACCTGGGATCTGAGAGCTTGTTATCCTCTGGTGTCTCAGGATCACCCAGTGCCCTCCAGATGAAATCTCTCCTACCAGGCCCTCTTACGATAGCATTACACAGCTGTAGCCACGTTAGAATCATGGTTCTAGGGCATTAGCACAAGGCTATACAATACCCCGGATGAATGGACTGCCTAGCTTTAACCACATTGGCCCAGACTGCAAGTAGAAAGGCTGGCTTTATCCTCAGAACCAGAGCACAAGTAGCCAGTATAGTGGGGGCTCCTGAACCACTGGTTTCCATCTCTGCCCTAAATGCATGTCGTTTCTCTCTTTTTTTTAAATATTTTTTATTGATGTGCTGGGCAGAAGGTACATTGTGGCATTTACTGCATGTGGTTTCTTAAGGTGCCCAGAACACAATTTGTACAGAAACTTTCTCATGGCCATTTGTTGCTAGCAAATAAAATCTTGCAGAACTCAGTTGCCTAAAATCTTTTACTTGTAGACTATTAAGACTCATTCTCAGCCATTTGTGCTACTAAGAAAAAGTTCACACATACAGTAATAAAATCTAAAAGGGGACATTTGATATGGGTGTTTCATTCACTTGTCAACTGTTTATCAAAAACTCAGGACTTCTACAGGGGCTGAGGGTGTCTCAGTGAGCAAAATAGAAGCAAATCCTGACTCATGGACCTTAAGATCTAGGGAAATGGTAGGAAAAAAACAATAAAAAGTATAAACTAACATACTATATAGAATGTTAGAAGAGGACAAGTGATAAGGAGAGCAATCAGAGTACAGAGTATATGGGAGGACAGAACCATCTGGTCATGTCTACAATGTTAACTATGGCACTCAGGGCCTGAGGATGGGCAACTTGAGAGAAGCTTTGAAAGAGACCTGGAGGAACAAACTGGATATCTGGGCAGTGTCCCAGTCAGAGAAAAGTCAGGACAAGGTCTCTAAGTCAGTACTGTACCTGAGTACCCCTAGAAAATCAACACTCCCACATGGCTTGGCAGAGTGAGAAAAAGGGATAAGGCTAGAGGGGCAACCGAGGCCAGGATGGGAGGGTCTGGAGGCCACTGGGAGACTGATGGCTGAAAGAAGTTGGATCCCATGGAGTGTTTGGAGTAGAAAAATATGTTCTGATCTCTGTTTCCCAACCTCCAGTGTTAAGAATAGACGAGGAGTAGGATTAAGAATCATTTGCCAGACTCCAGGGGAGAGATAATGATGGCTCAGACCAGGGAGATGACAGTAGAGGACAGAGCAATACTTTGATTCTGGAAATATTTTGAAAGTAGAGCCAAAAATGTGGTATTTTCTACACAACAAAACAGGTCTAAGATGAAGACAGGAGTTAAGGATGACTCTCTGGTTTCTCGGGGGTGACACTGCCATTAACTGAGATGGGGAAGGCAGGTTACAAGTAGAACAAATTTATGAAGCATGAGAATCTTGTACTAGCTACATTCAGTCTAAGAATATTCATACAGAAATGGAGATGTCAAGTAGGCAATTACATATATGAGTGTAGAGCCCGGAGGAGAGAAACAGAATGGATATGTAAACCTGACAGCATTTTAAACAGCATTTAAAGCCATGAGAAGACAGTAATAGAGTGCATAAAAGGCCCAGGGCCTAAGCTCTGGGCCATACCACCATTTAACAGGTCAAGGAGAACAGAGGAGACAGGACAGGGGATGGAGGAGGAATGACTGAAAGAAAAGAGAAAATGCAAGCATGATGTCAGGGAAACAAAAAAGAACATTGAAGAAGACAAAATGCTCAATAATGACAAACCGGCAGAAGATTAGGACCAAGAGTTGACTGAGTAACAACCTCAACAATAGCAGTACTGGTAGAGTATGAGGGTGAAAGTCTGACCACAGGGTTTAGAAAAGTCTGGGAGAGGAACTCAAGCATTAAGGGAGAGAGAAAACCTGAGGTCACAACTGACCAGATGAACCACAAGTCAAGAAGCAGAGGTAGAGGGCAAATCATTGTGAAGTGGTGGCAGCAGCACCTTGTGCTCCCCATCCCTGAATGTGTACTGGAGCTGATCCAAATACTCAAGACTGACTGATAGGGGCCAGTTCAGTCACCTAACTTAACTCTTCACTCACTGGTGCTACATGGAGCCCAAGGAGCCAGTCCTCAGGGCTCTTTACTAAAATACTTCCCACAAGTCTGCAGATTTCTTATCCACATCTTTTGATCCCTGGTAGTCCCACCCACAGAGCCTAACTTCCACAACTGAAAGAATTCATAGGTACAGGTGAATGACCTGGAGAAGCTAAGAGGAGCCCTTGGGCCACTGGGAGCATATTCACAACCACCCCAAATGAAGTGCTGCCTTTCACAGTGTCATACCCTGATGCCATAACCAATTTTTTCACATTTTAATATGAAAGAGGCAGTGTGGGATAAGAAATGGAGCCCAGGCTGAAATGAAGAAGACAGTTCAGTTCTGGTGTCAACTCACCATAAAAAGCTGTGTGAGAATAGGCAAGTCTTTTCCCAAAGACTCCAAAGAACTGGTAGACCTCATTCCCCAAAGCCTCAGCTTACAATATGCAGCACAGACTTGAAGAGAATAGGCTCTGGAGTAAGGCTGCCCAGGGTTACTGTTCATTAAGTTATTTAAATTTTCTAAGCTTCATTTTTAGTGTCTGTAAAATGGCAATAACTAACACAAATGTCATAAAGAACTGTAAAATCAATGCCTAGAAAGAGCACACATTTCTGCTACCTATTATAATGTTAAAAGAGAGTCATCAGCCAAGGACGGTAGTAAATGCCTCTAATCCCAGCACTGGGGAGGCTGAGGCAGGGGTATCCTGAATTTGAGACCAGCCTGGCTACCTAACAAGATCTTGTCTCAAAAAACCAACCAACCAAACAAACAAACCAAACCAAACAAACAAAAAAACAAGCTACATTTACTAATTTCTAGTGAAATACATTTACATTTCTCTATTTGTAATTAAGACATTTATTAATAAACTTTTTTTGGGAGGGTAGTACTGGGGATTTAGCCCAGGATCTCAACAGACATATTAGTAAACTTAGATAAACATGTATACCAGATTGACTGACATAGGTCAAGAGCAAAGAAAACAAGCTAATTAGCTAAAGTAGTCAGAGCATCTAAAAATTAACAAAAAAGTAAAATAGTTTGATATGTTTCATGTACCTTGAACAGGGATTTCACCATAGTTTGGTCTCTTATCTGACAAGGCTGTCAGGGGCTTGGATGTTGAGATTGGTCCACTTATGGAATGTCTCTGAAATCATACAAAATAGTATCAAAGTCAGATTAAATATAGTACTGAGACTCAAGAGAAAATAAATGTTGCAGAATATTTAGTTATGAATTTGCATAATTTCTTCTGTACTGCTAAACTAGAGGCATATAATCAATATACTTCTTTTAAAAAACTTATTATGAGATGAATGTAGATTCACATTCTTTATAATATAGAGAGATTCACTCACTTTCCCCCAATGATAACATCTGGTAAATTAATAGTACAACATCACAACTGGGATATTGACAAAGTCAAGATACAGAATACTTCATCACCACAAGGATCCTTCCTGTGGCCTTTTACCCATCTTTTCCCTTGCAGACCCCATACCACTGACCCTTGAAAATCACTGGTATTGTGATCTGTGTGTTTGTGTGTGTGTGCGTGTGTGTGTGTGTGTTACTTGGGTTTGAAATAAGGACCTTGTGCTTGCTAGGCACACAGGCATACAGTCATTTAAGCCACGTCCCCAGACCTTTTTGGTGCATTTATTTTTTGAATAGGGTCTCATGTTTTTGCATGGGGTGGGCCTGGACTGACAGCCTCCTATTTACACAGTCTCTGCATAGATGAGATGATAGGTGCATACAACCACACCCAGCTATTTATTGGTTGAGATGGTGGTCTCACTAACTTTTTTGTTTTTTTGCCAAACCAGGATCCTCCAATCTCTACCTCCCAAATACCTGAAATGATAGGTGAAAGCCACCAAGCCCAGCCTACCATTTATTTTTAAAGAATTCTTAAAATATCACATGCCAATTCACTAAATACAAAAATGTGCTCCAAACAGAAATATAGACATGTTCCTATTGTCGTTTTATTGGTCATTTATGCCCTTATTCTAAACAGACCTTCATTCTACCACCCATTCACCAACTCCACAACTGCTCCAGTACAGCCTGTTTTTTTTTTTTTTTTCTGCAGTACTAGGGCTTGAACTCAGGGCCTACACCTCAAGCCATTCCACCAGCCCTTTTTGGTGGTGGGTTTTTTCAAGATAGGGTTTCAAAAACTATTTGCCCAGGCTGGCTTCAAACCATGATCCTCCTGATCTCTGCCTCCTGAGTAGCTAGGATTACAGGCGTGAGCCACTGGTGCCTTGCAGCAGCTTGTCATCTTAATTCAGTACTACTGCCAACAGCTTTGTCACTGGTTCCTCATTTCCAGACCTATGCACGTATTAGCAGCTGAAATACTCATACAAATACTTAGACCCATAAAATAGTTATTTGTGCTTTTTCTCATGAGTCATTCTCTCAGGTTTTTCCCAGCCCTCTTTTTTTCTAGCTACTCATTTCATATTCCCAGCAGAAATATACAAGAGAGAGATCAAACATGGTAGCATACACCTGTAATTCCAATTACTCTAGAGGAGGAAGTCAGAGGATCACTGTCTGATGTCTGAAGCTAGCATGGGCAAAAACACAAGACCCTACCTAAAAAATAACCAAAGCAAAAAAGGGCTGCCAGCATGGCTCAAGGGTAGGATGCCTGCCTAGCAAACATGAGGTCTTAGGTTCAAATCCCAGCACCACCAAAAAACAAACAAGAAAACAATCTTGAGTACTACACTACAGTCATGTGTAGTGGTGCACATCTGTTATTGTAGCTACAGGGAAGTGGAGATAGGGAGGGGGATTGCAGTCCAAGCCTCCCCTCCAAGTGCAAGGCCCTATCTGGGCAGGAGGCTGGTGTGGGGGTGGGTATTACACCTAAAGAGAAAAGGACAGGGGTATGGCTCAAGTGGTAGAGTGCTTGTTTAGCACATATAAAGCCCAGTACTGCCAAAAAAAATGTTGACCTGTGTTCTCTTTAGATCCAATTAGTTCCCCTTGTCTGTTCCTTGTCAGTTCATCCTCCCTGCACCATCATCTGGAAATTGCCTCCAGGAAAAGAATGTAGACCACAGTAGGACTTCTCTCACTTCTTAAATTTTTTTCAGGGATCATAGACTTGTATAATGTC
Organism: Castor canadensis; assembly: GCF_047511655.1. Classification (NCBI taxonomy): domain Eukaryota; kingdom Metazoa; phylum Chordata; class Mammalia; order Rodentia; family Castoridae; genus Castor; species Castor canadensis. The sequence goes on along the minus strand of NC_133403.1, from coordinate 10,545,401 downwards.
TGAAAATAATCTTCCTACATTTTGCCCAGCTTTCTATTTGTTTGTGATAGCAGGTCTTGCTACTCCCTTGTGGCTAAAATAAAATTCCTACCCAGGGAGTTTCAAAAAACTAACAATCCCAACCTTGGGCCCTGGTCCCCAGAGATGCTGGTTCACTAGGATGAGGCCTGGGAATCTATGTGTTTAAAAACTCTCCATGTGATTCTTATATACAGTTAGGTTTGAGAAGTACCACACTAATCATGTACTAAAAAAAGCTACTGAATGTAGCTTGTAATTATTAGGTCTTTCCAAGCAACAAAAATGAGGTTTTTTTTTTTTTTTACTTCCTATCTTCACCAGATTTACAAATGATGCCTTGGACGTTAAACTTCACTTGATGAACACTACTTAGAGAAAATTTGCCTTATTTGAAGTTTATTTTACTTGGCACCTTTGCTTTTATTTACATCTTCAGGTTTTCAGAAAAATTTTTATTAACACAGAGCATATAAGAGAGCACTAAATTTGAAGGGAGAAAATGAAATTCCCCTTGCCTTCCTTTTAAATTAAGACATCTTGTATATACATGCAAATGCAAAGCCACTGACTTACAACATCACAAATGCAGATGGAGTCATGCTAAAATTACAAGAAAGTTCACTCACAAAATACATTACTAATAGTTAACACACCACAAAAGTCTCAACTCAAAAAGAAAATGCTCCCAGGCCCTATTATTTTGGGGGGTAGGTACAGTCAAGGCTACCCTGTATCACAGAATAATAGGTTTGGAACCATTTTTCCTTTGGCTTGCTCTCACCCATGCAGAAATACTCTATCTCAAGCCACACTTACAAAAGTGGCTGAATAAAGGGCATAACAAGAGAGCCTCTTGAATACCAGAGAACTGACCCCCTTCCTGTTCCTGGCCTACATTCCCACAATGGTAAGGAAAAGCAACTTTTGAAACTTGCTTATAATGGATCAGCGAAGTCCTTGTGCAAGACTGTGGCAAAATGAATCCTGCTTCTCTACACTCCTGCCTTGTGCAGACCCCTTCCACTCTGAATCTGTGCTGAACTTGCTCGGATCCAAAGAGTAGGCTTCAAATGACTCTGTCCAAATCCCACACTGAGGTTATGAAGCTGTACTAACTTCCACTTTTACTCTCTGGAGCTCAGAGACCATGCAATAAAGGTGCCCGCTGGAAAAAGCAGCCCAGGGCCCAAGCCATCCTCTAGCTGAATGCAGTCACAGAGCAAGCCCAAACATAGCCAGCAAATAACTGCCTGACTGACTCAGAAAAGTGTGAATAGGAAATTGGACATTTTAAGAAGATAAGTTTTGAAGTGATTTACTAAGTAGCATAGGATGAAACACAACAAGTACATACTTAGAGAGGTGTCTAAGTTCCCCGAGAAGAACAATACCATTTACATTTATATAATTTACCTCAATAAAGGACAGCCACGGTATTGTAGAAAATAAGATTCCAGACACATCTCTCTGAAGTAGTCATTTGCCCACCTGAGATATGGGTGCAAGACTTTGAGGACTTTCAACTTTCAGGTTCTAAAGCCCCTGGAGACCTCAGTAGTCCTGAGCACTTACCTGCATGGGGGATACAGCTGCTGCAGGAGGGGTTTTCATAGGACTTGGACTCAGAGGCGTTCGAGGAATCGCAGCTGAAGTAGGATTTGGTACTATTAAAAGCAATACACAAACAAGTAAATAACGAAAGCATCACACAGCAGGGAAAGCATTCTTAAGTGGTTTCTAGTCAAGGACTTACCAAATCAACCAATGTTCTTGAACCCCCTGGAAACTATCTTGGGCACTGTCTAACACCCTGAACACTGACAGCTGTAACACAGATGCTTCTCATCTCACCAAGCAAAACTGTTTGCTTCCCTAAGTCAGGAGCTCACTTTTGCTGTTTAATTGCATGGTGTGGTTAAAGTGTTCCATAAATCATTATAATGCAAGTATTAAAGGAAAAATAAAAGGATGGGATCCCTTGGTAGAGTGCTTGCCTAGCATGCATTAGGTTCTGGGTTCAATCCCCAGCATCACAAAACAAAAAACAAACAGAAAAACACCCAGAGGAATATTTACACATGTAAGTACTTCAGATAAGAGGCCTGGTGTGTAGAGGGGATTCCTTCATTGTGTATTAAACCAAAGAATACTGAGCTCCTGCTCATCTTCCTCACTTCCTTTTGCAGAACTGATCCCTTCACTTGATGAATTTCTGATTTGCATTTAAGACACAGCTATATGATTGTTCATTTGCATATCAAACTTTCACTCTAAACTCTCCAAAAGAAGTTTCTTTGTTTCTCATTCACTCGTTTATTTCTATATACTTGGATTTAGCATGGGCTGCATAAACATGGTTATTTAAGAAAATGATTATTTATTTGAAGCTAAATTAAATTCAAAAGGGAACACACAAATGAACTCAGGCACATAACACAGTGTGGCAAAATGAAGCAGTGATCATTGTGGAACTAAATATGCAGCCAAATACTTATATTTAGAATTGACATCTTTAGAGGCAATCTTCTTTACTAAGATAAAACTCATATAAGAAGAACACAGCAATTTTTCATTGGAGGTGTGGCTCAAGTGTTAGAGCACCTGCCTCACAAGCATGAAGCCCTGAGTTCAAACCCCAGTACCACCAAACAAAAAAAGAATATGCATACAGCCAATTATGACAATACCGCTCAGTGGCATTCAGCACATTCACAGCATTGCACAACCATCGCCCATCACCTCTAACTAGCTCCAAAGTATTTCCATCACACCAAAGTGAAACCCAGTACAGGCAGGCACTTCCCACCTAGCCTGCCAGCCGCCAGTAAAAATCGATCCATTTCTGTCTCTGTGAACTGTCCTATTCTGTGTATTTCATACAAACATAATCTTAAATCTAAGCCTATTGTGTCTGGCTTCTTTCACTGAGCACCATGCTAGAAAAGTATATCCATGTTGTAGTAGGTAGCAGTACTTTAATTCCTCCTTATGCTAGATCATGTTCCATTAAATGGATATGAGACATTTGTTTCTCCATTCACCTAATGCATGGACACCCAGTTCCTTCTACCTCTCGACTTCTGTAAACAGTGCTGCTACGAACACTCATGTACAAGTACTTGTGTAAATACCTACTTTCAGTCTAGCACAGTGACTCATGCCCAGAATCCTAGCTGCTTGGGAGGCAGAAATCCTAAGGATCAGAGGATCTGGAGGATTGCAGCTCAAGGCCAGCCAGGTAAAAAGTTCTTGAGACCCTATCTCAACCAATAAAAAGCTGGGTGTGGTGACATCAGCCTGTCATCTCAGGAATGCAGGGGGCATCATAAATTGGAGAATCAAGGTCCAGGCCAGCCCAGGCATAAACATGAGACCCTACTCGAAAAATAACTAAAGCAAAAAGAGCTGGGGGTGTGGCTTAAGTGGTAGACTGCCTGCCTAGCCAAGTGCAAGGCACTGAGTTCATACCCAGCACCACAAACACAAAAAGTACACACCCAGCACCTACTTTTAATTCTTTTTTAACTAGGAATGGAATTACTGGGTCATTTGGATAGATCTTATTATATCATTTATTTGCATAAAAGCCTGTTTTGTTAATATTGTAAATAGTTGCACAATTTTAATTTACTGTAAATGCCATTATCATCTTATTATAGAAGCATGTATTTTTTAAAATCCTGCTTTCATCTTACCTCATCATATTTAAATGGCAGCACAGGAGAGTTCTGAAAGCAGCTTTCTTACAGTTTAAATGTAAATACATATAGCTATCTATGTATTTTTAAAAACAAAATAAGAGCTGGGTGTGATGGCACACACCTGTAATTCCAGCACTCAGGAGGCTGAGGCAGGAGAATTACAGGTTTGAGGCCAGCTTGGGCTATATAATGAGTTCCTGGCCAACCTTGACTATATAGCAAGACCCTGCCTAAAAAAGACACACTCATGTCTGGTCTGCAACTTGTTATAAAGGACTGCAGATATACTTTAATGTCAGCATTTCAGTATGTACCTCATCCTTACAAAAATAGCACCACTTGTTTCTGAACCTGTTTCTGAACTTGTTTCTGAAGTGTAGTTTAGTTTGGCTGGACAGGGAATGGGAAGAGTGGCCCAACTGAGTAATATGTAGGCAGTGGTAGAACTTTGGAACTCTGAAGATCTGAACTTCATTCCAACTCGGGTAAGGCAATTTAAGAATTTTAAGCAAGAAATGATCTTTCTGGCTGGAGGTATGGTTCAAGTGGTAGAGTGCCTGCCTAGCAAGCAAGAAGCCCTGAGTTCAAACTCCAGGACCAAAAAAAACAAGCTCAAAAAAAAAAAAAAAAACAATCTTTCTATTATGACATGAAATGGAGAGACTAATTAGAAGATGGTTGAAATTAGGAGTTGATGTTGACCTGAACTATAGCTTTTCCCACTAGAGAAGAGAAGCAAAAGGAACAAAGATGTCCATGTTGAAGCCTGAAAGAATGGCAAGAAAGTAAGGGTAAGGAAGAAGGACTTAAGATTCTCAGATTTCTAATTTAATAACTGCATGGAATTATGCTGCCATTAACACATAGGGAAAGATGGAAGCTGGGGTATAAGGGTTTGGTTTGGACATAAGGGTGTCCTGAAGACACCTGGTATCAATCAAGCAGGCACTTAGAAGGACTGAAGGAGTTCAGAAGAAGAGAAAGAACTAAAGTCTTAGGCATAAAGAAAATACCGAAAGTCATAGGAATATGTATGATCCAGCCAGGGAGAAAAGATTCATGGTAAGCTATGAGTCTGACATCATGATTTCTGAAGCAGAATCGATTACAACTGCCCTATTAAAATTCACCTTATATGAACTCATTGAGATTATATGAAAGTTGATGAAACAGAGACAGTAAAATGGTAAGGAATATCAAACTAAGACAGTAAACATATGGTAACTGAATACAACTGCATGCTCTAGGCACAACAGATAAGGGATTAATTACCTTGAGATGCACTGTCGAAGGACTTGATGAGGGTTTTTACAGTAGGAGTTGGCTCTGAGGATGTAGAAGACCTTCTACTCAGTCCCATCCCTTGCCTTAAAGCTGCCAAATCTCTCTCAACTGCATTCATATAGTTGTATACACGGCCTCTCTCCTCCTCTTGCCTAAAAGTATTGAAATATGGACATCTGTACTTATATATAAGAAAATACACATTTGCCCTCCCAACTGTACCTGTTGAGCAGAGTTCTAATATTCTCATTTGCTTGGCAAATACCAGGAAATTATATTAAAATTTTCATATCAGGTTATCCTAAGTAAGATAAATAACCATCAAATTCCATTTTCATCTAATTAAATGCCAGATGAGGACATCAGTAATCAATCAGGAGCAAAATGAGAGGCAGACTGGTCACAGAGCCTGACTGAGAACTGGGAATCTGCTAGGAAGGCCCAGTCCTTCTCAGGAGTCTCAGAATTTGCAAGCACATGCAAATAATCTATGCTGGCTCTAGCTAAAATGTTTTGCTTAGGGCTACGGGTGTGGGTCAGAGGGTAGAGCCCCTGCCTAGCAAGTGTGAGGCCCTGAGTTCAAACCCCAATACAGCAAGAAAAAAAAAAAAAAAGGTTAAAATGTTTTGCTTAGATATGGAAATATAAAGAATTGAAACCTCTGGGCACCGATGGCCCACACCTGTAATCCCAGCTACTCAGGAGGCAGAGATCAGGAGGATCACATTTTGAAGCCAGCCAGGGCAAATAGTTCACAAGACCCTATCTCAAAAATACCCAGCACAAAAAGGGCTGGTGGAGTGGCTCAAGGTAAAGGCCCTAAGTTCAAGCCCCAGTACTGCAAAAAAAAAAAAAGGAAAACAAAGCCCAGGTTCTTAAAACCCAAAACAAAACTAAAAAGAAAAGAAAAAGAAAGCCCTAGGCCCATATGAGAAACATGAATCCCCTAGTGACTCAGAATGATTCAACCTGAGTCATCAGAAAAATAAATTCTATTTCATTTCTGGCCCTAATTCACTGAGCTGACTAACACAAAATTTTTTATCTGGAATAAGATTACAATTGCATTGCAGAGTTTATACATGTCATCAAACTACCAAGTATATTTATAGAGACAAAAAAAAAATTAAGCCATTCCTTAGGAAAATTTGTCTTTGGCTGCCATTTGGCTCTTTTGGCAATTTTTTGTCTCAAGATGTACCAGAGGATCCATGTTCAGTTAGTAGTCAAGTTTAGACGGTTTAATAAGAACCTATAACAATTATCAACTTTTCGGTCTTAGAAATCCATCCCACTCCTAAAAATGATTGAGGACTCCTAAAAGCTTGTGCTTATGTAGGCAGTTATCCATTAAATTAAAACTAAGAAATATGTAAGATATTTAATTCATCTAAAAATAGAAGTAAACCTATGACTATAAAGACAAAAAAAGAAACATTCCAAAACCAAAAAAAGTAGCAAGAAGAGCAGCAATGTTTTACATTTTTTAGTATCTATTTAATCTGGCTTAGAAAACAGCTATATTCTCATTCTTCTATACAGATATAGGAAAAAAAAAATGCAGCTCTCAAACAGGTATGTGGTTGGAAAAAAGAATTTTTTTGCCAGTACTGGGGTTTGAACTTGGGGGTTCACACTTGCTAGTCAGGTACTCTATCATCTGACACTCTGCTAGTCTTTTTTTTCCTATTTGTTGGTTATTTTCAAGATAGGGTCTTGAAAACTATTTGCCTGGGCTGGCTTCGAACCATGATCCTCCTGGATCTCTGCTTCCTGAGTAAGCAGGATTATAGGCCTGAGCCATCAGCTGAGTGGAAAAGAAAATATTTTAATAGCCTTTTTAGATAACTGTAGGTATATACTACACTAAAATGCAATATTTGGTAGTTACTTAAAATTCAGTTAGTTGGCTAGAGGAGCAGCTACATGGTGAGCCCTTGCCTAGCATAAGGAAGGCCCTGGACTCAATTCCCAACACCAGAGAAAAAAATGCAGTGGTAAAGCATTTGCCTAGCATGCACAAGACCCCAGGTTTGAATCCTAGCACTCAAGAAAAAAAAGTTAGTAATGTGGAATCTGAAGCCATATAAATAAACTTTTCTTATTCTGTCCATTAACATTCACTAAAATATTCTACACTTTGAAAGAAAGCTTTAACCATCTATGCTCCTTTAACATCATAAGGAAAATATCAACTTACTGCGCATTACACAGTGTTTTCAAGTAAAAAATGGTATTCCATGAAAAAATAAAGTAGCTAAACTAAAATGATCACACAGTGCTCCCCTCAAGCCAACCTCATACTTGGGCACACAGCAGATAAAACAGAAGAAACTTTTTCACACTTCCCATTTTGTCACATGGAAGGTTTAAAATAGGGTACCCTCAAAGGCAGAGATTTAGTAAAATTAGTCATTGACCCCTTCGGGAAGGGCATCATTAAGTGAAACCTGTGTTTTGTTTTGTTTGGGGTTTTTGGCATTCTTTTAAAAATGTCATTGTGTAGTGGTTCAATGACTATGAGTACAATTTGGTGCCAAGGCCTTGAGTCATCAAGTTTACATTTACTCTTCACTATCAGTGAAAAAAAAAAAAGCCAACAACTTGTTAACATTATTGTGAAAACAATACTAACTGAAAGGGTCTTAGGGAATGCAGGAGCCTGCAGACCTTTCTGAAAACTATTACTATACAAGATGCTGCCTCTTCTGGAGGTACTTCTTTTAAATGTACATCTTAAAAACTGATAAGCTTTCAAGATCCAATGGAGTGATCCTTTAAGAGTAGAATTACTTGCCTACAATGTTCAAGGACCTGGGTTTGATCCCTTGTTGTCCTCAGCACCACGAACAGATAGAATTTCAATCATGAGATAACACTCAAATGAGGCATTTTTGACACACTATTCATTGAACAGTACACAAAGAAAGAAAGAAATCACTAAAGTTTTATATCAGTAGAGGATCAATCTGCCCTCTCCCAAGTTCTGCTTAAGGAAGCCAGCAAAAAAGGCTTAGCAATACTTTTCTCTGGACCATACATTAGGGCTAGGCAATATGAAAATAAGAGACTTTCAAAGACATAATCCTTTTCTAAACTTTTTTCCTATGCCTAATTAAGAATTATTCAAAGTAACAAATAATCAAATTCTTAATAATAAGCTAAAAAACAAAAAAATACTCTCCCCTACTCATAGTCTCATTGTGGAGCTCAGAAAACATCATAGATGTCCCCTCATCTAATAATTTTTACAGGTTTCCAAAGATATCCACGCTAGATGATGAAAAAATGTAGTACTTTGGAGAGTGATGTGGTTCATAAGATAAAACAAGTGAACATTCCTCAACTAATGGAGAGAAACTCACCTTGAATTTTTTACTTGGGTTTATAAAACTACTAGCTAAAGTATACTGGTCATTGCTCTGAGTGAGTACTTTGTTGGCATTATCTCCTTTATTCTTTACAATGATGGAAAAGAGATAGCATTAGTTCTATTTCCAAGGTGAGAAAACTCAGGCTTTGAGAAGCTAAAGCTGCTGAACAAAATCACATAGCTAGTACAAAGCAGGGCTGGACAGACAGAAGCCAAGTCCGTCTGATCCTAATCTAAATAAAAACAACAGGGTTGGATAATAGGGATAGGGACAAGGAGAATCATACTGTGCTCTTATGCCCGGTACCATTGTGGCTCCCTCCCAGAGTTGCTGATCACTGACGTGGACAACTTTGAAGATCCATACAAAGTGTGCTATTTTACAGGTCTCATTTTACCAAAATGAAAATTTTTAGAAACATTAACTTCCATTAGATCCAAACTTGGCAGTGTCAACTCCCATAATACCACATCACTAAATTGGAGTTTTAAGTGTTTTCTATTGAAACACAGCATACAATTACTTTGTTAGAACATACTTGCGTGACTTTACTTCCTCCAATTCTTTTGTGAGTTTCTCATTTTTTTCTTGGGCCTCATGTAACCGGCGCTTCAGATCACCAATTTCCTCTTGGGCTTCAGATTTAATGTCATTTGCAATGACTACTGCAGTCTGTAGATCAGCTTGAAACTGCCGCCATTCTGCAGATTCTTCCTATTTAAAAAACTAAATGTTTATTTCTAAAAAAGAACAATAAAGATTTAAAAACAATAAAACTTGTTTATGATTAGGTTATAATGCACTGTGTTCCCAAATGATATTTTTCTTTTAATCCCAGAGGACTGCTATTACCTATTTCTAACAATACAACTATTATTAGTGAACTTATTCTGAATGAAGGAAAGATTTTCCAGCTGATCTGCTTACTGAGCCATCAAGCACTCAGAGTGCTCAATAAATATTAATGAGAATAACATCCAAGCATCCCTTCCTCATGCAAGTTTCAAAATAAGTCTTATAAAAATAAGTATCATCCAAAATTTAGAGCTCTACCTCTGGAAAGCTCAAGAAGGTATATAAATGGTATGTGAACCATACAGTAAAAAACTATAAATATCCTGACATCAAAAGCAGGAAAAAAAAATCAAAAGTAAAGAAGAGGAAGAGGAAGCCAGAAGAAAAACACTGAACTCAATATAGGCAGACAAAATTATACAAAGAGGCAGTAAGGAACTGTATGGTCTATTGCTTCCCACAATGAGGGAGGATGCGGTGTAAGTGGGTGGGGAAGTCTCTCCAGAGCCTCACCTCCACCAGAGCCACAGCTGGGCCACACCTCAGTTCTCTCACCCTCAAAGCAATTTTCTGACAGCTTGAAGGCAGCCTGCATAAAACGTGGCACAACTGAAACTCTGATTAGTATCTATGCTGATCAACTCCATAGGATAAAGAAAACTAGGAGGTAGAGATCAGAAGGATAGTGGTTCGAAGCCAGCCTGGGCAAATAGTTCATGAGACCCTATCTCAAAAAACCCTTCACAAAAATAAGGCTGGTGGAGTGACTCAAGGTGAAGGCCCTGAGTTCGAGCCTCAGTACTACAAAAAAAAGTCACACAAAAACAGCCTACTTTGGGACAATTTATAATTAAAAGCAAATCAACTTTCTTTCCAAAATGTAACAGGTTTCCTAAATCTGTCTTCCTCAAATTATTACCCATAAATTACTAGTAAATTCTTCTGTCCCAAATGTAGCACCAGTCCCAATTTGAAATGATGGCATTTGCTTTCTGCCCAAAGCCCAAAGTAGCCAATACCACCACTGTATTTAAAGCTTAAGGTGAATGACATGGTCAATGAGCACTCCTCAAATTTCAGAAAATGATGCTGTCTAAGATAATACATGAAGATTTATCCTACCCGAAGTCTCCTATGTAGTGTCTTGATTTCTCTTTCCATGTCATGCTTTTGGTCCTGGAGTTTTTTAACTGTATCTAAAAAGACAACCAAAATTGAAATATTCTTAGAGCTATATTCAAAAGGAATAATATAAATACTTAATACTTAAATATGACATCCAAAAAAATTATCCCTACTAAACACTTTTATTTTTAATTCAAAACATTAAAAGCAAAAAAGAATGCTCAATCCAAGTATTCGCCAATATTACTTTCTAAGGAAATTATCAAGTTAAAATTATTATTTCTGGATCACTTCCTTCCTAAGAGTCTTAATTCTGCAACAAAAAGTTTACTGAAGTCAATTGTTAGAAATATGCACATTGTTGGCAAAAAACCAATCAAAACAACAATGACTGTTATAAAAATGTGAACTTTTAATTATGAGGGCTAATCTGAAGTATCTATGCAAGCATAACTTCCTTTACAGACTGGAATAAATTCAAGACAAGTGAATTAGCAGAATTAATTATACAATTAATTATATAATACCCAGCAAGCTGCCATTTAAATTAACTCTGTGGAATGGTAACAGTAAATGTAAAGGGAAGTTACAGTCTATTTGGAGGGAGGTCTGGTCTAAAACCTATGCAAAGAGAGAAATGCCTTAGGAGAGCCCATGCTATAACTGCCCTTCTGTAATCTGTCACAACAATCATTTTTTGGTTAATCACCAGAAAAGGCACATATATATATATATAATAATAAATTATATATCTTCCAAAGCTGGACAAAATGAGATAAAATGGGAGGGAGGGAGTGAAAGATGACAGGACAATTTTGGTAGCCAGTAGTTAATATCCTCCCACTCTTTGCTCAATTTTTTTTTAAAACAAAATCAGGGTCCACAAAATAAAAAAGGTTCAAAACTTATTCATTGATTCAACACACATTTTGTAAGTACCAACTCTGTAACCAGGCTTTTTTCTAGGTGCTAATGACATAAAGAAAAAGAAAATAAATAGATCCCCCAGCCCCCTTAAGAGACAGAAAGGCCACTACTATGTTGAGCTAGCAAAGGAGAATGATTTTATATGCAAGGGATTAAATTTTAAAAGTCTCTCTTCATGGGCTGGTAATATGGCTCCAATAGTAGAGCGCCTGCCTAGTAAGCGTGAAGCCCTGAGTTTAATCCCCCAGTACCACAAAGTTTAATGTACAAGCTTCTTCAAACCTCGTTTAACCTAGAAACGGAGAATCAAATGGGCCATCCAATCTGGTTAAGGGCAAAATGGATACCAAACTGATGCACACATCTATTACCCTGTTTTTTGTCACTACAGGCAATAATGGCTCTGAAACCAGCAAGGGCACTTGGCTCCTTATAATCTCACACATTGAAAAATTCAGGGTTTGGATGATATTATCAGACATAAAAGAGTAAAGACAGAAGCTAAAACCAGAAGTTATGCTTTTCATTTATACTGTCTCCATTTATGTGCAAGAAATATTTTATAATTAAAACAGGCAAGCAAACAAAAAAAATTTATGAGTATAATTTTGCTTGAAATTTGCTAAAAATTGTTTTCCTTTTTTTCTGGCCAATAAAGGACACATCTATTTATCTTTAGACATAATTTACAACACAAATGATAGCAAATCTTACTATAACTTACTTTTAACAACTGGCACTTTGATTCTCAGGTATCATTTTAAGCAACATCTTCAATCATAAAATTCCAAATTTCATTCATTTCTTTTATTCTTACCTTTTCTCTTTACCAGCCTCTCATGGCCAAAGAATTCACGCAATCACTATACTTACAAGGACATTTTTTGGCTGCTAGTGCTACACATTTATTGTCATATCTTATCACTATTACTTTTAAATAGAAGGAAAGCTGGCAGCCACTAGACATACTTAAACAAAATAAAGTACACTAAAAGTGTCTATAGGGAATTTGATTTAAATTTTAGCATCATGTCTGTATTTTCTCTTGGAAATGTAAAGTATTAAAAATGACAACATACTTTTCCTCCCTGGAAACAAAGGAGTTTGTACTTAAGTTCTTATTTGAAGACTAGTTAGCAAAACTGCCATTTAGCATGATTATCAATCACACAAGAAGGAGGCATTACTGCAACTTGGGAATCTCTAAACCCGGTTTACTGCCTCTTCAGTTTCCCTGGAGTGAGGCACACTGCCACCTGCTGTCTTCAAATAAAATTATATCAAAGAACAGAACTACTCTATCTTCTTGTTTTTTAACTACAATTATGTCTTTAAACAATGCTATTTTTATTCTGGGAGTCGGATAATTTGCTATTCTCATTATTATTAGACTAACTTTGTTTTAAATAGCTCTGGGTACTACCCTATCAGCTTAATAATCTTTTTACCATGAAGGACCTGCAGTCCCTGACAAATCAAGAATAATCCACACTGGCTCCAGCTATTTGCCCATCATGCAGATGTTAGTAGGCAGCTACCAACCTGTAACTCCTAGGGAATAAAATAATCAAATTCCGTAACAACTTTTCCTGACCTCCAAATGCCCAGAAAACTCTCAGGGTACTGGCGCCAGTGCTTACAGAGGCTTGCACTTTCCACTGAACTCCACATGTGATTTTTCAGAGGAAAGGAAAAGGTTAAGAGTAAATAATCTGTTCAAAAAATTAAAAAAAGATAGGCAGAGTGAGCAATGTGTGCAGACACTGGGCCATAGCTTTATCTCTAATCCAGAATTGGAGAGACAAAAGAAAAGAAGACACAGATCAGTAAATGAACCATATGCTATTTTTATTTTACTCATCTTTATTTTTCCCCCAAAAAAGAGGGTGCAACTTTTTTTCCCTGATTCTAAAAGTAATGTATGCTCACAATAAAAAGTCTGGAAAACAGAAGAATAACAAAAATAAGATTACCCATTATTTGCATTGGACACATATCCTTCCAGACTTCTTATGTATATGTATTTGTTTTGATTTTTGGTTTTGGTTTCTTTTCATTGAGACTTACTAAGTTGCCCAGACTGGACTCAAATTCCTGGGCTCAAATGATCCTCCCACTTCAGCTATACAGCTAGTATTAAAAAAAAGAAAAAGAAAAAGAAAAATGAGATTATACCACTTACACTGCTTCATAAACCTTTCTACTTAGGAGCAGATAATGGACACTGTTATCCAGATTTGCAGTACCATCTGGATGGCCAGAGAGTATTTCATCTCATCAACTGAACATATTATGATTTGTTCTAGAAATCTCCTATTAACAGCCAGTTAAAATGGCTTCAACTTTTTTATTATAAATACAACAAATGTCTTCACGCAACTCTTCAACTATTACTTCAAAAATATTTCAACAAATAGACGTGTAGAAGGATCATTTGAAACTATCAACAGGACCAGAGTCAGTGAGTGCATTAGAAGGCTCAAATACACAGAATTTTATTTATTTATTTATTGTGTATGTGTGTGTGGTACTGGGGCTTGAACTCAGGGCCTTCACCTTGAGCCATTCCACCAGCCATTTTCTGTGATGGGTGTTTTCAAAATGGGGTCTCATAAACTATTTGCCCAGGCTGGCTTCGAACCACAATCCTTCTGATATCTCCCTACTGAGTAGCTAGGATTACAGGTGTGAGCCACCAGTGCCTGGCAGAATTTTTTTTTTTTTTTGAGAAGTTACCAAGATATTTACTGTCTTATAGAATATACTGAAATCACCATTTTCAAAGGAACGTTATTATGTTCCATTTCAGTGTTTAAAACTTTTAGTCATTTTGAATTACAAAATACCTATGGCTGGTTTTATAAAAAGCACACACGACTGGCTTTATTTCATCTTACAGCAAACACACACAAATCTGCCTCCTTCATTTTCATTGGCAGATGGCAACCAAAGAAGGAATGCACTGTGCACATGGGTTATTAGCTAGATCACAATTGTTGAAAACAAGTAGTTTCCAAATTTTATGGTAACAAGCAATTCTGCAGCAAGCAGCTATACCTACGTATACATTTGCAAACTTGGAAGACTTTCTGAAGGACAGGTTTCTGGAAGTAGATGGCTAAGTCAGTGTCGTACTCTTTTGTTTGAACTCATGGCCTCCACCAGCCCTTTTATTATGATGGGTGTTTTCGAGATAGGGTCTCACAAACTATTTGCCTGGGCTGGCTTTGAACCACAATCTTCCTGATTTCTGCCTCCTGAGTCACTAGGATTACAGGGCTGGCAGTGTTGTGCTCTTAAAATTTTATTAGTTCTCTAAAAATGATGTGGTAATCATACCAGCACCACACAGCATGGACCTGGCCTTTGGTGTTTGTCACTAGTTCCTGGATTTAACATCTAAGCTACAAAGATTTGATGCAAAAACTCATGTGCAACTTCCAGTTCAAGATGATGGCCTGAAATCACACATATATGCTTCTTTTCCCTCCTAAAGTCCTACTGACACAACAGAAGAAATATATGAATTATAATGAACCTAAAGCTGAAATAGAAAACAGGGGAGGATCCCATCAGTACATCAATGATTGAATAATTTCTGGAATAAAGAAAGCATATGGGATATGGAGATATCAAACAGAATAGAAAAACTATCATCCAGGAAAACAATGAAACTCTAAGTAATGATGTTCTCACAAACTTTAGGGAGAGGGGAACAACTATAATCACCATTCCGGGATCATGGAGATGAGAAGGATAGAAGGCTGTGGTGCTGAAGGAGTACCAGAACCCACATACCACCCCGTCACCATAGAGTGCTAGCTTATTTGCTCTCAGCCTATTGCTGGGATCCAACTCTTCTCTAAATACAGGAATGGAACACAGAGCCAGAGCCCCTAGCATGACTTTGGTGTCAGGAAGAGAAATGAACTAGTACCTGAAAACTGAAGGCTCCCATGTGGCCCTGAAGAGAAAACCATACAAAGAGAAAGACAGTTTGGCCAAGCACTGAAACAAATCTACTACCCAGTGCCTTGGTTGGAGCACATGTTTCTGTTGTGTGTTCAAAGGGGTGCCCCAGTAGGTGTGTGTCAGCAGCAGACCTTTAACCAGCTGCTGTGCTAGGGCAAGAGGCCAGGTCTACACAGGGTGGTGCTAATATGATCTGGGAGCCTCTTGGGACTCCAAGTACAGGTATTGTTCTGTCTGGTATTAACTTACGGGTCATTAAAGCTCATTTTCTTCAACATTTTTATTCCCTATTCCTCAAACTAGAAAATATCTTCTGATGTATTGTCCAGTTCACTGGCTCCTTTTTATATTTAATTTGATGTTTAAATGATTCAGTAAATAATTGTCATATTGGATGTTAAATTTTTCAAGCCTAGAATTCCTATTTAGTTCTTTTTATTTCTCCGCTGAGATTTGCCATTTGTTCATTCATTCTGAGCATTTTTTTTTTTTGTAGTATGGGGCTTGAACTTAAGCCCTACACCTTGAGCCACTCCACCAGCCCTTTTTTGTGAAGGACTTTTTTGATAGTGTCTCACAAACTATTTTCCCAGCTGGCTTTGAACCGTCATTCTCCTGATCTCTGCCTCTTGAGTGACTAGGATTACAGGTGTGAGCCACCAGCGCCCAGCTCCACATTCTTGAGTACAAAAACTGCTTTAAAATACTGTCCACTAGGCCAGACATGGTGGTACATACCCGTAATCCTAGTTATTCAGGAGGCAAAGACTGGGAGGATCACAATTTGAGGCCAGTCCAGGAAGAAAGTTAGCACAATCCTATCTCAAAAACTAATTCCAACTACATGGGAGGCAAAGGTAAGAGAATCACAATTCAAGGCCAGTCCAGGCAAAGCTAACATAAGATTCTACCAGAAAAAAAAAAAAAAAGGAAAAATAAAATTATTAGCAAAAAGACTGGAGATGTGGTTCAAGTGGTAGAGTACTTTCTTCCCTCTCATCAAGTTCCTACAACAAAGTGCTGACGTAACATCTATCCCAAATGCTAACATTTTCAAGGGAAACAATTAATTCCCATAGAGATCCGACAAGTAAGCATAAAGTGTGAATTCTTTTGGATCCTGATTCTTATTTTTAAAAATAATAAAGGTAGAACTGGGGGTGTGGTTGAAGTGGTAGATAGCGTATTTGCCTAGCATGCAAGAGGTCCTGGGTTCAATAAGGAACCCAGAAAAAAAAATTAAAATAATTTTTAAATAAATAAAACTATAAAAAAGACATTGTGAGGACAGCAGGAGAAATTGAAATAGGGACTATTCGATAACACTAGGGAACAAGGACTAATTTTACTACATTCAATAACAGTACTGTGGTTAAGAAGACAACTTTTTTCAGGAGCTACATGTTGAAATATTTAGGGGTTAAGTGCATTAACATCTACAATTTATTGTCAGTTAAATACATATACACACGGCAAACAATGTAAAATGTTAATAATTATCAAATACAGGCAGTGGGTAATAACCATATTATTCTGTCAATATTTGTGCATATTTGAACATTCCATCTCAAAAAATGGGGAAGAGAAGCTAAGTAGCTAAAATCTTTATTCAATATTTTCAGTCATTTCCAATTAAAATCCATAGAATTGCGGGGGAGGGGGTGTTTTTCATTTTGTTTTGTTTTGTTTTTAGCAGTTCGGGGACTTAACTCAGAGCTTCACACTTGTTAGGCAGGTGTTCTACCGCTTCAGCCCTGCCTACAGCTCTTCTTGCTCTGGTTATAGGGTATTGCTTTTACCCTAGGCCAACCTAGACTAAGATTCTTCTATTTTACGCTTCCTACTATAGCTGGGATAACAGGCACACACTACCACATCCAGCTTTTTTCCACTGAGATGGGAGTCTCTCATTTTTTTTTCCCCCCAAGCTGGCCTGGAACTGTGACTGACCCTCCCAATTTCATCATCCCAAGTAGCTAGGATTACACGCATAAACCATTGGCTCTCAGCTTAAAATTCACATGTTAATGTGATAATATGTAAAGTTTTGACCTTGATCATCTGACATTTTTCTAGCTACTACCCCAATTACCACAAGGTGTCACTCTTCCCACATTAAAAACCTAGACTACACGAGAAGATGGTATTAGTACCAGTACACTGAACTTCCAAGTTTACCTAAAAAGTAGAACCTCTTACACACAGGAAATAGAATTATATAAATCTTCTCAATTCAAAATACAAACTTAATGTAAGAAGCGTTTAATTCACTGACTATACCACGTTCTCAGAAAGAAAGTTCCACAGCTGGCTACTTCAGTACACAAAGTCCTCAGAATGTTCCAAAAACCTTGTGGGTCACTCTACAGACAGTGGGCCATCTAGCCAAAGCTCAGAACTGCCACAAGATATACTGAGGGTTTACCACAAATGACCCACTCTGCCTTGGCAATAATTCAGATTTCTCCACCTATGCATCCATAGTACATGGGATGTGGCTCAAGGCCAATTTCCCATACTGTCAAGTAGTAACAAAATGGTAGAGATCAAATGAGCAGCAGGGTACAAAAAAAGTTTTAAAAGCTATAACTAATGCATCAAAAAAGATGATCCCCATTCTCCTTGTCAGTTCCCAGCTCAACAATATACAAATATATTACAACTTAAAATTTGTTAACATTTGACAAATCTCAAATAAGTACAGTTAAGAATTTTTAAAATGCATTGTTTGGAAACAACTTCAAACTAACAAAAAATTGCAAAAATAGTACAAGAACACCCATATGCTCACTTTCTCAGATTTGCTCATTGTTAAAAATGTATCTATTTGTTTCACCAACTGCCATTTATTTAATTCCCTACCCATTAATCTCTCATTTTTTTCTGGAACCATTTGATGATATGTATCATGGCCCATTACCCAAAAATATTCAAGTGTGTGGGTTACTAACAGCAGGGATATTTTCTTACATAAACACATAAACACAGTAAAATCATCGAGTTCACAAATTTATGATATGATACCTAGTAAATATGTTACCTAGTAGGTTACTAAGGTAATCTATTGCTCACAACCCAATTTTGTGATAATGACCTTTACAGTGTTTTCCCCCTACAATACTAGACCTATCTAGACACAAGTTTACATTTAATTATCATATCTCCTTAGCCTTCTAAAATCTGGAACATTTCCATAGCCTTTGTCTTTTATGACATTAGCATATTCAAGGGCTACAGCACCCACAACACCTCCGCTTTTAAAACATTCTTCATTTTTTGTCTACCTAACGTTTCTGTTTGTCTAATGTTTCTCTGTGATTAAGGTATACTTCAGAACACAGCCTCTCCAGTACTGCGCACAGTATCTATATACCTGTCGTTCACTCAAGCACCCAAAGTATTGTTCAATTTTTCCACTGCATAGTAAGTTTTTGTTTTGTTTGCCTTTTTCCTCACTTGCAACTAATAATTAGTTCACTGGAAATATTTTAAGTTCATGAAAGTATCTAGTTTTTCATCAAAATTTCTACAGAAATGCTTTGTACCATTTTTGTAATTTCCTTACAAGCCTAAAATAATTAGAAAATAAAAAGATTTTAAAAAAGAAAGAAACTTGAAACTTGAGTTTCAACTCCATCATTATTATAAAATCTTCAGGGTAATAAGGGAAATCAGAGCTAAACAAAAACCCACAGGATTGGGCTGGTGGATGGCCCAAGTGGCAGAGTGCTTGCCTAGCAAGCGTGAAGTCCTGAGTTCAAACCCCAGGACTGCCAAACACAAAACAAAAAACAAAAGCCTGTAGGATCAATATTTTTCTGTCTCAGTATACTTGCAATCATAAGTAAATAATAAATGGATTTTCTTAAGGTCTAGCTTTTCATTTAAATTTTGCTTAATTAAGTACAATTTTAAAGTAATGCTTCTACTCAATAGTTCTTCGGAACAAAATATAGCAATCCTAAGACTATTAACTAATATATGAATTATACTTTTAACATATGCGTATTTCTGCAAGCCAGCTGTGCTACTGCCTCTGGGCTATGTGCCAGTCATAATTATTAATTTTTATTACTAAATGTAAATATATTTTAAAAGATACAACAAAAAGAAATGAAAAACTCTCTCATCACTTACTCTCTAAATCAGAAATGATGAGGTTGTCATGAAGTTTCACAGCTCGATGTTGTTCCACTTCGTCTTCAAGTTCAAAGATGGTTTCTTTCATGTCACTCCTTTCTGTCTCTTTTTCCTCCAACTCTGATCTTAATTTTTCTAATGTCATATTCAAATCTTCAATTTGTTTCTTAGCTTCTTCTTGGAAAGCTCGGTATTCATCTTCCACCTATATAAAATTCATTGCAGATTTAGAAAGTGAGAGTTGTTCTAAGATAAATTGAGCTACATACTATTTCAAGTGGAAGATATGAGCGAGTAGCTACACGTGAACTAAAAAACCCCATGTAAGACCTTTTTAAAAAAATACGAAATGGTATTCTACATGAATACAAGATTTTATGTAGCTGGACACCAGGGGCTCACACTTGTAATCCTAACTTCTCAGGAGGCAGAGATCAAGAGGATTGCAATTCGAACCCCAACCCTGACAAATAGGAGTAGACCCTATCTTGAAAATACCCAACACAAAAAAGGGCTGGCAGAGTGGTTCAAGTGGTAGAAAACCTGCCTAGAAAGCATGAGGCCCTAAGTTCAAACCTCAGTACCACCAAAAAAATTTTTTTACATAATACACTTCAGCATAAACTTTGCTGTTTTACTAACTGAAATTATACTGATGTATAATTTCACTGAACTTAACCAATGTTTTTAGTTTAGTTTAAAAACATGCATTTGATTAATTTATTAGCATGCTTTCCTACAAAAATGATGTGTTCTAACAGTTTCAGTATCAAATAGAATATGGAACTACAAAACATTTTCAAATATTTTGCTAAAATATTAGTTGATAGTGCCTCCCCTCTACATGCCTGCTCCAAGAAATAAAACACACCTCCTGAACTGTATCTCTACAAGTCATCAGTTATCCAAGTTTAGCAACACATACTAGTATCTCTCCCTTTAAAAATCAATGCCCTAGAGTCAGGCATGGTTAAGGCACACCTGTAATCCAAGCACTCAGGAGACTGAGGCAAAAGAATCAGGAGTTTGAGGCCAGCCTAGACTATATGGCAATACCCTATCTCAAAAAGAAAAAAAAAAAAATCATTGTCCTGAAACAAAATATAAAATGCGACATAGAATAACAACGTAACTCATGCAAAACACACACACACACACACACACACACACACACACACACACACACACACAAAAACACTTCATCAGCAACCACACAAGATACAGAGCCCTGGCCAGAACACCAGCACCCCAGGTTGGCAGTTCTGACTCCCCGCTATTACACTGCACGCCTATGAAACAAAATGGCTGGAAGGATAATCTCTAATGCCTCTCCCAGCAATAAATCCTAGGTCTCCAAGAAACAGGAGCCCCTAAATTCTAAAACTGTTTAAGTCACAACAAAATTCTATTTGAAAAACTATAATTACAGCAGGACAAGAGGTAGTAGGCATTGCTGATCATATAGACTGAAATACTAGCTCTGCATTTATCTTATGCTACGGTATGTTAGAGCCAAGAATATAAAATTTCACATCATGTCAGAAAGACATAACCAGAACTAGGCACAAATTCAGATATTCATTTTAACTCTAGCTCTGTCCTCTCACAAGCAAAAGAACAGTAATGAAATGCAAGTGAGTTGAAGCAGCACTGTTATAAGAATACTTCTCTTTTCTAATAAAAGAAACCCATTCTCCAGATTTAAAAAATGCTACCCTAAATAAGAGCCAATAACACATTAAACAAGTGTTCCTGGCTCTCAATGTAAGCACACTGTGCATGGCAGCTACAAAATGTTGAACCAGAACATATTTTTTTTACCTATTTAAATAATACCTTAGCAATGGTGTCCTGCAATCGATTGGCATCATTTCGGGTATGAGCCAGATCTTCCTGCAGGCTACTAGCCAAAGTCTCTGCTTTTTCTTTGTCCAGCCTAACACTCTCCAGGAGATCCTGAATATCAGATTTGTCTCCAGAGTTATGGATAGAATATAGTTCGGCCACTTTCTGCTTTTCATTCTCCAGCTGGGACTTCAAGCGATTCAACTCTATCTGGTCACTGGCCACCGTGGCTTTGTACTCTTCCAACGTGGCTGCCAGGGCTGCTTTGCCCTTCTGCTCAGACTCAATGATTCGCTCCATGTGGTGACTGCGTTCTTTGAGCGCACCTATCATTTCCTGAGCTTCCTTGTTGTCTTGTTCTGCCATTTTCAAAGTATTGCTTAAGTGCTGCTGGACACCAAGAAGCTGCTCTCGCTCAAAACGGGCATTCTCAGCTAAGTCCATGTACCGTTGTTCTAATTCCATGTAGCGTCCACTTTTTACATCTTCATCTATGACATAAGAAATATGATGTTCATCTAGAAGGGAACGGAAATATTCAATCTGTTGACTAAAGTGTTCCAACTTATCACTTTGCTGACACAAGGACTCCATAAGAATGACTTTCTCCTCTCCAAGCCTTTCATTTTCACTGTTCAGTTCTTGGGTAATCTGCTGTAAATCAGCTAGCTCTTGCAGGGTTGCCTGAAGTTCCTCACTTGTGCTGTGCTGGTTCTCTTCCATCTGGTGAATCCGTTCTGTCAAGCAAGCCACAGACACTTCACTTGCATTCCCACTGCTCCCCTTGCGAGAGCGCTCTATGCTTGGGATGCCCTCTGACTCAGAAGATGATGGTGCATCTAGGGCATCATCACTGGACGTGAGGGGCTGGTATACCTCACTGCACTCGCTGTCTAGGTTATCCATAGAGTTACTGTGCTGGTGGTCCATGAGTGTATTTTCATCCTGACTTAAGAGATCCTCTACTGAGCCAGGGGCAGAGCCCTCCACTGAAGAAGTCAGAGTTCCTCCTCCATCACTTTGGTTACCAGGGGCAATTTCTGGGCTCAGGGACTGATAGCCAAACAGTTTTTCAGAATTGTCCAACCTCTGTTCCAAGGAAAAGCCCAATGCGTTCAACCTGTCCTTTAACATTCTGTTTTCATTTTTCAGCTGGTTGAGTTCTTCACGGATGGCAGTATTCTGTTCCTGCAGCTGCAATAAAGTGGACTCAACATCAGTTGGTTGGTGAACGGCAATGGTTTCCTTCTCCTCAGACTTTTCATCACCCTCAGCGTGATCTTCGTTAATGCCCAGCTGAGCACGCATGTCTCGGAGTTCATTTCTCAAATGCAAAATTTCCACATCTTTGGTTTTTGCCAGTGTGAGGAGGTCTTTCACTTTGGCTTCCAAAGCAGCTTTGTCACTGATCTGATTGTCTGATTTAGACTTGCTCATACGAACATCACATTCTGTAGCAGTGCGACTTCGGGAACGCTTAGCCAATACCACGTCATTAACTCCCGGGCCTGCAGAAGGTAGTTTTTTGCTCTGGTTTAGTCGGGTGCGTTCACGTAATCTTTCTCTAGTAGAACTGGATTCTTTATTACCTGCAGAAGTGCTCCGCTTGGTTGATGAACTTGTGCCTACATGTTTAAAACAATGAATTTAAGGCAAATGTATTAGCAACGAACAGGCATATAGTTCATGGGTCAGGTCTAATGACATGAAAGCTAGATACCTACACACTGATTTGGACCTACCTTAATCTTGCCTTACATTTTGGTTACTTTAACATTCAATTTCTTCAATTCCAAGAGATCATTCATTGTTTAATGAGCAATGAAGAAATTATACAACTAATTTTATACTTTAAAAGGGTAAACTTTATGGACTGTGAATTATATCTCAATAAAGCTATTAAAAAGACATACACATTAACTCAAATCCAAAAGCAGTGCTTGAAATAGTTGGCCAGAGCATAATAATATACAATGAGCTAAGTGAAGATCACTCTAAGATTAGTTTGTCAGGTAGTAAACTAACCGCAGAAATAGAGAGTGAAGGGAGATCACAGGTGAGCAAGAAGGGAAAAACAGCCACAAGACAAAGCAAAACTCTACATTACCTCCACAAAACACAAAAATAATGACCAAAGTAAATTCAAAGAAGTTTTGCATCACAAAATTCCACATAAATAGTAACAAAAATTAAAACAATAACTAACACATACTTAGCACATAATCCATATATACACAGTAGCAATTCACAGCAGGCAAGGGGCTCAGAGGTATAGGGTTTGCTTAGCATGCACAAAGCCCTGGGTTCTATCACCAGCAACACACACACACACACACACACGAGACCTTTATAAAAGCCTCATCAAAATTGTTAAGTAAGATGCTATTATTGTCCCATTTTACAGATAAAGCTAGACACAGAGATGTTAAAGAATATGCTTATACACACAGATAATAAATGGATGAGCCAAGATTCAAACCTAGGCAGTCTGGCTCCAGAATCTGCAACTTAACTAGTAGGCTCTATTGCCTCTCTTAATTAAAAAAAAAAAAGAAATGTGTTAATGTTAAATAATAATGCTTCATTAGCTACATCTTCTGCACAAATTACTTGACCTTCACTGTAAATATTTTAAACCTTTGAAAACTGACATAATCATTTGCAAATATATATATATATTTTTTCATTTAAATATCCACAAACACTTAATACTTTTTACTTTTGAAAAATAAGGCCTAATCCAACCAATGTATTTTTCAAGAACCCACTGGTTCTTTATGTGGTAGGCATCAAGGCTAGAGAGATGACAAATGACTTCTGTGATGTATGAAGATGTTCACTACAGAACAGGTGTAGGGAAGGAGGGAGTTCAGGCTGGCCACAGGACAGATGAAGACAAGGAAGCAGAGTTCACAGAAACTGTAGGAGAATGTTTATATAGAGCCTTGAGAATTAGGCAATACTGAGTTACTGCAAGTCAATAAATGCTCGTAAACAGGGAAGATAAGAAATAGAGCATATTTATGGAAATCAATCTGGAACAACTGAGGAAAAACACAAAGCAGTAGAGAGGGGTTTTGGAAAAGTAAAGCAGTAAAGTTAAGGCGGCCCTACAATCAAGTCGGTGACAGATTTCGAAGGCAGAAAAACAGGATCTGGAGAAATAAGTGAAAATGGAGATTCAAAGAGGAAAAAGACGGTATTACTTCTTCCCGTGACGTTAATTGTCTTCTCCATTTCTACAAAAGATACCATCATCTTTCTTATTTAAACCAAAAACCTTTTCAAAAAAGAGCAGTCTGTGAATGACTGAAAGACAAAAGGAAAGAAGCTCAAAATGAACATAAGGATTGATCATATCCTGAAATGATAAGGAAGATAAAGAAACATGAGGAGAGGAACACAATGAACAGGAAGGTGAGAACATCCCCTCCTGTGATTAATGTGATGACTGAGTAAGCAAAATAATCTGAGATAGAGACAGGTAACCTGGTACACTGAAATCAAACAGCCTTGGAGGAGTCATAAGGAGTGAGTAAAGGTACAGCAAATGAAGTGAAGAATTAAGGTTGCTAATAGGAGATGAACTGTGTCCCCCTGAAATTCATATGTTGAAGCCCTAATGCCCAGAATTTCAGAATGTGAGTGTATTTACAGACAGAGTTATTGAGTTAAAGAGGTAATTAAATCAGAATGGGGTTGTTAGAGTGACCCTAATCCATTATGACTGATGTCCTTATACAAGGAGGACATAATAGCACAGGCAAAGGAATGGTTGTATGGGAACACAGTGAGAAGGCAGCCATCTGCAAGCCAAGGAGAGAAGCCTCAGAAAAACCAAACATGTCCACACCTGATCTTAGACTTAAAAAGACTCCAAAACTGTATGAATTTATCTTGTATCAGCCAGTCTGTGGAATTTTGTTAAGGTGGCCACAGCAGACTAGTACTGATGTGCAAGCCCAAATTAGGGTAACAAATCTGGCCAGGGGATAGCTGAATCATGAGGTCAAGTGGCATCTGTCAACAGGAACCACATGTGTAAACACATGGAATCTCTCCCAGTACAATTTTACAGGCTGAAAATAGGAAGAAATGCAGATAGGAATAGATATTTAATTTCCTCAGTTTCCTTCCTACCATACAAACTACAAAAGTTAAACATGGTAATAACCTCAGGCTTCGGGGTAAAACACTGAAGATTCAATCCTTAATTTACCACCAGGTTTAAACCCAAGGTCTGGTACAAAATGGGTTCCCATAAATATCTACTGAGAAAATGAACGCATGGCCTTTGGCAGAATAGTTAAGCTTAGCTTGAGTATAGCTTTCTGATTTCTAAAATGAAGATAATATGGTCTCTACTTCATAGAGCTACAGTAAGATCAAATAAAAATACCTGTAAAAAGTAAGGAACAAAAATATTCCCTCTTGTTAAAATTAACTGTGGATGGAAAGAGCATCTGCAGAAGGTCAAAGCAGGCAAGGAGACAGTAGGTAAACCTAGGCTAGGAAAGTCTAACACACACAGAACAGAGGCTGAAAGCCTACACCATGATCAAGTCAGGTTTATTCCAGGGATGTAGGGATGGTTCAACACATGCAAATCAATAAATGTAATATCGGACAGAAACAGAAACAATAATAAAAATCACATGGTTATCTCAATAGATGCAGAAAAACCCTTGAACAGATTTAATACCCTTTCTTGATAAACTCTGATGAAACCAGGAATAGAGGAATATGCCTCATCTTAATAAAGGCTATATATGACAAATCTATGGCCAACATTATACTAAATGAGGAAAACTGAAACTATTTCCTCTAAAAGTCAGGAATGAGACATGGGTGTTCACTCTCTCTACTCTTATTCAACATAGTTTTGGAATTCCTAGCTAGAGCAAATATAAGGAAGAAATAAATCAAAGGAATTCAGAAATAAAGGAATTCAAATAGAAAAGGAATTAAGTCAAATTATTGCGATTTACAGATGGCATGGTCTTATACCTAAAGACCCTAAGAACTCCACCAAAAAACTGCTACATATCATAAACATCTTCAGCAAAGTAGCAAGATACAAAATCAATATACAAAAATTATAGCTTTCCTATATACCAACAATGAATACACTGAGAAAGAATTTTGAAAACAATTCCATTTTCAGTGGCCTCAAAAGAATAAAATAAAATCCCTAGGAATAAACTTAACAAAGGAAGTGAAAGATCTCTACAACAAAAACTATAATTCACTAAAGAAAGAAGATACCAGAAGATGGAATGATCTCTCATGCTCATGGATCAACAGAGTTAGTATCATGAAAACGGCTGTAGTACCAAAATCAACCTGTACGTTAAATGCGATTCACATCAATATCCCAATGACATTCCTCACAGAGATTGAAAATTCTACCCTAAAGTCTATATGGAAACATGAAAGAACTCAAATAGCTAAAGCAATACTGAGCAGAAACAACAACTCTAACCTCAAACTACTGAAGAGCCACAGCATAAAAACAGCATGGTACTGGCACAAAAACAGCCACAAAGACCAATGGAGCAGAAAAGAAGATCCAGACATAAATCCATGCAGCTACACCCACCTTAATTTTGACAAATGCAGTAAAAAAGACAGTCTCTTCAACAAATGCTGCTGAGAAAACTGAGTATCTGCATGGAGAAGACTGAAAGTAGATCTCTGTCTTTCACCCTACACAAATATCAATTCAAAGTGGATCAAAGGCTACGATATAAGAGCTAAATCTCTGAAACTACTGCAGGAAAAAGTAGGAAATACACTTGAGCATATCGACATAAGTGGTAACTTCCTAAGTAGAACTCCAGTGACTCAACAAGTAAGAGGAAGGATTGACAAACAGTATTACATGAAACTAAAAAGCTTCTGCACAGCAAAGGAAATGGTCACCAGATCAAAGAGGCAGTCCATAGAATGGGAGAAAATCTCATCAGACAAGGGATTAACAATCAGAATTTACAAGAAGCTCAAAAAACTAAACTCCCAAAGAATCAATGACCAATGAAGAAATGGGCAAATGAACTGAACAAAATTTTCTTGAAAGGTACAAGTAAAAATAGTCAAAACACACAGAAAGAAATGTTCAACATCCCTGGCCATAAAGGAAATGCAAATTAAAACTACATTAAGATTCTACCTCACTCCTGTTAGAATGGCTATAGTATCAAGAACACAAACAACAACAAATGTTGGTGAGGATGCAGGGGAAAAGGAGCCCTCTTATGCCGTTGGTGGGAATATAAATTAGTACAACCACTATGGAAAGTAGTATGGAGGCTCTCAAAAAACTAAAAAAAGAACTAGCGCGTGATCCAGCAATACCACTCCTAGGCACGTATCTGAAGGATTGTAACTCAGGATACAATAAAGGCACTTGCACACCCATGTTTACTGCAGCATTATTTGCAATAGCCAAGCTACGGAAACAGCCCAGCTGGCCCCACAACTGATGAATGGATTAAGAAAATCTGATACATACATGCACACACAAAAAAAACAATTATTCAACCATAAAGAATAAAATTTTGTCATTTGCAGGTAAATGGATGGAAGAACTGAAGAAAATCATGTTAAGTGAAGTAAACCAGGTATAGAAAGACAAAGGTTGCATGTTTTCTCTCATTTGTAGAAGGTAGATACAAAT
The DNA here is from genome assembly GCF_047511655.1 of Castor canadensis. Lineage (NCBI taxonomy): Eukaryota > Metazoa > Chordata > Mammalia > Rodentia > Castoridae > Castor > Castor canadensis. Next base: position 10,517,541 of record NC_133403.1, on the reverse strand, counting down.
AAAAAATAAGTAATATTGAAATACATCACATCTGTATAGGAACAAGATCCAACAAAACGCAATGAAAACTGGGTAGGGGGCAAAGGGTAAGAAAGCATAATAGAGGGGATTAGTCAGATTAAAGTATAATACACTTACAGGTAAAATATCAAGGCAAACTACCCACTAAACAATGAACAGACACTTAAACAATGAAGGATGAGAATGTAAAACAGGTTGTGTTAAGGAGAAGGGGAAAGGAGAAGGTAAATGGAGAGAGTAAAAGAGGGTCAATATGGCTGAGGCACTTTCTATACATGTATGAATATGGAAGTTATTTTAAGAAGGGGTGTGGAGGAAGAGGGAGAATAATGGAGGAGATTAACCAAACCGGGGTACAAATATGCACATACAAAAACATATGTCACAGTGAAACCCACTGTATAAATTAGCACATACTTATAAAAAACATATTAAAAAAAAAAAAAAGGAAACCAGATCAGTTCCATCAGGGCTCTAAGTCCAATGCCATTCACAGTTACATACAGAGGGAAAATTCAATAGTCAAGGACATCACAGAGATGTCGTGATATCAAAATCCACACACTGGGAAATGCTATAGGTCAAGGGCCAATTTCTGTAAAAATTAAACTGCAAGGAAAAAAAGGGAGCACCCCAGAGATTTAAACAGATGACTTAAGAGACAAATCAGCCCATTATTATACATGAACCTTAAATGAATCCTCATCAAACAAAAACTTTTTTTATAAACTTTATTTTACTGAACAATCTACGATTTAAAGAATGATTAATAATTATTTTAAGAATTTATAATAATACTGTGGTTATGTTTTTAGGAAAATCCTTATTTTTCACAGATGATAAAATATTCATGAATGAAATTCTATCATGTCTGAAATATGCTTCAAAAAGGAAGCCAGGATTGCAGTGATAAGGAACTTGCCTACCAATTCTGAAGCCCTGGTTTTAATCCCCAGCGCCACAAAAATACATGGATAGCTAGGATTATAGGCATGGTGGCACATGCCTGTCATCTCAGCATTCAGGAGGCTGAGACAGAAGGATTATGAGTTCAAGGCCAGCTTGAACTACATAGCGAGACCCTATTGCAGAAAACAAAACAACTACAAATAAATAAAATGAGGGAGGAGGATAGATATCCAGAAGCTGGGACTGGCTATGACTTAATAAGGACAATGAGTACAACATGACTACTTTTGTATACATTTGAAATTTTTCTTCTGAAATTTTTCTCTTGAAAATAAAATTTTTTTACAATTAGATAGAACATCCTAAACTCCAATGCACATGCATACAAAAACAAAAGGCAGCTGACTGCATACCTGTGCTAATCTTAGATTTGTTCTCCACAGTGGTCATGGCAGGGACAGATGCTGAAGGTGCTACAGACGGGCAGGTGCTTTTCTTTCCTTTAACACCATTAGTCACTGTTACCCCTCCAGCCATTCCAGCTAAAAGGTCATCACTGCTCTTGGTCTAGAAGTAACAAAAAATAAAAACAAATTAATTAGATGAAGCAAGAATAAGTATTGCAAAACTAAGCAAAACTCTTGACTTATGTACTGAGTTTAAGAGCTCTAAGAAGACTTTCTGACATTTAGTAAGCAGCACACCATACTGTGCTACAGATCCAGAAACAGAATCTCTTTAGGTTTATAAAGAATCACCACCAACGTCTACATGGTTTAAAGGTGCTCACCACTAAGCAGCGTGGTGGCTCACGACTATAATCCTAGCTACTCGGGAGGCAGAGAAAAAAAGGATCAGGGTTTGAGACCCCATCTCAACCAATAAAAAGTTGGGCATGGTGTTCTGCACTTGTCATCCCACCTGTGTGACAAGCTTAAACAGGAGGATTTGAAGTCCAGGTCACCCTGGGCATAAGAGAGCCTTTTTGAAAAAGAGCTAACACAAAAAGGGCTGGAGGTGTGGCTTGAGTGGTAAAGCACCTGTCTAGCAAGCATGAGGTCCTGAGTTCAAACCCCAATACTAACCCCCCCCCAAAAAAAGAATTATATACCCCTTTCTAAAACACAAAAGTCATACACATAATAAAAGATTTTCCGGTGCCTACTATGTGCCCATGAGTGCCAAATTCAGTATGGGATGTGAAAAAGTAAAGACATCCTATTTGTTACTCTTTCATCTAGGACATGACAAATAAGCAGGGATCATCCCAGTGAAACCACATGAGCCATCTGAGAACAGTTCTATGCCGCTACAGGAAGTGCCAACTTGCAATTTCTAGAGAGAAATAATTTTTGACTCTTATTATTGAGAGTCAAATAATCTTCATTGCTCTAAAGTGACTTAATGATGAAGCCAGTATCTAAAAGAAATTATTCTAAAACACATCATTCTTGGCTTATCTAATTCTCTAACAATCAAATTACATCAAAATTGAAAGATTTTTTCCAGGCTTATGTAACAACATATTAATAAAATTATAGAGACTTCATGGTTACAGCAAGGGTTAGTCTGTATCAATGACTGTACCACTTGTGAAGTAGCATTCATAACATTTACCCATATTTTATAAAAATGACTAAAAATAAGATGATTTTCTGGGTTGGAGGTATGGCTCAAGTGGTAGAGCATTTGCCTAGCAAGCAAAGTTTAAAGTCCAGTTTGGCCAAAATAATTGTAAAAATAATAATAGTAATAATAATATGAGCTTCTGGGAAAAAAACTATGAATAATGGGACTGGCTTTAAAATTATTACTTAAAAAAATAATTTAAAAAAATTTAAAATTTTAAATTAAAACTATTTAAAAAAATAGTTTAGTGCCAGGTGCTGGTGGCTTATGCCTATAATCCTAGCTACTTGGGAGGCTGAGATCAGGAGGATCACAGTTCAAGGCCAGTCCAGAAAAACAGTTTGAGAGACCCACACCTACAAATTAACCAGAACAAAATAAACTGGAGGCATGGCTCAAGTGCTAAACTGCTGCTTTGCAAAGCACAAAGCCAAGTTCAAACCTCAGTTCCACCAAGAAAAAAAAAAAAAATGAAATCTGTTTTTACTTCTCCCAAAAATGACAAATACAAGAGTTAAAGAGCCTGTGCAATAAAAGAAAAACTACTTTTTATAAAAGAACCAAAAGTTTTCTTCCTTTAAGATGAAAGCACAAGTTAGCCAATTAATTTATGCTGTCTTCTAGCTGAAGCCATTTTCTCTCTTGATAATCATAATGAATTCATATCTACTAATTAAAAGGTTCACAACTAACTAGTCTCTAAGGTCTCTTCCAGTTCTCAGTGACAGTGACTCCATATGAGATATATATTGTCATCTTTCAATTATGAAAGTTAAAATGTATACTATTATGTAAGTCAGAAGATCTTATTTAAGAGGCAGATGTAGCTCAGCAGTAGTTAGCAAGCCCAAGGTCCTGGGCTTGAGCCCTAGCACCATAATAAAAAGCAAATAAAATAAGGCAGAAAAGGGTTTAGTGTTTTCAAAGATTTAAACAGAACTAAGGCCGGGTACCACAGCTCACATCTATAATCCCAGCTACTCAGGAGGATCATGGCTCAAGGGTAGCCCAGGTAAAAAGTTACCAAGACCCCATCTCAATCAATAAATGGGCATACCCCGTATCCCGAAAAACCCATCACAAAAAAGGGCTGATGGAGTGGCTTAAGGTGTCCCAGTACCACAAAAAAAAAAAAAAAACACCTATATGAAGAAACACTTGATTTGCAGCCAAAGAGCAATACAGAAAACATGGTGTTTTATTTTATCTTCCAGTAAATGGTGCTAGATCAATTGTACATTCACAAAGTGAAAGCAAATGAATATTGAAGTTTATTTCATAATACAAAAAAAGCAAAGGCCAATGTTTCTAACTATGACTCTGAATTCTGAGTCATAAAACAAAAACTTGATCAGTCTGAACACATAAAAACAGAACCTTAACAACAAGATAAATTATTTTAAAAGTTTTTAGTGTTGGGCGTGGTAGTGTACAACTGTAAGCCTACTCAGGAAGTGGAGATCAAGAGGATAAAGATATAGCCCACCTTATCAATAAGCTGGACGTGGTGGGGCATGGGAAAAGCCATAGGTAGGAAGATCACAGCTTGCAGGGCAAAATGCAAGACCCCAGCTGAAAAAAACTAAAGTACTCAGCAAGCATGAGGCTCTGAGTTCAAACCTCAATTAAAAAAAAAAAAGTTCTTAAAATCCTCTGCATGAACCAAACAAAAAACACTATGAAAATCAGGTACTGAGATACCATTTGCTATCTATCAGGATGGCAAAAATGAAAAAGTATGACAATATACTCATTTAGGATTAGGAAGGATCTGGGAAACAAGCATGCTACCAAGCTGCAAGTGGAGACCACCTTGATATAAGTAAGCCTTATGAAAGGAACTGCAATATCTAACAAAGCCACACATTTACCTTTTGCCCAGCAATAACACTTCTAGAGCTTTAACCTAAAGTCACACCTCTAATAATACAAAAATGCATGTACACGAGGTTATTCACTGTGGCACTGTTTTTCACTGCAAAATATTGGTATACCTTAGGTGCCTACATACAGTAAAGTGTTTATACAGTGCCTATACACATTGAAGTATTCACTTTAGTGAACATATTGAAGTACCAAACAACTACAAAAAAAAGCATAAGATTGCTATATACTGGTAAAGAGATTTCTAGAATACATTAAGCGAAAATAGGCAATGTGCAAAAGAATATATCATGACACCCTTTGTATAAGAAAGGAGAAACTCAAAAATGTGAATGTATCTGCACATTTATACAAAAAGAAACACTAGAAGGATAAACAAAAACCAAACTGACCTTCTGGGGATGAATGAGAACAGAGTAAGAAGGAATGGGGGAGGAAAGAGACACTGTCTAAGTATATTTTCCATATGGTTTTGAAACCATGTTAGGGTTTCACATACTCAAAATAAATAAATTAATAAACAAGGGTGTCGATGCCTAAAAACAAGTGGACCTAATTGTATTTCAAATGAATAATATACCCCAAGTATCTTCTGAATAGTTATTTTGACCATAAATCTTCAAAGTGAAGACATAAATGTATAAATGTCCTAAGAATCTAATTATGCAAATATATTGTAAATAAAGAAGCCAGTTTCTCACTGAAGGAAAAACGAATTAAACTATGGCACATGGACAGTCTATTATGAACCCTGTATGTCACTGGAACTAAGTATTGAGTGTGAATGCATACATCTTAATATAGAGAGAAACAAACGCAGCTGTCTGTGATACAGGTGTGTGTGTTTCCAAAAAAATCTCATTTCCAGACCTTGGATTTTAAGTTCTATCCCCCACTGAAAGGTTCCTCATTGAAGAAAAGGTTGATTCTATACCTGGCTAGAAAAATACAAAACTTACTATGCCAGGAATTGAGAAAGTGCTCAAAGAATAAAAGGAACATGTCAGAAGGACACAGGAGCTAGCAGGAAAGGGCTCCCACTAGCCAAATCAGGGACAATGTGAGCAACAGAGTAAATGATGCTAACATTTAGCCTACTGAACTAGGCTGAACCCATATTAACATAAATGAGGGAAAAAGTAGTACCTCTTTCTTAGATTAGAATACCAACTACTATATGTTGAAGGATGGTAATTATAAAATTACCATTTGACAAAAATCATAGTAATAATTGCTTCTAGAAAGAATTATCAAAAAATGCTAAAGCTAGGGTGAAAGTTGGTTTAAAAAAAAAGTCTCAAGGTTATTTCCAACAAGATACTTTTTAGTTACAAAAGAAAATACAGTAACCTGGGAGAGGAAGGGGGCCGGGGGTGGAGGGGGGAGAAATGGCCTTAACAATGTATACACATATGAATAAATGAATAAAGAAAAAAATAAATAAACACATAGACCTAAAAAAAAGAAAATATAGTAACCTGATAAGAAATCTAGCTAACATCATCTAACCAAAGCAAGTAAACATTCCCCTTAACAGAACAAAGCTAAGCCAAATACTTTCAGAAATGCTGTACCAAGAACACACCATTTCTGTGATATTCCTGCCAAAAACAAGGAATCCAAACCTGATCACAGGGGAACATTGCCAAAGTCAAGGAGAATCTAACAAGTAACTGGCATATACTGTACAAATTCCTGAGCTGAGGGACTGTTATGAATTTAAGGAGAACAAAGAACACCTCAACTAAATACAATACATAATCTTAAATTGGATCTTACACCAAAAGTAAAAGGTTTTCTCTTTTGCGATTGTGGATATTAGTGCAACTAGAAAAATTTAATGAAAATCTACACATTAGATACTAGCATTACATCAATGTTAATTTCCTGATTTTGTAATTTTACTATGGTTATAAAAGAAACTGTCCTTTTTTTTGTTGTTGTTTTTGTTGTTGTTTGTGTGTATGTGAGACTGGTATTTGAACCCAAGGCTCTAAGCTTGCAAAGCAGGCACTCTACCACTTTAGCCACACCTCCAGCCCCATCCTTATTTTTCAGTCACTACATACTGAACTATTCAGCAGTACAGGACCATTACACATATAATTTACACTCCAAGGGCTTAAGAAAACTGTATGCGCATGCATGTATATATATATATATATATATATATGCGTATAGAACAGAATGATAAAGCAATCACAATGGAAGGTTCCTGTGCAGAGAATCTTGGTAAAGCATAGACTGGAGAGCTGGGCATGGTGGCACACACCTGTAGTCCCAGTTACTTGAGAGGCAGAAGCAAGAGGATCACTACAGCCCAGGAATTTGGGGCCTGAGCAACAGTGAAGACCTCTAACCTTTTATCACTCTGCCAGTCCTCTGAATCTTTTTTTTTAAATCAAGTAGATATAAAAAAGTACACAATCTCAGTAACAATACAAATGCAAATTAAAGCCGCTGCACGATTCCTCTGCACTGCTGAAGGGCTAAAATGAAAGGAATAACAATGTAAACGCAAGTGAGAACATGCAGAGCCCAGGACTATGAACTGGCAACCACTGAGAAGCAATGTGTCCTATTAAAGTTAAACAGATGCACATACCCCATGACCCAGCAATTTCACTCTGGGTTATACAACCAACAGAAATGATACACTCTTACAATTTAAAAATATGTGTATAAGAACATTTCTGACAATGTTGATCTTAATTTCTTCAAAGTAGAAACTCCCAAAGTCCCTCAACAGTACGAGCAGATAATTGTAGTATATTCATCGGATGGACTACTAATCAGCAACAAAGAGTAAAGAACTGCTATTACATCTAACAATATGGAAAAAGGTCCATGTAAAAACAAGAGTATATGGTTCCATTTATACAAAGATCAAAAACTGGTAAAATTAATCTCTGGTTGTACACATTAGCATGGTAGCTACTTCTGGGGAGGACAGGAAGGGCAGTGATTACCTGGGCCATCAGGGAACCATCTGAGGGGCAGTATAAGCTATTATTTCCTGACCTAGATGGTGGCTGCAGGGTATGTTCACCTTATAGTGATTCACTAAGCTCAGTATCTATGCTCTGTGAACTTCTTTTCATGTATGCTCTACAAGAACAAAGTAAAAAACAACTTTGCACTTTCCAACTTGCCTTTTACACTAAGTTACTTGTAGGCTGGCTGCTATCTTTCCCTATTTCTTTTAATTTTGCTACATGATTCTGTAGATGCATGTGCATTCCACACATAAACTTTTCCCATCAACAACAATCCAAAAACATGAAATTAGGAGTGGGGGTGTGGCTTAAGTGTTAGAGTTCAATTCTAAAGGAAAGGAAGGGGGAGGGGAGGGACGGTGAAGAAGGGAAGGAGAGGGGAGAAGAGAGAGGAGAGGAGAGGAGGGGAGGCAAAGGAAAAGGAGAGAAGGAAAGAAAAGGGGAAAGGAAAGGAAAAAAGAAAGGGAAGGAGAAAGGGAAGGGAAAAGAGGAAAAAGAAAAGAGCATGAAATTGATTTAAAAAAACAGTGTACTTTGTTTTGTTTTTGGTGGTACTGCAGTTTGAACTCAGGGCCTTGTCCTTGCTAGGCAGGTGCTTTACCACTTGAACCATACCCCAGCTCTTTCTGCTTTTGTTATTTTTTTAATAAAGTCTCATTTTTATGCCTGGACCAAAATTCTCCTATTTACACTTTCTTCCTTACTGGGATGACAGGTGCTTACCAATGCGGATTTTTATGGTTGAGATGGGGTCTCACTGTATTTTTTAGCCAAGCTGTCTTGAACCTCTATTCTCTTGATCTCCACCTCCCAAATAGTTAGGGTTACAGGTGTGAGTCACTGTCATCCTGGTCTAGTTTTAATAACTTGCGAAATCTGTCATTTGTTAAAAATATTCCAAATACAGATATTTGAAATACTACAAAGTATTATATACTTCTCAAAATCAAACCTAACTGTCTTAAAGTGTACCTTTACCTCAAATTTTAAGATTAGGTACAGCACCAATGGCTCACAGCTGTAATCCTAGAGGCAGAGATCAGGAGGATCGTGGTTTGAAGCCAGCCAAGGCAAATAGTTTGCGAGACCCTATCTTGGAAAAACCCAACACAAAAAAGAACTGGTGGAGTAGTTGAAGGTGTAAGACCTGAGTTCAAACTCCAGCACCACAAAAAAAATTTAAGATTAGTTTTCAAATTTTACCTTTCAAGTTTCGGAGATGGATTGCTCATACTGTTGACTTTCTTTTTTTTTTTTTGGTGGTACTGGAGATCCAAATCCAGGACCTTGTGAATGCTCAGCAAGCACGCTACCACTAAGCTACCTTGTATTACAAGGTTAAGGCTGCAAAAAGCTATATAAGTACAAATAATCAAGAGTCACCAATTATTTTGACTCTGACTAAAGCATATTAATTCCAAACTAACAATTTTTAGGAAAAAAGTATTCTCCAGTATAATGAAAAAGTATATTGCTTTTATAAGCAGTAATCAGGAACACATGAACAGTAGCAAAGCTCTGGAAGGTGCAGGCATCTAGGGGACCACCTCTACAAGGAAAAGCATCCTCTCTAGTGGCTGTTCACAAAGACCATGCAAAAGCCCAAAAAACAAATGTCACACCTCTTGACAAGAATGGAAACAACCTCCTCAAAACTCACTGCAAACAGCAACAGTGCTTTGTTTGTCATCAAAGCTCCGGTCAGCAGGTAGGTACTCAATCAAAAGGCCCTTCCTTTTCATTCTCAATTAGATCTAGCCTCAAGCAGTATTTGAAATGAGGTTTAAGTGAGAAAATGCACATCTCTATATCCTGTTACTGTAAGAAAGCAACATGAGAATACTGTGAAAGACAGATACAAAGGAATCCACACATGAAAGGGTGAGTATGTGTACATGATTCCAAATAATTAAAAAACAAACACTTCATTCATCTAGGTCCTCATCTATAGTCCTTCATGGTTATGGGGATTTAAGTTATGAAACGTATCATGTACCAAAGAAATAGTCAAATAAGATAACTTAAAAAAATAACACTTAAGATGAAGCAGACTTACAGTTCTTCTTTTTTTTTTTCTTGCAATTCTCGGGACTGAACCTCTGGCTAGGCCAGAGCTCTGTCAGGGAGCTATATCCAACCCCTCAAAAACCCTCTGACACACACACACACACCTCTACTTAAACTTGCCAATGCAGCAAAGCCAAAGGAACAGACAGCAATCACATGCTGGCAAGAGGTGGTGTACAGATTTACTTTACAATGGAAAAGTACTCACTGTTCAAGACCAAGCTACCAGCAACTCCAAATCCATGCCTCAGAAGATCTGACATGCCTGCTCAGTGCACACTCCATAGTAAATCTTCAAAGACACTGTCTGCCACTGACATGGAGGCCACAGAGGAAGGCAGTAGTGTATGTATCAACCTGTTCTTCCAGTCATACAAATAACAGGTCACCCAGTCACACAGGCCTTCCATACTAAAGACAGCCACAGCAACTGAGTAACAAGTTAGGTAAGAAAACGCCACCTGTCTTATATGAAAAAGTGATAGCATGACCACCAAGAAAATACTTCAGGGTACTGATACAGAGTAACGGAAGTAGGGCAAACACCTATTCCTAATACCATCCTCCAGGTCATACGATGATACCTAGTACATCAGGGCTGTAGCAAAGAGAAAACTGGGGGCTTCTCCAAGCCCACAGAATAAGCCAGAGTTTATTGTAAACAACCTCAGAACAGAAAAACCAGCATTTCCTGCTAGATCTTTCAACACATGTAAGAAAATCCTTTACCAGCTATTCTTCTGAGGTGCTTCTTAAAATAATAATTAAGTCACACTCTATCAAGACTCTGTCTGGACAAAAGGCTTCTGAATAGTTTATGTTTCAGGTTGTACTTGCTGTCTTCCTATCAGACTAGCAGAAACCCCATCCTGGATTTCTACACAGAGTCAAAGTTTCTAGTCAAAACATTACAAACAAACAAGTGGAGAACAAAACAAATGAATTCTGAACTGAGAAAGACCAGAAGACTACTGGGTGGATCTCCATGCAATGACATCAGAGTGGACCAACAGAAAAATAACAGACCAATCTTGTCCCTTGGATGGCCCAAACCAATACAGGCACTGAGAACACCCCATGGGAAAATATATATATTCAGGAATCAATCCCCAGGTAGAGAATATTTTGTAACCAAGAAAAATGTGCTAACTAATTGCTCTGTAACAGGCTTTGTGCTATCCATTTTTATATATCCCGTCACTTAGGGGGCTGGAAGTGTGGCTTAAGTGGTAGAGCGCCCGCCTCTATACCCTCATTAAGCATCACCATAGCGCTTTGAAGCAGGTACTGAGATCAGGTCTGTCTGCTCCCAAAGCTCATGGTCTAATTAATTACTATTCTATACAACAACAACAAAGTCTCTAAGAGTGTACTGAAGAGTAATTATTCTCTTACCAAATTAAAATCCTCAATTTAACTAGGATTAATAACAGATCAGCTCTCAGAAAAAGAAGGCCAGGCTCACACCTATAATCCTAGCCTCTGGGGAGTCAGAGATAGGGAAGATTGCACATCAAGGTCAGCCCAGGAGAAAGGTGAGCAAGATTTATCTCAACCAGTATCTGGATGTGGTGGCATGTGCCTGTCATTCCATCTATATGGGAAGCATACATAGGAGGACTGCAGTTTAGGCAAAAACATTAGACCCTATAACACAAAACAATTAAACCAAAAAGTGCTGGGAGCATGACTCAAGTGGTAGAGCACTTGCCTAGCCAAGCATGAGGAACTGAGTTCAACCTCCAGTACTAAGGAAAAAAGAAAGAAAAAAAGAAGTTATGGTATGTAAGGGTGTGTGGTGGAACTAAAAACTCCTGCCTAGGGGTCCTAGGAATGCTATAGCTGGTCATCTTTGAACACTTAGCTAACATGCTCTCTTCACAAATCCTTCCTGGGTTAAAAACAGTATCTTCCTACTTGAAACTGTCCATACTGCTTTCCTGTTCCCCCAGGGCATCTGACATTTTCCATGTGTGTTTCAGTTGTTTGTTTTCACACCTCGCCTCCAGCCTTTACTTCACAAGCCCCCTGAAGGCAGACTCTACCTTTAGTTCACACAAGCACAAAGTCCTACACAAGGCAGGTACTCAATTATTTGTTTCACACAAAGCCTATTACTAGTTTCATTCATAAAGACAGACCAAAACACCACTTAAGACCACCCCCTGTAAGCTCTCTTCAAAGGTTATGTGTTTCCAATATCAGTAGAGGGTGAACCCTAAGTAATACTCATTTAATAAATTCAACATCATATTAAAATGCACTCCTCCTAAAATCCATCGTATATGCAAGTATCATCATACTAATACCTTTGACAATGATGCTGCTGTTCCAGGTTTTACCAGTTTGCCTCCTGTAGATGCTGAAGAGCTGTTTTCAGGCTTATTTTTTTCTATTGCTTGTGTTTTACTTGTCCCAGACACCTTAGGCACCGAGCCAACACTTCTGCTTGCTTTCTTCATGCTGGGCTGCCTCTTGGTGATGCATTTACAATCAAATCTGTGGAAAGAAATGCCATTACACTGAGAGCAAAACTGGAAGGCAGACTTTAGATACCTGTTTTTGAAAAATTTTGTCACGTGATAAATAAAAATATTTGAAAACTAGATGTCCCTATAGAAAATAAGTTGTTCTTAAGGCTTCCTCCTTAAATATTACTAATTTAAAACTTTGTGCATTGTAGTTCACTCAGTAAAAAGAATAACCTACATCTTTAAGAGAACTGAGTAAATAAAACACAGAATACATTATCTACAACATTAGTGAAGCAATAATCAAAGTGGCATTTGGAAATTAGCAAATCTTCAGGTATCTGGGGTAGGTAATAATTCCTCCCAAATTATCCCAACAAAGCACTAATTTCATGCCTATAATCCCAGCTACTCAGGACGCAGAGATAAGGAAGCTAACCCCAACCCCGGGCAAAGGGCAAACAGTTTGCCAGATCTTACCTCAAAAAAAACCATCACAAAAAAAAAGGGCTGGCAGAGTGGCTCAAGCAGTAAGAGTGCCTGCCTAGCAAGCATGAGGCCCTGAGTTCAAACCCCAGTGCAGCCAAAAAAATGAAGGAAAAAAAAACTTGTGAAGATGGAGATCATGTTTTCACTGCATTTCCTATGTACCTTTAAATTTTAGTACGCATGCATGAATTATTTGTTTAAAGTTAATAAAATCATAATTTAAACTGTAAAAACAAACTGTGATAGTCCCACATCATCAGCAGAATATCCCAGAAATCCCAACATTTGATATCTAAATATATATCCCAGCACACCTGTTTTATCAAGAAGCAGCCCAGAAATTCTCCCTTCCCCTCGTACCAGGGGTTGAACTCAGGGGCCTCAGCTTGCTAGGCAGGGGCTTTACCACTTCAGCCACTCCACCAGCCCCAGAAATTCTTTATCAAAGAATTAGCCCCAATTGCTGATTCAGAAAATATCATCATTCTACACACCTGTAAGGAATATGACAAGTCTTCTGACTAAGTGGTATACATTTAATTTCACAGTTGGAGGACTTGGAATAACAGGGGCAGCATAAAAAGCTGAAGTTAAATAAGCCCTTAAAACGTGTTTATTAACTGAGCTAGAAAAGCAATCTCTACAATAACACCATGCTTGGAAGGATACTATGGATCATTTTGGACAGTTATATAATTAAAAATGAAAGCCCATTCTGAACATAAGATAGCTTTTTATGATGACTGACCACCCATACTGAGCACGCACACATACACACAAAAGAGATTTATCTATTTCCACACACTATTAAAAAATAGAACAACATTTTAGAAAAGAAAAGGCTCATTTCAATAGCCTTACTGAGCATTTTACCTAGATTGTGCTTGAACTATCCAGATTAATTTTGCCTTGACATAATACCAACTGTACCTTCTAGGCTGGTAATGGAACAGTGAGACAGGGTGAGGGGACTCTACCCTTAACACAAGGCCCTGGAGCAGAAAGAACACAGGAAAACAGTGAAACCTCAGAGAATCTCTTCTCTAGCTTCCAACAATTTCCTGGTTATTCCTTATTTGAAAATTACCTATCCACTCTTAACCTTTTCACTTTCCAGCTCCTATTCCATTTGAGTGATTTGTCCACAGTAAGCACTCCCTGTATGTCAGCTGTACCATCTATTTCCTATACCTTCCTCGATGATATGGAAAGTGATCAAAGTAAAGGAGTTTCCCACAACAGGAGCAATATTCAGTCATATTGATCCCTGCCAGTAAGCAATTTACACTTTTCCCACCTAGAAAAAGAACTGTATAGATTGAATTGACTCAATAAATTAAAGTACAGTAGGAAAAAATAAATCAAGTTCTAAGAAACTTTCCTTCAATTTCCCAGTTCTGAGCTTCTCTAAGCCTCAGGCCTAGTAAATGACTCCCCTTAATTTCTTTCTTCCCCCTTCCAAATTTCATGCCTGCACTCCTTTCTACTATGCCACTCAGACTCTGACATTCTCTGCCCCCTCTTCCAGCCCCATCAAATTGACATTTTCTAGACCAGCACTATCTAACAGAGCTTACTGAAATGATGAAAATGTTCCATGTATCTAACTGTACTACTAGGGTAGACATTAGCAGTTACCTTTAAATGGGTTGAGCTCTTAAAATGTAGCTAGTATAATAAAGGAATTTTCTTCCTTCCTCCCTCCCTCCCTCCCTCCCTTCCTCCCTTCTTCCCTTCCTTCTTTCTTTTTCTTTTTGCTTTTAAGTTATTTTTCAGGCACAGTCTGGTGTTTTTGCCTGAGGTTAACCTCAGGGCTGATCTCTGGCCTTCCACATAGCTGGGGTCAAAGGCACATACCACCATGCCTAGCTTTTTGACTGAGATGGGATCTTGCTAATATTTTGTCTGGGCTGACCTCGAACTGTAATGATTTTCTTCATCTCCACCTCTCGAGTAGCTGGAATTACAAGAGTAAAGCACCACACCACAAAGGCAGGAACTGAATTTTAAATTTTGTTTAAAGTTGTACATAGGGTGACTACCGCACTGAACAATGCAACACACTTCCTTTCCTGCTGCTGGCTCCCCAAACTAAGCCTAATGAACTATCACCTCACACCCACCAGAACGGCTTTCATCAAAAGATAAACAGTAACAAATGTGTGAAGTGACTGGACCTCACTTTGAACAGCAGAGCTGCTTTGGAAAACCTCCTGGTAGTCCCTCAAATGATTACCCAGAGTTACCATATGATCTCAGTAATTCCACTCCCGCACCCATATCCAAGAGAAAAGAAAACAACTGTCCACTCAAAACTTAGACACAAATGATCCTAGGAACATTATTTTTAATAGCCCTAAAATGGAAATAAACAAAACCCTAAAACCACCATCCCCAGAACAAAATTCTTCCAATTAAACAATAAAATTTTGTTAGACTATATATATATATATTTTTTTTTTTTGGTGGTACTAGGATTTGAATTCAGGGCCTCCCACTTGTTAGGATGGCACTCTACCTCTTGAACCACACCACCAGCCGTTTTTGCTTATTTTTTGGATGGGATCTCACTTTTATGTGTTGGCCATCCTGGATGGGAATCCTCCTATTTATACTTCCCAACCAGCTGGGATGACAGACACATGCCACCACATCCAGTTTTATTGATTGAGATGGGGGTCTCATTAATTGTTAACCATTTGCCCCAGCTGCCTTAAACCACGATGCTCCTGATCTCTGCCTCCTGAGTAGCTAGGATTATATATACAAATTGGCACATATTTGTTATTTATTATAAATTGTAATATGGCTATTTAAATGCTTTCTGTATACCAAGTAACTTTTGTTTCAATTCCAATTTTCCACAAACTAATGAATAAACAAAATATGGTATTATCTATCCAATGCCCATAAATAAGCAAAATATAGTATATCAATCTAATGGCCAATCCATTCCGATGAAATAATTACTTGGCAACAAAAAGGAATGAAATACTGATACATGCACGTTATAACATGAGTGAACCTTAAAAACACTCTAAACAAAAAAGCAAGACATGATCCCATTTACATAAGTTATTTAGAGTAAGCAAACCCACACACAAAGTAGTTTAGTGATTATTAGTGGGTTAGGGCAGAGAAGTGAGTGACTAGAGAATGTGACCGCTAGTAGATAGATGAGGTTTCTTTGTAAGGTGATACAAAGTTCTAAAATTACATTGTGGCAGTAGTACAATTCTGTGAATAAACTTAAAAAACACTATTTTACACTTTAAATGGACAAATTACATGACAAATGAATTGTATCTCAATAAAGCTGCAATTAAAAAACTAATAAATAACATCAAAGATTTCTGGTAAACAGATTCCAACACTGTGAAATACCTACCAAGGAAAAGGACTATTATTTTGCAGAGGTCCTAGAGGAGACAAGAAGCATCTGGTGCCGATGGCTCATGCCTAAATCCTAGCTACTTGGGAGATGGAGATTGGAAGAATCAAGATTTAAGGCCAACCCAAGCAAATAGTTTGTGAAATCCCATCTCCAAAATAACCAGAGCAAAATAGAGTGGAGGTGTGGCTCAAGCAGTAGAGCATCTGCTTTGCAAGTGTGAAGCCCTGAGCTCAAACCCCAGTCCCACCAAAAAAAAAAAAGGAGGAAATGCCAAACACCACTCCCTCCCTGGAACCCTGTGTATGTGACTTTCAGAGCAGAGGGAAAGCACCTGTCCATTTCACAGCACTTTAAGTCTGAACACTGAAAACAGGGGTCTGGTGGAAGACACTAGTACTATGCCTTATGTCAGCACCTATCATTCTGTCCAAATCCAGTCAGGCCAAGGTTTGGTGGGAATAAAAAATAATTCTCATAAAAACTAGATCCTGCCTCTATATGCTAAAAATAATCGCACATTACAATAATCCATGAAGTATATATCACACGCACTTGTCAAATAGTTTGAGGTTTTTTTGGTTTTTGATTTTTTTTGGTGGGACTGAGGTTTAAACTCAGGGCTTCCCACTTGCAAAGCAGGCAACTTACCACTTGAGCCACACCTCCAGTCCTCTAAGAGTATTTCATTAAAAACATAAAAATGGATGTACTATTCCCGTAACTGGAGGGAAAGCGTCTAAAGCCCCACTCCCATCCCCACAAGCCTCTCCCAGTCAACAGGCACCGTAATTATGCAAAACCTAGTACAGATCCCTGAAACCTCATAAGAGCCCACGATGTGGCATTTATAGGTGAAGGCACTGGAAGATCAGATTCTCCCTGGGTCAATCATTCTTAAGTGACAGTAGTCTGAATCCAAACCTCACTCCCTACCCACTGCTCCATACACAATAGCTTCCTCAAGAATATGCAACTTCGAGCTCAGTGAATATCTCAAAAGATATTAATAAACTGTGACAACACTAAAACTACACTGCACAATCTGCCTCTTCTAGACTTACATTCTTGTTATATGGGTCTGTGCTGGATTCTTTCTGGGGGAAGAGGGGAGGTGCTAGGGATCAAATCCAGAGCCTAATGCACGCTAAGCACTACATTCCCCATTTCATGGCTCAGATTCTTTTTTCTTTTTTTTTTTTCGGTGGTGGTACTGGGGTTTAAACTCAGGGCTTCAAGCTTGCTAGACAGGCGTTCTACTACTTGACCCATTCCGCCAGCCAGGTTTTGTGTCGGGTATTTTTGAGATAGGGTCTTGAGAACTAGTTGCCCAGGCTGGCTTCAAACCAAGATCCTCCTGATCTCTGCCTCCTGAGTAACTAGGATTATAGGCATGAGCCATCTGCACCTGGCCCACTGCTGATATTCTTAACCAAAATTTTCCTTTTGAATTATTAATTACAAAGTTATTTAACATAAAATCTATCTTTTCTTCACAGCAGAAAATTTACTGCCAGGTCTAGATGAATATGCATCAAGTTTGAGCTATAAAAGTAAAGTTCTTAGTTATACCCATATTAATTTATAGATACTTAGTATTTTTATGTAAAGTAATGATCTGTTAGACATGGATGGAAACACAAAATGCTCTAATTATAGAAATATACCCTGCATTTTAGAAGCGTGCAGTCTGGGTGGCCGGAACTCTGACCAGATGAGGAAGCTCTCAGGCTTCTCAGGACAGGATTTACAGCTCCAGGAGCCCTGCCTAAAACTAATTACATATCTCTAGCCACACGGGAAGCTCTAGTTTCCTTTACATCTACCAGGAGATGGTGTGATTAAAACCTCCTGAGGAAAACTAATACAGGGCCATCTCTTACCTCCCACATATGGTAAAGAAAATGCTATTTAAAAATCAAGCCACAGACTTCTTATAAATAAAAACGTCTTAGAAGCCATTTATAGGATATTCCACATGCAATAATGATATCATTGGCAAAAAAAAAAAAATTCTTGTAGTTACAAGATTCTACACTTAAGAGGATCCCCCAACCACTAAAAGTTAAGAAGCTGATTGGGGGCATGGTTTTAAAAATAAACAACAACAAAGTCAAGAAGCAAGTCATTATCAACTCAACATTCAGCAAACACTTATGTGCCAAGGTAAGCCAAGCACCAATTCTATCCCATTCTTTTTTTGCCCAGGTATTCAACTATTTCTTTCAAGTAGGAAATAAGATGAACACCTGATCAAAAAAAAGATAACTAGGACAATATAGCTGTCCCTCAGTATCTAGGGGTTAGGTCTCGGGACCACCTTGTGAATACCAAAACCAACAGATGCTCAAGTTCCTTATATATAAAGAAGTAGAACAGAACCTACAAATATCTTTTCCTGTACTTTAATACATGGATATCTTACTTATAATACCTAATTCGATGTAAATGATATGTAGATAGTTATTATACTGTATTGTTTAGGGATGACAGATGCAATTTGGGAAGGTACTACTATTTTCAATCCAAGGTTGCAGAACCTGTACATCTTTGGGTACAGAAAAGGGCAACAGTACCTTCTTTCAAAGAGTTCACAGTGTGGTGGAAGAAATGGAGTATGTAAATGAGTAGTGAACATGTCCCCATCCTTTATAATTCTATTTAAAATAAAGCAAGGCAAGTATATACACTGGGTACAATGTTAGCAGAAAGGTCTAGTCCCACCTGGGTGTGGTGGCAGGATTGTGAGTCGAAGCCCAGCCTGGGATAAACAACAAGATCCTGTCTCAAAAAAATAAATAAAATAAAATAATAATATCATCATCTAGTCCCTAATTCGGCTTTGGAGGAACAGAGTAAGGTATGCCTTACAAGTGTGTGAAGAAAGCCTGGGCTCAAGTGAAGAACTCTAGGAACTTAGGTATGGCTAGAATACAGACATGTCAACATGACGAACCAGTAGACAAGAACCTAGAGGACCAGTCAAGCCCTGGACTTCATCTGTCACAGGACAGAAAGCCAGACAGATTAAAGTTATAACGGTGCTATAATCAGATCTGCAGCCTCTAAAGATTAATCTGGGGCTAAAAAAAAAAAAAAGAAGAAGGAAAAGAATGAGGGAGGGAGGGAGGGAGGGAGGAAGGAAGGAAAGAAGGAAGGAAGGAAGGGAGGGAGGGAAGGAGGGGGGGAGGGAGGAAGGAAGGAAGGAAGGAAGGAAGGAAGGAAGGAAGGAAGGAAGGACATTAATTTGGGGTTACTGTCAAGGACTAAGTAAAGGGCCACAAAAGGAATAGAAGGGCCAGGTAAGAGGAAATAGGATTGGGCATCTCCTTCCCTGTAACCTTTTCTCTGCCTTAATCCAAGCTCCATACTTGAAAGTAGTATTCTCACTCCACAGCTCTCTCCCAGTATCTGAAGACTGCCCAGTGCTTCCAAAGTGGGTCCTTCTCCAGGTCAGCCACTCCTCCCAATTCCTAAATTGTTTGTGTCCACTGGGATCACAGTGTGCAACATCTCAGAGCTGGGCACAGGTACTAGACACATCAGGCCTGACAAACTCAAGAGTACAGCATGTCTATCACTCCTCTCAATCTATACTCTGGGCTGCTCTTAACTTAGTCTGAGAAAAAAAACCTGCTCTTCTAGGAAGTATCAGAGGCTCATACTAAGTTCATGGTTATCTAACACTTTCTAGTCCTTATCTCAAAAAGCTGCTTCTAAACTAAACTGCTTTCACATTCACAGATACGTTTTTAAAAAATGATAGTAAATAACATCCCACTTTTCTCCTTAAATGTGTAATTTATACTCTCACATTTGTAAACCTGTATCTTAATATTTTTATCTGGTCAGTTTCAGCTCAAGGTTCCAGACTTTGGGATACTTTTGGTGTTTTCTAAGCCATCCAAGTGCTGGGATTACAGGCCTGTACTACCATACCAGGCGTGGGGTAGCTTAGGATACTCTTAAATTCTGAGTTTCACATAACACCCTAGTATTAGCCTCCTCCTTACAAATGCTGTCTTCAATCTAAGTCCCTTTGACTTCTACAATAAAAAGGAAGCTTGACTCTAAGGAACCATATAATTCACTTAATGGATGACAATGGTACGTAGTATAAAGCAATGATAAGGCTTTGTAACATACTGCAAGAAGCTCCATCTGGGTCTCAGTAAGAAAAGTACTGAATTTAAAGTCAGCAGACTAAGTCCAAGCTCCAGCTTTGCTATATAAGTTGTGTGGCTGAGGGCAAACCACTTAATCAATGAACCACTTAATCTGAAAATGTCCTCTACTATAAATAGGAAATGATAAAACCTAACTTACAGCATTTTTAAACAAATAACATGTATAAACCAATGACAGCAAAAGTTTTTACATCCTAGTTCCAGAAGATGTTATTTCACGATGGCTCAAAGGTCACAAAAATGGTGCAGCAAGTCAAGATCAGAGATGGCAATTTATCTCAGTGATTCAGAAACTCCACCCTCTCCAGTCATCTACCCATGAAAGACATACCAAGTTTCAGAAGTAATGCCACAAGCACTTTATGACTTTATCTTAACTGTCATATGCCTCAGGAGGGATCCACCCTGAATTGAGAATACAAACTGTCTGGAGGTGGCAGGGAACATGGGGGCTCTGAGGACATTCCCTAGCTGAGAGGCTCCTTCTGCCCAGACACACAGTGTGGGACAGGAATCGTCTTGGCAACTACAGGGGTAGTCCTGACCTATATCCCTTCTGTAGTCAGACCAGGATTTGGACTGTTGTCACTTATTTTTTCTTTTACATTCCTCCTACTCACCTCCATTAAAATTTTCTTCCCTGCTGTATAAAATGAACTGCTATTCAAAATCATTAAAATTGTTATTTAACTGATATTTTTAAATCCCCTAAGATAATTTTTTAAAAACTACTATCTGTGAGACTGCCCTAGCCACTTTGAATCAAATCTGTATCCTGGAGAAGGTTACTTAACCTCTGTGAAATCTCAGTTTCCTCATACATAAAACAGGACTGGTAATATTTACATACCTTATAAGGATGCTGAGAAGATTAAATGAAATAATGAACGAAAGAACTTAGCAGTGTGGCAGCCCATAGCAAAGACCAGATAAATATGTGCTATCATAATTTATAGAAAGAACACATTGCATGCCCCAAGTATGACTAATGGTTCATTAAAATAAAGGCAACTCAAAAGATACTTTGTTAAGAGAAACCCTTTATAAGGAATGACTAACAATTGCTATACTTACTACTTACATTAAATTATATGCTTTGGCACATAGATGTCAACAAACAACACTAGCTTCTACTTCTTTCCCACTGAAAATTACACATCAGGAAATACTGAAAATATATGGTAGGGAGTCCACAGGAATGATAATCAAGAGACCTAGACTATAAGTCCCAGATCTGGCACCATCTATATGACCTTCAACAAGTCACCCTAACTCTGTAAGCCTTGTTTATAGAGAAGGGTGAATTAGAATCTTTTTTGGTTGTTTTTTGGGAACATTTTTATTTTTAGTGGTGCTGGGGTTCCACACACACTAAGCAACTTCTCTACAACTAAGCTACAACCCTAGCCCTGGAGATCTTTCTTTCAGAATGCTAAAAAACTCTATTCATGATATATACCTTCAAAACCAGGACTAAAATTTTTTTTAGAGAAGAAATTGTTCATTAGTTATTTTTTATGTCTATCAATATTCCAGTGAAAATCCACAAAGGATTTGACCCAAGCAATCTAAATACATTTATCTCCTTATTTTACAAACTCTATAGTCAAGATATAGGGATCACAATAAAATTGACAAATTAATAGATTTAAACACTGAGGAGTCACCACAGTCAAAAGAAAACTCTAACTTATGAAAGAAGCAACAGGAAAACAAGTCAGTGTTAGATGAATTAAAGCCAACAACCTAGAGTGTCTGCCTATCAAGTATGAAGCCCTGAGTCCAAAAAGAAAACACCCACAACAACAACCAATCTGATAAATGTGTACTACCAAAAAAACAAAAAGCTTTGGGGGTAGAATAAGCTAGCAAAAAAATCTTAAGTAAATCATAATGCAACCAACTGATCCTATACTGAATTCATCAATGCACACACATTTTTAACATTTCTTATGAATTATGCAACATATCCATATCCAGAGAGTGCATAAAAAGTATACTTTCTGTGTGTGTGGAGGGCGGTGTACAGATTACTGAATTCAAGCTCTCACTTGCTTTTAGTTTGTTTTTCAGATAGGGTCTTGCCTGAACTTTGCCCAGGCTGCCCTCAAACTGTCATTTAAATTTGAGAGCCAAGTGCCAATGAACAAGGCCCATGCTGCAAAAATACTAGCAACATTTGATTCTCATAATCACCCCAGGGGCTGGAAAGGAGGAAGAAATCATGGTTAGAGGGAAGCAACCAGCTTGCCTAAAGTCTAAGTTCTTTCCACTACATCGTAAGTATAAATAGGATGCTGGGGGAAAGAGAGTTAATTAACTATAACCATGTAACTTCCCTTCCTCCTCCTGCTTTTCATAGAGTAACAGAATAAAAATTAAAAAAAAAAAAAACACCTCACTTTACACCAAGATCTCTCAGATCCATTTCTGGAGATCTCTCTTTTTTAATGCAAGATGCTGAAAAGGCCATTAAATTCCCGTTAATACTTAACATTCCAGACAAATGACAAGGCTGGAAAAAGCCTAAAAGATTTTCTGGCTACAATACACAAATGATTTTTCCAGATTTAGTCCAAAACAAACTGTCTCCCAAAGTTCAAACTGCCAGAATGCAAGAAATTTTGTCTCCTTGGGCCACTCCCTCCTCAGCCAAGGTTTCTTAATATTTACAAAAAGAAAATTTTTATTCAGGACTCCTTCAAATGAGGCTTTATGCTCAGACTTTTGGCAGGCAGTTACAAACTTTCATAATATTGTATTCATAAAATTAACTGCTGGCCATGTTTAGTTAAAAAATAATTTATTGGGCTGGTGGAGTGGCTCAAGTGGTAGAGCGCCTGCCTAGCAAGTGTGAGGCCCTGAGTTCAAACCTCAGTACTGCAAATAACAATAATAATATTAATAATTTATAATTTATATTTGTATAACTGTAACAAACTCTACTCCAAAATACAAAATGAAACTTTTTTATATTTCACAAATGATTTAAACATAACAATGTAAAAAAATGCTTTAAATGCATAGTTTTAGATTTGAGAACGTTCTGACAATGGCACAAAGGAAGACTTTCTAAACTAAGCAAGTTGAAATAGCTTAGAATTTAAATTCAGTTTAGTAAACATAAAGTCTTCTCAACAAGCATTTTACTGGTTATTATAAAAGTAAAATGATTAAAAAGTGCTATGGAGGATTTTTTTCTTTGTGTTTACAGAATAAAAAGCAATAGTACTCAAGAGAAGAGGGCAACCCTCTCGGGGCCCCTTTTACCAGTGAGAGCTCTGTCTCTTTTCCTTTTGACTAAACAAATTCTGTATCTTTGCACCCAAAAAACAAAAAGAGAAAAGGACAATTTTACACCACAGGAGACATTTCATTTTGTTGTCACAACTTGGGGCAGAAAGAGGGCTAACATTGACACTGATTGTGAAAGAGGGCAGAGATACTGCAAAACATCCTATAATGCACAGGAAAGTCGCAGACAACAAAGAATTGTATGGAATGAAACAATCGTATTGGCTGGGAGTGCAGCTAAGTGGAAGAGGGTGTGCTTAGCATACACAAGGCCCTGAATTTGATCCCCAGCACCACAAAAAAACAATAAAATAAACAATAGTGCTGAGGCCCAGAAACCTTGGACTATGGGGATGGTTCAAACTGGGGGGAAAAGGCTCATCTCTCTGTACCTCAAAATAGGGCCTCCCTTGCACAATCTACTTGAGGTGCCAGCTGTCAGAGCTGAAAGCCAATGGAAAGACTATGTACAGGGCCTTTCACTCCCTTAGAGTGACATTTCCAACCACATTTTCTAGGAAATGACAGCTCGAGAAACGGCTGTCTTATCTCCAGAATGAAATCTAGAGGGACCACAGGGCCTCACTGCTTATCTGTGCCCAGGTGGCCTGGGATAGACTGGCAGTTCCAAATGGATGGTCAAAACCCACTGTATTCCTGCCCTCTAACGCCACAAGTTTCACTGGACATCCTGTGTTTTACCTGGCAACCTAGGCCTGGCATACAACAGGAAAGAAAGGAAAGGCACTGGTAAGGGAAGAGAGGCCAGAACACAGGAATACTACACAGTGAGCCAACAGTAAGAAAGATGGGAAGAAGTTTCTTGCCATAAGCAGTAAGAGTATTAAATATTGAGTATGCATCTCCCTGTTTGACAAACCAGTCCTCCTCAATACCACCTGACTACAATTCCAAGCCACCACCTGGGATTTCTCCAAACACTGTAAGTTCAGAGCAGCATACCTGTTTCTCTTATATTAAACCAACCACTCTCTACTGGGTACTCTGCCTGGTTCACAAAGCTCTCTCCAACCCCAATGTTTCTACTCCCCCAACCACAATGTCCCTCATCCTTCAAAACCAATCTCAAGGAAATCCCCTTCTCCTACATCCCATCTCATGCTACCTTTATCTCATGAAGTACAGCTGAAAGGACCTGTCTTCCAAACCCACAATTACACCTGGTCCCCATTCCTCATGAAGTCCCCAATACTTGGGTATAACTCTTCTAGCACTTACCAACAGACCCTCAGGTAGCACATAGACCTCTCCTAGAATGCACAGGTCCTGTATAAAAAGCAATCAGGGAAAGTATCTTAAAGATATCACTCAATAACTATATGGAGACTGTAATCAAACACTTTAAAAGCAGACAAAAATCAAAGTTAAAACGTAAAAAGCCCAAATCACTGCTAAAGTATAACCATGTCAGAGGTAAATCCTAACTCTTACAGGACAGATCAGTTAATCACCCACAACACAGTTCATAGCCACTTAGTGGCACGATGAGGATATGAGAGGGAAAATAGGAAATCAATGGAAAGCACTTCCTTCCAAGTTCAAAGTGTCATGGTCCACAGTACCTCTTAAAATGCTAAAACACCACATTACACTAACTTGCTTTTACCAGTTTAGGGTAAGCTTTATTGTGTATCTTTGCTGCAAAAATGTATTGTTGCCAAGTTCAAGCAATACAGTTCAATTACCTGTCACTATCAATATAATACAGCCAATCAGGTATTAAGAAAACAGAATGTGTAAAATAATTAAGGTGTTACTTCAATGCTTCATTCTAATTTAACAAGTAAAATTTCAGAACAGTATTATACAATACAAACTTTGGAATTTCAATAAAATGTTACTGATAGCAGATATTAAGAACAGACTCCCAAACACACTTCATAGCAGTCTACCCCCAGTTTATCAGATGGAAGTCTTCAAAATCTATGCCTTCAAAAACTATATTCTAGCTGAGTGTGATGGTACACATCTGTAGTCCTAGCACTTAGTACTCAGGAGGCTGAGGCAGGAGGAATGCTTGAACCTAAGAGTTTGAGATCGGCCTAGAGAAGATGGTAAGACTCTGTTTCAAAAAAGAAAGAGGGGGGGACCTATTTTGTAGGTTCAAAATATTACCAAAACCCCACAAATATGTCCCTGAGAATCTTTCCTATGTGATCTGATTTACTGAAATAAAAGAGTAATTTGATTACTTTCACTTAAAAAACAGCAATTCCTTCAAAGCACAAAGTCAAGAGTTTTGCAAAGAGAAGAGTGGAAGTATAGCTCTGGATCATGTATGACGTGTACAGAACAGAAAAAGATCGTCAAACAGCAGTAGCCTGAGAAAAGAAGCTGGTAGAAACTCATGAATTTACATATCCAGTGGAAAGAACTGAGATCATTGTTATGTTCAAAAGCTAAATCCAGTTTAGTTATGTGGCTCTGAGCGTATTACTCATCTCCAACTTTCAGTGTTCTCATTTGTAAGTGGAAGTAAGTAATATAAATAAGCCAGGCATTATAGTACCACCTGTATTCTTAATTCTCAGGAGGCTGAGGCAAGAGGATTGTGAGTTGTAGGTAATCCTGAGCTAACAGGGAGACTATTTCAAAAAAAGGAAAAGAAATACCATATAGGACATTACAAGAACTACATCAAACAATGTATGTGTACTAACAAGGAAAAGTTCAGCACACAATGGTACAAAAGCCTTAGTTTCCTTTCCTCCTCTACAACCAGCAAGACAAATTTCCCTTTATCCTAAACTTGTTTCTTACTACTTCCATATTCTTGTGGTACTAGCAGAAACAAAATTCTCCCTTCTACTCTCTGATTTATAAAATGAAGCTTCAGTGGTTCTTCTAGGCAACTAAAACTACACTGTTCCATTCCAAGTGTGTACCTCGGAATCCTAACTTAAATCTCACTCCCATGCTTTGATGGCTGCTTCAGTCTAATGTAACACAGCCCTCCCTCACCATTCTCTGCCCTCCTAATCCAGGATCTAAATTTAGTTTACCTTTCCTCTGACTGCCCTGCTATCTATCTGTCCCTTTCTCCTCCTGTCCACTCCCTCTACCCTACTTGACTCATTTCACTGGCCTTTGGTCACATGTCCCTGACTAGCACAGAGCACAGGTCTCTTTGTGAGCTTTCAGCCTTCTTCTTGAACTACTGCTTTTTTAAGATGGAATAATGGATTCCAGGTGCCAGTGGCTCATGCCTGTAATCCTAACCACTTAGGAGGCAGAGGTCAGGAGGCTCACAGTTCAAAGCCAGCCTGGGCAAACAGTTCAAAAGACCCTCTCTCGAAAATTCCCAACACAAAAAGGACTGGTGGAATAGTTCAAGTGGTAGAGGCCCTGAATTCAAACCCCAGTACTGCAGAAAAAAAAGAGTGAGAGAAAAATAATGGCACTGTGAATGAAGTGTTTTCTTGGATTCTTTATTAATTAGAAAATACTGGAAAGATCTCTGAAAAGCTCTCAAATATTTATACTTAGAAGCTAACAATGTATATTAATAAATACTTTGTGAGTCAAAGAACAAACCAAATGGAGAGTTAGCCAGGTGCAGTTGTGTGTACCTAGAATACCAGCTACTAAGAAGGTGGAGAATGATGGCATGAATCCAGCAGTTTGAGGCCAGTCTGGGCAATACAGACACAGACTGTATTGGAAAAAAAAAAAAAAAAGCAGGGTTTAGAAGGGATTTTGAACTGAATAAAGAAAACATGACATAATCAAAATTTGTGGCAGTACTGAAGCAATACTTATGGGAAAATTTTAACACAACATATCAGAAAAAGAAAGGTCTCAAAGAAATATCTCAGCTTCTACTTTAAGAAATAAGAAAAAGAAACCAGGCACTGTAGCTCATATCTATAATTCCAGCTACTGGGGAGGCAGAGATCAGAAAGATCATGGTTCACAGCCAATCCAGGCAAAAAGTTAATGAGACCCTATCTTAACCACCAAGCAAGGTGTGATGGTGTGCACCTGTGATTCCAGCTATGCAAGAAGCCACAGGTAGGAAGAGCTGAGGCCAGTCCCAGGCAAAAACACAATAACTTACCTGACAAACAACTAAAGCAAAAAAAGTACTGGGGACATGGCTCAAGTGGTAGAACATCTACCTAGCAAGCTCAAAGCCCTGAGTTCAAACTCCATACCACAAAACAAAAGAAAAAAAAAGAAACAAGCATATGAAACTCAAAGTAAGCAAAAGAAAGGAAATGATAAACAAGCAAAAGTCAATAAAACAGAAAAAGGAAAAATGGAGATCAATGAAATAAAAAATAGGATCTTTAAAATCAATAAAACCATTAAGTTGTTATCCACACTCACCGTAAAAATTTTTTAAATTTACAAAAAAAAGAGAAGACACAAATTCTCAGCACTGGGAATGAGAAGGGTGAGACCACTAAGATTCTTCAGTAATTAAAGAACAAGGAGTCAAGGCCTTTAGAAAAAGGAAAGGAGTGGGAAGAACAGAGGAACTATGGTAGCTATGGTTGCCGTTTGAAATGGCCTGGGGAGGAAGAAGCTGACACACTGGGAAACGCGGCTTCTGTCTGTCTTCCAGATCGTGGAACTCTCACAGTGCTATGGAAAAGAGGTTGTTCACAACATAAACAGGTAATCAGCAACGAGGGCCTGCCCATTCCAGTGGAAGATCCTTATAAGGAACCTCTTTAAGAAATAGATCTTGTGTGGGAAACGTGGAGATTATAAGAATGTGCAGCTTTTGTCCCAGTTTATTTCTCCATTTACAGGATGCATTTATTGAAGACGTATCACAGGTTTTTGTGGGAAGAAACAGAAATAACAAAAACAATTAAGAGAGCTCAAATAATGGGGTTTATGTCAGTTACATACAAGGATTCTGCATATCTCAAAGACCCTAAAGTTTGTACCGTCAAATATTGGAAATATGAAGTTACTGCCAATAAACTTATTTTATAGTTAAAAAAAAAAGAGTAAGAGACTATGGTGAACAACTTTATACCAATAAATAAAAAAGAACTGGTGAAGTAAAATTCTTAAACATAAAAGTTCTGCAAGAATAGATAACCTCAGGGCTCAAGTGGTACAGTGTTCTGGGTTCAATCCCCAGTACCACAAAAAAAAAAAAAAAGATAACCTCAGTCTGGGCTACACTGGGAGACACAACCCTGCCTCACCAAAAAAACAAGAGAGAGAGAGAGAAAGACAGAAAGAAAGACAAAAGAGGGAAGAAGAGGGGAGGGGAGAGGAGTGGAGGGGAGGGGAGGGGAGGGAAGGGGAAAGGAGAAAGAAAGAGCCTGGCATGGTGTAATGCTACCTACTCAGGAATCCCAGCTACTCAGGAGGCAGAGATCAGGAATATCGAGGTTCAAGACCAGACTCTGCAAAAAGTCAACAATACCCCCATCTCAACCAATAAAAAGCTGGACATGCACACCTGTCATCCCAGCTATGGCAGGAAGCATAAACAGGAGAATCATGGCCCAGGCCAGCCCAGGTATAAAAGGGAGACCCCCATTCAAAAAATAACAAAGGCATAAAGGGCTATGAGCATGGCTCATGGTAGAATGCATGCTTAGCAAACATAAGCTAAACTGAATTCAAACCCCAGTACCCCCACACACACACCAAAAACACAAAAAAAGATAACCTGAATAGTCCTGATACTTATGAAAGAAACTGAATTTATGGTTAAAAATTTTCCCAAATGGGAACACATTTTGCATTCTGTAGAATAAACTTCTGCCAATTCTAGAATGTAAAATAAAGCCAATTAATAAGATAGAGGGGAACCTTCAGTGTACTGAGCATAGTGATTCATCCCTGCAATCCCATCCTATAATCCCAGCACTTGGGTGGTCTGACGCTAGCCTGGGCTATATAGGGAGTTCCAAGCCAGCCTCTGGGCTACATAACAAGACCCTGTCTGAAAAAAAAAAAAAGGGTATGGGGGAGGAAACTTCACCACAAAGACAGTTCTAGACCCTGATGGATTTACTAGGGAGTTCTATCAAACAATTAAGAGATTAAAATAAATTGTACAAACTCTCAGTCCATTTTGTCCTACTATAACAAAATACCACAGACTAGCTAATTTATAAACAATAGTTTATTTAACACATGGTCCTGGAGGGTGGGAAGTCCAAGATTTGAGGGGCTGCATCATCCCATGGTGGAAGGTGAAAGGGTAAGAGAGTATGAGACAGCAAGTGGTTGAACTCACAGCCTTAACCCCTTCTACCATTGCTAATAATCATGGGTGAGGCTGGAACCCTCATGAATACCTCCCATCAGGCTCCACCCCCCCTCAACATTTTGGCACTGGGGATTAAATCTCTGACATATGGTTTTTTGGGGGACACATTAAGCCATAGCATTTAGTCCCTAGCACCCAAATTTATGTCTTCTCACCTACATTCATTCCATCCCAATAGCCTCAAAGTCTTAAGTGTTCCAGCATCAACTACAAATTCCAAAGTCTCATCCAAATCAAATAGAAGTAAGACTCAGAGCATGATTCACTCTAAGGCAAATTCCCCTCAGCTGTGTGAAAATAAAATTACACAGTAATTTACTTGTAAGTAATCTACTTACAAAATGCAATGGTTGAGTAAGGCTTAGTGGTAAAAGTCTGTAATCCCAGCACTTGGGAGGCTGAACTGGAAGGACCTTGAGTTCGAGATCAGCCTAGGCTACACCAGCAAGACCCTGTCTCAAAACAAAAAACAAACAAATAAACAAAACACCTGCAACGGTGGGACAGGCGCAGGAAGACATTAGTATTCTGAAAGGCAGAAGGAGATAAGAAAAGAGGGACAGGTGGTCCTGGTAAGTCTAAAACCAAACTGGGAAAACAGTATTAAATCATAAAGCTCCAGAATAACCCTCCTTGACTCCATGCTCACCTCTGGGCACACACGGGTTGGATATGGACCCAAGACTCAAGCAGCCCCACCCCTAAGTGTGGCCTTTGCTGAGCACAGGCCACACTGTAGATCTCATAGGCTGGAGTTGCACACTATTGGCTCTGTAATGCTGGGGTCTCTGCAGCAGCCCTGACCCCACAGTTCCACTGGACATTAGTGGGGGCTCTGTGATGGCTCTGAACCTGCAACAAATTTCTATCTGGGCCCCCTAGGCTGTCTAACACATCCATTAAATCTCGAGGGAGGCTGCTATGGCCCCACAGTTCATGGACTCTGCACATCATCTGCAGAGTCAACACCAAGAAGATGCCATGAAGGCTTATTGTCTGTACCCTTCAGACAAGCACCTGGGCTGCACCTGGGCCTGGATGAGTCATGGTCGGGGTGGCTGAGGGGCATTACACTGGAATTCAGGGAGCAGAATCCAGAGATAGCACAAGGCAGCAAATGCTGAGGTCCACAGGCAGTACTCTGGAAACCTTGACCTCAAGAACCTATTTGCCTCAGTCTCTGAAATTCCTTAGGGGTCTTCCTCCCACTGTCTTCACAAATAAAACCTACTTCTTCTCTCCACATTAATCATTTTAGCAAAGGGTCTCTTGGTCACACCCTTAGTATTCACTCCCTAACGTGTTTTTCTTCTTCTTTTCTTTTCTCTTTCTTTTCTTTCTTTATTTTTTTTGGTGGTACTAGGGCTTAAACTGAGGGTCTTCACCTTGAGCCATTCCACCAGCACTTTGTGATGAGTAATTTTGAGATAGGGTCTCTCGAACTATTTGCCCTGGCTGGCTTCAAAATGTGATCCTCCTGATCTCTGCCTCCTGAGTAGCTAGGATTACAGGTATGAGCCACCGGCACCCGGCCATTTTTATTCTTTACAAAGGTAGGCTGAAAGGTTTTCAAATCTTTCCAGTCTGCTTCTCTTTTAGCTATTAACCTCATCTTTGTCATTTCTCTCTCCTCACATTTCACTTGTAGCCAAAAAAAGCCATATAGTACCTTGAATGCTTTGCTGCTTAGCTATTTCTTAACCTGGCAAATAGTTTGAGAGACCCTATCTCGAAAACACTCTACACAAAAAATGGCTGGCAGAATGGCTCAAGTGATACAGCTCCTGTCTAACAAGCATGAAGCCCTTAGTTCAAACCCCGGTATCATCACCAGACGCCAATGAAGCATGCCTGTAACCCTAGCTGTTCAGGAGGCACCAATCAGGAGGATCGTGGTTCAAAGCCAGCCCAGGCAAAGAGTTCTGCCAGACCCTATCTTGAAAAACCCTTCACAAAAATAGGGCTGGTAGAGTGGCTCAAGGTGAAGGCCCTGAGTTCAAGCCCCAGTACCACAAAAAAGAAAGAAAGAAAGAAACTCACAAAATACTACAGAGAGAAATTAAAGATCAAAAGAAATTTGAGAAATATACCATGTTCACAGGTCAAAAGCCAGAATACTATCAAGAAAGAAGTCAATTCGCTCTAACTTCATCTATATATTCAACACAAAACCAAAATTACAGCTGACTTTTTCGTAGAATTTAACAAGTTATCCTAAATTCACATGCAGCTGAGGAAGCAGATCAGTGGCAAAGCACATATTTAGCATGTGTGAGACCCTGGGTTCAATTACAGCAGCACAAATAAATAAGTAAATAAAAATAATAAAATAAAAGCATGTAGATATGAAAAGGGCCTAAAACTGGTCATTGGTGAAGCTTAGCATTAACTACATCACCACTGGTATTTTATTACAATTCTACTTTGTATGTGCACAAAATTTCCCATAGTGAAAATGGATTTTACTTTAATAAATAACAAGATTTCATCAGGCATACACATAAATGAAGGAATGTCTTCCTTTAAAACTTTCATTACATCACAAAAATATCTTCCTTTTTCACACCACCCTAAGTATGATCCCCAGGTATGGATTCCCACACCCTCTAACCAATTCTTTTTGCTTCCTGTTCCTCTGTGATCTATGACAGGGTCAGCAACCCATACATAGTCCATAGGCCAAATCCAGAACATCGCTTATTTTGTTCAGTCCACAAAAAATGTCTTGTACTACTGAATGATTGGGAAAAAAAACTGAGAAAATTTCACAACATGAAAAACTATGCAAAATCAGTCATTCATTTATTTACATATTGTCCATGGCTATTTTTTTGTGGGGGAGGAGGAGTACTGGGGTTTGAACTCAGGGCTTCATACTTGCTAGGCAGGCACTCTGCTGCTTGTCTGTGGCTACTTTTGAAGCTATAGTGACAGAAATGATTATTTGCAAGAGACCAAAAGGCATGCAATGACTAAAATGTTTACAACCTGGTCCTTAATGAAAAAGTTTATTGATCCCTTTTCTATCATGTCTTCCTCTCCCTCAGTTAACTCTGTCACTTGATTTAGGAAAGCTCATTATTACTTCTCCATTGTTCAAGTCTCAGCTATTTCTAAAAGCCCAAAATTTCCTTCTTTCCCTTTTCCAAATCCCACCTATTATCAGCAGCTGATGTGAAAATAGGTAGGGAAAACACTGTTTGTTACATATAGACTGAGGCCTTTGAGATCCTGTCAGTAGAAACAAGGGGAGGCTGAGAACCCCTGCTCATTTCTAATTTTTCAAAGCAGGTTGGCAGGCATTGTAACAGCTAGGAAGGAAACAGCCATGTGGTGTAGACAGATTACTAGGAAAACTTCTTAAGTAACCCATCAGGGTAATGTCAGTCCCCCTACCTAGAATATCATCAGTTACATATGATACCAGAACAGTGCAAATTAAAAGAATGCCTCTCCAGACACCAACTCAAGAAATCATGATTCAAAAAAGAAATGAGGAAGAAAAAGATGATGGAAAACAGAAGGAAGAGAGAAGAAAATCTGTTACTCCAATGATTCAGAATGTCACAAATTGGTTCAGGGAATAAAGAGGCAACCCTTTCATGAGGAGGCTAAGGCAGAAGCAGCCTGTAAAGGAAAGGCATAGTAGTGCTTTGCAAGAACCCTCCACATATTGGATGTTCAGACTTCCTAGGATCAGCACACAAAACACGGTCGCCAATCTGCTGGGTCCAAACCCAGGAATCAATTACTATCCTTGCATACCATTTAAAAACTAATAATAAGTAATATGCAACCTAGAATGTTGTGTCTGTAACTGAAATCATAGGTAGGAAACCCTGAGCCTTGGAGGGTACACGGAGTTTCCAACTCCTCCAATTTGAAGTGGCAACTAAAAAAGAAAGTGGATTTTTGAAGTGTGCAGATGTCATCAAAGGTCAAGATTTGATCATATTATCCATGAGTCTCCAAGAAAAGGCTGGATGTGTGAAAGGACTCTACTTAAGACTTGGTTTTGTGAGGCCATGTAGGAGTGTGAGCTGACCATAAATTCACCGTGTCCATGTAGCACAGCAGCACTGCTCTAAGGGTATTAATATAGTCCCAAGTGAAAATAAATGACTTATTTACTCTGTCTGGATCAGGACAGACAGGGATCTGTGCTTTTCAGAGGACCTGCATGCAATTCTAGAATAAGACTGTAAGGAAAGAATCTAATAAACCAAGCTGCCTCCAGTCCAGAGGGCTCTGGGAACAACACAAAGACAACCTTCAACTCAGAAGTAAAGAGCTGCTGTCAATCTTGGAAAGATCCAAAAGACCAGACTAGAACTACAGAGAGAAAGTTAGCAAGAGGCAGATTCAGGAGCAGGTAATAATCAGAGATACACTACATCAAATCAGCTTCCTCCAAAGTAGCAAGGTCCTTCCCCTCACTCACCAATAGTATTCTAAGGGAGCTGGAAGGGCTGCACATCACTGAACATCACCTGAAATGTAAGGTTCCTGCACTATTCTCAGTTAGCTGGAATTCTAGGTATTCACAATGATTTCAAGTCTCCAGACAATGGCAGTGTAACTCCATTTACTTTTAAAAGTATCTACTAGGAGCGGGAAATGTACTTCAGTGGTAGAGTGATCCCTAGCATGTGCCAGGCCCTAAGTTCAATCCCCAGCACTCCAAAAATAAAAAAATAAAAACAAAAAATCCATCATATTGTACCTAAACAGAGACTCTTGCAAACTTTCTCACCTGTTTTCCCTTGTTGTAAGGCAATGGATTTCTCAACTCCATTCCCCCCATAATCTCTACTCACCCAAACTCATCTCTGACCCAGCACTATAAAGACACTTGATAATTCAACAATATCTAGCCTATAGGTGTTGTTCAGTGATAGACCCCTTGCTTTGCATAAGCAAGGCACTGAATTTGATCCCTAGCACCAAAAAAAAATTTTTAATTTTAATTCCAAGCTTATGGTAACTAACCTAAAAAGGTGAACTAAAGACAAGGGAAACAGCTTCTACAATACAAAATTCATCAGCTATTTGAGAGAGAACAGGTTTTTTTTTTTTCTTTTTGACCACACCACTTTCTGAAAGTTCACCTGCAAACATGTTCAGTTTAACTGCAAATTCTATCTCCAATGGCATTGCACAACTTGCCACCACTGACCAGTCTCCTGCAGTCATCAGCTTTTTTGACCAAACACAGCATCCACATAGCTTTCTCTATATAATATTTTGTACAATCATATGCAAGCAGGAACAAAAAGGCTCTAAGGAGAATAAACCTTGGGTAAGAACAACACTGCATTAACCTTGCAGAAGAGCATCTCATACTTATTTCTGAAATCCTCTCCCTAGCCTACCAAAAAATGAAGACATTTTTTGGGGAGATGGGTGGGCCTGTATGGGGAGGAGGTGCTAATCAAACCCAAGGCCTTCCATATGCTTAAGTATGTGCCCTATACCACAGTCCCCACTCTGCAGTTTTTATTCCCAGCTTTAAAAAAAAAAAATCCACACAGAAATAGTATTAGAAAAATTACAAATTCCACATTCATACTTTATGGTTACTTTTTTTTTTAAAGTGGAAGAAATGAGGACATTCCAAATGTGAGAAAAATAACCAATTAAAAAAACGTATTGCCAGTGATTCCCGCCTGTCATCCAAGTAACTCAGGAAGCAGAGATCAGGAGGACTGTGGTTTGAAGCCAGACCCAGGCAAATAGTTGCAGGGGGGCGGGTGCGGCGGCACCAAAAAAGGTTGGTAGAGGGTCTCAAGCAGTAAAAGCACCTTCCTAGCAAGCATGAGGCCCTAAGTTCAAACCCCAGTGTTGCCAAGGAAAGAAAATAAAGTATCATTAAATATTACTAAAAGTTGATTTAATGTAGTAAAAAATGTCTTTGAATGGCTTAAGGGAAAGAAGACATGAAGCTAGTTAAGAGAAAAGAGGAGGCCAGGCAAGGAGGGGTTTAAAGGGAAGAAGCAATGAGGAGCAAAACAGGTGAGCAAATTCTGGTTAAAACAGAGCAGGATAAATTTAATTTGCCATCTACCCTACCACACCCCACAGGTTCTGCTACTAGGTGGTAAATTGGAAGGGCAGCCCTCCAATTCCTGGATAGGGAACCAAATGTAACTGTAACTACCATTTTCCACAGGAAGTTTCAAAACAACACAAAACAAACCAGTCCTTTTTCCATGTGAAAACTCCTCAAATATTTCAATTCACAAGTGTTCTGCTCTCCAGGCTACACAGCAGTATACTTCCTTCAACCATATGAACACATTCTAACCTCAAAGGCAGCATATTAAAGTGGGGGGGAAAAAAACAGGGTTTCTAGTCCAAAACCTGGGCTCAAATCCAAGCTTAGCCACTGGTTAGCTCTGTATTCTTAACCTTGTTTCCTTATTTATAAAACAAGGAAACAGTTGTGCTAACTACCTCAAGATTCATTTAAGAACACATTTAATGAAAGATTTACGTAAAATGAATGCTTTTTCCAATATGCTGCTATACATGATTAGAGTTCACACTGTTATCAACATTAACTTCACAAACCTTATCAAGTAAAATAGTTTTATAAATAAAGTTTGGGAACTCAACCCATCTAGGCACAAATGTAATGAGAAAGAGAAAGGCTGAGTAAACGTGTATCTAAAAATATATAATTCTATTTAAACTTTTTTTTTTCAGTACTGGGAATTGAATCCAGGGCCTGGCCTAGACAAAGGTTCTACTACTTGAGCCACATTCCCAGCTAAAACATGCATTTCTAATTTCTTTTCTTTCTTTTTTTTTTTTTTAGACAGGGTCTCACTATATAACCCAGGATAACTTCAAACCATCAATCCTGGAGTTATAAACTATACCACCATGCTGAACTCTTCTTTTCAAAGTAAAAACAAAAAAAATTTTTTTAATATTTATTTTAATTGCCTTACTTCTAGGGCCAATAGAGAGAGAGCTTAGCACACGCTCAATGTGGTCACATACAAACCCAACTTTGTGAGGGAAAACATCATTTTTCCTCCACATCTAACCACCCTAGGTGACCCAGATCATTTTCCCTAACCCTTAGCATGAATACTTTAAGTAGGTTTTACTATACAGTATCATTTTAATAATCAGTAGGGCAATAAAACATAATTAAAAACGTAAGAAGAAAACAAGACTCCTGAATGGGCCTGGAAGTTTGGACATGTCCCCCAAACTCTTAGCAGCATTCATGAAAAACTGGGTTTTTGTTTTGTTTTTTGCTGTACTGGGGCTTGAACTCAGGGCCTTCACCTTAAGCCACTCCAGCAGCCCTATTTTTATGAAGGGTTTTTAGAGGTAGGGTCTCATGAACCATTTGCCTGGGCTGGCTTTAAACCTCGATCCTTCTGATCTCTGCCTCCTGAGTAGCTGGGATTATAGGCTTGAGCCACTGGCGCCAGGCCCATGAAAAAGTTTTAAAACACATAATTCACTTATTCTTTTGTGAAGAGTTTCTGTTACTTATCACCCAAGTAAGAAGATTTGATCACAATTTAGAAATCTTCATTTTATTACAAAGGACTGCACATTTATAATTCAAGCTCACCAGTTTATCCCTCAAAAAAATTCTAGATCCACATTCACCAGCTAAACATTTTCAGTTTTTCATTTTATGAAAGTATTTCCACTTTTGTCTCCAAGGTAATAAACACCAATCCAACTGACTATAATAACTTAAGTAACATCATTTAGAGTGCTCTAGTCTTTGGCACTTCATGTACACTATACAGACTACCAAAACTGTTCTGGTGGAATCCTATACTACATAATTACTTTTCTTGACTTCTCACCACCACCATCTTCTACCTCTGCCATTAAAAAGTAAACTCTATGGAACTGCATTAAACTAAAGAGCTTCTGCACATCAAAGGAAACAGTCACAAGACTCAAAAGACAGCTCACAGAATGGGAGAAAATCTTTGCCAGCTACTCATCCAATAAGGGAGTAATATCCAGAATCTATAGGGAACTCAAAAAAACCTCAGCCCTCAAAGAATTAACCCCCTAATGAAGAAATGGGCACATGAATTAGAGAAGTCTCGAAGGAAGAGGTACAAATGGCCAGTAAATACATGAACAAGTGTTCGACTCCCCTGGTTATAAAAGAAGATGCAAAACAAAACAACACTTAAGATTTCATCTCACCCCAGTTAGAATGGCTATACTCAAGAGTAATAACAGCAACAAATGCTAGTGAGTATGTGGGGAAACAGGAACACTTCCATATACGCTTGCTGGTGGGAGCGCAAATTAGTACAACCACTATGAAAAGCAGTATGGAGATTCCAAAAAAAAAGCTAGAGACAGACCTGCCATATGATCCACTGATACCACTGGTGGGCATCTATCTAACCAAAGGAACATAAGACAGAATACAGTACAAACACCTGGACACTGATGTTTACTGCAGCACTATTCACAATAGCCAAGCTTTGGAAAAAACCCAGGTACCCTACAACTGATGAATGGATTAAGAAATTGTGGTATATATATACAATGGAGCATTACTCAGTCATAAGGAATAATGACATGTAGTTTGAAGGTAAATAGATGTAATTGGAGGACATCATGTAACTGAAGTAAGCCCAAATCAGAAACACAAAACCCGCATGTTTTCTCTCATACAGGGAAGATAGCTCCAAAGATAAAATATACACAAAAACAAGAATGATCATATATAAACTGAGATATAGAACATGTTTGTAACAGTGGGACTACTCTATGGAACTTGGGGAAAGAGGGAAAGGAAGAGAAAATGATAGAGCATCAGTAATATTGCATAACATAAGATGTGAAGGTAGAGGATAGAAGGATGTGTACTGAAAGATGTTGCAGAATGGGGGGTGGGAGGTAAAGGAGTAAGGGAGAGTAATGGAAGAAGTTGAACAGATCAAAGTAAAGTATACCCACAGTGGGCATACACTGAGTGTGAACATCAACTTAAATATTAATAACAAAAACCAGGACTGTAAAATAGGTACAGTGTTGGGGGGAAGAGAGGAGAGTGAAGGAAGGAGATAAGGCAACAGTAGCTGGTGAGGTTTGTACCACTGTTCCCAGCTGCTAGAGTTAATCTTTTTTTTAATTTTTATTAGGATCTATTCATTATACAGGGGGGGATTTGTAGTGACAATTCTGATTAGACTTATATTGTACATTATTTACACTGCCTCCATTGTCTCTCCCCTCAACTCCCTCCCTACTTCCACTTAAAGTAATTGCAAGAGGTTTCTTTTCACCAGTTTTCTTTTTTACCAGGCAAGCAGATCACTTGAGACCAGAAGTTAAAGGCCAGCCTGGTCTATATAACAAATCCACTGTCTCAAAAAAAAAAGGAAGTAAACTCTAAGAACACAGTGGGGGATTTTGTTTAATGCTGTTGTCGCAGTCCATAGAAAAGTACACATACACTTGATAACTATCTGCTGAACATAATGAATTAATGGCATATTTACACTACACAGTATCACTATGAAGTCATTAAAAACAATGAATTAAAGTAATTGCGGGTAATTTAATGAAAAAAGTATTAAATGAAGAAAATAAGAAATGTCAAAATATGATTCCATCTGGGGGTATAGCTCACTAGTACAGTGTGTGCACAATGCCCTGGGTTTAATCCACAGCACAGAAAAAAATAATAATTCTACTTAAATTTTTCCTCAAATCTCATCCATTGATGAAGTGGGATTTCCCCCAAGAATACAAGAAGGGAGAGAGGAAGAGTGGAACAGCTATAGTTTTTAACAGATATTCCCTGACGAATCTTACCTGTGCTGTCAGTTTACGTATCTCCTTCCTAAGCCTGAACAGGGCCTTTTGGGTAAACTCAGTTCTTAAGAAGTATAATAATGAATCTTCTTTTTAGAAGCAAAGTATTTTTCCTTTTCAACTTTTGTTTTCCCTAAGCTATACATACAACAGACAAAACTGAAATTTAATATCTTAATCTCTTAAACCCCTACTTGTCCAAACACACCAAACATTAAAAAAAAAAAAGGTAGAAGACAAATAAGACAACAAAGGAAGCAATCTGTACCAAATGCACATTGTTTCCAGAGTTGGGAGGAAAGATGAAGGCCATCTGGTTTCTCGATAATAAACAGACATTAGAAACAGAGTTCCCTCCTTCAGGAGATAAAATTGAATTAAGCAATCAAATGGACTCTGACAGTTGGTATATACTACTAGAAGGTGTCTCAAGGTGAGCAGGTGGGCAAGTGAAAGTGAAGTGAAAAGTTCCTTAAGGGCAGGGACTAAGTGGTTCACTTCCTCCTTAACAAAGCCCTCCCAAACACTGTTATGCACCCAGGAGATTCAACAACTTTCTGTCAAGGTATGCATTCTGCTAACACTGCCATGCCATCATCCAGTGGAGGTAGCAGATAAGACACAATGTGCCAAATTCTAGATGAACAGGGTACTGGACAAGTCTATAGGCGCCCAAAAGACCTGGGCAGTCTTCCGTTGAAAGATAATAGGTGAATTTTGACAGTAGTTTTCTGAAGTCAGAAAACATTCCAGCAGAGGGAGACAAAGAGAGAGGAGAGATTTCAAGGGATCAACAATTATTCATTGCCGGGCACTGGTGGCTCACGCCTGTAATCCTAGCTACTCAGGAGGGAGAGATCAGGAGGAACATGCTCGAAGTCAGCCCAAGTAAATAGTTCTCAAGACCTTATCTCAAAAAAAACCATCACACACACAAAAAAAGGGCTCAAGGTGGAGGCCCTGAGTTCAAGCCTCAGTACGCAAAAATAAATAAATAAAATTATTTACAGCTCAATGAGCACAAGTCAGAGATCAATGATGAAGTGTTCTGGACACCAAACTAAAAAGGCCTTATAAGGAACACAGTGGGGACAACTGAAGGATTTGAGGTTTGAACTCAGGACTTCATACTTGTTAGGCAGACACACTATTGGTTAAGGTATGACTCCAGACCTTTCTGCTCTGGTTATTTTGAGATAGGGTCTCACTTTTTGCCTCTGCTGGCCTGGACCACAATCTACCTATTTTAAGCTTCCCACTCTCTCTGGGATGACAGGTGTGAACCACCACACTTGGCTTTTTTCCAGTTGAGGTGTGGTCTTGCAAACTTTTTTGGCTGGCCTGGAACCACAATCTTTCTGATCTCAGTCTTCCAAGTAGCCCAACTTGAAGAGTTTTAAATGGAAGAGTGGCTGTGAATAGCTTAATAGTTTAGAAATATACAGGCATAAACAAACTTCTGGATTTAACAAAAAAAAAAACAAAAAGAACTACAACAAAGATGTGGGAAAAGATCCAGGAAATCATTGTTAAAAGATCTTCACTCTCTTCTCCCATACACAGATTTCCTTTATAGA
Source organism: Castor canadensis (assembly GCF_047511655.1). Taxonomy (NCBI): domain Eukaryota; kingdom Metazoa; phylum Chordata; class Mammalia; order Rodentia; family Castoridae; genus Castor; species Castor canadensis. The sequence continues at coordinate 10,476,542 of NC_133403.1, read as the reverse complement.
GTTACCAAATTACCCTTTGCAAATGGAGAACTCATAGGTGGCTGAGAGCCCCCAGAATGCAAAAATTAGTCTTATGAAGCATTAGAGCTTACATTATTAATTGTAATTCAAGATACTTTAAAATATAGCTTTTGATACATTATGATCCATTGCAGGTCTTTTTGAGAGTATGCTTCTACAATTCTAAATATTATTTGGGATAAGAGTAGAGCAGACCACCATGAATTTTAAAAACTTCACAGATAGAGATCATCTGTTATATTCACTTTAGAACAAATCAGAGCCAACCCTCCCACTCAGCATACCTCTCCCTCAGCATTCTCTTCCCACCCCACTCCTTTCGGTTTTTTTTTTTGGGCGGGGGAGTACATTGTCTTGCCATGTAGGTCACGCTGATCTTGAACTTGCAATCATTCATCCTGCCTTAGCATCTCAAGTGCTTAGATTATACACATATGCTACCATACCCATCTCCCCTCAAAAACTTTAAGCCTAATTGTTGGGGGGGAGAACTGCTAGTGATTGAACCCAGGGCCTTGTGCATCTCAAGACTAATTTCTTGATTGTTATCTTGTTTCCCAGAGCAAAAGACTGAGACAACAATGTTAAAAGATTTCTGAGCTGATCAGGCACTGGTGGCTCATGCCTATAATACTAGCTACTCAGGAGGCAGAGATCAGGAGGATTGCAGTTCAAAGCCACTCCAGGCAAACAGTTGGAGAGACCCTATCTGGAAAAAACCCATCACAAAAAAGGGCTGGTGAAGTGGCTCAAAGTATACGCCCTGAGTTCAAACCCCAGTACCACAAAAAAAAAGCTGATGGAGAACCAGAGAATCATATGGAAGTTCACCTCCCAGCTAGTCTGTTCAGCACTAACAACTCAAACCACCAGGAATTTCCCTACCTAGACTTAATTTTGTTGGCACATACACATCAAAAAAAAAATCTGACATTTTATATTCAGTAAGAGCGAGCTGCATTTAAGGATGATCAGAACCATGCGCTGGTGCTACTCAGGAGGCAGAGATCAAGAGGATCACAGTTCAAAGCCAGCCGCCAGCAAATATTTGTGAGACCTTATCTCAAAAAAAAAAAAAAATTCATAAAAAAGGGCTTGCAGAGTGGCTCAAGCAGTAAGAGCGACTGCCTAAGCAAGCATGAGGCCCGGAGTTCAAACCCCAGTGCTGCCAAAAAAACAAAAAGAACATCTTGCTGGGTACCAGTGGCTCACACCTGTAATCCTATTTGAGAGGCTCAGAAGAAGAGGACTGAAGTTCCAAGCCAGCCAGTGCAAAAAGGCTTTCGAAAAAAGCTGGCTGTGGTGGTGTGCACCTGTCATCCCAGCAATGGTGAAAAGCATTAAATAGGATTGCAGTCCAGACCAGCCTGGGCAAAAAGTGAGGCCTTATCTCCAAAAGGTGTGCTTCAAGTGGTAGAGCACCAGCCTACACGCACAAAGCCTTAAGTTCAAAAACCAACTTTTAAAAGGGATGGGGAATGTAGCCTAGCACGTGAAGGGCCCTGGGTTCCATCCCTAGTACCACAAAACAAAAACAACTGAATCATCTTAGAAGCAACAGCTCAAGAAATATTTTCCTGAACTCCTTAACTAGAGTAGCAAAACAAGAGATTCTAGGCTTTATTTTTAAAATCACAATAAAATAACCCATCTTATATTTGCCATTTATAATTACCATAAGTCACAATTTAGTATCACCATCTTTTCAAAAAAGAGGGTTAATTTTTTTTTTAAATTGGGTCTTGCTGCAGGTGGGGGTAGGGGGGAGAAATGACCCAAGCCTTGTATGCACATATGAATAATAAAATAATTTAAAAAAATAGGGTCTTGCTGCTATTTTGCTCAGTCTGGCCTTGAACTCCCAGACTAAAGCACTCCTCAGGTCTCAACCTTCCAAGTAGCACTCAATACCATGCCCAACTGAATGCTTAACTTTTTTTATTTTTTGGTACTGGGGTTCAAACTCAGGGTACTTCTCTACCACTTGAGCAGGTCCCCAACCATTTTGCTTTAGCTCTTTTTTGGATAGGGCCTCCAGGGCTGGCTTCAGACATTAATCCTCCTACCTACGTTTCTGACATAGCTAGGATTACAGATACACACACCACCACACCCAGCTTGTTGACTGAGATGGGGATCTTGCTAACTTTTTGCCTAGGGTGGTCTTGAGCCATGATCCTCCTCCAGAGTAGTTGGGATTACAGACATGTTACCACCACACCCAGCCCTGGAGGCTTAATTTTAACACCAAGAAAGTAGGACTTTTTTTTAAGACATGATAGTCCTTTGAGTAAATTTAGCTTTATGAGAAACTCCCTACACTGTCCCGTTTTTCTCATTAAGTACCACTCAACACTCCATTTGAGGGGCCTGACCCGGAGTCTCTGAGTTTTATTCTTTTCTAGTTTACCATGTAGCCTGCCAGGCCCCCAATCTTTGAGGAAGGACTAGAGTGTCATGGAATTGGTGAAAGACCCATGTCTACCCAGCTGAAGAAGACTGCAAAAGTTTCATTTAAACGTTAAAACTGGCACCTGAGGCTCCTTTGTATGCCCAGGAACTTTAAGGATGGGGAAATGAAGGTCCGGAAAGGAAAGCAGACTTGCCCAAAGCTATAAAACCAAGAAGCAACTCTCTCCAGCCTCCTGCAGAGGTGAGCTGTTCTGGTAACACTTTCGGCAAGTTAGCCATGTGATTTAAATACATGTATGATTATAAGGCAAGTCTTATGCCTTAAGAAAACCCAACCCTAGGCACGCAACGGTGGCTCATGCCTGTAATCTTAGCTATTGAGGAGACAGAGATCAGAAGGATCACAGTTTGAAGCCAGCCCTGGGCAAATAGTTTAAGATACCCTATCCTGGAAAAACCCATTACAAAAGAAGGGCTGGCTGAGTGACTCCAGTGGTAAGAGTGCCTGCTTAGCAAGTGTGAGGCCCTGAGTTCAAGCCCCAGTGCCACAAAAAAAAAGCATACAACCCTGATAGTAATTTTGAATCTATGCAATACTATCACTTGAATCATCTGTTCAAATGTACTTTGTCAGATCAGTTGTAGAGAACTCTGCTTCAGAGAAATATCAAAACAATACACTACAGACACACATCCTAAAAGTTCAAGTTTGAAACAGAAATTCTGAAATAAACTTCACCTTAACCACAGATACTATAATTACTCTCCACTCACTATGACTCTGTACTTGACACTCACATATTTGGACTATTACCAACACATACAGTGATAAAGGTGTTCTATAGTACAGTAACCACATACTGAAAACGAATGTCAACAAAATCACTACAGACCTACGGTATACACAAGCAAGCATTACAGAGCATACGCCAACTATCTAAAGTTTCTTAGCCTTAAAAGACTGCTTTGTATACACTAAATCAAAGCAGAAAAGGAGACATTTTATGGGAAAAAAAATTACTGGATTGGCATTTTTTTACAGAAAAAAAAAAATTCCAGATCAACACTCTACTTCTTTTTTCACCATATTCTTTTCTGTTATGGGCTACTTTATAACATACACGTATTACTTTCATACTTTCATCTTTTTATTGTTTTTTTTTGGGGGGGGTTGTCTTTTTGGTGCTGGGGATCAAACCCAGGGCATCCAGCATGCTAAATAATTGAAGTGTAGCTCAAGAGGTAGAAAGTCTGCTTTGCAAACTCAAATCCGAGTTCAAACCCCAGTTCCAACCAAAAAAAAAGGAAAGAAAATGGTAAAGTATTTACATATAACCTATGCAAATCCTCCAGTATACTTTAAATCAAATCTAGATTACTTACACTACTAAAAAATACAATGAAAATGAATGTGAATTGTTTAGGGAATAATAAGAAAGTTTGTACACGTTCAATAATTTCTTCTATCCCTCGTTTGTTGAAAGAGGATTAGAGGAACAACCATGTAGTTCTGCAGCCCCACCCCTACCTCTTTAAAAATGACTTGCTGTAGTCTGTGAAGATTACAATTCTGATTTCATCTCAAGATGCACCCTCCTGAGTGACAGTAAACCTTGTTGGGTTCTGCAACTTACAACTTTTTTTTTTTTTTCTTTTAAGACAGGCTCTCGCTATAAAATGTAGGCTGGATTACAGGTGTGCACCAAAACGACCAACATTTTTAAAGGTTCTTGAATCTGTTGCAAACTCAGGAAACACTACCAATAGCTTACCATACTGTTTTCACAACAAAACCATTTATTCCTGTAGTCAACTGGGCAGCAAATTTATGGGAAATTTTCTTGGCCCCTCCTGTATTTTAGGATAAATTGTAAGGGGCATCAAGAAATGAAGGCTTTCTGCATATGGTCACAGGAATTCTCTGTGACCTCTGTAAGTAGGCTGAATCTCTGTGGAAACTTCCTAATCATGCCCAAAAATAACTATAATATCTCAAACTTAACCACGTAAGCTAGACAATCAGGTTGCTGGAAATGCAAAAAATCCGTCGGCAATACACTGGATTATTCAAATTCACTTTCATGCAATTAACCAAATCTCGAGAATAAAGAACATTTGCCAGCTTCGGGCTGACCAGGTCCCAACCCAGAGGGGCGCGGCCCCAGCGGAAACAGCGAACACAGCAGGCTGGGGTCCATCACTCGTGGCCCCAGCTCTCCACGCCGGGTGTTCGGGACCCCGGAACGAGGAACCAGGGCGACGAGGCGGCTGCCCCAGTCCTTCGCGCAGCGCGAGGAAACAAAGCAGAGAGGGGGTCGCGCCCAGCCTCTCGGCAGGGAAACCGGGTACCGGAACCACGGGATTCCCCAACACCAGCAAGACTCCCCCGAGTTCCGCGGAACGGCCCGGGAGCCTGGGAAGGGGACAGCGCAGGCGCGAGACGAGCTGTTGGGGGGGGAGCCCTGATGGGGGACAGCACAGGCGCAGGCGCAGGGCCCGCCGGGGTCTGCGGGGCCTCCCGGGCCTGGCCGCGCGGGCGGCGCTGAGGAGATGAACTGACCCGCGGGCGCAAGCGGAGGGGACCGGGCCCTGGCTCTTACCGCGTGGCACCGCCTGGCTCGCTCTCTGGCTCCGGGCTGGGGCCGGGTAACGAGATCGCCCGGTGGCTCGGCCCGGATCCGTTGAGTCCGGCCTCAGGGCAGCAGCCAACCCCGCGGCGCCGCTCTCCTGGCCCGCCCCGCCTCCCTCGCGGCCCCCACCCCCGGCCCGCCTCTGTCCCGCCCCTCACGGCCGCATCCTGCGCAGGCGCAATGCCCGTCCAATCCGCGTCCCGCTACTGCGCAGGCGCTCGACGCCCCACCTGCTGGTTCGCGTCCCCCGCCCGACCCCGAACTGCACATGGCAGGTTTGTGTCTTTTGTAGCTACTACGCACGCGTCAGGTCTCGCGCTGGTGCACAAAGAGGCTGTAGACTGAGTGGTGCATGGAGAGTTCACTAGTCCCAAAGGTTCTTTTTTCCTTAGCAAATAGGTCTGTTCTTCAGGCAGTACATATTTATAGTGTACCAAGGACTGTGCTAGACGTGAACCAGACAGTGGGAAGGAAAGTCGCACCAGCTCTGCCCTCCTGGCACGCCCAGTCCATCACAAAAAAACCACGTAGAGACTTAAATATATGCCGCAAATAAACCCACTGCAATTGTGCAATTGTGTTTCTTCCTTTGACAGTCTGAATCACATCAATAGATTTTGCTTTTGTTTACATCATGTTAGATTCCTGAGTTGGCTTGGAACTGCGATCCTGCTGATCTCTGCTTCCTGAGTAGCTAGGATTACAGGTGTGAGCCACCAGCGCCCAGCAAATTCATAGCACCATCTCAATCCAGATACCTGTAGTTCCCAGATGCAACTGACTGTATTCCATTTCTTAATATCCTTTCAGAGATACTTTATAAACAAATATCCAAATAGACATACATCTTCTTTTACTTTTTTTAAATACACAAATACTACTATTCTATACACACTGGGGGTTTTATTGGCAGTACAGGGGTTCAAACTCAGGGCCTCGGGCTTATTAGGCAGACAGTAAACTTGAGCCACTCTTCCAGCCCTTTTTTGTGATGAGTGTTTTCGAGATAGGGTCTCACAAATGGCTTCGAACTTTGATCCTCCTGATCTCTCCCTGCTGAGTAGCTAGGATTACAGGCATGAGCCACCAATGCCCAGCGCCCAGCAGGCTTTAGTTATTTTTAAGGTAGGATCTTGCATTTTTGCCTGGAGCAGACTTCAGACCATGATGGCTTCCCTTGTAGCTGAGATCAGAGTTGTGCACCATCATGCCTGGTTTATCAAAATGGGATCTCGCTAATTTTTTGCCTGAGCTGGAATGCCCCACCTGAGTAACTGGGATTACAGGCATGAGAAACCATGCTCAGCTAAAGCTTTTTTTTTTTTGCAGTACTGGGATTTGAACTCAAGGCCTACACCTTAAGCCACTTCACCATTTCTTTTTTGTGATGGGTTTTTTTCGAGATAGGGTCTTGAGAACTATTTTCCTGGGCTGGCTTTGAACTGTGATCCTCCTGATCTCTGCCTCATGAGTAGCTAGGATTACATGCGTGAGCCACTGGCACTTTATTTTTAAAGCCAACATAATGAGCCAGGTGCAGTGGCACAAGCCTGAAAGCTTGTTTGGAAGAAGAAGACCTGAAGGGTTTCAATTGGTAGCCAGCCAGGCACAAAAGTTCACAATACCCCATCTCAACCAGTTGCTAGGTATGGTGGCATATGCCTGTCTTCCCAGCTATGTGAGGAAACACGAGTATAAGGATCATAATCCAGGTGGGCCAGAGCATAAAACAAAGCCCTAACTCAAAAGTTAACCAATGTAAGCCAGGTGCCAGTGGCTCACGCCTGTCATCCAAGTGACTCAGGAGGCAGAATCAGGAGGATTGTTGTTTGAAGCCAGCCCAGGCAAATAGTTTGTGAAACCCTATCTCACAAAAACCCCAGCTGGTAGAATGGCTGGAGTGGTAGAGTGCATGCCTAGCAAGTATGAGGCCCTGAGTTCAAGCCCCAGTGCCACAAATAGATTTAAAAAAAATGCAAAAAGGGCTGGCAGAGTGGCTCCAGTGGTAAAGTGTCTGACTAACAAATGCAAAGTCATGAGTTCAGCCCCTGGAACTGCCAAAAAGCAAGACAAAATTAGCCTAACCAGGATGTTTCAACACTTGAGATAATACATCCACATTAGCATAGGCCTAAGGTCATGGTCTTCATTGCCCAAAGCCTGGGTTTGAACCCTGGTCTGTTACTTACTAGATTTCTGGCTTTGTATCTCAGTTTTCTCACTACAAAGTTGGTAGTGTTATAGGTTGTTGTAGAGATTAAATGGTATTAATATAGGAAGAGCACGGATAAAAACACAATGCCAAGCACCCTGGAGATGCCCAGTAAGTGTAACTGGGAATTAATGTTACATCTAATTTTGTATGAGAACAAAATTGAGGTTCCAAGAGGTTATTTCACTTGCCAAGACCACTCAACTAGCAAATGGAGAACCAGAACAGGACTGTCTGGTCCCAGGCACTTGCCATCATTCAACTGTTACTGACAAGCTGTGCATACTATTAAAAGATACTTTTTATACTAGAGTGCACAAAGTAAATGTATTGCTGAATGAAATGTCAAAAAGTGAAAGTCTGAACTGGGGTATAGTTCAGTTATGGATTACTTACCTAGAATTCTTCAGATTCTGGGTTTAATTCCCAACATCTCTCTCTCTCTCTCTCTCTCTCTCTCTCTCTCTCTCTCTCTCTCACACACACACACACACACACACACACACACCCCAAAATAAATAAATATTTTTAAAACTTCTTTAGGGCCAGACATAGTGGTGCATGCCTATAATCCCAATTCCTTGGAAGGCAGAGGTAGGAGGATCTCAGTCTAAGGCCAGCCCAAGCAAAAGCCCAGGACTCTATTGAAAAGCAAAAAGACCAGGGTATAGCTCAAGTGGTAGAGCACTTTCCTAATAAGAATGAGATCAATCCCTAGTACCACAAACAACAGTAACACCGAGAGTTTTTAGCAGTACTCTTAATCCACAACCTCTGTAATCACTATAGCCTCCCTAAAGGTAACCACCATTCTGATATCTAACTCAAGATTCGTAGTGACTGATTTTAAACAAAGAGGCTGCTATAACAAATCACCACAACCAGGGTAGCTTCCAACAACAGAAATGGAAAAAAAGGAGCGAGAAAGGAAGAGAGAGGGAAGGAAGGAGGGAGGGAAGGAAGGAAGGAAGGAAGGAAGGACAGAAATGTATTGTCTCAGTTCTGGAACACAGAAGTTCAAGATCTAAGTGTCCACAGCAGTGGGCTTTTTCTGAAGGCCCTAGGGGAGATTCTGCTCCTTGGCTCATCTAACTTCTGGCAGTTGCATGCATTCTGAGGACTGGGAATATGGGCATGCACCATTGTGGCTGGCTCCCCCTGATTTTGATAAGGACACTTGTGATAGCATTTAGGGCTCATCTAGATAACCCAGGATAATCGCCCATCACAAGATCCTTAGTTTATCACATCTACAAAGGTCTTTTTTTTTCAAATGAGGTGACATTTACAGGTTCCAGAGATTAGGACCTGATATTTGTGGAGGCCATTTTGCAGCCTACTACAAGTGTGTATTCTTTTGTGTCTGCCTTGTTTCACTTAACATTAGATCTGAGAAATTCACTCATCTTGTTGCATGTATATATATGACATGCAAAATAAATGCCATTTTGGTGCTATGTAGCATTCCATTATATGAATTTGTTATGCCATGGTTTACCCATTTGCCCTTTGTTGGACATTTGTGTTGTCTCCAAATGTAAACTGTTGAGTAAAAAAGTTAGAATAAGCAGAAAAGATTCCTGGTGTCTTCCATGGGATGCTACACTGGGACTCACCCTTCTAGGTTATCTGACTCTAATTCTGATTCTGTGCAGGCCTGAGCCTCTGAGCATTTTTTAGCACTCTATAAATTGTAGAAAACAGTTACCAATGCAAATGATTCTTACCTAAGGACAACCCTCCCCAACAGTGGAAAAGTCAGTTTTACCTCAATTTGCAAGTTTATTTCAGTATTTCCAATCTATAAATGTGTCCGATCTTTGAATTCTCCTTCTAACTGATAGTGGTGTCTTACCATTTCCCTCACGTAATTGATCAAGTATTTTGCTTTTGTCTTGTTTTCTTTTGTTTGATGGGACTGGGGTTTGAACTCAGGGCTTAGCACTTGCAAAGCAGGTGCTCTATTGCTTGAGCCACACCTCCAAGTCCTCCCTCATGTAATTGAGCTAAATGAACTCTTTGGCACATTTATCTTTGTATTAGAATCATAGTTTTACTTCCTGAAATTACCCATAAGGGGTGGGGATATAGATTCATGGTAGAACACCACCTGCTATTTCCAGCATGTAGGGAGGGAGGGAAGGAAGGAAGGAAGGAAGGTAAGGAGGAAGGAAGGAAGGAAAGGAAGGAGGGATGGAGGGAGGGAAGGGGGGGAGAGAGGGGGAGGAGAAGGGAGGGAAAATTTACTTTAGGCTTTTTTTTTTTTTTTTAGCAGACATTTCCTGAGCAGCAACCAGATACTGACTGGAGGGCCAGAGGCATGCATACTCTGCAATCTCAGCTGGCTTCCACTAGGTCCACAGCCTGTGAGAGCCTTCTCTGCCTGGGACAGCAGCGCAACATGGTCTTATCAGGTGAGATTACTACCAACGTACCCCAGGAGTTAGCAGAATTCTTGAAGGAGGGTTTCCGGAAGGAGAGAGCACATCAAGTCTCTCCATGAAAAGAACAAGAAAGTGAAGGCAAATATCTCAGGGAGACTGGGGTGGTGAGGGGGAAAGACAGGAGGTGAATGACCCATGGGTGAGGCATAGAACCATCCAAACTCCACACCAGTCTGGTTGAGCCTCAGCCTTGTCATCTGGGTGGTGCCATATGCCTCACCCACACCTCATTCCTTGTCCTGGCTCATCTTCCTTAGCTCCTTAGGATTGGAGGGACAATGGGCATAGGTGCTGGCTATGAGCCAAGAGGGAACCTGAGGAAGTGCCCAGCCCTGGGGAGGCAGCTACAAAGGCAAGGTGAAGGGGGAAGCAGAGACTTGGCTATGTGTACAGAGGTGAGGGTGGGGGCCAGAGCAGAGAGGGCCTCCCCCATCTGGCCAAGATACTTGAATTCTATAGTGTGGACAGTGTCAGTCATTGCAGTTTTGGAACTGGGGCATGAAATTCTGTGACTTTTTTTTGGCAGTACTGGGGTTTGAACTTGGAGCCTCATTCTTGCTAGGCAGGTGTGCTGCCTCCCCCTGCTCACAAGTGGTAGAGGGCACACACCCCCAAGCCCTTTTTGTTTTAGTTGTTTTCCAAATAGGGTCTCAGACCACAATGCCTCCTGCATAGCTGGGATTACAGCAGATGTGTACCACTAAACCCAGCTTGTTTATTGTGATGGCTTGTTCTTTGCCCATGATGGCCTCAAACCACAATCCTTCTATTTCTGCTTCCCAAGTAGCTGGGATTACAGACATGAGCCACCAAACCTGGCTGAAATCTGTGACATCTTCTCTAGGAACACTGGCCTGGTGGCATGCACAGAATTCAGAGAATATGCTGATGGTCCAAGGGTCAGGGAGTCTGGGGAAGCTGGGATGGGGATGGGGTGAGAGGGGAAGTGAATGATCTGACGGTGGGGCACAAAACCATCTGGACTTCACACCAATCTGTGGCTGGGCTTCACACTGGCATCCCGGTGGTTCCATTGATTCCCCTACCACCACACTCCCTGTCTTCCCTCATCCTCTTCAGCTTCCTAGGACTGAAGGGACAGAAAGAGCAGGCAATTGTGGCAGCTGCTGTTCTAAACCAGGAGGGGACTGAGGACAGGCCCAGCCTGGGAAAGCAGGTAACTGACTCCCTGACCAATAGCCCATATGAGTCCCTCCCAGGGTCCAGCCTCTGAGCCTTAGGATTTGGGATGCTGCCATACCTCCATTTGTGACCCAAGAGCATCCCAGTCACAGGAGCTAACAGCTTCTCTCCTGTCAGGCCCTGCTAGTCCTTCCCTCTTCTCACCTCTGAGATGGATCAAACTCTGCTGCCTAGAACTGCTTGAATTCAGTACCTCTAGTTTCTCATTGACTTGCTCAGTTCTGAGCACCACACCCTGAAGTATACGCCAACACTGACTAAGCCTCTTGGGTCCAGCTGCCTCTATCTGCATAACAGCTGGAGGAGCCAGAACTAGAAGGGACTGCAGGCCAAGTTTTAATCAGAAAACAACTGTTCCCAACTGTTAGCAAGCAATCAGCTTTGAGTGCCAGGTCATCAGGCTTGGGATTTTTGGCATGCTTCCATTGGAGCCAGTAGAACTCAAAGTCTTGAGAAATGTGCAACTGTCAGCCAAGCAAGGAAGTGTCTGCAAACAGATGAACTGTTTGCCTCCCACAACCAAACCCATTCATCCCATATACCCAGTGATCATGGCCTGAAACAGAGGAGGATCCTTGGGATGCTTCAACTGACTGCAGGTTCCAATAGGAAACAGAAAAGAAAAATAACTTTAACTAGCAAGTCCACCTTCCTTCATGACTGAAGGAGATCACAGATTATTGTGTTACCAAAGAAAAAGCTAAATAAACCCTCTAGTTTCACTTGCTCTTAGTTAACTTAAAGATCACTAATATTGGCGATCACATAGCTGGACAATGCATTATTAGCTTCCCACTGGCTTTGCTGTGATTGTGGGTTGTGATAACATTTGCCTGTGTTAACTTGCTGCTGTGCTTTTGCAACAGCTGCAGAAGCTTAAGCATTTTAATTCCTGCAGTTTCTACCCCACTCTAGTGCTCTTAAGCACCTGAAAGCCTAGCGCTTAGACTACAGGCTTGTGCTCCTGAACACCTGAAGTCCTTAAGGCAAGATGATGACTGCCTGTTAACCCATCCCAGCAGACCAGTAAAGGCCTGTTTCTCCCTTTGCTCCTGAAGTAGCCTGCTTGGTCAGAGCTGGCTTCCTTCCATTCGTCAATGAAAAGCCTCATTAAAGCCTTGCATGTATTTCTACTTGGCTAGATTTCTAGTGCTTCCATGCCAAAAGACCCCCAAGTCTCCAGTAACACAGAGACACTCATTTTACAGTTGAGGAAAGTGAGGCCAGAGAGGAAGAGAATGGTGAGCCAGTGCTTCCCATGTGCCATCTTTGTGATTCCCAGAGTTGAGTTCAAATCCCACTGGGACAGCCATTACCTGTGTGATCTTGAGCTTGCTTCTTGACTTCTCTGTGACTAGGATTCTTTCTGTGAGCAGTAGCAACACTCCCACACCTGTCAGAGGTGCTCGGGGACTAAATAACAGGTCCCCACTCTATTATGTACACCTTGCAAAGCATGCTTCTCTTCCAAGCACTTAGCACACAGAAAATACACAGCTAATGTACTGTAATGATGCATTTAATGTATGTCTACCTGGACTCTATTAGCATCCCAAAGGTATGCCTGGCATGAGGTAGAAGCTCAGGAAACAATTGTTCTTATCCTTTGTTAGTGTCTGCCTCCCCATCTTTAGAAAAAGCAATAATCCTCTTCCAGTCACCTAAGTCAACTGTACACAGTACTGTTGTGATATATAATAAGAAATATGTATATAGGTTCCTTGCCCATAGCAAGTCTACACAGTGGTAGTGTCTTTTTTTTGGCAGTACTGGGATTGGAACTTAGGGCCTCACACTTGCTAGGCAGGCGCTCTACCATTTGAGCCACTCAACCAGCCTTGGTAGTATCTTTTTATACGCTAATGAAATAACTGGTGGCTGGGGGCTCTTGGATAACTCAGGACAAGGGCTGGCTGCCAGGGGAACCAACCATGTGATTAGAAGTTTAGAACTTTTAGCCCCATTCCTGGGCCTCCTGAAGAGGGAGAGAAGCTGAAGATTGAGTTGACTGTTGGTGGCCAGTGACTTAATCTGTTATGCTTATGGAATGAAGTCTCCATACAAACTCAAAAAAGGTGGGCTGAGAGATCTGAGTATCTGAACACTTGCAGGGTGGCTCAACTCAAGAGGACATGGAAGCTCTGTGCCACTCCCTGACACCTTTCCCTGTGTATCTCTTTCATCTGGCTGTTCCCTAGTTGTAGCCTTCATAATAAAAACACATTTAAATGTCTCCCTGAATTCTGTGATACATTCAAGCAATTATCAAACCCAAGAAGGGGAACCTTACTTTGTAGCCAAGTGCTCTAGTTTTTTTTTTTTTTTTTTAATTTTTATTTTATTCATATGTGCATACAATGTTTGGGTCATTTCTCCCCCTTCCCCCACCCCCGCCCTTACCCCCCCACCCCCTCGCTACCCGGCAGAAACTATTTTGCCCTTATCGCTAATTTTGCTGAAAGAGAGAGTATAAGCAATAATAGGAAGGACCAAGGGTTTTTGCTAGTTGAGATAAGGATAGCTATACAGGGAGTTGACTCACATTAATTTCCTGTGCGTGTGTGTTACCTTCTACGTTAATTCTTCTTGATCTAAACTTTTCTGTAGTTCCTGGTCCCCTTCTCCTATTGGCCTCTGTTGCTTTAAAGTTTCTGCTTTAGTTTCTCTGCGTTAAGGGCAACAAATGCTATCTAGTTTTTGAGGTGTCTTACCTATCCTCACACCTCCCTTGTGTGCTCTCGCTTTATCATGTGATCAAAGTCCAATCCCCTTGTTGTGTTTGCCCTTGATCTAATGTCCACATATGAGGGAGAACATATGATTTTTGGTCTTTTGAGCCAGGCTAACCTCACTCAGAATGATGTTCTCCAATTCCATCCATTTACCAGCGAATGATAACATTTCATTCTTCTTCATGGCTGCATAAAATTCCATTTTATATAAATAGCACATTTTCTTGATCCATTCGTCAGTAGTGGGGCCTCTTGGCTGTTTCCATAACTTGGCTATTGTGAATAGTGCCGCAATAAACATGGGTGTGCAGGTGCCTCTGGAGTAACCTGTGTCACAGTCTTTTGGGTATATCCCCAAGAGTGCTATTGCTGGATCAAATGGTAGATCAATGTTTAGCTTTTTAAGTAGCCTCCAAATTTTTTTCCAGAGTGGTTGTACTAGTTTACATTCCCACCAACAGTGTAAGAGGGTTCCTTTTTCCCCGCATCCTCACCAACACCTGTTGTTAGTGGTGTTGCTAACGATGGCTATTCTAACAGGGGTGAGGTGGAATCTTAGTGTGGTTTTAATTCCAAGTGCTCTAGTTTGGATCTTGAATGTCCCCCAAAGGCCTACCTGTGAGAGGATTAGTTCCCCAGCTTGGTCCTGTTAAGAGGTGGTGGAGCCTTTAAGAGGTGGAGCTTGGTGGGAGGTTCTTCTCCTTTCCTCTTCCTTTAGTTTTGCCTTGTGGCTTTTGAGGTAAGTGGTTTTGTTCCATTATGTCCTCCCACTGTGATGTGCTGCCTCACTACAGGCTCAGAGCAACAAAACAGACTCTTTGGCATTGTGAGCTGAAATGAAACTTTTCTCTTTATAAGTTGATTATTAGTGAGTAACAGAAAGAGGACTTACAACTGGGAACACACACACATACACAAAACTAGGGACCACAGAAAACCAACTACATCCCCATCACCATGGAGACACAGGAAGAGCAGGGATGACCCAGAGGAAGGGAGTACAAGGCAGTGTACCTGAAGGATCCAGTCATCAGCGTGTGTGTACCTTCAATTTCATCCTCATTTTACATGTGAGGAAAGTTGAGGCTCTGACAGTGGCCCAAGAAGTAGAACCCAAACTTGGTCTCTAAAGACTAGTCTTTATTTATTTATTTTTTGGTGGTACTGGGGTTTGAACTCAGGGCCTCATTCTTGCTAGGCAGGTGCTTTACCACTTGAGCCACTCCACCAGCCCTTTTTTTGTGTTGGGTTTTTTTCAAGATTGGCTCTTGCAAACTATTTGCCTGGGGCTGGCTTTGAACCTCAATCCTCCTGATCTCTGCCTCCTAAGTAGCTAGGATTGTAGGAGTAAGCCACCAGCACCCGGCTTTAGTCTCTAAATTCTTTATCCAGGCCCCTGAGCCAGGGTTGGCCCCTTGCACATGAGCCTCCCAGGAATTCTGAAATATCCTAAGGCTCCCCATGCACCCACATCTCCTTTTGGAGAATCATCTTTAGTATGAGCAGCCCTCTATTTTTCCCCCTTTGGTGCTCTACATGGTGCTGTGACCTTGTGCATCATAAGCAAGCACTCTACCAGTGAGCTACATGTCCAGCCCCTCAGCCTGCTCTTTAAAATTCTCCTTTTAGGTGTAGTTCAGAGGCAAGGCATACATGAAGCCATAGGTTTAATTCCCAGCAGTACCCCCCTCAAAATTGTCCCTTTTAGAGTAGAGTTCATTGAGGTCAAATTTTGAGCAAATGGGTAAATACTAGGGCTGATGAGGGCCTCATTCTGATTTGGACCTGAAGCCTGGCTGATTCAAATAAATAATGCTGCATTTATTTAAAGGAAAACCTGAGTTCAGGGGTCTAGAAATATCTGGAGGAAAGAAAACCAATTCTGTTGAGAATACATAACACTATCTAGGAGTGCCCTGGTGGGATCAAGAGAGAAAAAAAGGGTGGTTTCTTTGTTCTCTCATGCTTTCTTCTCCTCCTCCTTTCTTTTTTTTTTCTTTTTTCTCCTTTGTGATGCTAGGAATGGAATCCAGGGCCTTACCACGCTAGGCAAGCTCTCCACTACTGAGCTACACCCCCAGCTCTTCTCATGCTTTCTGATGTCTAGAACTGAGCTGAGTGTGTTTGTGAGGCAAAGGCGATGGGATTCCAACTAGAAGAAGGTTGCACCTGCTGAGGCAGGACCAGAGCTCAGAAGGGTGTGGAGATGGAGTTGATAGAGGAGACAGCAGGGGAAGGCACTCTACTTTCCTAGCCTTTTGTGCACAGGGGTGGTGGTGGAAGAGGGGCTGACAGAGGCCAAATCCTCAGATGGGTTAAGTAAGCCCTCTGCTTACCCAAGCATGGTGCTGAGTCCCTACCAAGTGTGGGAATGACTCCTATGTCTGTTTCCCTGGCCCCTATCCCTGCCCCTTAGGCCTCTGTCCCTAGAGGGACTGATAGATGATTATCTAGAATAGGAATGCATTTTTTAAGTAGGAGCTGGAGAGCCAGGGTCTGCTCATAGTTTCTTGACTTAGTAGCTGTATAACAGTATTGGTTTTCTGTAGCTGCCTTAGAAAAGTACAATGAACTGTGTGGCTTAAAACAACAGAAATTTATTCTCTCATAGTCTGAAGGCCAGAAATCCAAGGTCAATATGCTAGCAGTACATGTATGTAAATGGAAAAATGAGACCTGTTGAACTATTCCAGGAATGGGGGGGAGGGGAGATAAAAGAGAATGACGGAGGGAGTGAATTCACATATGATATATTTGATATATGGTAAGAACTTTTGTAAATGCCATGATGTACCCCCAGCACAACAGTAAAAAAGAAAAAAATCCCTTTAAAGAAAAATATACCAGCAGGGTGTTTTTTCTAGAGGCTCTGAGGCAATGTCTGTCCCATGCCTCTCTTTTCAGTTTCTGGTGATGCTTGTGACCTTTGGTGTAGATGGATTGCTATAATCTCTGCCTGTGTCTTCACATGTGGTTTTTGCATGTCTCCATGCCTTCTCTTTTTTCTGTTTCTTATAAGGGCACTTTATTAGATTTTGAGCCCTCCCTAATCCAGGATGATCTCATTTCGAGAACTTCACCTTAATTATAATTGCAAAGACATTTATTCCCAATAAGGGCACATTGTGAGGTTCTATTCTAGGTGAACATAATTGGGGGGGGGCACAATTCAACCCATTACAGGGACCTTAAAAGAATCACTTTCCCTTCCAAAGTCCTCATTTTCTTTGAACACAAGGATGCTCTCACAAGGTGAATCAAAGGGAATGGTGGCCATGAGGATTTGGTCCAGCCAGGACAGGCATGTAACTTAGGTCTGAGCATTTGAAGACGCAATAGCCATGTGGCAGGTCCAGGCAGCATGTGCTGGTTCATCTGACAGCCCGCCTTCTTTGCCACTTAGAAGTTGCTGTATCCTAGGTTAAGAAACCTTCAGTTGGGTCATGTCTGGTGGTGCATACCTGTAATCCCAGCACTTGATAGAAGCAGGATGATGGAGCGTTCGAGGCCAGCCTGGGCTATAGTAAGACCCTGTCTCAAGTAAGTAAGTAAGTAAACAAATAAATAAATAAAAAATAAATTAACAACAACAAAATCTTCAGCTGGGGCTGGCGTATAGCTCAGTGGTATAGGGTTTGTCTAGCATACTTGAGGCCCTGAGTTCCATCCCCACTATTGCAAAAGAGGAAAAAAAAGAAAAGAAGAAATCCTCCTTTGACAACTAAATCCTTTAGTTGTCAGAATCCTAGAGTCAGAAGGAAGAATGTCAGGGAGTTAGGGAATGGATGGGGTGGGGAGTTACTGTTTAATGGGTGTCAAGGATAAAATTATAAGAAATTTAAACATCTTAATTAGCTTTTATTTGAAATTTTGTAATTGAGCAATCCCTCATTCATAAAATAGGGATGAGTGTTCCAATGAGCTGAGTCCAGGAAGTTGGTTTTAGAGACAGGAACTAAAGAAAGCAGAAACAAATAATAAAAAAGTGAATTGGAGGAATAGGGGATGGTGCTCAGTGACAGAGTATATGTTTAACATGAGGTAGTTGATTTGATGCCCAGCACCTCGTCCCACCAAAAAAAAAGTACCTCGAGCCTTTCAAAATTACTTTCCTTTGTAAGGAATAAAGCAGGTTTTCTTTCTTTCTTTCTTTCTTTTCTTGGTACTGAGGATTAAACCCAGATCCTTACACATGGTAAGCCCGTGCTCTACAGTTGAGCTACAAACCCAGCCTTTCATGTCAGCTAAAGATTTGGCTATTATCTCTCATTCTTCTGATTTCTTAGAAGGCCACATAAAAGACAATTGTGACTTGGTGATGTGTAGCCTTAGCAAGAGTAACTCCATTTTGGTTTGTTCTGTTGGACTTAGTGCAGGAGCTCAGTGCAAATACAAGGCCTCCTGTAATATTGTCTAATATGGGGTAGAGTTCTAGTTTCATAAAATAAAAAGGAGTTCCAGAGATGTGATGGCTGTACAATGTTAGTATTCAGTGTCACTGAGCTGTACATTTAAAAGTGGTCAAAAGTGGCCAGGGTTATAAATCTTACCTAGCAGGTACCCAGCCCTGTCCCTCTACCTGCCCTGCCAAAAACAAAAAAAAAAAAATCAAGCTGGTAAATTTTATGTTATGTGTCTTTTACCACAATTTTTAAAAATCAGGTGGAAAATTAAATCCTCATTTTCCCATGAATCCTCCTTCATTTGGGGACTGCTTCTCTTCAGCCACTTGGTTTGAGAAGCAGAGGCCACCAACCCAACTGAGGATCTAAGAACTCTGTGGGGAGGGCATTTTGGCACTGGGCAGTCAAGGGGCTGGGGAACAGGCTGTTTTTTTGTTTTTTTTTTTTTGGCAGCACTGAGATTTGAACTCAGGGTCTCACACTTGCTAGTGGCTGCTTGAGCCACTCTGCCAGCCCTTTTTTGTGATTGTTTTTTTTCAAGATAGGGTCTAGAGAACTATTTGCCCAGGGCTGACTTCCAACTGCCAAACTCCTGATCTTTGCCTCCTGGGTAGCTAGAATTAGAGGTGTGAGTCACTGATACCCAGCAGTGCTGGAGTTTTTGAGTGTCCAAAGAACACCATGGTCTGGGGAACTTCTATAGAGAAACAAGCAAACTCATGGACTGATGAATGAGATATTCCTCCATATTCCATGTCTGAGCTGTGGCAGTAGTTAGAAGCCTTACAGTGACTGTGAATTAGAAAACTTTTGCATTGACCTTAGGAAGGGGAGACCACATGGTATGTGTGTCTCAGAGGCTCACTGATGTGTTTCTGGTTGAGGGAGGTGACAGCTCCCTACCCTCTGTGTGGTCAGTCAATACCCTGGAGCCCCTCTAAGAGGGTCATGAATACTGAACAGTGAGGGGGAGAACTCAGGGTCAATAGCTATTTCCATAAGTTTGGCAATGTAGAACAATGGCCAAAACCCACTGTATTAATCAACTCAGGGCAGTCATAACAAATACCACAGCCTGTTTTAAGCCACAGACATTTCTTTTCTCACAGGTCCAGAGATCAGAAGTTGAAGGTCAAGGTGCTAGCAGGCAGGTTTCTCCTGAGGTCCCTCTTTCTGACTTGCTGTCTTCATATGGCCTTTTCTCTGGGCATCTGCAGAAAGTGAGACCTCTGATATCTCTTCCTTTGCTAATAAGGACACTAATGTTATTGAATTGGGGCCCCACCTTTATGACCTTTAGAGACCTATTTCTAAAAACAGTCAGTTTCAACATATTAATTTGGGAAGGGGGAGGAGACACAGTTCAGTCCCTAATAGCCTTGGAGTGGTAAAAATTGGAAAGCCCCAGAGGAGTGAGGACAATGCCAGTCAAACCTAAGAGGGGTTGGCTTAACCACACAGCTCTAGAGTGGTTCTTCCAGGAGGTGGAATTTTTTTTTTTTTTGAGATAGGGTCTTGCTATGTAGCTCAGGCTGGCCTTGAACTCATGACTCTCCTGCCTCAGTCTCCTGAGTGCTGAAATCACAGGAATGTGCCACTGTGCCCAGCCAGGAGGTAAATTTTGAGCACAGTGGCTTGGGAGAGTGAAAGCACAGAGGCCAGAGGCCAGCCTGCCTGGGGTAAATGGCGGGGGGGGTATTTCAGTGCCCACCCACAGCCAGGAGTCCCAGCAATCTTCCTTCACCAAAATGCCATCTTAGAAATGCGGCTCACAAGTATTTAATCTAACGGAGAACATAAAGATCTTAGACACCTTAGCTTCCACGTAACTTCTGATCATCCCTCCCTTCCAACATTTTAAGTATTGTTTTCAGAAAATAGAAGAAACATCAGCAATTATTCCCATGGTCCCATTGTTCTGTTCTGGGTTTCCTCCCCTCCCCCTCCATCTAGCCCTATCTAGACCTGGAGTCCAGTGGCAGAGGTGAGAAGTTGGGGTTATTGGAGAGCTACAGAGCTACAGATAGGAATCAGGAGCAAATGTGGGGGAGGAAATCATCAATGCTACTCCAGCAAGGCAGCACTTGTCATCTATTTACTTTCCTCCCCCCAACAAGTGCTCTATGGTTTTGCAGCCATATTAGACAAGTAGGTGAGTATATTCTCCCCTCTGGGTGGATCTGGATTTCTCATATTGGCCCCTGGAGCTGTGCCATGGGGTTTGAAGGTCTACCTATCCATGGTCACTTGAGCTTCTGGTGGGGGGAGTACCTGCATCTTGGTGGCTCAGACTCTCTTATTCTTCATCCTGGGACTTTCTCTTCTGGTGGCTGCTGAGCCAGCAGGTACTCAACCTGAACTTGTTCTGGCTCCATTCCTTAAACTGTCTGCTTTGACCAGTGCCTGAAAGCTCCAAGGGAAGGTTTCTGGTCAGGTCCTGCCCGGTTACATCCATAGGAGGGGAATGTGGACTGGGCCTTCAGGATCGGCCCCTGGGGACCCTCTGTTCTAGATGAATTGGCAGAGAAGCCCTGAGAAGGCCTTTCTAGGCACATATTCCTGAATAATTTCAGACCAGGCTGCAGGGTCCAGGGGTCTTGGCACCATTTTGCCCTAAGCAGCTGGTCTTCTTTCCAATCTGTTCGTATTTAAGAGAGATAACAGGATCCTGTCTTCCAGGAAGCCATTTATGTGCATGCCTATCTGTCACAACCCTGGCTGGCCTTTCTATGAGAACTGGGATGATGCAGATTTTTGCCCCATCACTTGGCAGTCTCCACTCATTACGCCAACTGTGCCCCAAAACCTTCCACCTGGGTGTGACAGCTTCTCTCTTCCTCCAGGAATGACCTTCCTGACCAGTGATTCTGTCCACTGCTCCAGGGGAGGCCATTTGGGCCTCTTCAGAGTGTTTGTCACTCTATCACTTTTTCTGTTTGTCTTTCCAGAACTATTGGTGACAGCCCATTCTTAGACCCTGTAAATGCTTCCTTTTAAGGCAATCAGGGCTTTTGTGAGCAGGTATAAAAGTCCTTCTGAGATGTCTATATGAAATCCTGCCTTTCCTTTATTCAAACAGGTCCTGATGCCAGGAATTCTCAACACATGGGCCCACATGGGTACCACTGCATACAGGTCAGGGCTAATAGTCCAGGGCTGCCTGTTCCACCCTCCTCCACCCTGCCCCAGCCATTTCTTCTCCTCCAGCAGGAAGGTGGAGGACCTGGATCTCAGGAAGGCTTTGTATGCCTTGGTTTTCTCTGTCTTTCAAGTATAGAGGTTAGATTAGGAGGCTTTCGAGGGTTCTTGGAGATGTTACTAACCTCAGATTTGAGGCAACAGTGATTGGTCTTAGCCCCGGGCCACGCCACTGGCCTGAGTTTGGCCACATCAGGTCACCAGTCTCAGAAACAAGGTAGGGAGTCAGCTCTAGCTTGAAGAATCAATTCCTAGTAAGAGAGGCAAGGAGGCTGTCTCTCACTGCCCAACCTAGTGGCAGTGACAGCCCTTCCTGGTCAGTAGGTATTAGGTTGGGCAGAATGGGTCATTGGTGCACACAGCTGTTCAGGGAGGGTTGGACCCAGTGTCAACTCTTATGCTGTGTGTGTGTGTGTGTGTGTGTGTGTGTGTGTGTGTGTGTGGTGGCTGAGGCTTCAGAGGGTCCAAGAGTAGAGGCACAGCCTTCAACGTGACCTCTACCAGGTCACCAGTGGGTCAGTGAAGGGCCACCGTGAACTCAAGGCTGCTGTCACCAGCCATCTCTTGCTAGGACATCCCTACAACCTCCCGTTGTCAATGCAATGGCAATGGTGACGGTGATGCTCCGCACAGTCTGTGGCAGATGGAGACAAGCTAATTCATACTGCAGGCAGGAGACCAAGTAACAAACCTCCTTCACCCCAACAGGGCTGTCCAGGTAATCGATGAAGACAACTGCTTACCTGGGTTCTGAGAAGACTCTGGGTTCACCCCCACCCTCTGCCACTTCCACGGCCACTTGCAGTCTTACCAAGTGAGCCTTGCTCCCCTGAGAAGCCTTATGGTGGCCTGATGCAGGCACTATAACAATATGACGGCTAAGGAGACATGGCTTGGCTCCCCAAACCACATCATCACAGCAGAACCTGTGTTGCAGCCCCACCCACCTCCACCCCAGGCACAGATTCCTTGTAATCTGGGCAAGTTTCTGAGGACAAGGATGGAATGCTCGTGTCCCCTCTTCTGGTAATAGAAAGGCAGCCCCATTACCACTACCCCAACAGAAACCACCAGAGCCTGAGGGACTCATGCCAGTGCCCAGGCTATGTGTTGTCACTAACCTTGGGCCCAGCACAGCAAAGGAGCATTGACTGGTTGCCCTGTTTGCCATCTGTCCCACCTGCAGGGTCAGGCCTGTCTCTCTCAGGTGGCTTCTCTTCAATCAAAGCGATGGTCCCTGGCCAAATCAGAATGCCCCACACTCAGGGACTAAGCTGTTGCTGTGTCCTGAGGCCACTTGGTCAGCACCTGCCCTGATCCAAGGGTTGGATTCTCCACCGTGGGAAGCATTGACCCCCTACTCTACTGGTAGCCTGATGGGTCAATGAGGCCTCCCAGGTACCCAGGGCTTCTCTATACCTGTTGCTTATAGTTCCTCTGTCCACCACAGAAGCTTAGGGGCTCCTTCAAGAGGCGCTGATTATTTTTTTTCTTTTTAATCCAGAAACCACCACAAACTTGAGTAGTCTCAGATAACTTTAATGAAAGTGTCTGCAGTCCTTTTTCCCACAGTGGTGTACAGATGGCTGAGCTCAAAAGCAAGATTGCACTGCTAAGAGACCGGCCACCACTGGGGGAAGACCAGGCTGCCGCCAGAAAGTTGCATTCGCCACCCCCAGGTCCAGGGCCCAAGGCTCAAGACTAGAAAGCATCACTTCTAGCTTTGGAGTCCAGCAGCTACACCTTGTGCACAGTTACACTGGGCTCTGGGCTGTCGCCCACTTTCCAAAGGGAAGGCTGAGTCACCCAACTTCTGAAGAATACCATATTTTTTCCAGCCCCATTAAGCTTTGCCAACCCACAGGTCTGGCAAGGCATGAGATGGAGTAATGGAGGCAGCCACAGCTCCAAAGCCAACACTGCCACCATGGCCTAGTGGTGGAGGAGCACTTTTACAACTACACAAAAAAAGAGTGGTATTCAATTGTTAATCAGCACACATCCTATATAAATAAAAAGCAAAATGAGGAAGGTGGGTGAAGGAATGGGAATTGGCACAGATATTGATATATTGCTTTCCAGTTTCAAGGTGACAGATGCAGATCAAGACACCAAACAGAACAAATATAAGAGCTGGATTTGTTTTTTCTAAGCAAAGACTGTTTCCCTTTCAGGCCTGGAGTGGGTCTGAAACCAATGGATGGGGATGGGTAACTAGACTAGAGGTGGAGCAGAAAGGTGCAGAGGCTGTTTCTGTCCTCACCACCTGCGAGAGAGGCTCTGCTTCACAAAGAAAAAGACAACTAAATAAACACTATATGCAGATGGAGACCCTGCAGTGGCTTTATTTTCTGCCCTCTGCCTTGGCAGGTTCCACAGCAGAGGGGGCAGTGAGAAATGCTTGGCACCTCACTGTCAGGATGTCCTGCATGCTACAGGCTTGGCAGGAGCTGTACATCCACACATTTTCTTTTCTGGGACACAGGAAGGGCTAGGGACAGTGTCCCATTGAGTACTGGTGTCATGTGACAAACAACATACATTTTCCTGAGTCATGCCTTGCTTCCCTCCTCTGCTTAGTGGCATCCCTTTCTCCTGCAGGACCAGCATGGGAACTGTGCCTATTTCCTTTCTTCTGTCCCCTTGCCCCAAGTCTCTCTTTTTCAAACAGTGAGGCAACCATTCTTGGGTTTGTATCTTCAAAATACCTGGTGGTGTCCCCTCTTCTATTTTCTCTAAGCTGGGTGGCTAGGGAAGTCCAGAGAATGCCCTGACTCCTGTGCAGGTGCACGGAGAATGGGGAGGGAGCAAGGGCCGCAGGTGGGGCTATCCTTCCACCTACTTTGGAGTGGAAGCTCCACTCCCCCATCCCTATGCCTGGCCTTCCTAACCCCCCACGTTTCTGTTGCTGCAGAGATGTCAGAAATGACTCCAGATGAAAACAGAGCTGGCGCTTGGAGGAAGACAAAATGCTGTCCACAGAGTACACTCTAATATCTTATTAGGTATCTGAATCTGTTAGGAAAAAAATTAGAAACTATGTATAAAACTTAAAAATATTCAAGTATCAAAAGGCTAATTTGGATCAAAGTTTTAAAACAAGCCCTCAGCAAGCTGCCGCTGCTGAGAAGAAAGTTTTACAAAAGTTAACCAAGTCTGTTTAGCTGAGGGCAAGGAAAGGAAAAGATCTGTGTGGGAGGAGGAGGAGGGAAAAGGAGGAAGCAGACAGAGTGAGGCCTTTGTAAGCCAAGGAGAGCCAGAGCCAGGTGGGCAGCCAGGATGAGTGGAGATGGTCACTCTCCCTGGAGAAGGAGCTGTAAAGTGCACAGCCTGACCGCCCTTCCCCTGGTGTCTGGTCCCTAAACACTTCCCATCTGCAGACCTAGCTGCCTTCTGAGGAACACACAAAACAAAGCAAGAGAGAATAAGAAGTCTACCATGTTCTGCACAGAAATCCTTCTAGAAAGAAAAAGCAAGCAGTGAATGGAGTCAAGATGCTGTACAGTGTTGACTTAGCTTCTCAAACCCTTTTACAAAAGCAGTCAGGGAAACTGGAATGCCCCCACCCACACAGGGACAGGGCTGGCCCCCACAGTATGAAGCAGCAGCAGCATTTATTCAAGACTCAATAGTGAGGGAATCTGGTGGTGTCCCCTTCTCTCCAGAAAGGGTGCATCTTGACAAGTGATCCAGTAGAAATATTTTAAATTCTGATAAATTAAGTTCATAAAAACCACTCCCTTCGCCTCCTCTCCCTGCAGCCAGGCCTGCACACTAAGATGTGCTGGCTTAGGGCGCTCTCTAGCGGTGGCATGGAAAACCACAGTCCGAGGCCAGCTCCAGGGCCTGCAGACCCACCAGGCTGGGATCTGCATAGGCCACCTGGCTTTCTGCTTTGGGTACTGATCTCTTGGCAGATGGTCCACTCTTGGGAATGGTCCACTCTTGGGAATGGCCCAATTACACCTCAAGAAGTTTAGTTCCCACTCTGCAGATTGCCCACTTTGCCACATGTTTCCAGGCAGTTCTGCTAGCCAGTTAAGGAAATGACATTGGGTCTTTAGACTTCAGTGGAAAACAGGATGCTCTGTCGCTTGCTGTCTGGGGCAGGGATGGCCTCCAGCTGCAGGAAGTACAGCAACACTTGGACCTGCCCAGGCAGAGAAAGAAGAGAAAAGTGGCTCAGACGGGTGGGGAGTCCTTCTTGGTCCAAGGCCACAGCTGAGGAGGGTCCCTGCTTGTGACATGAGCCCCTCACAATAACAGACCTGATGACATATGACTTGGTGTTGTTTTAAAGACCCAGCCCGGGTACACCTGAAGGACCAGTCTGTGGGCTAGGTCCTGGAAGCCCAACAAGGTACAGAGGGAACCACAGTGACTGGGGGACCCCCTCTCAGCTGAAGGGGCCTAGGCAAGGCCCTTACTGACACTTGGCCACAGACTCTGCACAGTGGGAGTGCGAATGGATGTCAGGACTCAGTGTGGGGCAGGTGAGGTCACCTCTGTCAGAGCCGGGGTGGTAAGTCTCTCGTACCTGGGACATGACCTCCAGGGACCAGCTGTCAGTCATGGTGATGGGCTGGCTGGGGTTGGAAGGGAGCTTGCTCTCCTTCTCTGAGGGCCGCAGGAGTGTGGGGCCGAAAACTGTGGCAAGGTTGTGTAAGGACATCTTGTTCACTGTCTCCTTTTCAGCCACCCTGTAGAGGACCAAAGCAGAGCATGCTGTTTCAGAACAGAGATGGAGGGGCTAAGCTACCTTGGAGTCCTCATGGAATATTGTGTCAGGAATCACCCTTTCCTGCCTTGCAGGCTCCATGCATAGCCACCTGGGGAGGGAAGGACCTCAACCCTGGTTGTGTGTGTGTGGCCCCTTCAACTTGAAGTCTGAGGGGCCCAGGATAAAGAGCACTCAAGGCCAGTGTACAGGTGGGCCAGCTCTGGGCCATGACCTGGAGGAAAGGGCAAATGGAAGCATACTGTTGGTTGTGGCTGAAGCACTTTGTCTTCACTTAAAACCATGTTGCAGAAGGAGGAAGGGGAAATGGTTTCAGTGCCCAGAAGAGGAAAGTAACTGCAGACAGGGTTGGGGAGAAAAAGACTCCTGGTGTCAGGGCTAACCTTTTCAGGTGGTCCAGAAGGAAGAGGAAGGTCAGCAGGTTGGCCTCTGGGAGGGACAGCAGCAGGTTGAGCATGCAGCTTTCCTTTGCAACAGGGTCTGAAAGAGCTGTAGAAAGCAGGGAGGGTTAATCCTTGGGGTCATAACCATGGCTGGTGACCTCTCTTTTCAGAGGGTGGGGGTCAGATGGAGCACCCAGAGCATGTGTTGGAAGAGTTGGACAGTCCAGGCATGTAATCATCCTTGCTTATTCACACCTAGGACTCTGTGATAGGTGCCTGGGTGGCATGTGAGCCACCCTGAAGGCCTTCTCTTATCTCAAAGGGGTCAATGGTACCCCAGGCACCAGCAGCAGAGGCACCAGGAAAGTAGCCGCTTATAAGCAGAGCTGTGATTGAGGCCACCTTCTGCTGCCATGCTCTTAGGAGGAGCCCAAGTATAAAACAAAGCAGGCAGAAAGGGAACAAGCAGGGCTGGAAGTCTGGTTCCCTTTGCTACCCTGCGTACCCTGCAGTACTTTCAGGCTAGAGAGAACAGGCCCTTTGCTGAATGGGCCCCCGCACGCAAGCTGACTTGTCTTCAGGGTGAAGTGGAGGCTGCAGCTGCCTTATGCACTAGTTCCCACTTTGGACATCACCCTCTTGACTGTGGGTCAAGGTGGGGGTTTTGAACAGGATGTCTCTCTGGCTTGGGAAGCAGCATTCGCTTAGCCCTGGTGTACAGGAAGGAGGGCTGAGGTGTGCAAGCCCTGGTGTACAGAAAGGAGGGCTGAGGTGTGCAAGCCCTGGTGTACAGGAAGGAGGGCTGAGGTGTGCAAGCCCTGGTGTACAGGAAGGAGGGCTGAGGTGTGCAAGCCCTGGTGTACAGGAAGGAGGGCTGAGGTGTGCAAGCCCTGGTGTACAGGAAGGAGGGCTGAGGTGTGCAAGCCCTGGTGTACAGGAAGGAGGGCTGAGGTGTGCAAGCCCTGGTGTACAGGAAGGAGGGCTGAGGTGTGCAAGCCCTGGTGTACAGGAAGGAGGGCTGAGGTGTGCAAGCCCTGGTGTACAGGAAGGAGGGCTGAGGTCTGCAAGACCCCACATCTTGGAATGTTCTTGGAAGTACAGTCTGGGCAGGGACAGCAGGCAGCCTTCTGAGGATGGGTTGAGTTGGTCCAGGATGGGGTTGGTTCTCATCTCCCATCCCGATTTCTTTGGTTGGGTTGAAATGTGGACCATGGCAGAGGGGCACGGCTTAGCCCCCTTGCACTTCCTCCCCCAACTTCAAGGGTAGCAGTGGGTAGGTGGGGAGGTAAAGAGATGCCTCTTGCAAGACTGAGGCCTCTGATGCTCACCAATGCCCTCAGCAAAGTTGGGGTAGAACTCGTCAGTGAAGAGGGGCTCTGGCAGCTCTCGGAAATAAAGCTTCAGTGTGCCGGCAATGGCGTTCACATCCATCTCACTCATCATCACTGACACATCCTTGTTATCTGGAAAGAGCAGAGAAATGGAGCCTTCATGTGGATCCTGAGTTGGGGCTTTTGAGCTTTCACAATCCCTGCCTTGACTAATGTAGTCTCTGCCATACTGATCGCTATACAGGCTGCTCCCCTTTGAACAACTCATCTTCCTCCTCCCCAAGCATCCATGGGTTCTGAATCTGGGCAGGGCTGCCAGAAAGGCAAGTAAATTCCCATTGCTCTCCCCTGCCTGGCAGCACAGCCAGACACATCTGGCCAGGAGAGTGGTGGCAAGGCCAACAGAAGACACAACACCTGGGCAGAAATTGGCCAGCTCTGCCCTGTATCTAGCAATGCCTAGGGGCCAGTATCTTACTAACAGGAGGGACTAGAATTATTTGAGCCTTTTAGTGTTTAAACCAGTGTTTTTCTTTGGGCTCAGGTGGCCACTGGTGCTTCACACCACAGGCCAGGCCCACTACGGTGGCTCAAATGGAGCTGGCATGACAGCAGAACCCATTCACAGTGCTGAGCCCTTGAGGGCTGTTGAGTCAGGGTGAGTGGTGCGTGGTCTGTGAGATTCTGCAGGG
This sequence comes from Castor canadensis, assembly GCF_047511655.1. Taxonomy (NCBI): domain Eukaryota; kingdom Metazoa; phylum Chordata; class Mammalia; order Rodentia; family Castoridae; genus Castor; species Castor canadensis. The sequence goes on along the minus strand of NC_133403.1, from coordinate 10,448,143 downwards.
ACAAAGTCCTGGTGAGTTCCTTTGTACTTTGAGGATACTGGGAAAGGACCTTCTGGTGTCTCAGGCCTGGCAGCTGAGGCAGTTCTGCTTCCTCATAGCGTGAGGATTAGTGAAACAGGTGGAGATGCCACAGCACCAGCAGGAGCTGGGTCATGTCTGTGCCCTTTGCCCTTCCACGTCAAGTGGACTGTGGTCATACCACATTGATCCCTGGGCTTCAGCACCTTTTGTTTACCTCCATGGCAGCAAGCCAAGTCCCATGGGAACCCCTGGTCCAACCTGGCAAGCATGGTTAGGATGGGTTAAGGACTAGATTCTTTTGCTTTTGAGACAAGGTCCACATTGCTGAGACTAGTCCTGAACCCCTGGGCTCAAGCAATCTTCTGCCTCAGCCTCCCGAGTGGCGAGGATTACAGGCGCACACCACTGTGCCCAGCTCCTGTATCTCTACTTCTATCCTCTATCCTCTTACCCTTCTCTCTCCCTGTTTGCGATGTAGCCTAGGCAGGCCTCAAACTCATGATCCTCCTGTCTTAGCCTCTCAAATGCTGAGATAACAGCCTTGCACCACTACGCCTGGCTTCATCGTGTATTTTTAAATAATGAAGAATGATGTGACAGGCACAGGCCACATACGGTGCCCTGGGAGTCTCAGTATGGGAGCCACCAGCCACATCTTCACCCTGTATTGCCCAGGCAATACTCACTGACATCAAAGGCCGCCTTCAGTGCCTGGATGTCCGTGGCCACTCCAGACACCCGGTAGATGCCCACTTCCTCCATGCCCCGGCGCTCAATCTCCTCCACACACTGGCGCACAATGTAAGGCACTTTGGACCTCTCTCTCCTGTAAGGGAGAGGACACATCTTCAGTGTCTTGGCAGCCCTGTCACACATCTGCATACCTGGAGTTGGGGGTGAGGAAGGGGCTGAAGGTGCCAGGTTTGGGGCTGCACACAAGGCCTTGTGTGTGTTTTCCCTCCATCTGTAAGCTCATGGTTATCATCACACATATTTTACTAGGGCCTTTCTAAGGACCTGAAGTGGCTGAACACCTTCCAAGTTACACATGGTCCTCTAGGTGAGGACAGAGACTATTTCCTCCATCATGGTGCTAGGAGAACCTAGGCTTCACAAATGCTTGACGAGTGCTCTACCACTGAGATACCCGTCGTCCGCTGGCCCCAGGATGCTTTTCTCTCTCTTTTTTTTTTTTTGTGGGAATGGGCTTTGAACTCAGGGCTTTGCACCTGCAAAGCAGGTGCTCTACCACTTGAGCCACACCTCTAGTCCATTTTGCATTGGTTATTTTGAAGATGAGGTCTTGTGAACTATCTGCTTGGGCTGGCCTCAAATCATGATCCTCCCAATCTCAGTCTCTTAAGTAGCCCCAGGAGGCTTTTCTAAGTGAACAAGAAGTACAATTAAAAGATCCTAAGTCACAAGAAGTACAGTGAAAAGATCCTAGGGTTTAGCTGGGTGCCAGTGGCTCATGTCTATAATTCTAGGTACTCAGGAGGCAGAGATCAGGAGGATCCGTGGTTTAAAGCCAGCCTGAGCAAACAGTCTGCAAGACCCTATCTTGAGAAAAACCATCACAAAAAAGGGCTGGTGGAGTGGCTCAAGGTGTAGGCCCTGAGTTCAAGCCCCAACACCACAAAAAAAAAAAAGATCTTGGGCTTTGCCTTAACAAGAGGCTGTATGGTGTCTTATCCCCTAGGTCTTGGGTTGGCTACCCAACTGCTATATGTACTGAGTCCTATAATCCTTCTAGAGCCCTATACTCTTGCTGAATGGAACACTTCTTAGGGTTGCTGAGCATCCTGTAATTCTAAATGTTTTTCTCTTCTAAATTATAGCAACAGACAATTCCAGCTCCTCCATATAGAACCCTGGAGTAAGAAAACTTAGTGCTGTTTGGAGGACTTAACTTCAGTTTTGCTTTGCAACTTAATTCAGGAGCCCAGCCAGAATGCTCATTTGGGGGCACTAAGGGTCGTCTCTATTCATGCCTGGAGCGTCTCCAAAATGCTGTGTGTGCAAGAGTGATGTTTGGATACACATAGGTGCATGGGGAATGACTGATGCAGGCCCTGGTGCAGACAGCCAGCAAAGTCAGGGGCCGCCTGATTCCATCCTGGGGAAATGAATGAAATCTGGGAGGAAGCAGCCTGTATCCCTGAGAACTGCCCTCAAACCAACAAACAGGACTCTCTTGGCAGCATATTCATGACAAAGGGGCAGGGGTTATAATCATTTAACAGGAACTTGGTATCATGACGAATTCCAATTGAGGGAGCAAATCCTGCTCTTGGGGAGTTCCTGAGTCAGGCAGGAGCCAACCTACTGCTTCCAAAGGAAGGAGGCAAAGATACTCCTGAGCTGGTTTTACAGTAAACATAGGAGGTAAGTCAGCACACAGAGTGCTCCGTGGGGCCTGGAAAGCCTCCCCATGCAGTGCCCACACACAGCAGAGAACCATGCCTGCTGATCCTCAGAAACACCTGCAGAGATAGGTGCCTCAGCCCATGAACCAACACCCCTCACCACTCACTTGGTGACCACAGCAATCTTGACTCCGAAGACCCCAGTCTGTTTGCGGGAAGGCATTCTCTTCAAGCTGAACTCTCTGCTTGTGAACTTGATTGAGAGTTTCACTTCAATCTGCAAAGGGAAGAAAGGGCATAAGCTCCTTTCACTTTCTGGTCCTCATAGCCTGAGGTCCAGGGGACCCTAGAAGTGGGAGGGGTCTCAACTCATCTTTTTAGCAAACAGGTCAGGGTCCCAGAGTGAGGTGGGGGAAGCCCCGGTCCAATCCAGTAAGAGCCAGGAATGATGAGAATGGTTCAAGGACGGCTCCTTCAGATCCTCCTCCCATGAGCCCCATTGCTTCTCTTTCTCAATTTTTTTTGTGGTACTGGGATTTCTGCCAAGCCTCCCAGGTGATGGGATGGCAGGTGTGTGCTACCAAGCCTGTTTTTTTTTTTTTTGCAGTGCTGAAGTTTAAACTCAGGGCCTCATGCCTCATGCTTGCTAGGCAGAGCTCTACCACTTAAGCCACACCTCCAGCCCTTTTTGCTTTAGGTATTTTTCAAACAGGGTCTCACTTTTATGCTCTGGCCAGCCTGGACCATTGTGGTCCTGTTTATGCTTCACTTGTAGCTGGGATGACAAGTGCATGCCACCACATAAAAGTTTTTATTGGTTGAGATTGGGTCTCACTGTTTGCAGAGTCTGGCCTCAAAGTGTGATCCTCCTGATCTCTGCCTCCTGAGTAGCTAGAATTATAGGCATGAACAACCACGCCTGGCTTCTTTCTTTTTTAAATAATAATTTAAATAAGAAGCAGAAGAGGGTGGTGGTATAGTTCAGTGATAACGTGAATGCTTATTAGCATGTGCAAGGCCCTGGGTTCAATGCTGAGCACCCAAAACAAGAAGAAGAACAAAGGTACAGAAAAAAGTAAGAGGTCAATGTAACAAACGGCCAAGTATAATCAGATGCTAACATTTTATCATATACACCCAAGCCTTTTTTGGTATATGGTTGTGATGTTTCTAAGGTATAGGTTGAGCATTCCTAATCCAAAAATCTGAAATCTGAAATGCTCCAAAATCTGAAACCTTTTGAATACCAACACAAGTGGAAAATTCCTCATGTTAATGTCAAAATATACAGCATTACCTTCAGGCTATGCATGTATGGTGTACACGAAATATAAGTGAATTTCAGGTTTAGACTGGGTCTATCCCCAAGACAGCTCATGTATAACACACACACACACACACACACACACACACACACACACACACACACAAATATTCCAAAATTGGGGGAAAAATCCCACAAAATCCAAAATGTTTATGGTCTCAAGCATTTTGGATAAGTGTTACTCAACCGAAATAAATCTTTCGGATCTTAGTTTTAATGGGAAGATCCCAGGGTCCAGGTTGAGGCCTCCCCTGTTGGGGTGGGACCAGGAAGTCTTTATTCCAGGAGGATACTTGAGGCTTGGCCTGTGACTGCATTTCAGCCACCAAATGGAAAAGATTCCTTCTTGTACACAATGTTTATGCTTTGCAGGTATCTCCTTCCTCCTCTAGCTGTGCTCCCTCTCAGGCACTAGCTCAGGCTTAGCCTCTTCCTAACTGTTTTGGAAAGAACTACAGCCTCTCTAACTTTCTGCGGATACATACCCCATTCATGGCAATGACGGTCCGCTGCCAGTCTCTGTCCTGTAGGGCCTGGGGGTCCAGCTGAAACCAAACAGGCATGATTAACAGAGATCCTTGGGTCTGTTCAGAGGCCTTGCTGGCAGTTGCCCATGCCTGCTACTGCTCCATATCCTAATTTGGAAGCACAACACAACTGTGGCCAGCACTTCTATCCAGACAGGGAGAAGACCTGTTAGAAAGTCCTGGAATCTCAGAGGCCCACTGCTCCCAGACTTAACTGCCTGGGCCTCAACTCACAGTGGTGTGAGTATGTGATAGCTCAGGGCCTTGCACTCCATCCATCCCTCTGTCCATTCCAGATGGGAGCTGAAGGTCCTGCTCCCCTCATCCTGGTGCTGTACTACACTCAGTGTTGGGGAAGTGGTTGGTAGAAAGACCAATTTTAGTAGCAACTTTTGGTTGTGGTGGTGGTGGAGGGGTGAGGATAATGTCCCAAAGCAGCTATCTGGAGAATCTTGAGCACTGTTTTCTCCCTGTGCTACAGTCCAGGTCAGTCCTATGGACTGGGCAGGCCCAGAAAGATCCAGAGCCTACCCCATATCATGCAGTGGGTGAGGGTAGCAGAGGCCTCCCTCACTTCCCCCACCCCTCACTCCCAGCCTCTGTAACTCCAACCCTCACAAAACACTGTCTAGCAACTGGTCTGTATGAACTTGCCAAATGCTCCCTGTCCATGGAGGCTCTGTCCCCGTTTTTTGGTGAGCACACACTCTATAAGCAGCTCTAGGATATGGTTGAGACTACTGGCTAGGTCAGGTGAAAAAGTAATTGGGGAGGGGTCTTGAACACTTCCCAGGTCTAGGGGTGGGGCTCAGTGGTGGAACACTTGCCTGGCAAGGGAAAGGCCCTGGGTTTGATCCTTAGTACCACAAAACAAACAACAGACTCCCTGGGCTCTACCTACAAAGAATAAGACTCACATTTCCAGGTGGGACCTGGAATTCATATGGGTAGAGACATCCCCAGGTGATTCTGGTGTAAAGCCAGGTCAGGGAGCTACTGTCCAACACTACTGACAGGCACACATCACACATGGCTTTGTGCTTTCATCACCCATTTCAGGTGATGGTGTATTTCTGCTACCAGGCAAGGCACGTAATAGCAAGGATCACACCTCATAATTTATACACACACAAGCCCGAATGCACACAATGCACTAAATATAGTGCCAGGCCTAGAGAGGGGCTCAGGACAGCATTTATCTGCTGCAAGGGACACAAGAAGCCACAGCCATCTGGGCCTTCTGCATTTGAGGTGGGTGGGAAACAAGAACTTGAGGAGTGGGTCAAGGAGCCAAGCTGTGTGCATCTAGACTTCTTATCACAGACACTCCTGGGGAGATGGTGAGCCCTTGTCATCTTCCTTTCTAGGTTCTACTGGTTAACATTTCCCAAAGCTGTGAAATGCACAGCCAGAGCAGCACACACACTCAGAGAGTGGCAGAATGCTGAAGAGAGGGACCTGTGAGGAAGGACCAGTCAATCACAAATCATCCAGAAAAAGAAATCTCCCAAGGGCATGCTCCCCTCCCCCACCAAGAGTGAAGCCCAGCTCCTCTACAAGAGGAAGGAGGGGACAGCATGGTAGCCCATCCCAGCTCTGGGACCAGCACAGTTCTGGACCCACACCAAATCAGATATGGCTGGAGAACACTAGGGACATGTACCTGCTGACCCATACCCCCAATCCTGTGCCCTAGCTGCCCAAGGAAGGGGGCACAGTACCCTTCTTTCTTCAGAAGCAAATGAACAGAAACCCAGAAGCAATTTCAGCAGAAAAAATTCCTCCCTTCCCCTCCAAAGAATGGTAATCATGGGTCCCTCTCCCTTAAAAATCCTTAAAAGAGGATTGGCAAAAGCCACACAACAGCAGCCCCAAGTCTAGATAAGCAGGAGGGCAGACATCTGGGTGACAGGGAACCCATCCCTCCACCTCCACATGAGAACCCGGACCCACTCTTTGGCCCACCTTGCCCTTGCACACCAGGTCTCGGATGCAGGTCCACAAGGCAGTGCCTCGAGCACACACGTGCTTTTCAGCAGAGGCCACCCTGCTCTGGCTGGCCCAGCTGAGGTGGAAGTACCGAAGAAGATTCTGCATCGTGGTGGGGGTAGATGGTGACTTTCGCATCCTTGGTACCTCTGCTCTGAAAGGCCCACGGGACTGGCAGGAGCACAATGACCAGCTCCTGGCCTCAGCCACCTTTTGACCAAGCTTCCAGGGAAGGCCCGCCCACAGTCTGGCTGGCCAAGGTCAAAGTTTCCCATCACCCCTGCATTCCACATTTTTTTGTTTGTGTATGGGAAAAACACCCTCTCCCCCACCCCCACTGAAGCCTATTGGTTATGGGAATTCCAACATGTCTCAGTCTCTTCTTAAGCCTGAGTTTCCTTCTCAAGAGGCCGGTTTCCTGTGGTACAGATTTGGAGACACTGAGTAACATGCATGTGGCTTGTCAGTCCACTTTGGGCATGTTGTGCTCAGGAAACCGCTCCAGGGCCTGCATTCCCTTAGTCAGTAATCCCAATAATCATACACTGCTTCAGATGCACCCAGGGCAGAGAACATCTGGCCCCACTCCCCATGGACAAGCTGTCTGAGTGATGAGCAGCCCTGCATAGGGCTCTAGCTATTGTCCATTCCCAAGCACTGACATTCAGCAGCCATCCCTATTTGGCTCTGATGCTGCCAGGCAGATTCTTCACTGTGTCCCTATTTGCAGCATGGCATGTTGGTCTCTAGGCATTCAGCATGAAAGCCTCAAATCAATGGATCCAGAAGGAAAGGCCATTCTAAAGCTGGCTCCGCTCCAAAGAACAGAGTGTGCTTAGCACTGTGGATGCTGCATAAAGAATAGCAGGACAATGAGACTCAGGCCTCAGTGCAGCCCAACCCCAAACAGCATTCAAGGCTGGCACACTTTCTTGGGCAGTTATTTAAAGCACCACAGAGATAAACAAGCAAGAGAATGGGATTCAGAAAAACTGGTGAGTAAGGGGAAGGGCTGGAAAACAGTAGTCCAGGGAATAGCTGAAGAATTTATCACACCATTGAGGGGCCCCCCTGGGTTGAGGTCTTGGTGGGGAATGTGCCTGTTATTGCAGGGAAACTAGGTGGAGGCCTGTCTACTCATACCCAGTGGTCTCAGGAGAACAGTATGTGCCACTGCTCATCTCTCTGGGGGTTGGACAAGGTTACAGCTTAGGAAGAACTGTGGTTAGTGGACCTGGTGGATGGTTGCCTGGAGGCCTGCCCAACACATGTCTCTCCTGGATGCAGAGTGGGGGTGGGGAGGGCAGAAGCCCAACTGGGGCAAGAATTGAATGGGGTCCTAAGGCCCTTGAACTCTGCATGATAGCTTTGCTAGGACAAACGCTGCCTCGATCTACAGTCAGTATGGCCAGATGAGTGATCACTGATGGATGACCACAGGGCATGATGTCACCCACACTTGCCCTGGTAGGGGTGAGGGGTGGGAAGGACACATGGTTCAACTGTCCAAAGAAGGAAAAGCTCCTTCTGTCCTTACTCACCTCCTCGTAGACAACAGCTTCCTCCACACCCACTGTCTTGGGTGCAACTGGTTCAGTAGGACGTCCCCAGTTATTCTTATCTGAGCTCCATGTGTTTACACCATAACCCACTCTCTGGGGTAAGTCTTTGCAGAGACCACCAGAGAAAAAATCTGGCCTCCCACGGTGGTCTCCTGGTTTTACCTCTGTGAATGCTACCTGTTCTCTAGCACAGCTTTAACTCTGATCTCAAAGAGTGTTCAACGTTGCTTAAAAAGATAAATGGAGCCGGGTGCCAATGGCTCACTTCTACTCGGGAGGCAGAGATCAGGAGGACTGCTATTCAAAATTTGCTAGGGCAAATAGTTTGGGAGATCCTATCTTGAGACTATCCAACACAAAAAAGGGCTGGTGGAGTGGCTCAAGTTCTACAATGCTTGCCTAGCAAGCATAAGGTCCTGAGTTCAAACCCCAGTACTGCCAAAAAAAAAAAGAAAAAGATAGAGGGCTGGGGTAGAGCTCAGTGGTAGAGTATGTGCTTAGCATGTGTAAGGTCCTGGGTTCAATTCCCAACACCAAAATAAATAAATGAAGGAAGTAACCCCCACTTCCATAGATGGTTATAATAAATGAGCAAGAGTGTGAATCCATGTTGATAAGGATGTGGAGAAATGGGAACTCTCATATACAGCTACTGGGATGAAAATGGAAAAAAACGAGCAGTCAAGAACATGTTCCCAGCAGAATCAACTATAACAGCCCCAACCTGGCACAAACCAAATGTCAGTCAACTGGTACCTGGAGAAGCAAAAACATGAGTCAGGCACGGGGCAGAGTATTATCCAGCCACCGCTGACAATGCAAAAAAGCCTCAAAAACATTACAGTCACAAGAGGTCACTTCAGGTATGGCTACATCTATATGAGATGTGCAGAATCAACCTGATACCTTACATGAAGCCCAGCAAGACACACAAAAGGTCAGAAGAAATGGCACAAGCTGGAGAAATGGGAAAAGACAAAATTCTTTGACTTTATAAAGTTATCCCCCTAAGGACGATGGGAAGAACACAATGGAAATTCAGCAACCTAGAAATTCATACATAGAAATGAGAGAAGGAAAAAAACTGAAGGGGAAAATTCCTAATAGCTGTAAGGCTCCAAGTGCCTTTGGGTTTTGCTGACTGGTGATTCCCCCTGGATGCTGTTCCCAGCCCATGATGTGCCAGGGCACCCAACAGTGACTTTGGATCCTTGTCCCTGCCCTAGCCACATCAGGTTGAGCTGCAGACTATCTTCCTTGGTGGTCTAAGGCAGAAAACTTCCTCTGACTACACTATGCCCCATGTATTTCTATAAATCCTGTGCTCCAGCTGGTCTCAGAGCATAGGATGTTGATGTCTTCACCTAGGAAAATCCCTCAGTGACACACTGATAAACAGTGTCTCCTCTTTTGTGAAGGCCTCCCTGTTCCCTGACCTTGCCCTGTAGGTAACAGTGCCATCTGAGCTACCTGCCCCCTATGGCAGGGCCTGCCCTGCCTCTTGGTACATCCTCATTATCTTTCTTCTTCAGCCTCTCTGCTCTGGACCATGAAGCCTGGGGATAGGTATCTTCTTGTTCTCAGGATTCCTGGGGCCTGGCATGCAGGAGGTCCTCTGTGACAAGGGTGGCACCAGGTTCTTGGTGTCTGACAGCCTCATTTGCTCAGACAGCTCACTGAGCTCAGGGCAAGCTTAAAAAGTACTCTGGCCTGGACCCTCTGCTCCTGCCTGCATGTGAGGGCTTGGATTCTCATTAGTGACTCTTTCCTGGATAGTCAGCAATGTCCCAACTCTACACTGTGTCCTTCTGCCTTTCTGGCCTGTAGCACTGAACAAGCCACCTTGTCCATCTCTGGTTCAGGAAGGGAGAGCCCTCCAGCCTCCTCCTCTTGTGAAGCCTTCATCTTGGAAGAAGGGAAACAGGGACCTGGAAATTCAACCAGGATAGTCATTCGAAGAGCAGAGGCAGAAACTTCAGACTCAAGTCTGTGGTTCCTAAACCCAGCAGTGTTCATCAGGACCATTTAGGGAGCAAAAAACAGACTGAGGCAGAACCTTGACCCCAGAAGATTCTGATGGGTGCTGCCCACAGAGAGGTGTGTGAGCAGCTTTGCTGGAGACTTGGTTTCATCCCAGCCCCTTTGTCAGAGTCTATCCTCCTGGTTGGGTTCTGTGCCTTCCCCACCTGAAAGTCTCTCCACTCAGTTTTTGAGTCAAGGGTGCCTGAAGGGGAAGGGAAATGTAGGCTACATCATTCCCACTGACTCCCCTGTCCAGGATGTGAACAGCCAAGGCGCTCCTCCCACACAGCACAGCATGGAAGGCAACCAATGTCACTGGGAAAGCCTGGAGTCAGGAAGCCTGGGCCCTGGAGAGTCACAGATGTCTCTCTCAAGTTTAGTCCACATAGAAAACACTGTGTGCGTCCGTGCGTGCGTATATGTGTGTGTTGGGGGCAAGAAACCAGACTAGGGTCCCATGGCATCATCAGCATCACTGTCCCTCCTCCAACTTCCTTCCTTCCGGGACCTCACAAATAAGCTCTGGCAGCCAGGAGTCTAGGTCTCCAGGCCAGAAACCGCCTACGTGGTGTGACTCATACGGGCTTCCCACAGCACTCAGATCCTTTCCCGTTTAATGAGGGTCCATTCATCTTTCAGATGAGGCATGACCAGGGGACTGGAGCAGAATCTGGCTTTCTCTACTGCCTCTTCACTAAAAATGATGATGACAGTAAGAATAATAATAGCAGCTAAACACTGACCAGGCCCTATGAGTGGCACGTCATGGAGCCTTTGTGGAACTATGGCCCCCACCCCAAGTGAAGGAAACAAGTTTGGATGGGAGTGGGGAACAATGACTCACTCAGGTTACATGGAATATAGTGGGCTCAGGAGAACTCAAAGATTCTCATCTTAATCAAACTAGTTGAACTCTAAGCTGTTTTTTTCAACTTGGCCCCAACTTGGCCATGTCCCCAAGAGCCCAATTTTAGTAAAATTCCTGCCACATCAGTTTAGCTAGAAACCCCTACCCTAGATATCTGATTGGATTTCTCACCCTCCACCCTCTTCCAAGTGAAGTTTGATCACCTGGCCTGCTGCAGCAAGAGTCCTATTAGGGTTGGGCACTGGTGGCTCATGCCTTAATCCTAACTACTCAGGAGGCAGAGATCAGAAGGATTGTGGTTCGAAGCCAGCCTAGGCAAATAGTTTGGCAAGACCCTATCTTGAAAAAACCCATCATAAAAATAGGGCTAGTGGAGTGGCTCAAGGTGAAAGCCCTGAGTTCAAACCCCAGTACTGCAAAAAAAAAAAAAAAAAAAAAAGGGAGTTCTGTTAGGTTGTTTTAGCCAGAATTCCTCTCATCCCTGATGTATTCTCTCAGTCATCTTCCATTTAGTGACCTCCACCCCATTCCTTGGTCATAAATCCTCCATTTCTTCAGTGCTGTGCCCAATCTCTCTACTACTTAAAAACTTCATAGTTCCTATGCCTATCTCAGTGTTCCTGAATTCAGTATACCTTTAGGTTGTGTGTTTGGTTTTGGTTTTTTTGGTAGTATTGGGAATCAAACCTAGGGCTTCACACATGCTATGTAAATGCTCTACTACTGAGCTATACTCAAGTCCCTTTTAGAGATAAGATCTCACTAAATTGCCTAAGCTGAACTTGAACTTCTGATTCTTCTGTCTCAGCCTCTTGAGTAGCTGAGTTTACAAGTTTGCACCACCCCACCCAGCTGCTTTATAGTTTTTTAACAAGTATCATGAATAATTTTTTTTCTATTAATAGGCAAGAGCACAAACACAGTCCCCCACTACCACAAATTATGCAGTTGAATTTCCCACATTTGGGGAAATCACACACCTAGAATGCAATAGATAAGCCTGGCGCTGAGAAAACCACCTTCTAGGTAAGTAGGAATAAATGTTTTTAGAAAGAGTCCACACCTCTTGCCCCCAAGCCTATGTCTTGGTGGGATTTGACAGGTGCCTACAGGAAAGAATAGCAAGGGGGCATCCTTGGAGCATCTTGGAGCCATCCTGGAAGCACAAAGGATGTGCTTGACATTTGATCAGTTTCCTCAGCCTCCATCACTCTCCAGGTGATGTTTCAGCAGGAATCCTGTTAGGCTGGTTTAGCCAGAAGCCCCTTCACCAAATGTTTCCTCTTAGTAGTTTTTATCCCTCATCCTGCTCCTAGACTACAAATTCCCAATTGTCTACAATATATTGGAAGTGAAGCCATGTTCTATACTAAAGTCTCTTTTCCCCTATTTTCCTGAATAAAGACCTATTTTTCCACCTAGTATTGTCCAGCTGTAGTTTTTCTCTCCTTTTCCCTGGATTGGGATAGGGCACTGAGGCTGTTGAGAACAAAGCACATGTAGTGTATATAAAGAAACATTTTGTTTGGACTGGCACAGTGGCTCATATCTGTAATCCTAGCTACTTAGGAGGCAGAGATCAGGAGGATATCAGTTTGAAGCCAGCCATCCCAGGCAAAAGGTTAGTGAGACTCCTGCTCAACAAACAAATTGGGCATGACGGCATACCTGTAATCCCAGCTATGTGCTATCTGGAAGGCAGAGTTAGAAGGATCACAGTCTGAGGCTGGCCTCAGGCAAAAATTCAAGACCCTATCTGAAACCTAAGTAAAGCAAAAAAACGACTGGGGGTGTGGCTCAAGTGGGAGAGCACCTGCCTAGCAAGAGTGTGGCCCTGAGTTCAAACTCCAGTACTTCCAGAAGAAAAATTTGTTTACATATGGGTATCATGATGGCAAGGAGTTTAAAAGAGGCCTTGTATTGTGGAAGGAAGGCAGGGAGTGGGAAGAGAGATTAATGAGTGTTACAGTAAAACAAAGGAAAACCGGAATTGGGGAGTGTTACCTGGACACCAGAGGAGGGTCACCTCACCCTAGAGCCAATGAACAGCCAAAACAGCCAATGAAATAACATGTGATTATGTATGGGACAAGCTGTTCTCCCCACCCCTATTTCTGTAACCTGCTCTAAATGGTATATGCGAAAAGCTCTTTTGTTCTCAGGGCTCAGCCTTTGGACAACTCTCACTGAGCCGCTGCCGGCTTGCTTAATAAACTTGCTTCCTGAAAGCTTGGGAAGCGAGCTCAGTCTCTGTCTGAGTCCTCCTGCAACATTTCTGGAGGCATCATCTGGCATTTGGAGGGTGGTGTTTTCACCTTCTTGTCACCGGCTCAATGTCCCTGGCCCACGAGGGCTGTCCCTGCCAGGTATCACCTGACTGTGTTGATCTAGGGGAGGGAGCCTCTCTCCCAGTGAGCTGAGGAGGTGAGTTCCAGTTGCACAGAGGAACCTGGAAAGGCTTGGGAACCAGCCTAGGAACCCTACTCATCAGACTGGTAAGAACACAGGTTCAGATTCAGGCCTGTCTCAGGAGGGAGAAGGGGAGTCTGATCAACTCTCAAAAGACACCCATGTAACAACCTTTTTTGGAGGGGTTGAAACCATGTCTTTCAGATTCAGGGAGCAGAGTGGAAGTACTGTGATGTGTAAGAGTGTGTGAAAGTGGGAGCCTGAGATGTAGCCTGGTTACGAAGCAAGCATGGAGTCCTGATCCATGGGTCCATGGTGAACTCATATGGTCTAGGGTGAGCCCTAACGGCCTCCAGTCCAGGGCTTATATGGACTCACCATGGCCAAGAGATGCCTAAATCCCTGTGAGAGGTATGGATGGAGAAGGACAAAGCAAGTGGTGTTATTTATTTTCCCCTGTGTGCCAGAGGGGACCACCCCTTATCCCCCTCTCCATAGCCCTCATCCCTTCTGTCTTTGTCTCTGTCTAGACATCTGGCAAACGGGAGGAATGGGAGGAGGTCAGAGTAAGAACACTGCCCCCTAGAACTTTAAGAGGGGATCTAATGGAGATTATGGGGTCAAACTGACTCCTGACAAGCTTAGGACCTTCTGTGAAATAGACCGGCCTGCTCTGTTGTAGATGGCCCTCAGAGGGGTCATTAGATAAGGTCAGAGTCACTAGAGGTTTTTGAAGTGACTGTAGGGGAGCCTGAAACACCAGATGTTTCCTTATATTGACTGCTGGCAAGACGCAGTCCTCAGTCAGCCCAAATGGCTAAAGCCCCACCTAGAGAAGCATGTAAGATTATGGTAGCCAGGGTGGTGGCAGCTTTCAAGTACAGGAAAATGTAAAAAGAAAAAAATAAAAAAACCCATATTAATGGGGGATTCCGAGGAGTTCCTGCCCCCTAATGTGCCACTGTATAGATTAGAGAATTTCTAGGAGCTGCAGGTTTACTCTCTCTTGGCAAAACCCCTTTATAAAGCCACAAAGAGGGTAGAGTGGGAACCCATGGTATGGGGAGAGAAACAATAAAAAGGCCTTTAAAAAAATTAAGAGGGTACTCACAAATTCCCCTGCTCTGGGCCTGCCAGGCATAATAAAGTACTTCTTCCTATATGTATATGAGAGACTGGGAGCTGTAGGAGTCTTGACCTAGCTGCTAGGTTCCTGGCACTGCCTGGAGGCCTATTTATCAAAGCAACTTGATGCAGTTTTCCCAGGCTGGCCACCCTGCCTGTGTGCCCTGGTGGCTATTGCCGTCTTGGTGGAGAGTCTGTTTTGACTCTCATGGAATATAAAGAAAATTACTGGTTAACAAACTCCCGAATGGTCAAATATCAAAGCATGATATGGAAAAACCCTCATGTCCAGCTAGAGGTTGTTAAGACTCTAAACCCAGCCACCCTATTAATTCAGGTGGATTAATTCAGGCCCATTGAAGCATGACTGTTAGAGATTATGGATGAGGTGTTCTCCAGCCAGCTAGGCTTGACCAACCAGCCCATTAGTCATCCGGACATTGAGTATTTCATGGATGGCAACAGCTTTGTCTGAAAAGACACATGTTTTGCCAGATATGCAGTAGTGACTCTAGACACTGTTAGTAAAAACACGACCACTGCCAGTCAGGACTTCTAACTTGGGAAAATAAGTGTTAAATATGACAATTCTAAAATTGCTGCAAGCTGTATGGGCCCCTAAGCGAGTAGTAGTCATGCACTGCCAAGGGTACGGGTACCAGAATGGGGAAACAACATCTGTTTGGGGAAGTCGAAAGGCTGATAGGAAGGCCAAGGGAGCAGCTCTCACAGGAGAACAAACCTCAGCCTCTCTGGCAGCTGCCTTGTCCCTGTGTCCCTTATCTGAATGGGATCCATGGTATATTTCACAAGAACAGGCTGGGTTTGAGAATGAAGGAGAAAATTTTCTACTAGACTGATGGTGGAAGTTTACTGATGGCTGCATTGCCATACCTGAGTCACTGGCTCCCACATTTGTCAAACAGTTCCATGAAGGAACTCACTCAGGACAAACAGCTCTTGAGACCACCTTGGCCCAGCATTTTTATGTCCCCAAGCTCTCCAGCATCAGTAAGACAGTATGTGAAAGGTATAGTCTGTGTGCCAGAAGCAGTCCCCGATATTTGCTGGTGTTTGTCTACACCTTCTCAGAATGGATAAAAGCCTTCCCCACTTGGACTGTGAAAGCCCAAAAAGTGGCTGGGTGCCTGTTAAAGAAAATCATTCCTCGATTCGAAATACCTGTGTCTATTGGGTCAGACAATGGGCCGGCCTTTGTGACTGAGATGGTACAGTCGATGGTTAAGCGATTAAAAGTAACTTAAAAGCTACACACGACCACCCCCAGAGTTCAGGAATAATAAAACATATAACAAGACTCTAAAAATTACAATTAAAAAAACTATGCCAGGAGACCCACCTACTATGGGATCAATCACTGCCCACAGCCTTGCTCAGGATTAGGTCCAGCCCCACCAGACAGATGGGTCTCTCCCCTTTCGAAATGCTTTTTTGGCGTCCACCCCCTTTACTCAAGGGTCTACAAAGGGGACCTTAAGAAAATAGGTGACCTCACCCTAAGACAACAGATACAGGCCCTTGATTTGACTCTCTCAAAAATCAATGACTGAGTAAGAGAGAGACTGCCTATTAGCCTGACAACTCCCATGTACCCTTATAAACCAGGGGATGCAGGGGATGCTGTTTGAGTAAAGAAGTGGAATGTTCAACCATAAAGTCTCACTGGAGGGGCCCTTTTGTTGTTGTTTCCAATGTAGCAGACATTGTTCCCTGGATCCACTATAGCCAAGTGAAGCCAGCTTCCCTCAAACGGGAGTGCATCCCTGACCCAGTCTCACCATACAAGATCACCTTGAAAACACTACCACCCTTCCCCAACAGGATCCCGCTTCCCAGGAGACAACAGGAAACCCGAGGAGACATCAGCCCTGCTCTAGTCACTCCAGAGGCTGACTAGTCCATACACAGCAGAAGCATGAGGAGTCACCCATCTCACCTTTGAGGATAAGTCCATTCTGTGTATTCTTTTTGATAATCTTGGTCAGCTCTGTACGTGGGAACTCCCAGGCTTTGGACTATGACTCACGTATGCACACTACCCAAGCAGAGAGTACTGTTACCAAAACTCTGGTTTTCCATACTACTATTCTTGTGTGGGCACCATTGTTGGGTCATGCACCACAACCATACCACCTACTCAGTGTGCTTTCGTGATGGCCAGTATATCTGTTTTAACCCCATCTATCTCCCTCGAGAGCAATGGCTAGAGGACCAAAGCTTCACCAGCAGTGGGAAGCTTGTTAACCTCACCCAGGCTAATGACCCCAACAAACCTGTGTTCATACACCTTGATGTGTATGCTACAATAGCTTAAAACACCAGGCCTTAGAACAATTGTGGGGGGTTAGCCTGGGAAAGGACTATAGGTTAAATGACAAGTATATATGCCCAAAAGATAACAGTGGGACATCTGGTTGTGCGTCCTATAAACAACTCTACTGCCCTTATTGGGGTTGTAAAAGGTGGGAAACTTGGCTAAAAGGGAGGGCCATACCTCACATGGAACTGCCGCAACTCCCGACGGCACTCTTGGTGCCTATAACCCTATAAATTTCACTATTTTCAACCTCAATGAAACAGGCTGGGAAGTTGGGAAAAAGGTTGACATTTTAATCTTTAAAAAGGAAACAGATCCCGGTACTTTGGTGCACATTCAACTCATCATGATCACTCATGAGAACTCCTCATACCAGGCCTTTCACTCCTTTTATGAGGAGATACAAAGCGAGTTTTCCATCTCAGTTACAACCAAAAGCCTGTTCCTTTCACTAGCTGAGTCCATAGCACAAACTCTGAATGTAACTTCGTGTTATGTTTGTGGAGGAACAAATATGAGACCATTAGCCATGGGAGGCAAAAGAGCTGAACCCACAAGAGCCGTTTAATGAAACCACTGACCCAGCCACGGGGAGGGCATTTGGCTCCTAAAAACCTCTATTATTGGGAATTACTGTATCTCTCGTCCAAAAGGCCAATTCTCCGCCCCGGGGGGGGTTGGGGGGGGACTTGATCTGCTTGGAACAAAAGTTTTGCAATGATGCTACTCTGAAGACTCAGTGGTGGGGAGGGGGGCTCCCAATCACATGGAGCCCCAACCTCACCCGCTGGCTACAATAGCCTGGAATAATCTCTATCTGATAACTGCTGTTTACAGATTGATGATGAGGAAAAGGTAATTAAAGAGATTACCGACAAGATAAAAAAGCTTGCCAATGTCCCTGTGCAGACATGAAAGGGATAAAGTCCCAATGACCTACTGGGGGCTGGTTCTCAACCGCAGGTGGGTTCAAGACATTATAGGGACAATGTTTTTTGTCTTAAGAGCATGCCTGATATCATCCTGCCTACTCCCCCCTGTACTGTGGTCTTTATCAAGATGATGCTCTTTGGCCCAGAAGTGGGTCCGAGCAGCAAAGGGGGTAATGTGGCAGGAAGGCAGGGAGGAGGAAGGGAGACACTGAGTGCTACAGTGAAACAAAGGAAAACTGGAGTTGGGGAGTGTTACCTGGAGACCAGAAGAGGGTCACCTCGCCGCAGAGGTTAAAACAGCCAATGAAATAACACGTGATTATGTATGGGACAAGCTGTATACTCCCCCCACCCCATTTCTGTAACCTGCTCTAAATGGTATATAAGAAAAGTACCCTTTGTTCACAATGCTCAGCCTTTGGACATGAGTCTGCTGAGTCGGTGCTGGCTTGTTTAATAATAAACTTGCTTCCTGAAAGCTTTGGTGCCCTCTCAGTCTCTGTCTGAGCCCTCTGGCAACAGTATGACAATGGAGGAATATGAGTATCAGTTCTGTTTTCTTTTTCACTGAGACCTCCAGTTACCCAGTGACAGTGCTCAGAACCCCTCGGTCAAATCTAGTCATCCCAGGACTCAAGGGATCGAAGTCAAATGATTCAAATTAAAAACTGGTGGAATGGGAAGCTCCTCTTGCCTTATTTGATGAGCCAACAAAAGGAGCCAGACACTCAGCCTTACTTGGTGTCCTTGGGTTCAGCTGTTAGGATGTGTAAGATAGAGGTTGAGAGCCTCCCCAGGGCCTGGGTGTGGGCGAGGAATACCCTAGGCTGGGGGCAGATGCAAAACATAAAGAGGGAGAAGGGAAGGGGGAGCAATGGAGATGTAGCACAGAAGGAGGCAGCTTCATGTTCTGCTCCCTCCACCTCCCTGCTTACCCTGGGGACCTTGAGCAGGTTAGGGAGGTATCTCCTTGAGTATCAAATGAGCTCTCTCAATGGTCTGCTCCAAGCACCAAATGAAGCACCCAATGAGAAAACACATGTGCTGCTTGGATGGTCTTTGAATCTCAAAGGTTTCTGTGTTGGAGGTGCGGTCCTCAGATGGGACCTTTAAGAGGTGGGTCTAGTGGGAGGTCCTCAGGTTGTGGGGAACTGTCCTGGGAAGGGATGAAGGCAGCTCTTAAGGGACTCCTGAGCTCTAGTAAGAGCAAACCACTAAATTCTCTGGCTTCTTGTTTGGAGTTGTAATCTCTTCTTCCCACATTACTCCCATCATGATCTGAAGTAGCCAAAGAACCCTTACCAGAAACCAAACCCATGGGCCTGCTCCATCTTGAACTTGCAGCCTCCCAAACTGACCTAAATAAATCTTTTTGTCACAAGTAACCTGTCTCACATTATTCCGTTATAGTAATGAGAAATGCCCTAAGATGACACACATTAAAAATTCTAACTTGGTAGATATGAAAACACTTTGGTTTTCAAAGACCAGCACCAGGATGCCCACAGAACAGCAAAATATGGAAAGTGTCTTGGCATTCAACAAGGGAGGAGTGGTCCATCAATGGCAGAGAGGGTGAATGAGGGTGGTGGGGCAGGGACAGGACCAATCAGAGGAACATTTCTGCTTTTAGACCTGCTCTCAAGGTATAAGGGATCCCTGAGTCCAAGTTCCCTAACAAGCTTTCACAGGGAAAACCAGGCAACAGTGTGCATCTCTTGAGAACACGGCCAGCCAGGGGAAGGGGACTTGCCATTCTGAATGAAAATACGAGTCCTCACTATGAAGTCATGAACTACTTAGGGAAGAGTCGTCTTTCTCCATGTTCCTGGTGCTCAGTGTTTCACTACAAGATGTTTTTTACTTCCTACCCTTGGGGAGGAAGGGACGGGGTGGGGGGTGATTTTTGGGTGAGCCCTGTGCTTTCACAGGCATCAGGAATGCTAATCCCTCTCCCCGTAGTGGCCTCAAAATAAGATGAAAAGTCCCAGTAGTGGGAGCATTATCTCCCACCAGCTCACCACCAGGATAGGGTGGGGTGGGTGGACCTGGCTAAGCAGGACTGATAAGATGTGCTGATGGAAACTTCGAACAGGGATTTTCTTCCCGAAGAATTATTAGGCAGAGCCACAAGCAAGTGTTGTAAGCTCCTGTCTGGAAAGAAGTGCCAAACACTGGTGGCACTGGATAAAATTCCAAAGAACTAAGGGCTCAGGTGGTTCTCCCTGGGGACCAGGGAGTCCTGCATTGATCCTGTATGGACACATTGTCTAGGTCCACGTGGGGACTTCTATGCCAAGTCTGGGGAGACCTGTATGCACCCTGTTCAAGGATACAGCTAGAAACTGGGTCTAGATTCAGAGTAGAAGTCAGGTGAATAGACTCTGGGACACTCATAATTTTTCCCCACAACCACTAATTTCAGCCCAGAGCACCACCTAACTATTCCGCCTCTGGGCTTTCCTAAGGCCATGGAGGAGCTAAGGTCCCAGCTGGAAAAACAAGTTTAACAGAAACTCTTTCAGAGGTAGGATGGGACATCTTGATGAGACAGAGGGGCAGGAAAGGACCCCTGAAGCCCAAGCCATGCATGGTAGATGTTATAGAACCTCATGGCTGCCCCCTCTGCCTCCTTCCCCCACCACCTCAAGAGCTGGGCCACCTCAGAGTCCCAAGTGCCAAATGGGAAAGATCATGGAGCATCCAGAGAGAAACGAGAGGGGTGGGCTGCCTCACCTGGACCTGACCTTTTCCCATGAGTCTGTCTGTGCTCTCGCCATCCTCCTTGGGGATCTTTATTTTGTTGTAACACTTTTCGTAGCACAGTATCCGCAGGGTCTGGGAGCCTTCCAGTTCTATCTCAAACTCCTACGGTCCAGAAACAGAAGGAAAGTCACCATGAACAAACAGGTTCAAGCGTGTGGCAGGCAGCATTACAGGCTGAAGGGATCTATGAACCACGGCTCACGGACAAATGGTGCCCTTGTTGGCCCAGAAGGACCCGTGCTTGAGACTTTTCACTTGGTCCTGGGATCCTCAGGGGCATTCCCTGCAGGCATCACCAGCATTACACTGTTCCTCCACCTGGATACTTCTGGAAGCCAAATCCTCTCAAACCTAATCCACACTTGGCATACCAGCATCTCCAAGAGCGGCCCCCACTCCACCAACATCAGAATCTCAGGGTGCTTGTTAAATGTTAAAAATGCAGATATTCTGTGACTCTGGGCTCATTTTTTGAAGGCAATGAAACTATTCTTGATAATATTGCAGTGGCAGATGCATGCCATTAGGCATCTATTTGTCAAAATCTATAGAACACACAGTACTGTGAGTGAACCCTAATGTCAACTATGGACTTTGGGTGATGATATGTCAATGCAGGCTTATCAATTGTAACCTATGTCCTACTCTGATTTTGTTTTTTGTAATACTGGGGTTTGAACTCAAGGTCTACATCTTGAGACACTCCATCAGCCCTTTGGGTTTTTTCAAGATAGGGTCTCTTGAACTATTTTGGCTGGGCTGGTTTCTTCCAACTGCAATCTTTCTGATCTCTGCCTCCTGAGTAGCTATGATTACAGGCAGCCACCGGTACCTGGCTTCTGATTCAAGACTTTAATAGTGGGGAGAGTGGCAGGAAGTATATGGATTCGAATCTCTGTCCTTTCTCTTAGTTTTGCTTTGAACCTAGAATAAAACTGAAGCTGGGGGTGTAGCTCAGTGGTACAATGTGTGCTTAGTATGCATGAGGCTCTGGGTTCTATCTCTTGCTCCATAAAATAAAATAAAAATTTAACAAAAGTTTTAAAAGCTCCATTTCTAGAAAAGTGACTTGTGGAGGTTACATAGGGAAGGATTGGGAATGTTCCCCTGGGCTTTCAAGTTGTCTGTGGTGGGTGGGTGAGTGGAATTAACTTGCTCCCCATCACCCCTTTAATACCTTCAGTGAATTCTGTATTTCACACTCATGCTTATGCATGGAGGAGGGTGAGGAAAAAACAAAACAACAAAAGCAGCTATTCCTGGGAGGGTGTGCCAGGAATATGCAGATCTTCCTGGAGGATGATCAGTATGTGTACCAGGTAATCTGCTGCTACAGGAGGCTCTAGGTCTTCACCCCTCCCTGGAGTTTTGACTGCTGATTAGTACCTGAACCTTTTGTAATCTACCTAGAATCCTTTCCTCTCATTGCTTCTGCAGGGTCCCAGTCCCTTTGCTGTCTACAAAGCCTCCTACAATGGATCCCATATAGTTCTGACACCCCATCCCCCCACCCCACCATCACCATCACAGCTTCCATTCTGCCTTTATGCAGAGATGTCCAGAATTATAATGTGTAGGTAACTGTACTGGGTTCCTTGTGCCCTTGTCTTATTCAGGCAGCAAGTCTACTGGTCAGAGTAGTGGATGTATACAATGAAGACCTGGGTTCTAATCCTACCCACTCACTACACTAACTACAAGGCCAAGGAAGACTGAGCTGTCTGCTGGCTCATGATTTCCTTCTCTGCAGGGGAGGGGATAGGAGGCAGATCTACAGCCTGGCTGTTCCATCTGCACTGCCAAGTACAAGGTTCTTGAGGGCTTCAGCTGCTGCAGAGGATGAAAATGGCATCTCACAGGTCTGTTGACTTCATGGATACTGGCCTCTGTGCACTCATGTCTTCACTTCAAAGACTTGAGGCCAAAAGTGAGTCACACAAAAGCTTTCTAAGGTTGAAGAAAGCAGAACAACAGACCACACAAATTCAACACCCAGATATCAACAAACAGGACCCTTTTGAGTGAGTAGGCCAGGGCTACAGCCTCCTTTCTAGCCCCCACTGGCAGGGTTCCAAGCTTCCGGAAACCAAGAGGGTCACAGGAGCTCATTCCAGCTTCTGAGGAAAAACGCTATGGAAACCTACAAACTAAATACTAGGCAATAACAAAGGCAGGACAAAAAAAAAAATCCTTTTAAGTACTCTTTCCAAACACTTCTCTGGCAAAATATATTGTTTCTTTGTGTTGGTGGCGGGGGGAAGGGGTTGGGTGGACAAGATTCTCAGGAATATAGAGATAAAATCTCTTGAACTAAAAATCTCTTTAGACATGTCACTCCTCCCACCCCCGCCCCCTAGGACATTCCCGGAATGCTGGCGGCATGGCCTTGCACAGGGGTGGGGGAACCCTTAGGCAGCCCCTGGCAGTGTAGACTCTTGTGGAAAACATCCTGGCTGGGGCTGTGGAAGCGACAACTCACCTCATTCCAGTTTGGCTCAGTCGTGTCTCTATAGACACGTGTCTTCGCTTTATTCACAAAATACCCAAAGGAATCTACCTCCAGGGTGCAGTACAGATCTGTGAGAAGGTGACAGGGAGAAGGTGACTGTACTTTCCCATCTCACCTGAATTTTCTGTAAGAGCAGGTGTTGTTTTCAAAATTAGGAAAAAATGGTCTTCACTTTCTTTTTTTTTAAAAAAAAAAAACCCAAAAAGCCACAGTGGTCAACATGAAATGTCTCTGCCTTGCCTATGGAACTGGGAAATGGGCCCTCTCAGAACACTTACTTGGTCACTCAGCTATTCCCTGCTAAGCCCCTTCACTTCAGTGACTAACTTCAGTGTTCTTCCCACTGGGTGGGAAGGACAGAAAGATGAATGTGCTATTGTGGGACCTAGAGGGTGAGTGCAGCTGAATGCAGTTGAATGAGGTCAAAGCAGAGGTCACCTATCCTGAGAGAGGTGAGGGTGGGGACCAGATAGAGATGAAAGGACATTCCTGTGACCTGAGAGGACCCCAATATGAATTGTATCAGGCAAAGAGCTGGGGCACAGGGAGCTGTAGGCCAATATGAGGCATAGGAAACAGCTCAGTGCTGTGAAGGTTGGGTACATGGGGCTTTTTATCTCTGGTTATTCATGAGATAGGGTCTCATCTTCGGCCCAGGCTGGTCTGGACCTTGATTCTCCTTATTTAACACTCCCCCAGCATAGCTGGGATGGCGGGTATATACCACCATGCCCAGTTTTTTCTGTTGAAATGGGGTCTTGTAAACTTTTTGACTGGGCTGGTTTCAAACTGCAGTTTTCCTGATCTCAGCCTTCCAAGTAGCTAGGATTACAGGGGTGAGCTACAGGCACCCAACTGAACTGGTTCTTAGTACCCAGACAGCTGTCAGGCTGTTAGCCCCTGCAATTTCAAGACCTGCCTGCAGGGGGCAGCTCACAAGATCTGAGCCAGACAAACTCTATATCCAGAGGACCTCAATCAGCACTGTATCCCGAAGTGGTCAAAGGCCAAAGTCATCTGGTAGCTATCTGAACCACTTTGGAGGCTCCCCACACCCTGCTTTGATGTCCTTCTTGGTGAAAAATGCTGCTCAGCCCCAATTACCTTCCTCCCTAAACCACTTACTTGAACTCTGCTTAAACCCAGTGGCTGAGTGGACGATAACATTCAGGAAGCCGTAGAGCCCAGGAGATTCATCATCTACACAAGAGACCAAAGAGGTGAGGGGAAAGGTGACAGGCTGGTTCCACTTCAGGACCAACCTAGCACCGAGCAACGCAGTTATCACAGACAGAAAATGTGCCCACTGTGGTTTCTGGGTTTGGGACCTTTGTTTTTAGATGGGTTCACATTGTAGGCAAACCAGTGACCAAGACAAAGTGTACTAAGGTTTCAGTGACAGGAGAGGGGGGAATGGGGTGATATGGAATGTGGATGGAGTACACAGGTAGGTGTACATACGCATAGGTTCACGCATGTTACTGAGCCCATGTGTAACAATGAGTTCAAAGTCAGCATGGCCACAAATATCAGCCAGCAAGTGCCTGAGCAAGAGCAGAACTGGCAGGACAGGGCCATGGGCCAGATCCACTTCACTGAGGGTCTGAGGAGCAGCTGTTATAGGCCTTGTGGCTAGGGACAGAAGCTTTCGATGAAAAGCTCACCTCAACTGCCCAGTGGTGGCTGCCTAGGGAAAAACTGCTCCTAACCAATCTGCCACTCCTTGAAGTGGACAACACACACACATATTCCTTCTGAAGGAAAATCCACTACCATAAGGACAGCAGGAGGGAGCTCTGTGCCTACAAGGTCAGTCTCACCTTCTTTGTTGATGGTCAGTGGAATGTTGTGGACAGTTTGAAGTTTGACACATGAGTTGGTGAGCATCTGCAGTTCCACAGACGTCAGAGAGAAGCTTTTGAAACCTGAGAAGGCAGAGCCGGTGCAGAAACTGGTGAATCCATGCTGCTACTTTGTGCCTCTCTCACTTGACCCTCATCACACATTGGGGGGAGAATATATCAGGGCCAATGCTGGGACTTGGTGGCTTCCAGGTGAAGTGCAGTAGAGCAAGGCGAATCCCTGAAGAACCCAGACCTGGGCTCATAGGACAAGAAGAATCATTGCATACTGCTCACAAACATACACACATCCATGTGTGTCCACATGCCACCAAAACACAGAAGCCACAAGGGGTAGGTTTGAGAATAAAGATAACCTGAAAGTACCTTCCTGAGAGGTCTCTCCAGATAGACACTAGCATGGTTCTATGCCCTACTGATAATGTGGGTCCATGTCTCTCCACCAGAGAGGAAAAGGGGCTTATTTCTGGGTACAACACTGAGTGGGGAACAGATGTTGCTACACTGGATATGGCTTGGGTCCCTGTGCTAGGGCAGGACTCCCTGTACAAGCCCTGGCAGGAATCCCCACCCTCCTCCCCCAGGTCACAGAGACACTGAAGGAAAATGTGGCTTGGCTCAGCCTGGGCATAACTGATGAGCCTAAGGAGATGGGAAAGGAGGCTGGGTCAGAGGCAGGTAGATCCCCAACCCAGAGATCTACCTGCCTTTTGGTTCAGTGTGTAGAAGCTGAACCAAAACTCCTGCTTCAATAGGAGCTGGCCTATAGCCACGGAAGGCCCAGGCTACCTGGGACATAGTCATAGGACATAGCCTGTGGCCTGACTTTCCCTACAAGAGGGCCAAGTCGGGAGCTGGGGAGCTGCAGGCCAAGGACTTGGGATAAGGTCTGCCTTCCAGCCCTGAACACTGTACCAGGACCAGGCAGTAGAGCCAAAAGTTCCAGAGAAGGAAAGAAACGACTTTCCACTCTGATTGTGCCCAGAGAAGAAAGGGGCTATTCCAGACAAGAGTCTTGAGGGGGCTGGCCAGGTGGAAAGGACAGTAGGGCCAAAACGGTATGGCTGCCCAGGGGGGGTCCGGCCAAGCACCAGCACCTACCAGGGAGCAAAATGGGGGCAGGGCAGGCTAACAGAAGAGCCAAGGAAATTGGGGGAATTTGTGCAAGAGAGGGGAAGGTAAGGGGGGGTGGTGTTATGTGTGCAGATCTAGGAGTAGGTGACAAAGGTGGGGAATTCGAGGACTGGGGAGGAGAATCACTGGGGAGGTGCAGCAGGATAGGTGGGAGGGTGCAAGAGGGCTGGGGAGTTCCTCTCCAACCTATTTTCTAAATTAGGGCTCCATGTAACATTTCCCTAGATAAAGGACCCTCTAAAAAAGAAAAGGAATAAAAGGTTCAAAGGGCCAGAGTGTGGCTCAATTGGTAAAGCTCCTGCCTAGTAAGCAATGAAGCTGAGTTCAAACTCTAATGCCACCAAGATAAAGAGAAGAAAAAAGGTTTAAGACCACAGGAGATGTCTATCCACAGGAGATGGTCAGCAGGCCCTGATGGCCAAAGGTCAGGTCCTCTTGGTGTAGAGGCCACTTACATTTCTTCTGCTGCTCCCGGATATTCTCCCTCCACTCTGCTCGCTCATAGTCAGAGGAAATCAGGAATGTGTAACTCTAGGTCAGATGAAAAGAACATGCTCCAGTTATCCCCACCCTGGCTGAGTCCTTACCTGGCAAGCCCAGGGGATAGAGCCCAAGACTTTCACCTTCCCACCATCAGGTGACTAAGCTGAGCCCAGGTGTGCCACAGTGACCAGGTATGCTCATGGCCAGGTATGCTCACCACAGGCTTGCCTCTGGTATATGCCCCACTGGGTATGACTGGGTTGAGGAGTAACACTAGCAGAGGGGGTGCAGCTGAGGGACACAGAGGACTTATCAGGTGAGGTCCTCAGAGGACCCAAACTCCTGTGTTCTACCCACAAGCCCATGCTGTAGCCAGAGACAGGCTACTGTGGTGCCTACAGGCTGCCTCTCTAGCCCAGGTGACAAAGAACAAACTACTCTATGCATTGACAGGTATACATGATGCTGTGGAGAAAGAAGCCCACGCTGTAGACAGCACCAGAAGCCAGACCAGAAGTCATGAGGGCTGGCCCTGGAGGTCCCCAGATAGTATTTCTGCACCCAGGGTAGGGTCTTCTTACTCTTTTCCCTCTCTGGAGACCCTACACCTTCCAGCTGTAGGAGGTGAGCCAGCTGCCACTCAACCTGGGGCCACAGCCAAAGCACCAGTCAGAAAAACACTATGTGCCTGCATGTGCCATGATGGAAAGATCTCTCTCGGCACAGGGATACTCGAGAGAAAAAGGACTGCAGTTGCAAAGGCCACACATAAGCTGGGGACAACAGGTGGGTGGAGGGGTCTGGGCTGCAGCTGGTTGGTCAAGCACTCATTCCAGGCTGGAAGCATTTTCAGGGTGGGCCTCAGGGAGCCAGCAGGCACTCACCTTGCCATTGCGGCTGTGAACCCTGAAGGCCATGCTGGGAGACATGAGCAGCAGCAATGACTCCTGTTCAGACAGCTTCTTCTTCAGCCTCTCCATGGCTTTGCTGCCCTTGTTCGCCCTCTGCAGGGAGAGAAGAGTCATGCAGGTGGCCATCTTCTTGGGCCACCTTGGTCAGACCTTGGTCAGCTGTTGTTGATAGCTTTTTAAGGACTTAAAACAGCTTTTCCTTGGGTCAGGTACTCAATAAATCTTTTTCATTTGTTTGTTTTGTGGTACTGGATTTGTACTTAAGGCCTTTCCAGGTAGGCACTCTACCATTTGAGCTATGCCTCCAGCCCTTTTTTGTTTTAATTATGTTTTGGATAGGATCTCAATTTTGCTAGAGGCTGGCCTTGGACTATAATCCTCCTACTAAGATCTCCTGTGTAGTTGGGATTATAGGAAAGAGCCACCATGCTTAGCTTACTGAGATGAGATCTTACTAACTTTTGCCTGGACTGGCCTCAAACTGAGATCCTCCTAATATGCGCTTCCCAAGTAACTAGGATTACAGGTGTGAGCCACCATGCCTGGCCCAGTAAACCATTATTAAAGAAATTAGTCCTTCCTCTCATAAGGGCAGAGGGGAAAGACCTTTACAGATATCCTTGCCTTCAATTTCTCCAAACCTGGGCAATGTCCAGGGGCCTGCTATGACCTAGGGTACCCCTCCCCCCCCCAGAGTATACTCAGCATCAGGCCCTTGGGAGTGTTCTGGGTGATCTCAACGAGCCCAAATCCACATCACCAGGTCCTGGCTGGAAAAATCCTCCCTGTCCTGAGTCATGTGGACCCTTCCTAAAGCCACTATCCCATGGGAGGGAACCCATGTTGCCCCATAAAAGTGAGGACCCTGGCCCCAGATAAAGGGCACAATGTACAAAATGCCGCAGCCAACAGTCAGTAGGGCTGGCCAGTACCTGAGGACGCACTCCCTCTGCCTGGGGACACTCTACCCGAGGCCAGTTCTACCTGGACAAATAAACACCCTAATGTTCACCCAAGTCTTGGGGTCCCCCTGTCTGGAGTTGCCAGGCTCCCCACATGCTTTTAAATGTACTAGGTTTGCAGCACAACAGGCTGGGCAGGGGTGTGAGGGGAGGAGGAGTCCCCGGCCCGCCCTGCAGGGTCCACCTCAGCTAAGTGTCCCTGGACTGAAGCCCAGCATTTTAGGGATGTGCCTCACCTGTGGCCAATGCAGGGCACCTCCTCTGGCCTGGGCTAACCTTAGACTTTGAAGGGCTCATCTTCATTATCTCCACAGCCTTCTAAACCTCTCTGGGAATAACCAGGGGCCTGCTATCCAGAGCAGCTAGAGGGACCACACTTGCACCCAGGACTCACCCAGGACTCCACATAAAGGCAGTTGTGAGGGGACCCCCGGCCCCATGGTCTAGACTGCCCCAAGCCCTCCATGGTTTGAGTGTGACTTTCCCTCAGGGATTCAGCACTTCTAGGTGTCATGCATGCCTCTGCACAGGCTGCTGCCTGGCATCAGAACAGCTCACCTAAATGCTCAAGTTTGGCTGGGTTAAAGGAACCTTGGCAGGAGCAGCTGGGTGCCTGCACCTTCTCTCGTTAGATGTCACTCTTCTGCCTAGCAGAATGGGCTCCCTGCCTCTTCCCTGAAAATGACCACTGGGTATCTAACTAGTCGTACCGGGTCAGGTGGTGCATACTTGTAGCCCCAGCTACTCAGGAGGCTGAAGCAGGAGGATAACCTGAACCCAAGAGTTCGAGGCCAGCTTAGGCAACCTATCAAGATACTGTCTGAGGGTGCCCACTCTCCCCACTCCTATTCAACATAGTTCTGGAATTCCTAGCCAGAGAAATTAAGCAAGAAGGAATAAAAGGAATACAAATAGGGAAAGCAACTGTCAAAATATCCCTATTTGCAGACAACATGATCCTATATCTTAAAGACCCAAAAAACTCCACCTAAAAACTCCTAGACACCATAAACAGCTTCAGCAATGTAGCAGGATATAAAATCAACTTACAGAAATCAGTAGCCTTTCTATACACCAACAATGAACAAATTGAGAAAGAATATAGGAAAACAATTCCATTTACAATAGCCTCAAAAAAATCAAATACATAGGAGTAAACTTAACAAAGGATATAAATGACCTCTACAAAGAGAACTACAAACCCCTGAAGAAAGAGATCAAGGAAGACTACAGAAGGTGGAGAGATCTCCCGTGCTCATGGGTTGGTAGAATCAACATAGTAAAAATGGCTATCCTACCAAAAGCAATGTTTAATGCAATTCCCATCAAAATTCCAATGACAGTCATCACAGAGATTGAAAAATGTACTCTAAAGTTCATTTGGAAACACAAGAGACCACAAATAGCCAAGGCAATACTCAGCAAAAAGAGCAATGCTGGAGGTATCACAATACCTGACTTCAAACTATATTACAAAGCAATAGCAATAAAAACAGCATGGTACTGGTACAAAAAAAGACATGAAGACCAGTGGAACAGAATAGAGGACCCGGATATGAATCCACACAGCTATGTCCACCTTATTTTCAATAAAGGCGCCAAAGACATACAATGGAGAAAAGACAGCCTCTTCAACAAATGTTGAAGGGAAAAGTGGCTACCTGCCTGCAGAAAACTGAGACTAGATCCACGCCTACCACCCTGTACTAGTATCAACTCAAAATGGATTAAGGACCTTAATATCAGACCTGAAACTCTGAAGTTAGTACAGGAAAGAGCAGGGAATACTCTGGAAGCAATAGGTACAGGCAAAGAAATCCTCAGTAGAACTCCAGCAGCCTAGCAACTAAGAGAAAGGATGGAGAAATGGGACTTCACAAAATTAAAAAGCTTCTGTACAACCAAAGAAATGGTGTCTAAACTGAAGAGACCATTGACAGAGTGGGAGAAAATATTTGTTAGCTATACATCAGACAAGGGACTGATAACCAGAATATACAGGGAGCTCAAAAAACAACTCCCCCAAAATCAATGAACCAATAAAGAACTTTTCAAAGGAAGAAATCCAAATGGCAAAAAAAAAAAAAAAAAAAACCATGAAAAAATGCTCACCATCCCTGGCCATAAAGGAAATGCAAATCAAACCATACTAAGATTCATTCTCACTCCTGTTAGAATAGCTATCATCAAAAACACCTCCAACAACAATGTTGGTGAGGAAGCAGGAAAAAAGGAACCCTCATACACTGCTGGTGGGAATGTAAACTAGTACAACCACTCTGGAAAACAATATGGAGGCTTCTTAAAAAACTAAACACAGGGAGAATTCCAAGATGGCGGCTAGAGGTAGGAAGCAGAAAGCGAGCCTCCTATAGTGAAATCTTGGAGAGACGCTGGAGACACACTTTGCAGGCATAATCACCGAGAAAAGGCATAACTTTGACTCCTCCACACCTCCAGCCGGTGCAGAGAACCTCCACTCCACGTTAAACGGAGAACTGAGGAGGCCCCCGGGGCCGCCAGTGGCCGGCGCCCATACGGCTTGGGAAGACGCGGACCAGGTGAGCTTCGCGGTACCGCGGTTCCCCCACAGACAAGCCTGGGCCAGAGCAGCATAGCCCCCTGGACAGACTGACCTCCACCCGGGAAAAAAAGAGAAACTGAGTACTAAGCAATAAGAACAGTCAAGACACGCTGGAAAGAGGGTGGGGCGCCCTGAGCGCTGAAGATTGGGGGAAGGGAAGCCTTCCGGGGACTGTAAATAAACGAGCCGGGCGGCCGGAGAGGCTCTGGCGGAGCGGGGCGCGCCAGCAACCAGGAGCTGGGACGCTTGTGAGAGGAGGGAAGACCCACTTCCCACGTGAACTGTAAATAAACACGCAGGCCTGACAACGCGGGGCAGTGTCGCCTTTCCCAGTGCTTGGAAAGGGGAAAGCCTGTAGCAGAGGCCCCCCTCCCCCGCACAGGAGAACTCTGAGCAAACAAAGCCTGTGGGACCAGGTGAGTGCTAGCTCACCCCAGAGATCTGCATAAATAACGCCGCCAGCTACAGGCTGACAGCAGCAGGCAGGCAAGCCACAGTTGCAGATACCACTCTCAGAACTGCCTCCAGACGCTTTTTTTTCTTTTTCTCCCTACCTTTGATGAGAGAACAACCGAATTACACCTGCAAGCCGAAAAACTTACTGAAACTGTATTGCATTTGAACTGGGGACACTTGGTGGGGCTTTTTTTTTTCTTCTGTGTGTGTGTGAGTGTAGTTTTGTTCTACTTTATGCATCCCCTTTGATGAGACAACTACAGAACAACATCTAAGGCACCAACTCCAGGACTGGAGATTGAGACGGACATCCAAATTATTAAGACTGAAATTGCATTGCATATAAACTTGGAAGTTTTTTGGTTTTTTTTGTTTTTTTTAATTTTCTATTTTCCATTTTATTTTAATTAATTTTATAAATAGATATTACTTTCATATACTTATTTTTTTTTTATCTTTGATTTTCAATCCTCTCTCTGTCACTCTATTGTCTGTTCAGCTTACTGTCGATTAGTACACTAACACTCCCTGTTTATACCTTTGAAACTCTCTTGTCTGATACTTTGTTCTGCTTTCTCCCTCTTGTCTGTATATTTGTTTTCCCCTTTTCTTTAACTTCTTGCTTTCCATCTCAGCTCACTCTTCCATTCTCAATATTACCATTGTTATTATTACAAGCTAGAAAATACTTAATTACACACAGTACAGGGACAGTAACAACACCAAGGACAATGACAGGAAGACAGAAAAAACAAGGAAACCAGTTTCCCCACAGCAAAAAATTAGTACAGGAACCAGAGGGGAATGAAGAGAACAGAAACTCAGAGCCAGACTCCAACAAAATGAAGATAAACTATGCCAAAGGACCCAATGAAGCCTACAAGAATAATTTAAAAGAAGACATACTACAAGTACTCAATGAGAATTTTATAGAGATGATACTGGATAGGGTCAACCAAAATGTACAGGAGACACTCAAGAAATTCCAAGACAATAAAAATAGAGAATTTGAAAAAGCAAAAGAAGAAATAAAGGAAACCATAGAAGCACTGTATAAACACCAAAGTGAAAGAGAGAACACAATGAATAAATGGATAAATGAACTCAGGACAAAAATAGACAACAATAAAGAAGAAAACAGCCAGGATATGGAAAACCTCAGAAAAAAGAACGAAACAGAACTGCAAAACAAAACGGAAGGCCAATCCAGCAGAATAGAACAAACAGAAGACAGAATCTCAGAACTTGAAGATGAAATGGTAATTAAAGGAAAAACTGAAGAACTACTAATTAAACAACTCAAGACCTGTGAAAAGAAAATGCAAGAACTCACCGACTCCATCAAAAGACCAAACTTGAGAATCATGGGCATCGAAGAAGGAGAAGAGGTGCAAGCGAAGGGAATGCGTAATATATTCAACAAAATAATAACGGAAAATTTCCCAAATCTAGAGAAAGATATTCCCATACAAATGCAAGAGGCCTCCAGGACACCAAACAGACCAGATCAAAATAGAACTACTCCACGACATATCATCATTAAAACAACAAGTTCAGAAACTAAGGAAAGAATATTGAAGGCTGCAAGAGAGAAAAAACAAGTAACATACAAAGGTAAACCCATCAAAATCACAGCAGACTTCTCAACAGAAACATTAAAAGCAAGAAGAGCGTGGGGTGAGATCTTCCGGGCACTGAATGAAAATAACTTCAACCCCAGGATACTCTACCCAGCAAAGCTATCATTCAAAATAGATGGAGCAATAAAAGTCTTCCATGATAAGCAGAAACTAAAACAATATGTGACCACAAAGCCACCATTACAAAAGATTCTGCAAGGGATCCTGCACACAGAAAGTGACACCCAACTTAACCATGAAAAGGCAGGCAGCACCAAACCACAGGATAAGAAAAAGCAAGACAGTAGAGAGTAACATCAAGTTAGGTACACACAATCAAACCTTCAAACAACTAAGATAACTAAATGGCAGGAATCACCACATACCTATCAGTACTAACACTTAATGTTAATGGACTTAATTCACCCATCAAAAGACACCGTTTGACAAAATGGATTAAAAAAGAAGATCCAACAATTTGTTGCTTACAGGAGACTCATCTCACCGACAGAAATAAGCATATGCTTAGGATGAAAGGCTGGAAGAAGATTTACCAAGCCAATGGCCCCCGAAAACAAGCAGGAGTAGCAATACTTATCTCTGACAAAGTAGACTTCAAACCTACATTGATCAAACGAGATAAAGAAGGACATTCCATACTAATAAAAGGGGAAATAGACCAAAAGGAAATAATAATCATCAATCTGTACGCACCCAATGTCAATGCACCCAATTTCATCAAACATACCCTGAAAGACCTAAAAGCATATATAAACGCCAACACAGTGGTTGTGGGAGACTTTAACACTCCATTATCATCAATAGATAGGTCATCCAAACAAAAACTCAATAAAGAAATCCAAGATCTAAAATATGCAATAGATCAAGTAGACCTAGTAGATGGCTACAGAACATTTCATCCAACCTCTACACAATATACATTCTTCTCAGCAGCCCATGGAACCTTCTCCAAAATAGATCATATCCTAGGGCACAAAGCAAGCCTCAGCAAATATAAGAAAATAGAAATAATACCATGCATACTATCTGACCACAATGCAGTAAAAGTAGAACTCAACAACAAAAGTAAAGACAAAAAACATGCAAACAGCTGGAAACTAAATAACTCATTACTTAATGAAGAATGGATCATCGATGCAATAAAAGAGGAAATTAAAAAGTTCCTAGAAGTCAATGAAAATGAAAACACAACCTACCGGAACCTATGGGACACAGCTAAGGCAGTCTTGAGAGGAAAGTTTATAGCCATGAGTGCATATATTAAAAAGATTGAAAGATCCCAAATCAATGACCTAATGATACATCTCAAACTCCTAGAAAAACAAGAACAAGCAAATCCCAAAACAAATAGAAGGAGAGAAATAATAAAAATAAGAGCTGAAATCAACGAAATAGAAACCAAAAAAACCATACAAAGAATTAATGAAACAAAAAGTTGGTTCTTTGAAAAAATAAACAAGATCGATAGACCCCTGGCAAACCTGAGTAAAATGAGGAGAGAAAAAACCCAAATTAGTAGAATCAGGAATGCAAAAGGGGAGATAACAACAAACACCATGGAAGTCCAGGAAATCATCAGAGACTACTTTGAGAACCTATATTCAAATAAATTTGAAAATCTAAAAGAAATGGACAGATTTCTAGATACATATGATCATCCAAAACTGAACCAAGAGGAAATTAATCACCTGAATAGACCTATAACACAAAATGAAATTGAAGCAGCAATCAAGAGTCTCCCCAAAAAGAAAAGTCCAGGACCTGATGGATTCTCTGCTGAATTCTATCAGACCTTTAAAGAAGAACTGATACCAACCCTCCTTAAACTGTTCCATGAAATAGAAAGGGAAGGAAAACTGCCAAACACATTTTATGAAGCCACTATTACACTTACCCCAAAACCAGGCAAAGACACCTCCAAAAAGGAGAACTATAGGCCAATCTCCTTAATGAACATTGATGCAAAAATCCTCAACAAAATAATGGCAAATCGAATTCAGCAACACATCAAAAAGATTATTCACCACGACCAGGTAGGCTTCATCCCAGGGATGCAGGGGTGGTTCAACATACGAAAATCAATAAACGTAATAAACCACATTAACAGAAGCAAAGACAAAAACCACTTGATCATCTCAATAGATGCAGAAAAAGCCTTTGATAAGATCCAACATCATTTCATGATAAAAGCTCTAAGAAAACTAGGAATAGAAGGAAAGTTCCTCAACATTATAAAAGCTATATATGACAAACCTACAGCCAGCATTATACTTAACGGAGAAAAATTAAAACCATTCCCTCTAAAATCAGGAACCAGACAAGGATGCCCACTATCTCCACTCCTATTCAACATAGTACTGGAATTCCTAGCCAGAGCAATTAGGCAAGAAGAAGGAATAAAAGGAATACAAATAGGTAAAGAAACTGTCAAAATATCCCTATTTGCAGACGACATGATCCTATACCTTAAAGACCCAAAAAACTCTACTCAGAAGCTCCTAGACATCATCAATAGCTATAGCAAGGTAGCAGGATATAAAATCAACATAGAAAAATCATTAGCATTTCTATACACTAACAATGAGCAAACAGAAAAAGAATATATGAAAACAATTCCATTTACAATAGCCTCAAAAAAAATCAAATACCTAGGTGTAAACCTAACAAAAGATGTGAAAGACCTCTACAAGGAAAACTATACACTTCTGAAGAAAGAGGTTGAGGAAGACTATAGAAAGTGGAGAGATCTCCCATGCTCATGGATTGGTAGAATCAACATAGTAAAAATGTCGATACTCCCAAAAGTAATCTACATGTTTAATGCAATTCCCATCAAAATTCCAATGACATTCATCAAAGAGATTGAAAAATCTACTGTTAAATTTATATGGAAACACAAGAGGCCACGAATAGCCAAGGCAATACTCAGTCAAAAGAACAATGCAGGAGGTATCACAATACCTGACTTCAAACTATATTACAAAGCAATAATAATAAAAACAGCATGGTACTGGCACAAAAACAGACATGAAGACCAGTGGAACAGAATAGAGGATCCAGATATGAAGCCACACAACTATAAGCAACTTATCTTTGACAAAGGAGCTAAAAATATACGATGGAGAAATAGCAGCCTCTTCAACAAAAACTGCTGGGAAAACTGGTTAGCAGTCTGCAAAAAACTGAAACTAGATCCATGTATATCACCCTATACCAAGATTAACTCAAAATGGATCAAGGATCTTAATATCAGACCCCAAACTCTTAAGTTGATACAAGAAAGAGTAGGAAATACTCTGGAGTTAGTAGGTATAGGTAAGAACTTTCTCAATGAAACCCCAGCAGCACAGCAACTAAGAGATAGCATAGATAAATGGGACCTCATAAAACTAAAAAGCTTCTGTTCATCAAAAGAAATGGTCTCTAAACTGAAGAGAACACCCACAGAGTGGGAGAAAATATTTGCCAACTATACATCAGACAAAGGACTGATAACCAGAATATACAGGGAACTTAAAAAACTAAATTCTCCCAAAACTAATGAACCAATAAAGAAATGGGCATGTGAACTAAACAGAATGTTCTCAAAAGAAGAAATTCAAATGGCCAGAAAACACATGAAAAAATGCTCACCATCTCTAGCAATAAAGGAAATGCAAATTAAAACCACACTAAGATTCCACCTCACCCCTGTTAGAATAGCCATCATCAGCAACACCACCAACAACAGGTGTTGGCGAGGATGTGGGGAAAAAGGAACCCTCTTACACTGTTGGTGGGAATGTAGACTAGTACAACCACTCTGGAAAAAAATTTGGAGGCTACTTAAAAAGCTGGACATCGATCTACCATTTGATCCAGCAATACCACTCTTGGGGATATACCCAAAAGACTGTTACTCCAGAGGCACCTGCACATCCATGTTTATTGCGGCACTATTCACAATAGCCAAGTTATGGAAACAGCCAAGATGCCCCAGCACTGACGAATGGATTAAGAAAATGTGGTATCTATACACAATGGAATTTTATGCAGCCATGAAGAAGAACGAAATGTTATCATTCGCTGGTAAATGGATGGAATTGGAGAACATCATTCTGAGTGAGGTTAGCCTGGCTCAAAAGACCAAAAATCGTATGTTCTCCCTCATATGTGGACATTAGATCAAGGGCAAACACAACAAGGGGATTGGACTATGAGCACATGATAAAAGCGAGAGCACACAAGGGAGGGGTGAGGATAGGTAAGACACCTAAAAAACTAGCTAGCATTTGTTGCCCTTAATGCAGAGAAACTAAAGCAGATACCTTAAAGCAACTGAGGCCAATAGGAAAAGGGGACCAGGAACTAGAGAAAAGGTTAGATTAAAAAGAATTAACCTAGAAGGTAACACCCATGCACAGGAAATCAATGTGAGTCAATGCCCTGTATAGCTATCCTTATCTCAACCAGCAAAACCCCTTGTTCCTTCCTATTATTGCTTATACTCTCTCTACAACAAAATTAGAGATAAGGGCAAAATAGTTTCTGCTGGGTATTGAGGGGGGGAGCGGGAGGGGGTGGAGTGGGTGGTAAGGGAGGGGGTGGGGGCAGGGGGGAGAAATAAACCAAGCCTTGTATGCACATATGAATAATAAAAGAAAAATGAAAAAAAAAAAAAAAAAAAACTAAACACAGATCTGCCATATAATCCAGCTATTTCACTCCTAGGGCTATAACCCGAAGGAATATGACTCAGGTTAACCTATTACAAAGGCACCTGCACACTCATGTTTATTGCAGTGCTATTCACAATAGCCAAGTTATGGAAACAGCCAAGATGCCCCACTACTGACGAATGGATTAAGAAATTGTGGTATTTATACACAATGGAATTTTACTTAGCCACAAAGAATAATGAAATTTTGTCATTCTCAAGTAAATGGATGGAACTGGAGAACATCATCTTAAGTGAAATTAGTCAGGCTCACAAAGCCAAAAATCCTATGTTCTCCCTCTTATGTGGATTATAGACCTAGAACAAATGCAGTAATATTATTGGACATGGGTCACACACTAAGGGGCGAATGGGTACAGAAGGAATAGGGAAAGGGAAGAAAACCTAAAACTAGAAAGTGTTTGTTGTGCCCACAGTGGAGGAGCTAATAAAGTATTCTTATGGGAAGGTGACCGGGAAGTAGTGAAGAGGTGAGGTAGAGATGAACCAATTCAGATTGCGATACACATGTGCATGGAAGCATGATAGGAACCTCTCAGTATAGCTATCTTTATCTCAAGCTAGTAAAAATTCTATGTCTT
This sequence comes from Castor canadensis, assembly GCF_047511655.1. Lineage (NCBI taxonomy): Eukaryota > Metazoa > Chordata > Mammalia > Rodentia > Castoridae > Castor > Castor canadensis. The sequence continues at coordinate 10,410,055 of NC_133403.1, read as the reverse complement.
TCTTATTATCGTTTATGTGTTCTCGTCAACAAAATTGGGAAAGAGGGCAGAACGGATTCTGCCTGGAAGCAAAGGGGAGGGGTGTGGGGTAGGGGGGAGAGGTGGCCCAAACAATGTATACACATATGAATAAATGTATAAACAATTAAAAAAAATGTTGTCTCTTCAGAAAATGAAACCAACAACACCCTACTAATTGCCCTATGCATACATTGTCTTCCTGACTGACTGTTCATTCCTGCTTAGCATGACCTGTGGATGGAAGACCATCCTCCTGATTCACTGTGCCCTCCCTCCCTAGGATCTGTAAGTAATACTCTTTCAACTTGTTTGCTATTGTGGTATATTGAATTTGTACCTTCCATCAGAAGAATCAGCGACTACCATAGCCTGGGTTTTCCCTGGGATGCAGCCAAGGATGAGAATGGGGGCAGAATGGGAGGAGGCAGGCACAAGGGTGGGCTCTCAGCACCACAGTGATGGTCATGCAGGCATAAATTGGACACAGATCAGACAACAGTCACGAGGGCATCTGTCAGTATGAAAGAGTTTCCCATGTGAGGGTGTCTGGTCAGACAACCAAGCATTAGGCCATCTGACAGGTAACAGAAACATCCTATAAAAGGCATCCTGTGAACACCCATGTGAACTGTCATTTCCCATCAGGGCCAGGTTACTAGTGGCTCTGGTATGAAAACCACAATGCAGCTAGGATCTCTCAAAACAGCAGTGTCTGGTTGTAACCAGATGCCCAGCACTCCAAGAAGTGAGAGCTAACAGGGTTCCCAGAAGGTCCTGGAGGCCAGCTGTAAGGCCAGATGCCAGGCAGAGATAACACTGGCCTATGTGCAAGGGGTTGTTGCCCACTCAGACCACACACAGCCTGGCCCTCATTCCTGGAGCTGGCCACACCTTCTCTCTCTGGATGTCACTCTTGATCTGGGAGATTTTGATCTTCAAGGCGTCCAGTTCCTCATCTGGCACCAGGGGGATGTTAGGCACTGCCTCTGACTCGTCCACCATCTGGAAGCTGAGATCCATGAGCGGAATGTACCATTTGCAGTCATACTGCTGAGTTTTGCTGTGTGGGAGAAAGAGAATGTTAAAACACTGACCGCCTTCCTTCCGTTAATATCACTGCTTTTTATTCTTGCCAGAGAGCTAGGGGTCCATGGTTAGGTATGATTTACATGACATAAAACCTAGCACGGTCCATGTAGCAGATTGGGATGAAGATATCAGCAGATACTGGGGTCCCAGCTTCATGATTCCTGGGAACATATACTATACATGTGACCCCAGGCCTCAAGGTGTCTGAGGATCCCTGATCTCCCTTATCCTGTGCTGCCCATGATGTTGGCAGGTCATGTGGCAGCACAGCAAGATGCCCAGTGACAAGGCAGGACTAAAGTTCAGAGATGCTGAGTTTGAGGAGCTGCAGATACATGTGGTATAATGCCCACATCTGACAGATGGAGGGAACAGGGGCTTTCTTCTGAGTTGACTGCTTAGATCCACTAGCACAAAAAAGGCATAATATGGAGAAGAACCCAGTTCTGGCCTTTTCCAATGTAACCTTTGCTCCATTCCAAGTAGATATTTACTGGGGGAATATGACCCCCGGGGGGTGGTGAGGGTGTCTGCAGACCTAAGCTGAGAATTACCTGGAAGCCATTACTAGACTCAGAAAGACAAGGTTGGATGATCACCAATCGCCTATCAATGTCTGCCAAGGGCAGGGGAGGGCTGGCAATACCTTTTCACACCTACTGGCCTGCCCTAGCTCCTTCAACCCCCTGACCTGACACTTACTCTTCTTAGATGACTGACAACCAGATTTTCCTCCAATCATATGTGAAATCACAGTCACTACAGGAGTCAAAGCCAAATCACTGACCTTGACCCATGACATCGCCAGATCGTTAGTGGCAACTCTGACCTTGGGCCTGGCGTTACACCCAAATAGAAGCAAATGTAAAGAAAAGGGCCTTGCCACATCTTTATTCATGTCCCTCAGAGAGACCCTCCCCCTCCTAGAGCACTGGGTTGGGGTCACTAGCTGGATGACCCCATTGTTACTTACCCTCCGCTCTGCTTCTTGAGCTTGGTGCAGAGGAGCAAGTCAGTGAAGAGGAAGACATGGCGCAGCTTTCGGGCCCCCTCCACTAGTTCCACCATGAAGCTGTCCTTCAGCAGCTGCCGGTGCTGTGGGTATAGGGTCCAAGTCAGGGGCAGCCTGGGTGGGGTGTGGGGTGGGGTGGGGTGTTCTGGGTCTTCCCAGCCTAGCAGAAACAAGCTGACCTTTTGGGAAATCTTTTCTCATGGGGAGATTTCACCCCCTCTTTATCCAACCCCTGTATCTGCTCTCCAGAATGTTCCATCCATCTCATTGAAATGCTAATAGATGGGACTATGTGCACTCCTGTTTGTTCAACACTTTTGAGTCTCCTCCTGGGTAGTTGCCCTACAGAAGAGAGTCAGTGGATGTGGGGCAGTGACAGTCATTGGTCTGGTGGCCAGGGAGTAGCACACACAACTAAGTAAATGGCCTGCTGTAAGAGTGAGAAAAGAGCCTCCTTGGGTGTAGCTGGTGTGCCTCAGGTGTGGCAGTCTGAGACTCAGCACTGGCAAGAAGCTAGCCACTCAGAGAGGTTATTCTTGTTGAGAGACCACCCCAGGCACAGGCCCCACAGTAGGGCAGAGGCTGGCATTGAGAGGGTAAAGGCAGGGAAGTACCAGTATGGAGATAATGGGCCCAGGGGCTCTCTGAGAAGGGGCAGTGCTAGAGGTAAGGGCAGACCTAGTTCTGAAGGCAGCAGAAAGCTGGGAGCCCCACATCTGGGACTCCACTTTTTAGTTCTCCTGACTAAGTGAGATGGGCATGATCCCAAGTAGGAGCAACGCCCCTGACACCTTCCCACACACCTGCTGCCTGAGAGCTCAGTCAATGCAGAGCACCAGGTGGTTAGCACAGGGTGTGTGACATGGGTGGGCAACAGGAGATGTGATCTCTTAGCAGATCCTGGGACTTAGTATTTCATCTGAAAGTCAAGGGACAGTCCTTCCTCACACAGCTCAGAGGACTACTGAATGGGCACAATGAGGTAAGTTGTTCATTTATTCAATAAAACACTGCCTCATACAGGTCAGGTCCTATGCCATGCTGTGGACATAGACAGGATGAAAGGCTGAAGCTGTGAGTCATTCCTGTGCATGCACTGTGTGTTGTGCAAGCATACTTGCCAGATTATCTGATTTAATTCCTGACACACGGAGGGCAGGTTCCTATGCCCAGTTTCACAGATAAGGAAACTAAGCCTCAGTGAAGTTCACCAGCCATCCCAGTGAGCAAGCAGTACATTCATTGGTTTGTAAGGATCATTTGGGAGCCCACGGGCTCAGAAGAGTACCTGGCATTATAGGAAAGACTTCCTGAGAGGGGGACTCTGTCCCAGTCTGAGAGACTGGGAGGGTCTGCAGGTAAGGCATACACAACAAAGTGCATGAAAACCCACTGTCTCCTCAGTAAGTCATGCACTCGCACCATCTGGAGAAGAAGGGAGACCCCATACTTTCATGGTAGAGCCAAGCTAGACAGGGGGCTGCATGCTGGATCTGGTTCCAGTGCCACCTGCAGCCTCTACCTTCCTGAACTCCCCCACACTCTGCAGGAACTAAAGGCAGCAGAGCCCCTCAGCAGCAGGTGCAGTCTGGGCCAGGCCCCTTGACACCTCCAGGCGTGCAGACCACACGTCACCATCAGAGGCAGCTCAGCTCACAATGGCCAGCTGGTTGCTGGCACAGGATCACCGATGGTTTTGTGTGGGAGCTGCTGGTGCCCATAAGTGGAAGGGCAGGAAGGCTGCCAGCATGCCAAGGGCATGACTCATTATCATTCTCCCCCATTCCCCATGCAGAGGGCAGACGGCCTGCTGGGTGACGGCACCCACCAGAAGTAAGAAATTGTGTGCATGTGGGGAAAACGTCTGGGCAGCTCTAGAAGCCAAATCCTGGAGACCTGGGTACACAGCATGCTGGGTCTGCAGTGGGGGGAAGGAGAGGATTCTGGGGACACTGAAGTCCTTAGGGAATGACTACACAGATGCCCCCCTCAGCAAGGACGCAGAAGAAGGTCCCCCAGCCCAGGAGGTGGAGACAAGGGATCTTGTATGAAGGGCCTGGGGAACTGGCAGTCTTTTCTCCATACCAAGGAGGCCGAGGTTCTTGTGGCCACCAGCAGAGGGCACCCTAAGCTCAGCTCAGAAGCTGCAGGTCAGAAATGGCCAGACAGATACAAGTCCCTGGTACCGACTGCTCCCTACCCTATTGAGCCTAGGAAGTTCCAGCGGGCAGACTCAACCTGGCTCTGGGCCCTACGTTTGATACTGTGATAGTCACCAGACCCCTTCTCATCCCTACCTGTGCCAATCCTCATCTTTCTAAGAGAAGCCTCAAGGCCACAGGTTCTGACAGCCTCTGGCCCCAGCATGAACCTGTTTACGTCTACCAGAGCTGTTCTAGGAGTGTATGAGTCAGTGCCTTTCAAAGCAGACCCCTCATGGCTTGGGTGCTGGACAAGCAGTGCAAAAACTCTTACAAGAACCTTTCCGGACACCAGGGCTGCCCTTGAGAAGAACTGGATCTGGGTTCCAGACCCCAGCCTACTTGACGTTTGGCAGCTCCATTCAAACAAAAACATCCAGAAGAATTGGAAGGGAGAGCCTCCTAGCCCTGAGAAAACATAGGTCCCAAACACAACACAACACTGGCCTGGTCCCTGGTAGAGGGACTGGAAACAAAGGAATGAATGGGAACCATGGGAGAGGAAAAGAGAGGGAGGGCTGAGGCCAACCCTATGGACAACAGCTCCCCAGGCTTGAGGATAGAGATTTTCAGGGTTGTGGTCCTATTCGGACTCACAATCTAGGACCCCTGACTCCTGGGCAGATAGATGCCTCCTCCTTGGCTCAGGAGGTAGACCAGACCTGGGTCTAGGCTCAGCCCTGCTCAGAACTGAGCCTGAAGCTCCACACCATGGTGAGTGGCTGAAACAGTGCCCCTCCCACAGCAGATGTGCATCTGTGTAAGGTGTTTCAGGAAAGGCAAGACAGGTCCAGGACAGATGACCCAGGGAAGAAGGACAGAACTGATGACAAGGAAGGACTGAGAAGAGGCAATGAACAGAGACTCAATGGAGACTTGGCATAAGGGCTTGCAAGGCCCTGCCCTGCCTCTCTGGCCAGGTACTGAGAGGCTCCTAGATGGTAAGTTTATCACCTGTGCTGCCTTCTTCATGCCTTCTCAGGACCCAGCCTCCTGTGGGGACTCCGGTCACCCAGGGTTGGCTGGGTTAGCACACATGGTGCCAGCAGAGAGCCCGGAGAGTGACATGGCTTTGGTCTCTGCCTGCACAGGAGATGCCCCACAGTCTGGCTGCTGGCCTGGGAGTACAGGATGCTTGGTCTTTGAACAGAACTATATTGATTTCTAGCTCACCCTGCCTTGGTCCTCCAAAGGACAGAGCTAGCCTCCCTTGGGTCACAGCCCCCATGGTGTCCTAAGGATGAGATCATGTGGCTGGAAAGTACTGTACCTTTGACTAAAAGTCCAACTAGGTAGAGCCATAGGACAGAGGGGCTGGGACTTTGCAGGACTCAGGATGGGGACACCACCATGCTTCCAAGAGCCTGAGCAGCAGCAACTCAGAGGAGCCTGCTTGCCGGGAGGGCCAGTGTATATATAAGAAAAGAGGGAGGGGAACTTGTGTCCCTTTGTGTGTTCTCATGTGTATTTGGGTCCTGTTTTCTGTGTGCTTGTCCCGGTGTGTGTGTTCTTCCCATGTGGTCATGAGTCCCTGTGTAAATGGCTGTGTCCCTGTGTTGTGGAGTGGAGTGGTGAAAGAAGGCAGTAGTCAGTCACTGGGGACAACACTGTCTCTTGGGGGTTTCTCTACACCCAGGCGGGGAATACCAGCTGGGAGAGGCACTACTACTTTCTCAAATAACCAATAACTTTACTTGGCCAGGACAACCCTAGTATCAGGGGGTCCAGGACCATCCCCACCCTCGCTGCTTGCAGTCATCTTTCTTTTTCCTTGGTATGCCAACTTGGCTACTTCATTTCTCTGAGCTTCAGTTTCCTTAAAAGTAAGAAGTAGGGTTAGGGGTATAACTCAGTGGAGGAACGCCTGCCTAGCATGCACAAGACCCTGAGTTTGGTACCTAGCATCACGAACAAAAATAAAATGGGGAGGAAAAGACCTGTCCAATGGCATTTTTTTGAGGATTAAATGAAATAACATACCTAAATCAACTCAGAGGGGCTATCAGGTACCATTTGCTGAGGGCTTTGTGGGTGCAAGTGCCAGGTTCAGAGCTTCCCACTAATCATGCCACCTGCTCCTCACATGGCCCTGTGTGGGAACCACTGTTCCCTGCATTTCCACAGATACCTCAGGCTGTCATGGGATATGAGGAGAGGGATGCGACACCCTGTCTCCAGGCATAGTCCAGGCTAACAGCCCATCCGGGGTCTCCCTGGGAAAACCACTTTTGAAGAAGCACACTGCTATGGAATGGATGTTGTGTTGTCGTCCCTCCAAACTCCCTCCTCCCATCGTTTGTTGAAGCCACACCCCCAATGTAATGGTATGTAGTGGTGGGGCCTAATTTAGATGAGGCACGCTCATGATGGCATTAGTGTCCTGGTAAGAGGAAGAGAGAACCTTTTTTCTCTCTCCAAGTGGATGCACTGAGGAAAGGCCAAGTGAGGACAGAGAAAAGGCAGCTGTCTATAAGCCAGGAAGAAAACCCTCACCAGATTCCACATGTTGGTGCCCTGGCCTTGGATTTCCAGTCTAGCATTGAGAAAAATAAATGCCTGTGTAGTGGTGTGCACCCAAGGTCCCAACTACTCAGGAGGCTGAGGCGGGAGGACTGCTTGAACAAGGGAGTTCAGGGCCAGCCTGGATTGTTTAAACTTCCTGGTGGAGAGTGCTCTGTTACAGCCGTCAGAGATATAGATGTACCAGGGAAGCAAAAGGCCAAGGCTCCACAGGGACAATGGAAAAATCATCTCAGATCTACATGAACTGTAGTTTGGTCAAAACATCAGCAGGGTCTTGACAGGTGGAGTAGGAAAAGTCGCTGAAGGCGTAGGTGGAGGCTGAAAAGGGAGGGAGCAGAGAAGGAAAAGATACGAGGTAAAGACTGACACAGAGGCCTCAGCTGCTGGCCAAGGGTGGACCTTGGCATGGCTCCAAGCTTGGATTGAATTTGGTACATTCTAACTCTCGAACAGGCCAGCAGCTCAAGCCCTCACTCCCATGCCTCCACAGCTAGCCCTGTTTGCCCGAAGAGCTGGCAGCGTGCCAGTGTCCTACTGACACTGCCCTTCAGAAGCCCTAGCTATGGAGTGTCTTGGTGTATTCCAGGATTCCAGCAGCTGGGTTAGAAACAAGGGTCCCCAGTGAGGTCACTGCAGTTGGCAGCTGAGTATAAGGCCACGGTCCTGTTGTCTTTCCCCTCTCTCCCTCCTGTCTATTCTCTGGTACCTAACTAACTGGCCTCCTTACAGATCAAACCTCTACTCCCTGGTCCCCAGAAAGCCTCTCAGGGCCAATTCTGGTCCAAGTTTCCTATGTCCTGGAGTAACCCATTTCAAGACAATTGGAGTCTGCAAAGAACAATGCTAACCTACTACAGGTGCCAGGCCCTGTGTGAAGACAATATTACTTCAAACATTTTGTTTTACTCTGTAGAACCATTCTATGTGGTTCCAGCTCCACCACTTCATAAAGAGAGTGAGTAGATGAGTAAAGTGCCCATGTTACTGTAAAGAATCAGAACCTGGGCCCAGGTAAGCGAAGAATTCAAGCTATTTGCAAATATTTATGAAGGGTAAAGAAAAGGCCTATACCTCAACATAGACACTCACTTTGACCTTGTAATTTCTCAGTCTTCTGAGTCTTTTGGCTTGCAGTGCCTGCTGAGGTTTCCTTTGGCTTCTTACCAGGGACTTGGAAGGCAGAGCTCATGGCCAGTAGGTCTCCTGTTTTTTCAGTTAGTTTGTTTTTTGGGGAGATGCTAAGGATTGAAACCAAGGCCTCATGGATTCTACCACTGAAATACACCTTCAGCCCCCAACTCTTTAATCATTAGCCACAAGGCCTTTGTTCTCCCCAGTCTGGGCCCCAGCCAGCAGCAGCAATATCCCCGCCCATGTCAGGCCTTCCTTCAACACCTGTCAGTCCCCACTGACTGCCTTTTTTTTCATGAGGGGCCTCAGAGATCTCAGGTAGAGAACCAGATCAGAAGCTAGATCATTCTACATGCTCCCAAACCTAAGTAGCACACAGTGCAGAGCTCAGAGCAGACAGACAGGCCAGCACATGGAGGAATTACCCAGCAGTAGGGATCCAGTTATCTAACTGTGAAGTTAATTCAGCTAAAGAAATGAGCACCCACCCACCAGGCCACAGGACCCAGGGCTGGAAGGAAAATGTGCCTGCAGGATCCTTCAGTTCTGAGGTGCCCCTTGGTGGTTTCTACTGCTCAGAGCTGCTGGATGTGCTGGGGCCAGCATCCTGCTCAGAGTCTGCTGCCTTGTCACTTCAAAAAAAGGTGCAGTTCTAAAGCCAGGGGACTTGGCTAAAAAGGATGAATGATTATGGGGGCTGGGGCTGTTGACCCTCCACAAGGTTTACACCTGTGGGACTCTCCATGATGTCCTGACTTACCCAGGTCGAGCTGTTGGTGACAGGCCACCTCCCAGAAGGTCCAGCAGTGACTGAGGGAATACCTCCAAATACTCAGGCTACACAGGCTCCCTCCCTTCCTCTACCAAATTGCCAGGGAAGCTAGAATGCCTGGCATTCTAGCATTTCCTAGGCGCCTGGCCCTGTGTGAAGACGGCATTACTCAAAACATCTCATCTTACTCTGCAGAAACCTATCTGGACATGTTCCCAGCAGGACCAAGGGATGGGGTTCTGGCCCTCAGACTTGGGTGAGGTACAAGGCTGAAAGGCACATCCTCTTGCTTCTGACTCCACCTGCCTCCAGGTTGTGCAGGAATAAGAGACAAACCCTTGTTGGTTCACGCAGGGGAAGGGAATCAAAGTGTAGCTGACTTAGGGTACCTATGGGTGACTAGAAACACCTGTCCTCACATCCCGGCTTGGTTACTTAATGGCTGTGTGACCACAGGCAAGCCATTCAACCTCTCTGAGCTGCAGTTTCCTACCTGTAAAAGAGAGAAGGGTCCTGATCTCAGAGAAGTCATGAGAACTCAAGCGGCATAGTTCTTTTCTCTCTTTGGGAGCTTGCTACTTAACAGCAAATAACAAAGTGAGAGATGGGCATAATGTTGAAAACAAGTATTTCTAAAGCTGCAAATTTTAATAGAAAGTAACCTGCAATTCCTGCCTTTCTTATGGGGAAAACTGTGGATTCTTTTCCAACTGGTAGTAGAAAGGGTGCCCTCTGCCACCTCCTATGTGGCAGAGAGGAGAGGCACCTATGTGCCTATGCAGGAAAGTAACCACTCCTTGCTTTCATACTGTGTCTTATAGGCTGTGAAACAATTTCAGTTCCACAAGGAGGGGCCACAGACCCCAAGTCATTGTCCTCAGAGAGCATGGATGCTCAGGGAAGAAAAAGAGTATCTCTGAAGCAATACCACAGGCAAAGCAGTAGGTAAACATCAAAGCTGAATTGGAGGGCTGCCCATATGGCATCATTTCTATTGCATCAAGGACTGCATATCTGTTGGGCAGCCTAGAAGGATACCTAGGCTGTGGGTGCAAGACTGATTAGTAATGTCTGCCCCTAGCATGACTGGGGATGAGGGAGCATCAACGTGACTGTCTGTCATCCTGTCTCAGTAACCACTGAAGTACCTATTGATGAACAGCGCTGAGTGAACGGTGCAAGTCAGAATTACAACCTTTCGGGGCTGGGATGTACAGCGCTTGCCTAGCATGCGTGAGGCCCTGGGTTCGATCCCAGCACCAAAAAAAAAAAAAAAAAAAAAAGAAAAGAATTACAACCTTTCAGAACTCAATAGTCCTCTCTCCTTTTGGCAGTTGAGGTACCCAAGTGATCCCTCCTCAATGAGCAAGTTCCCTCCTCGATGAGCAAATTATCTGGGAAAGGGCACAGATAAAAGCCCTTGCTCTCATGAATGATATGGTCCCTAAACAACCTCCTTATGCTTGGTCACACTGAGACCTCAGCCATGACAGCCCAGAACCAGGCTTATGGACAAATACAGGAACAGGGGAGGAGGAGGATACAAGGGACAGGCTGCCAACTCCTAGGCAACATCTCATTTTCCTCAATTCCCTGAGGCAGCTGATTCTAATGATCCAAGTATTTCTCTCCTAATGGCAGGCAGAGATATGGGAGCAGACTCAGCACCATATCAAGAGGCAAGGGGAAAGGGCTCATTCATTTGCTTCCCAGGAGGTCAGAGCTCTCATAAAGAAACAGTTGGCAGGAGAGAAAGAGCAGAAGTTCTAGGAGGGAAGGATGAGCTTGGCAGGAACCCAATCAGTACAGGGAGTCTTAGCAGACACAAATCCTAAATGCAGTAAGATCTGGTAGACTGCTGATGGAGGCCATACAGGCTTTGCTCTCCTTTGGTGGCCTGGGTCATGGGAAAGAACCAGGGGCAGGGGCACTATTGCCCCAGGAAATAAGATCTGACTCCCATATGCCCCTAGGTGCTGGCCATTGGACAACCAGGTAGAGAGCCTCTGTCCCAATCAACATCTACTTTGGATGTTGCTGGGGACCCACTTCTGCCTGCAGTGAGCCCAGAGATGGCTGACACAGAGAGCCCAGAGTGCCACCATGCACTGCTCTTTCCAAAAATCATGCCCTTTTGAGGACCCGTGGAGGAGGGGATGTGTTACAACCCTGCAGTGAAGATGAGGAACAGACCCAGAGGGGAGAAGTCACAAGTTCCAGGCTTCCTGGTAGGTCAGTCTTCATGGTGCTGGGATTGAACCTGAGTCTGCCTGGTTCCAGGGCCTGAATAAGCCTGGACAGTGGAGCAGAAGGGGACAGCTCTCTCCTCCACCCAGTCATTCATGGGCCAGGCCCACCAGGAGAAATTTGACCAAGCTCCTCATTCACAGTCAAGCCTGATTACCCTGGGTACATGAGCACTTTCATCTCAGCACACAGGCACCACAACCAAAGAAGCATGTAGAGGATAGGGCTGAGAGCAGCTTGCATCATTCCCAGATGGAAGGAATGAAAGAAACTGTGCTAAGCAGGTCAGCACCTCGGTACTAAGCACCTGGCACGTAAGCCAGAAGAGGAAGTGGTTCTCAGAAACAACTATAAGTCAGCGTCACTTGCTGCCCATGTCCTGCCTAGGCCTGATGGCTCCTGCACAAGACCTCAGAGACCACAGGTCAGCTCCCCTCACTTCAATGCCTCTTCTACAGGATGCTCATGCTGGATACTGGCTCCCAGCCTGTGCACTTCATCTGTCCTTACTGCCCAGCTGAAAAAGTACCTGCCTAGCAACATGCTGGCCCCTCCCTCCCAGGAAGGGTCAGAGGTGGGTGGCAAGGGCACAGGCCAACACCTGCTCATTAATGATATGCAAAAAGACACTAACCACGGAGTAGCTGCCATAGAGGGAGGGAGAAGCTTCCAGGCTGACGGTATCAATGTCATCAGGCCTTCTCTCATCTCAAACACAAACTATGGACCCCTCCTTTTCTTTCCCCATTTAAAGCCTTAAATCCAGCAATGAACAGCTTTTTGATGAAAGAACACCAGAAGGAAGTAGGCAGACAAAATGCCTGGAAGAAAAGGGGTATGCTCTGGACATAACTCAGTAGAAACAACGGAAAAACAGGTAGCTGAGTGAGGGGTGGTGGCAGACACTGGTGGGCATGGGAGTGTGGAGTGACCCCTACAAGTTCACCCTGATGCCTCACACCCCAGACTGGGTTGCACCCTGCCAGGGTCATGGATTCCCAAGGACAACATGTTTTGTGTGTTGGGCTGAGTTGTCTGCAGAGGACAAGAAAAGGCTCTGGAACTGAGATTTAAGGTGCCCTGTGGCTGGCCAGCCACACTCACCTCTCCCTTCTTCACTGTCATGGACTGCCGGCGGGGAGTGATCTCCTCATTGATGCTGGACAAAAAGTTCTGTGAAATACGGAGGGCATCCTGCAGCAGGGAATGGTCAGGGTGGCTGGATGGCGTGTGCTTCAGCAAGTCCTGCCCCAGGAAGAAAGACTAGAGTTAGACAGAGAGCAGGTCTGGCACAGACTACAGTGTGCAAACCACATACCCACACTGGGTATAAACAGAGTTGCTGGCTCCCCAAGTGTAACTGCCCCTACTCTCAAAGGGTCTGACTTTGCAGACAGTGCTTTGTCCTGGTTCCAAATGTGCTCCAACAAACCCATACTATTTGTACATAGCCAAGAGGGTCCCACTGTAAGGATCCAGGGCAGGGTTTCTGGACCTTGATGCTATTGACATTTTGGGCCAGATAGTTCTTTGTTATGGTGGAGAGGGAGTGTGACATCCTGTGCAACCCAGGATATTTAGCATCATCCCTGGCCTCTATAACTATCAGATGCCCACAGCATTCTCACACCACCACCACCCCCCACACACACTGCAGTTGTGACAACCAAGTGTGTCTCTGGATATTGTTACATGTCCCCTTGGTCTGCACAAGGTCAGGAGAAAGCCTTTGGCCTGTCCACCTCCTCCTTCGATAAGAGTCTAGGCCTTTTCTGAATCCAGACAGGAAAATTGACATTTTGGCTGCTAGGAATGCAGGTCATTCCTGCCCAAGGTCAGCAGGTCCCTGGCTCAGAGGAACAAAATTCCCTTAGATTACAAGTCCTATCTGCAAAGAGAACCAGAAGAGATGAAATAGGCAAAATGAAAATACCTGGACTGGCAGTGACAGGCCAGCTTCTCACCCCCATGTCTTTCAGGCAGTCTGGCTTCTCCCTACCATGATGTTTAGCTATGGCTCTGCACATGACTGATGCTAAACCTGTCACAGGCCCAGGGCAGACTACAGTGTCTCAGAGCCAGACAGCAGACAGGCTGCTCTGCAAAAGCCTTCAAACTGTACTGTTTCTCTATATCCAAAACCACCTTTTTTTTTTTTGAGACAAGGGTCTCACTGTGTTGCCTAGCTGGCCTCCAACTCTTAAAGACTCAAGTGATTCTCCTACCTCAGCCTCCTGAGTAGCTGTGACTGTAAGTGTGAACTGCTAGGCTTAACTTTCATCCAAAAATCTTAATTGGAGCATGGTAAGAAGTTATGAAATAGGGGCTGGTAGAGTGGCTCAAGTGGTAGAGGACCTGAGTTTGAACCTCAGTACTGCCAAGAAAAAAAAAGAAAACTATGAAGCCAGGCATGGAGGTACATGGTATAATCTCTACACTAGGGAAGATGAGGCAGGAGGCTCATAAATTCAAGGTCAGCCTGGGCAACATAGCAAGTTCCAGGCCATTTTGTGCTATGGAGTGAGACCCTGTCTCAAAAATGCAAAACCAAAAGGAAATTATGAAACATATGTTCAATGGAATGTTTCACAGCTAAAAAAAATGAGGTAGAATTGCTTGGGCCAAAGCGAAAATTTCCATAATATGATATTAAATGTGACACCTCCTGAGTAATTAAAAAAGATGCTCATGTATGTTAGCCCATACATAAAGAATGTTCTGGTGGGGTGCTCCTTTGTGGGGAGGGACCAGGAAGAAAGGAAACGGAAACATCACATGCTTCTGTGAACTGGTTGTAAATTATAAAAATATGTGTGTAAAACTTATAAATATAAATTATATTAACAGCATTTCCCAGGCAGGACTAGGATAGTTTTTACTTTCTGGTTTTGTTTCTCAATATGGAGAAGACCCTTTTAATGACTCCTCACTGAGGTAGGGTCTTCTGTCACACCTCCTTCAGGCTGAGAGTAAGTTGTCTGAGCCACAGTCTCCCAAAGACACCAGGTGTCTCAGTCAACACCCTGCCTACCTTGGAGCCTCAAGTCATCTACTTCACTGCCTTGGAGCCTTCCCATCTGTAAGCCCTGCCTGTGGGATCAGATGTTCCCTCCCTACCTGTCCCAATGGGAACCTCTAGAGAGCCTGCTTCTGTTGCCCCAGCACCCACCTCACCTCTGCATCCTCAACAAAAGTGTGGCAGGGGTTGGGGGACAAAGATAAGTGTCAGCTCCAGTACAGGAAAAATCAAGGGTCCCAGGTGAGACCTAGCCCTGCCTGGCTGAATCTAAGGACAGGAAGAGTACCCAGACCAAGCTGGGAGGCAGCTACCATGCCCCAGGATGTGACTCACATGGAGAACCAGTGTGCTTCTTGTCACTCGGTCTACAGGCTTGTACAGCAGGGCTGTGGAGAGACAGGCAGGGTGAGAGATGACAGCACTTGGACATAGCAGGATGCTAGCCTGTCAGCTGGTGCTGCAAAGGTGATGAAGGAAGGGCTGGGAGCAGCCCCAACTGCCACGGCCCCCCACTTTCCCTCTGCCATGATAAGGGTAAATCCAGAGCACCCGCCTGCCATGCTGAGTTTTAAATCTTGGCTGCTGGTCAGGCCCAAGCCTGCCCAGCTGACTCAGTGACAACTACTAAAAGAAAGACTTTCCAGCCACCTGGGGCAGTTGAGGAAGGGGGATCAAGGGCCCCAATCCTGGCTAGAAATTTGCTCTCCATTCCCAAGGTTGCCCTGGGAGCAGTCTAGCATGCTTCTCTCAATGTCTGTCCCCGGATGCTTTGGAGGACTGTGGATGCTGACACAGCTGCTGGTCTGGCAGGTGCTCTGGGATGAAACCTCACTCAAGGATCCCCAGGCTCTAGTGGCCACTTGCACTTATCTGAGACAAAAGATAGCACAGATGAAGTGTGTTCTGACATGCCTGGTACATTTCTTCATGACTCCCATGTTCATTGCAAGGCACAAATTGCTATTCTTGTTTTATAGAGAGGGAAACTGGCTCAGAGCAGAGATATAGGGTGAGCTCACGAGACTAGAGCCACATCACTATTCACTGCAAGTGAGCTTAACTCTTCACCCTACCCTAACAATCAAAGTAAGAAGTGACTTACCATTCATGGCACCATCTTTTGTTTAGAGTGTAGAAGTTACAACACACAGGTCCGGGAGTCTCATTACTCTGGATTCAATTTCTTCCTGGCTACATGGAACCCAAGTCTACTCAAGATTTTTTATAGTCTACACCCATTTTGTCATGTGCTATGGTATGCATGTGTCCCCCAAATTTCACGTGTTGGAAACCTGACCCCCCACTCCCAAACTGTACATGTTAATGGTATTTGAGAGATGGGACCTTTGGGACATGATTGGGTCTTGAAGCTTGGCTCTCATGAACGGAATAGTCCACTAGAGGTTAATCGGTTATTGAGAATGTGAATTTATTATCCAATTGAACTCTCTCTGGCATCGTCGTTCTGTTTCGCCATGTGATGCCCCATGCTGCCTCGGGTCTGCACAAAGTCCCCACCGAGCCTATTCTCACCAACTGAAGCTGCCCAATCTCGAACTTCTCAGCCTTCAGAACTGTGAGCCAAATAATAAACATTTACTCTTTATAAAACTACTTTGTGGTACTCAGTTATAGCAACAGAAAATGGACTAATACCCCATTTAAAAGAGGAAAATGAAATCCTTCTTACAGAACCACAGGCGACAACACGATGACATTAAAAATTTTTTTTTTGTCAGATGGGGTTTCACCTGTGTGGGGTTGCCCACACTAGCCTCTAACTCGAAATCCTCTTGCCTTGGCCTCCTGAGTATCCAAGACTACAGGTGCATGCCATTGCACCTGCACAATGATGGTTTGAGTTCTTAATTTTATTACTTATTTATCTTTTGAGATGAGGTCTCACTATGATTCCCAGACTGGTCTCAAATTCGCGATCCTTCTGACTCCACCTCCTGAGTGCTGGGATTACAGGTGGACGCCATGGACTTCAGAATGATATTTTAAATGCCTAGCAGTAGTCTGTGAGCACTTTCAACTCCTAGAAAGTTTTTCCTGGTACTCCTGGCAGCAATTAGTCCTTCCCATCCTGCCACCCCCAGAGTTGTTCTCTCCTCATCCCCACTCTCCCTATTTGAAGTTCAGATGGGGAAGACACGGGGGTGACCCGACCAGGCACAGTAGCTATCTCACCACCCCCAGGAAGGCAAGAAGAAGCCTCTGCGCAGAGAACTCACTTTCCAACGAGTTCTTGGTGGCTGAGTCCTTGGCATCCTTGCTGCTTCTGGCTCTCAGGTTCTGCACAGAGAAAAGCATTGCTTTTTGAAGAAGCTAAAGAAACTTTGATGTGGCAAAAAGTTGCACAGTCAGCAACCTTAAGCAGAAAGCTTGGCCTTCTTTCCCCACAGAGAACCTCAGCTGTAGCAAACCCAGGGCGGGCATTCTGAGCTGCTGAATGAAAAAGAGGGCTGAGCAGGGGTCCATGGGTCTGCATGAAGGAGGTCCTGTCACTTAGGACAAGGTTTGTCAACCTCAGCATTGTAGAAATTTGGGGTCAGAAATCCATCCTGAGCATCTACCCCACGTGCCACAGAATGCTCAGTACCATCCTGGTCTCTATCCACAGATGCAGGAACACCTCTTGTTTTGAAGACCAAAAATGTCTCCAGCCATTGCCAAATGTCACTGGGGCACAATATCACTCCTGGCTGAGAATCTCTGATATGGAGAATCCTGCAAGCAGGAGCAAAGTGCTTTCTTAAAGTAATTCAACAGCATATGGGGAGCTTGTCATTCAGGAGAGCACTCACTGTTGGTGATGGCCACCTTGCCAATACTGGATTCTAATCCCCATACTCTCTTGGGTGGAAATGTACAATTATACTTGCTAAAATGTGCAAATGTATTGGTTATAAATCAAGGAGGTAAGGTTCTCAGAGTGAGAGCAGAGCTTGTTAATGGACAGGCCATGTTGCAACACAACTGCATCAAAGGCATGGCTAATTTTGTCCAAGGTACCAAGAGAAAGGATCCCTGCAAGCCTGAAGTCATCTCTGGGAAGTAGCCATGAGAAATTCCAGTACTAGGCTTCTGGACAAATGAATAGCTAGCACAGGGATGGGAAGAGGCCCTGGGATTGCTCTTCCAACCTCTCGTGCTACAGGAAACCTCTTGGAACCAAAAGATGATATTTCCTACCCAGCTTACAGGGGCCAAAGTCCATAACGCACTTTGATGCCTTTTCCGAGAATTTAACATCCCCCAAAATGACTGTTCCTCCCTATGTCTGACTCAACAGTTCTGAAAGGATGTGAGGGGGTGTGAGAGCTAAACAAGACTGTAGAAACCAGGTGCTGAGCTCAGGGGAACCTAGGAGACAGCCCACACTCCACGTGCCCCTGAACAGTGCAAGGTACAAACTCTGGGACATTCTGCCTCAGAGAGACTTAAGAATTTGGCTTAACCTCACGTTTCCCAAACTTACTTCACTCTGAAAGTCCTTTTCATATAACTCTTACTATTTATTACCTGGACGCCTAGAGCCCAAAGGAGCCAGGGTGGGCACTCCGGTCTAATTGGACACTGTCTGACACCTATCTCTAGGAACAGTACTAGGAAGTGAAGAACCACTACTTTCTGCCCTGTATTTGAGGGTAATCCTTCAGCACCAGACCCAAGCACTGATCCCAAGGATCCAGTCCCCTACGCTGCCACAGAGCCCACTGCTTCCTCTTCTTTGAGCTTGATTTTGCTCTTTTGGCAGCTTTAATTTCTCTGGGTCTTTTTTGAAACATGGGTGGAAAATAAACACAGATACAGCTCCAATGCTAAAAGAACCAGAAAGCTTCACAGAAGGTTGGTTTCCAGATGGTCCCAAGTCACCAGCCTACCCCTACATCCCAGCCTTGGCTCAGATTCCCAACCAGGCAGTCAGTGGGACTTGGTGACCCCCTGCTCCCGGTGTTGTTTCACCATGGTTTCCTCTCTCCCCTGTAGAAACCTTTCCCAATGGACTTCAACTTGGCACTTAACTGTAACCTGCCCTTCAAGGATTAGGTCTTTGAACTGTCAGGGGCACTTGTAATTCTGTGCCCATGCTCTACCTGATAAGGGTATGGGGATTGCTAATTCACTAAAAAAAGACTGGATTAAATGTTCCGGGGAAATAAGGCTGATGGAGAGTGGGGTGACTCACAGGCTCAGGAAGAACAGTGTGATACAAGCTATCACCATGGGTGATCATCAGGGCCAGGGTCCCAAACACCAGCCCCTGTGATAAATAATAAAACGGCACCATGTCTCCGAAACAAAGCTCAGGAGTACTGCCCAGCCAAACAAAACAAGACAAAACAAAACTGGTCTCTCTCCATGTTTCTCATTTCTGTTTCTCTTTCTAATGCTGCCTTTCTCACACAGAAGTCTTTCCACCCAGAATTGTTTGGTAAGAGAAAGGCAAGTCAGAAGTTGCAACACTGGGGAGTGGGAGTCATCCAAAGGCATGAGCAATGACAGGTTCCTACAGAGTAAAATGTCACATGGTTACCATCACCATTACAGAGACAGGAGAGGGAAGCGCATGAAGAACCTGTCTGAAAAAATGGAGACCCAGGGGTGCTGCTAGCCTCTGGGTCTTGACTTGGTCATCAGAAGATGGCCTATTCATCTTCTTTGTATCTGAGGGACTCTTTTGAGGCCCCAGGTGCTAACAGTACTCCATGGTTTGAGGTTTCGTTCCTTCTGGGGCTAAATATAAACAAGGAGATATTGATTCCTCCAGATTCAAGGTGGTGTAGTTCCAATCTGGAGCTTTTCTCCCCACCTGGGTCTACAGAGGCAGTAATGCAAGCCCTCACTCCCCCTTGTGCTACCTTCTCAATATTTTCAGTTCTCAAAGTCACTGGTAGGCTGGAAAAGGAAAAGAGCAGAATAGCTCCCGCCTGGTCTCCAGAGATAAGGTGCAGCCAACCTCAGGACTCCCATGAGAACACAGGGCAGAATTACAGCTCTTACTGCCTGCACACAGATTGTGTAAGAGAATGCCCAGGGGACACAGTTTCTGTGGTTTTGAATGTGTCCTCTAAAAGGTCACGTGTTGGGAATTAATCTAACTCATATGTTGATAGTATTGAAAGGTGGGGTATTTAGGAGGTGATTAAAATTAGATGAGGTCATGAGGCTGGGGCCTCCATGATGGAATTAGTGGCTTTCTAAGCAAAGACCTAACTAGCTTGCTTACTATGTTTCACCATGTGACGCCCTCTGCCATGTTAGGAAGCAGCAATAAGGTCCTCACCAGATGTAGTCCAGTGCTGTTGGACTTCTCAGCCTCCAGAACCAAAACTCAAATAAACTTCTTTACAAATTACCCAGTCCAGGTTACAAACAACTAGCCCACAGCCCATCGTGGGCAGTGGAGAACATGGGTAGATGTCAGGTCTGCGCAGCATCAAGGTGTTCATTACCTCAGAAATTTCTGCAAACTGAGCGTTGGCCTGACAGCACTTCTCTGCTGTTTCCATGGCAACCCCATAGTTGTCCACAAAGGCCCGGTACACACCCAGCTGGCTGGCCTGCAGGGAGGAAGGAAGAGTATAGGATAGGTGCTATTGCTCTCCATCTTTCTGCTATACCCCAGGTATACAACAGACAGTACACAGGCTGCAGAAACCTCAGCTCTTCTGTAAGGATCCCTCCCACTTGCTTCCCCTCCCCACGCACAGAGCACACTTCCTTCCCCTACAAATGACATGTTGAGAAGTGACTCAGAGCCCTGGGTAGGCTCCTTTCCAGAGCTGCTTATTCCTCCCACCCCATTTGCTGAAGCAGCAGCTAAGTGTGAATGGTGAGGGAAGCCAGGCAAAGTATCTCTGTGCAGGTGAGATGGAGAAGCACCTTCTCATCCTGCATTCAGGAACTGCCTTGGACACTGTGGACTTTGGTGGCTACTATTCTGCTTATGACAGGTAAGGAAAATATATTCTGGCTGACCATGGAGAAGAGGAGCTCCTTGTCCAGACTAAAGCTTTTCCTAGACTTAGAAGGAGTGCCCAGGAGTCATGCTGCACACCTGGCAGGTGGGAGACCTGTCAATTGTAAGGCAAGAGGCATTTTCTTTGTCCTTTATTAAATCAAAGACATTAACAGAGAGTGTCCTCACTGAGCCTCCTGCTTAGACACACAATCAACTAAGCATGACTTCCATGGGTGGGTAGGTGCATAAACGGATGTGTGCTACCACCATGGTCATCTCTGTGCCCCACTTCACCAGGCAATAAGGAGGAAACTACTACTTTATCTGGGACCAACAAACCCGGGTTGACCCAGGAGACCTCCTGGCCAGTCCAGAGTCTCCCACAGCAGCTGACTGGGAGCTGAAAGCCTGAGGCATTTGCTGTTCCTGGATTTCATTCTTTGTCCAACCTAAATTTCATTTCCACACACATTTGCATTTATATTGAATTTTATGTTTCTACAGAGGACATTCCCAGATGCTGGGCAAACTAGGTCCCCTTGTGTAAACCAGGCTTGATCTTCTGGCCATGCTCCCTATAGGGGCTGCACAGAGGGCCACCAGTGTCTGAGAAAAGAACAGTGGCTGGAAGACACCTTGCTTGGCCTTGCCATAATGATGTAATGACTCTAAAGAAGTTGCTGCATCCTCGAATTCCAGGTTCTTCAACAGCATTTCCTTCTTTCCCTCTTCCCTCCTTTGCTGGTTACTGAATGAGTGCCTCCCTCCAAAACCAAGGTCCTACTTGCGGTGAGGATAGCCTCTTAGAAGAGGAGATGGCCAAGCACAGTCTGGAGGGTGTCAGGAGGAAAACCGCTTTCATGACCTCTCTTCTCCTGCCCTTTGCCCAAGCACCTTACCTCTTCCTGGTGTTAGAAGTTTTGAACTTTAATTCCCACATTTTTAGCTAATCAAAATAACATGCCACACAATAATGGAACAAGCTGAGATCCTGTGCCTCTACATATGATGCAATTAGAAGTACACAGCTCACTGCCATGGCACTACTCTTCACCAGAAACATACAACTTGAATCCATTACTGAGGAACATCTGACAAACACAAACTGGCCTGTATGTTCAAAAAAACGTAGCCATGGAAGGTAACCAAGCCCACTGGCTTGGAACTGGTACAAATCAAGGGAGCCCAAAGAGACTTGACAGCCAGTGCATCTTGTGACCCTGGATAGGATCCTGAATTAGAGAGCAAAAAAAAAAACCTATAAAGAACTTGATAACTAATTTTGGGGAAATTTACCTAGCAGCAGCATACTGAGTAATGGTGTCACATCGATGTGAAATCTTCTAAATGTGACAAATTACCCTATGGGTTCTTAGCAGAACACAACGAAGTATTTAGGGGTGAAAGAGCAGATGTCTGTAACTTATTCTCAAACTATACAGGCAAAAAGAAGTGTGTGTATGTAGGCACACATAACATAAGGAAAAATGTTACAACCAGCATACATGAGTGAAGGCTAAACAAGAGTTCTTTGTACTATTCTTGCAAACTCTTCTGAAATGAAACTAAACAAAGCTGATAAATTTTCAGCTAGAAACAAAACCTCCTGCAGTGGGAGAGAGCTGGTGCAGCTCCAGAGCAAGGGCAGTAAGGGCAAGGTTTCGGTGAGGCTGTCTGTGCTACCTGAGCTGGTAGAAGGCATCAAAGCTGGAGCAGGGTATGGCACCATCCCTGGCTCCTAGGACACTCAGCTGGGGCATCTGATGAGCAAGGCCAACCTTGCTGAGGTCTGAAAGGGCCGAATCTGTCCTTGCAGAGGCCCCAGCACTCAACACATACTAACTTGGGACTGACTTCCCACAACAGCGTTTGTCCCCTCCCTGGTCTATCTGCTGCAGCATCTGACACACAAAGGTAGCTCAAGGACACCAGGGAAACAAGGGGAACCTTTCCAATCCTAAGCCCAAGCATTTACCAATTATTGAAAAAAAAAAAGAAGTTTCCAAATGATTTCGGATGTTATTCTGGGAAGAGTGCTGTCTGTGGGGTTTTTTTTCCCCAACAACACTATTTTTTGTTTCTCTGGAGGGCTGCTGGATGAGTCTAATCTACAAGGGTTTAAAACTACTAAAACATGGCAGAGAGAGAAATGGAGGGAGGCACTCCTAAGATGGGTGTACCTGCTTCAAAAGACAGCCTCCAGTATCCTGTCATGGGGAAAGGAGCCCCCAGAAGCAAAAATCTGAACCAAACTAAGTGCCTCATCTGTGCCTCAGGCCTTAGCGCCCGCCTAGAGTCTAGTGTGTGTCTACAACCTAGGGCGGAGAAGGCGTGGGATATTGTCAAACAGGAAAGCCACACCTTAGAGCGGAACACTGTGGCCTCTTTGGCTTAGAAGACAGCCAAGGAGAGGCCGAAGTTGGCCCTAGTTGGGTGAATCAATAGCCTAGGAGGGCTAGGGCTTCTCAGGAACCCTGTGCTTTGCAGAAGGGCCCAGCCTTGGGCCATCCCTACACCTGAAGAACTCGTTTCTCCATAGGAAGGAGAATGTTCTAGCAAATAGCATGTGTGCAGTAGGCTCAAGCAATCGTGGAATCAGAATTAGTCATCTTCAGAGACGGATCAGAGCCATATAACTGCCCAGCACCTGCTTTCTAGTGGATCTTCCAGGGGCTTCCTATGCTGGGGCAGCTTGTTTGCTGGGCAGCTCTGACATCCAGACCTCCTCATGCAACCTTCTGGGCTCCCATTTTAGACAGCAAGAGGTCTTTTCACATCACAGAACTTCACATCCCAGACAAATAGGGATATTGCAGCCTCTGACTGAGAGTGGCTTCTTCATCTCAGGGCCCCCTTTATCTTAGGGTGCCTTTATAGATTCTTCCTTTTGGACAAGTTCTACCTTATATTTCTCTGTTAGGGGTGTATCCAAACCCAGTAATTGTCCTGGATGTGGCCTAGGTAATAATCAGGAACGGATGGCCTCTCACCAACCTGTTTTTTGAAACAGTGTCTCACTATGTCGCTCAGGCTGGCCTCTCACTGACAGTCCTCCTGATTTGGCCTCCCGAGTGTTGGGATTATCGGCATGTACCACCATGTCTGGCTCTGGTGACTTTTTTTGGGGGGGGGGCCAGAGGGAGTACTGGGGCTTGAACTCAGGGCTTCATGGTTGCTAGACAGGTGCTCTACCACTTGAGCCACTTGTTAGCTCTGTTTTGTTTTGGGTATTTCCCAGAGCTATTTGCCTGGGGCTGGCTTCCAATCCTGATCCTCCTTATCTCTGCCTACCTAGTAGCTATAGGCATAAACCATAGGCACCTGGCTACGGTGGCTTTTTAAAGCATCATCCTTCACTCCTCTTGGATGCTGGGGTCAGCAGAAGGCCAGAGAGGGCCCCGCCCTGCCTTTTTGGAGGGCCTCTCCCATGTTACGCCACCCTGTGATGGTGCTTCCGCCTCTGGGGACCTGAATGGTGTTCCTACAAACAACTCTACCAATAGACTCGTAGTCAGTTTTGGCCTACTGAGTCCTTTCAGAAGCGCTGCTCTGTTGTCCAACACCACCTATCTTGGTTTTATGGCCCCTGAAGGTCAGGGAAATGTATTCTTTTTTTTGAAGCTAAAGATGGCTGTCCCCTTGGTCCACGCTTCCTGTGGAGCTCCCCAGTTACAGATGAACCCTCTTTAGTATTTCTCCAGACTGTCCACAAGGACGAATCCTGATTCCTGCAAGACTTGAGGAGGTCACTGTGAACATCTCTAGATTAAACCTGCCTTCAGGCTCTGAGAACAGTTGCCTGTGGGTGCTGATGGCTGAACATGCCCTGTGTTTTATCAGTTTTCTCTGCCTCCTTTAGTATCCCAGGGAAATTTTCCTACTACCTAGATTTTTATAGCCCAAGTCTCCCCTCCCTTTGCCACATTTTTTTTCATTCTGCAAGCAATTCAAGGGGGTTTAATTCACATAACTACAAAAGTGAAATACAGGTGTTTTTCAGTAAACAGGAGGGACTGGTTCCTGGACTTCCCGAGGGTACCAAAGTCCACAGCTGCTCTAGTCCCTCATGTAAAATGGTGTGGAATTGGCACATAATGCAGGCACATCCTCTTATGTACATTATTTCTTTATTTTGGGGGTCAGGGATCCAACCCAGAGCCTCATCCATACTAAGCACACACAGATATACTCCCAGCCTCCTTCCTTTTTTCCTTTTTCTTTTTTAAGACATGGCTCTTACTACTTTGCTCAGGCTGGTCCTGGAACTCCAATGTAAGCCATGTGTCAACAGTTATTACACTGTATTGTTTAGGGAAAAATGACAAGGGAAAAATGTACACGTTCAATACAACCACAATGTTTTTCTGAATAATTTTAATCCTTGGTTGGTTAACTTTGTGGATATGGAATCTTCAGATACCACAGCTGACTGTGTAACAAAGCCCCATTTGGTTCCCCCCTGCACTCACCCCTTCGGGAAATGCCCACCCTCCATTCTCCTCTGCTCAGTGTTCAAATCCTGCTGTCTGGGCTGCCAAAATCATTTTGTTCTCAGAGATCCACAAAGGGGCAGATGGATCCATCAAGAGACCGGGAACCACGAGCAAAACAAAGCAGAGCCAGGGAGGACAGAAGGATGGTCCACTCTCTGGACTCAGCTGGGGAAGACACACATCCCTCAGCCTCTCCCTCTCTGAAACATGCCCTTTGGTATCCTGGGCCCTGAGTCACACCCCAAGCCTCACTCCTACTGTCTCCTCATCTCCCTACGGCATACACCCAAGGGACAGGCTTAGTCTTCACCCAGTCATAACCACAGCCATGAGCACCCAGAGAGCCCCAGTTCCTCACCAGCTTCTGGAAGAGGTCGCCCACCCGCTGCTGGTGGCTCCACTGCTGTACACGGGGGAAGAGCCCATCATAGAACTCCTTGTGGATCTCGTAGAGCTCAGGCACTTTGAAGAAGATGGTCTCAATCTGCTGGCTGGTCAGCACAGGCTGAGAGGTGGTGGCAGCAGCTTTCAGAGGCTTCATGGGCTAAATGGGGCACAGGTGAGAGAGGGCTTGTTGTTTGTCAGGTGCATGTGATATACATACATACTTTTATTTGGTGTCAGGGATTGAACTCAAGACATTGGGCTTGCTAAGGCAGCACTCTACCACTGACCTATATTCCTAACCCTCACTTTTATTTTTAAATCCCAGAACAAAACAAAAATTTAGCAACTGAGTCATCTGTCAGTATACACTGCCCCTTAGGGGAGGTCAGATTCCTAGAGTATAGAATGTTGACCCTCCCACAGGTGTGCATGACTCGATGACTCCCAGGGGACAAGTCGCCCCCAGGCTCTTGGACAATGTGATTCCTGTAAGTCTTGTCCTTCCATCTCCTCACCAGCAGCAGTGCCTCCAGATGGCTCAGGTAAGTCTCCTCACTGGCCAGGATTCCAGACAGGACCCACTTTCTCATCTCCAAGCCCTTTTCCAGGTCTAGTTCACTCTGCAGAAGAGAAGCACACAAGTCAGCCCTGCGTAAGGGATGAACGTGGCTTGTCAACCTCTGGACAACTTTCCAGAGAAGTGCCAGGGAGAGTAAAAAGGAGGTGTGACAGCCTCCAGCACATACTCAGCCACTTGATTTTGGTCACTGTGAAATCAAGGTCATCCAGCAAAGCTACCTTTGGTCTGGACACACTGGGAAATGGGGAGTTTAGTGTTGAGCAGATAGCAAGGCCTCCCTCCCTTCTTGCTTTCTGTCGACCAAGGAATGGCCACCCCCACCCAGTGAGGAAAGGAAAAGGAGGCTCTGACCCAAGGTGGGCCCATCATATAGGCAGACTGAGAGCAGCCCCATGAGGGTTGGGCTGGGGAGCTTCACAGCCCACTGCGCAGCCACCCTGACACCTGCTATGCACAAACCTGCTGCTCCCTGCTCCTTACCTGATGTCTGCCTCGCCTGGATTCTCTGACTGCTGCTGTCACCTGACCCTTGGACCGGACCGACCCAACCCAAGCCTGGGCAGTACTGCCTCCCTCCCCACACCCTCCTTTCCTCCTTTCTGGCCATAGAGGCTGGAGCTGGGGGCTGCTGCCTCCTGCCCAAGGGGAGCCCCATCCTCCCTCCAGGCTCAGGACCTATGTTCCTAATCCTGACTTCTAGACTCTGACTTTGCCAGAGTTCACCCTCTTACAGGTGAACTACTGCCAATAGCTCCCTTCCCGTCAACTTCCCTGCTACAGATTTAATAAAGGTCTGCTGCCTTTGTCCCACAAAACACAGAACTGACATGTCATTGGACGTTGAAATAGGAGGTAGAGCCCGCATTCCTGGGAGAACATGTGTCAATCCCAGTTATAATATGGGCTGCGTTGTGTCCTCTCTTCATTTCTATGTTGAAGTGATTAAATAAAGATGAAGTCAGAAGGGTGGTCTAAGTCAGTATGACCCGTATTCCCCTAAGAACTAGAGCCTAGGACACAGGCATGCACAGAGGAGACATGTAAAGACCCAGGGAGAAGCTTTGGCCAGCCATCGACAAGTCCAGGAGAGAGAGGCCTCAAAAAAAAAAAAAAATCCCTGCTGATCTCAACCTTCCAGCCTTTGGTACAGTGAAAGAAGAAATTTGTATCATTTAAGCTGTTCAGCCTGTGGTGTTTTGATATAGCAGTCTTAGCAAATCAACAGAGATGGTGATGCCAAAGGCCGTAAGAACTGCTACTGGACTTCCTGGCCACTCCCTGCTCTGTTTCTTGGCCACAGGCCGTGTCAGAAGTTAGTTGTGCTATATAGGCACCACCCTGTACAGCACAAGCTGAGGCTGCACTCCCTCTGCTTGGCCCTGGGTCAACTGGCCCCACCTGCACTTAGAGGGAGATGCCAGTGTGGGGAGGGGCCCTGTATCCATGGGAGGTAATCAAACAGCCCTACCCACTGCTCTGCTGGTTTCCTACCCCGAGGGCAAACCTAAGTCAACCCCAGTACAGCAGCCTCTGGGCATGGAACTGGAGCAGTGGTCACTTCCAACTTCCACCACTTACTTGCAGGGGGAAAACAACCAGGGATTTGGGGCAGGCCTCTCACCTTTGGCATTGCTGATACTGCTGACATCTAAGGCATGTTCTCTCCTGTGTTCTGAAGGGTAGTCCTATGCCATGGAGGGTGTTGTGCAGCATCCCTGGCCTCTACTTTGCAGTTATACAGCCACAAATATATCCAGATGTCACTATACATGGCCTGGGAGACGAATCACGCCCCCCCCACCCCCGCATACCGTGTGAATCATTGGGTGTGAGAAAGAAACTAAGGTCAATTCAAGGCTTATGGTGTCTCTGCAGAGCCTGGAGTTACAACTCCAGTGTGGCCCCTCTGTGCCCCAACCCTGCTGCCCCTTTCCACATCCCTGGCCCTAGAAGAAGAAGGTACCACACAGTAGACAGCAGGTCAAGGAGGAAGAGCTCAGGGCCAGAAGTTGGGTGACAGAGATACAGAGCCAGGCTTGCCCCAGTAAGCCCCATGCTCTCAGACAAATGGCCCCCATCCTGGCTCTAAGCCTCTTCCACCTGAGTGCAAACTGGGTGGCAGAAGTCCAATCCTTGTGCCACATCTGAGTCCCCGGGGCTTATATCACATCATTGCTGTCCACTGGAACCACCTAAAAAAGTTTCTTGGGCCATCATTTTGCATTGAGAATGTATGTGCGCCTGTATGTAAACACAGTCATGAGCTTTGAGCATGTGAGTATGTCTGTTTGCACATATATGCGTGTACCTGTGTGTGTTGGTACATGCATGAATGTAGGGGGCAGGGAGATGGAGGACCCTCAAGTGCTACTGAAGTTCAGTAAAGATGGGTGAGGTGCTGTCATGACTCCATCTCTCAGCCCGGTGTGAAGGGCAGGGTCTTAGGGAAGCAGTTTTCAGCTGTCCCTGCACATGCCTTCCTCAGTGTCTGGAACTGCACCCACCCCACACAGCAGAAGAGGCTGGGATTGGTAGACTCCTCCAGCAGTGGCAGTCACCCACCTACCCAGGCCTGCTCATATTTTAAGCTCCAAGGGGACAGTGAAACCCAGGGAGACCAGAAGGGCTTATGATAGTCCTGCCCAGCACAAGATGCCAGTGCCTGTATGGGTGGGAATGCCTGGGTGGGAGCTCCGTGCCTCATTCCACCCACACAGTTTGGAAAGCCAGGAGGAAAAACAGCACAGGCAGGGTGGTGCCGAGTCCAGTTCACCTTGTTTTGAAGGGCGGGGCTGCTCAAGGGAACATCTGGCCCAGGGAAGGTGCTGGGGTGGAGAGAGGTCACAGGACAGACCACTTTTAAACAGAGAGCTTTCTATCAGGGCTGGAATGGTGCTAGTGAGATTAGATAGGGATAACTCAGAAACCAGCCAACTCCATCTTGTAGAAAAGAAGGCGGAGATGGAAAGAGTAGGAAAAAAAAAGAAAAGAGCAAAGGGCAGGGCTGGCACCAGGCTATTTATAACCTGAGCTATGCACATGCCAGTTCTGCCAAAGGGTGAGCGAATGCAGTCAGGACCAGGCAAGCGGGGAGCCGGTGCCAGGGAGAAAGCCAGAGGTAAAGGGGAACTGGAAGAAGGCAGGAAGATGGAGGAAAGCCCTCTATTTCTAACCTGAGGCCAGAAAAAGCCAACAAAAAGAACTGACAGAAAACCACCTGGACTCATGACAAGGTAGGAAAAGCTGACAGAGGGGCGAAGTGGACAAAACCTCTACCTCTACCTGTCAGCCAGTTGGCTGCCAGGTCCACAGGGGAGCTGAGGGCTAGGGCACAAGCTCCTCTGGGGTCCCCTCAAACTTGGTGGAGCCCAATTATGGTCAGGATGCAAACCCCCAACTTCAAGGGGGCAAATTACTCCCAGCTGGAAGTTCACAGCCAGCACAACCTGGGCAAAGGGTCATTTTCTACTCTGGACTGAGCTGTGGGTTCATCAGCAACAGGGCTGGACACCACCCCGGAGCCAAGCCAGCAAACACCCTAGGGCCTGGTGTTATTGACAGAGAGCAAGAGCCTAGTCTCTGTGCATGGTCACATGCTGGGGGGCCCTGCCTCAGTGAACCTTCAGGTGGACCAGTCCTCTGGATGGGGAGACCCTTGCATGCTGAGCAGGCTCCATTAACATATGCTCTCCCCAAAAACCCACTATGTGAGGCCTTGCTACTCCCTAGGCATGAGGGTACCTGGCCTCTGTCCAACCCCTACTTCACTTAGGGGTGGGTCCCCATGGACAAGATTTGCAATCCAGAAGCCCACCAATCCCCTGCATTGCCATGGAGTTGAATATTCTGGCAATGGTCCACCATCCAAAAGGTTCAAGCTTGGCAGGAGGAGGCAAAAACAGGAGTTGGATGTCAGAAGAGCCCCAGCCAGCAGGGTAGGGGAAGGGAGGGATGAACAGGTCCCTGATTGGGACCTGGATGCTTCTGGCCTCAAAATCACCATTCTCCCTTGGAGACCCCACAAAGGGCCACATATTCAAACCAAAGATGGGAAATGAAAAGAAGAAAGTCTGCACAGCTGGCAGAGAAACCAAAACACCAAGGCTGTGCCAGGACAGTGAAGGGCACCTACCCCTGGATCTCTAAACACTGGGAAGGGCACTTAACCAGAGGGTTGCTAGAATGACACTGGGTAATGCTTCTCCAATCAAATTTCCTCCTCAGCCATATGCCGGTGCCTCATGCCTGTAATCCTAACTACTCAGGAGGCAGAGATCAGGAGGATCGCAGTTCAAAGCCAGCCCAGGAAAATAGTTCCGTGAGACCCTATTTCGAAATACCCTTGGAGTGGTTCAAGTGCCAGTACCACAAAAAAAAAAAAAAAAAAAAAAAATTCTTCCCCATCCAGATGCCTCCTGCCACCTGTTCTGGGCCAGGCAGAAGAATGTTAGGACTGGAGATTACACTGCTCATATGTGTATTCTCTGCCCAAACCTGCAACACAAGAAATGCCTATCTATGGACTCCCAAGGGAGCAAGGGACGGGAAAGAGACCAAGATCTAGGTAGATTCCACAGATGAGCCCCTGAACTGAGTGCTAAAAGGAGACGGCCATAATCTATGTCAGGAACCTGGTGGGGATGAGAGGCCAAGCTGGATAGGGCTTGGGACACACAGAGGGTAATGAGCTTTCTCTCAGTGCCAAGGTACATCAAAAACTGACAAGGTGAAGAGTCCTCAGGAAAGAGGACAGGAATGACTGTTCCCAGGTCAGGAGTCAATCTACTTATTCAGGGCTATACGGACCCATGAAAAGGCAGACAGCTGAGGAAAAGAGCATCCTGGAGGAAGCAGGAAGGCTTCAACTCACAGCTGCGTGGCAAGGTACGTCACCTTTCTGAGACTGGTTCGCAGTCTGTAGAACAGTGACACTAGACATGGGCTAAGAGGATGCACAAGGCAGAAGCACACTTGTGCCACACAGAGCAGGGAGGCGTTACACACTGGCTTCTTTGGTCATCCTTGTGTTTCACAGTGAGGAGTGGTCCCATGTCCACACCATTACAAATCACAAAACATAAATAGGAAGCAGTTCTAGAGAAAGCAACCGCAGTGAAAAGATGTAAAGCTTCCTTACTGAACGGGGAAAAGTTCCTGTGTGTGTGGGTTATGTTGCTGGGGGTGGTCTTATGCATATTAAGTATGCACTGTACTACCGAGATACATTCCAGCCCCCTCCCACATTCGTTCTTTCTTTCTTTTTTTTCTTTAAATATAGAAGTATGATTTTATTTTTTTTTATTTATTTTTTATTCATATGTGCATACAATGTTTGGGTCATTTCTCCCCCCTTCCCCCACCCCTTCCCTTACCCCCGTGTCCCTTCCCTCTCCCCCCCCGCCCCCGCACCCCCTTGCTACCCAGCAGAAACTATTTTGCCTTTCTTTTTTTTTTTTTTTTGGCAGTACTGGGGTTTGAATTCAGGGCCCTGAGCTTGCCAAGCAGGCACTCTACCACTTGCAGCCACACCCTCAGCCCTCTTTTTGCTTTTTATTTTTTGTTTTAATAGAGTCCCACTTTTATGCCTGACCTGGACTGTCATCCTTTTGTTTACACTGCCTGTGTAGTTGGGATGACTAGGGTGTGCCACCATGCCCAACTTTGTATTGATTGAGATGGGGTCCTGTGAACTTTTTGTCCAGCCTGGCCTCTCAAATCATGATCCTCCTGAGCTCTGCCTCCCAAGTGAAAGTAGGATTATAGGTGTGAGCCACTGCAACCAGCTTCACTTTTTTTTTTTTGCAGTACTGGGGCTTGAACTTAGGGCCTACACCTTGAGCCACTCCACCAGCCCTATTACAGGTATGAACTACCAGTGTCTGGCTTCACTCTTTTTTTTTTTTTTTTTTTTTTAAATCTGGTAAATATTATTTTAAGATTATTACAAAAAAGAACTGATCCCAGTGAAAGTAATTCCTCTAAAAGTGACACAAAAACAGAAATCGTTTAATGCTACTAAATAGAGAATAGACTCACAAGTGTGATGCCCTTAGTCCAGACCCCCATAATACACTCCCCATTTTTTACGGGGGTGGGTGCTGGAGTTTGAACTCAGGGCCTCACACTTGCTAGGCAGGTTTTTGTTGTTGTTGTTGTTGTTTGTTGTTTTTCTTTTTTGGTGGTGCTAGGACTGGCTTCACTCTTGTTTTTATACCCAGGGTGGGAACCATCCAGAAACAAACTAAGCAGAAGGGGGAAGACACTCATTTATCAGCAGCCAAAAAGGGACCAGAAAGACAAAGGGCCAAAAAGAAAAAAGATAAATTGCTCTGGCACAGCAATTAATCTTCTCAGCCCAAGGAAAGAATCTAAGAAGTCAAAATGGGGGTGTCCTTGTCCCAACTTCAGGAAAAGCCCCAAAGCACCATTTTCACCCCATGCCCAAGCTGTAGAACCACTGAGAACACCAAAACACTGTGCCAGGCTGGGTAGGCACACTAGCTCTGCGAGAAAGGCACTGTCCAGTCTGTGACCAGGCTGGGGTTCCCAAGTAAGAGGGGCTGGCCCATGGAGTACCTCACCTACAGGATGTAGCAGATCATCTATCTACCCAACGTTCTACTACTCACTAGCCACATAAACTCCAGGAAACTACCTCTGGACTCAGTTACACACTGATAAAAGGGAGAAGACAGTAAGGCTGCTTCCACAGAATCATTGAGGAGGGTCAAGTGAGAACTCCGGGAAAGACCCTGGTCAAATAGATGGAGCAATCCATCATCGCCACCTCCTCTATTAAAAGAGATACTTTCTGCAGTGCAGGAATAGGGCCCAGATGCAACCACAGCTGGGGCCACCATGCAGGCCCATGTTAAACAGAGGCCTCTGGCACTGGTATACTTAACCTCAAGCGCATACACTGCCTGCCTTCACTAGGTAGTGACCTCCCTGATCATGACATCCAGCAAGCTGTCTCCCTCAACCAAATTCAGTCACAAGGAAGGAGTTTTCAGTGGCTTGCCCAGACTTCTCATCTCCCTGCTACGTTACTGAGCAAGTGGCTGCACTTCAAGAGGCCACCAGGATGACAACGGTTGGCCCAGAGCCAAGCTGAACACCCTGAGGCAGACGGCAGGTGTACCTTGGTGGCGTAACTCACCACTCTGGCAGGGTCCAGGGCTTCTGAGGCCAGAGCATCCCGGCTGCCCCTGCCCTTGCTGCTTAGGTGCGGGGAGGAGGAAGGTGAGTCATCAATGTAGGGCAGTCCATCTTGGTGCCGGCGCTGCTCCTCAACCCGGTCAGCAGCACATCCGTACCCAGGTGGCGTTCCAAAAGAGGCATCTGTGTGAAAAGAAGCAGCCTGTGTTAGAGATAAGCAAGGGGCCAGAGGGCTGGCTCAGGAGTGCCAACGCCCCACCTAAGCAAGCAAGCATCCAGGGTAATATAGTCTCTGTCACCTACAGGCATCTTACAGGTACTTCAGGTATACTGACATCACTGGGCAGAGTGATCAACTGCTGCTTGTTCTCCAGACAAGCCCACAGGAAGCGTAATTATGAGCACCCAGGTGGTGCACACACACACTTTAATAGCACATAGCTCCTAAAACCCCTGGAATCTCCAAAGTGATTTGTGTCTTTTTATATGCTAATGAGAAGACTGGGTGGCTGGGAGCTCCTGGATAATTTAGGATGATTAGAGGGTTGGAACTTTTCATCTCAGCCCCCAGACTTATAGGAAGGGAGAGGAGCTGGAGGTCGAATTGACCACCAGTGGCCAATGACCTAATCAGTCACGCCTATGGAATGAAGCCTCCATAAAACCCCCAAAAGATGGGCTGAGATATCCAGTGAGTCACTGAACACTTGGAGGGTGGTTCAACCCAAGAAGGCATGGAAGCTCCAAGCCACCCCCTCCTATCTTGTTCCTGAGTTGTATCTGTACTGGTAATCCAGGAAGTAAACTGCTTTCCTGAGTTCTGGGAGCCATTTAAGCAAATGATTGTGGGAACCTCAGTTTATGGAGAGTCAGTCAGAAGCACAGGTTATGACTTGGGGGCTTATGGTTGGCACCTGAAATGGAGCCAGTCTTGTGGGACCCTTAACCTGTGAATCTGATGCTATTCCAGGTAAGAACTGAGTTAAAATTATAGAACTCCGACTTGGTGTCTGCAGAGAAATAGAGAATTGCTTTGTATGTGTGTGTGTGGGGGGGGCACATTTGGTATAAAAGTATTCCATGTTGAATATGACTACAGAGGAAAATAGTTGGTTTTTCCCATACATGGGGCTTGGGCTGTTGTAGAAAGGAGACTCCAAATTCTAATGTCTTGTTGTCAGGAATGATCTTTATACTGTGGATAAGATGGGATCCTTTTACTGTGGGATCTGATAGACAAGGAGACCAGGGTCCTGTGTACAGATTGTTGGGGAATTCAGCAGGAATGCATCCTGCTCTTGGGGCCCCCTACCCTGACTGTAATAGAGCCTCTTGCTGGGACCTACCTATAAACACAGTGCATATACAAGAAGAAGGAATGTGACTTGGTCATTGCAGTCAGTGGCTATGTACAGACACTGTGGATCATCATGAAAACCAGCCCAGTGACAGACACCAGATCAGGCAGCCCAAGGACCGTAGCCCTGGCCACCTGTTAGAATCCCCTAGGAAGCCTCTACAACTATGAAGTCCAGGCCCTCGTAGAGGATTCAGGCCACCCCTCAGAGCTTTGGATTTGGTGAATCCATATTGGGCCTGGCTGTGTTATGTTCTTGAAGCTCCCCAGGTAATGTTGATATACAGCCTGGGCTGTAGAGGGTAAAGAATCCTGCTGGGACACATAGGTGAGAAACTGGGAGAGGCAGAGGCATGTGGGAAAGCTGGGATACTTACCATCCATGGGTGCTTGCAGCTAGCCATGGGTCTTAGCCTGAGACCACAGGCAGGAGAATGCCTGGGTACAAGCACCAATCAGGAGCAAACCGCACCAGAGCTTGCCAGTCCTAGTCCATAGACCGGGCTGCAGTCCAACCCCAGATAATTCATAGCCTACCTTCAGCTAGTCAGACTTCCAGACCACCTTTACCCCAGGACAACAGAGAGAGTCTACCTGTCTTTGGGACTATCAAGTTACAGAGAGTAATGGATTTCTCCCAAAGGCACCTGAAGACAATCACACAAATCCTACTGGATGACAAAGCCTAGCTATGCTTCCAAGCCCTTGGCCACCTGTAGCTCCTCTTTGTCAGGTTCCCAGCCTGAGTTTCCCCTTCTTTTTTTCTCATTCTGTAAGTTGTTTAAAAATATATATACATATTAGAGCAGAGTGCCAGTGACTCATGCCTGAAATCCTAGCTATTCAGGAGGCAGAGATAGTTCGGGAGACCTTATCTCGAAAAACCCACCACAAAACAATGGCTGAGTGGAGTGGCTCAAGATGTAGACCCTGAGTTCAAACCCAGTACCACACACACACACACACACACACACACACACACACACACACACACGCATAAATTAATCTGCACAAAGAACTTTCATTGTGACATTTGTATATACATGCATATAATGTACCTTATCAAACTCACCCCCTTCTATTAGTCTTACTTAGCCCCTCTCTCCACCTTTAGCAGTTTTTACTGGGGTTCTTTACGCTATTTTCATATATATATGTAACGTACTACAGTCATACGCACCCTCCATCTCCCTCTTTTCTCTCCCCCTTCCTTCCATATTATGTCATATTATTAAAATATAATTAATAATATATAATATATAATACATTATTAAAATATAATTCATATTATTAAAAACATGTGATATTTGTCTTTTTTTGTGGTACTGGGGTTTGAACTCAGGACCTTCACCTTGAGCCACTCTGCCAGCCCTATTTTTGTGATGGGATTTTTTGAAATAGGGTCTCTCCAACTATTTGCCTGGGGCTGGCTTTGAACCGCCATCCTCCTGATCTCTGTCTCCTGAGTAGCTAGGATTACAGATGTGAGCCACAGATGCCCAGCAATATTTATCTTTCTTGAGCATGACTTATCCTGCTCAGCATGATGATCATCCATTCTCCTGTAAATGATGTAATTTCCTTTTTTATGTCTGAATAATAAATATGCCACTGAGTATATATACCACACTTCCTTTATCCATTCATCAGTGAATGGGCACCTATACTGATTCCGTAGTTTGGCTGTTTTCATTAGTGCTACTACAAGCCTAAGTGTGGCAGGTATTTCTACTGTATTTTGACTTATATTCCTTCAGGTATATGTCCAAGAGTGGTACAGCAGGGTCAGAAGGTAGTTCTACTTTTAAATTTTTTGAGGAACCTCTATACAGATCAGTGGCTGCACTAATTTACACTCCTGTCAACAGTGTATAAGGGTTCCTCCCGTGCCCACCCTCACTGGCATCTGCTGTTGTTTGTTTTTGCAGTACTGGGTAAAAACTCAGGGACTCGCCCTTGCTAGGCAAGTGCTCTACCACTTGAGCCATTCCCAGCCCTGTTTTTCTGATGACAGCCATTCTGACTGAGGTGGGGTGGAATCACAATGTCATTTTGATTTGCATTTCCTTTATACCAGCCTGAGTTTTCTAATTTAGTGGACCCCTCACTACAGACATCAGCCCACAGGGTCCAGCCCACTCCAAATCTCTTGTCAGGATCAGCTAAATATGGTAATCTATGAACTGTTTTGCATTTTTTCTTATGACAATCTTTTAAGGAGTCAAATATTCTTCATCACCTGACAGAGTACCTCATAGCTAATTTCCACACTGCTGTGACTGACTGATTCATGTCCAAGGTGAAATCAACCCAGTAAGAACTTCAGGCTTAAGGTTTCAGGGCTTACTCCAGAGGAAATGCAAGATTTCATGTTTCCAAATCAAATGCTTGGTAAGGGTTTGCCCACCAGCATCTAGTGCCCATCAACTCTGATGTAGATGCTTCACCTTCACCAGCTGAGAATGACAGACTAGGCATCACAGCCAGATTCCTCTCAGTACTTCTGAGACTCCTGGGCAACTAAAAATCTAGCCATTTCCCTACTCTGCTCAGATCTCAAATGAGTATCTCCAGAGGCTCTTTCATCCCTGTTGTGCTCCATAGGGTGCAGGAAGAGGAGAGTTTCAGCCCACTCTACTCTACGCTAAACTCACTGCTCCTCACTTTGCTCCTCCAGCCACTCCAATAAAACCATGATGGCTTGGTGTAGGGCAGGCAGAAAAGCTCTCCAATTTCATTATCTCCAGTTCTGAGCAGCACACAGAGGCCTGCCTTCTCACACTGCAATTTGCAAACCCCAAAGGCCTTTCCTCTTGAGCATAAAGTACATTATTTACTGATTTTTGAAAGGTGCCATGTCCCAAGGACCCAAGCCAATTGGAAGGCCTTTCTCTCTTTCTCCTAAACCAGAAACTTTCAGAAAGAAACCCTCTCCGGGCATCAGGACTTCAGCAGGTCTAAGGAACCTGGCCACATCAACTGATCCTTCCTGCAAAGCTCTGTCCAAAGTTGACACCAAATCCTAGAAAGCAACAGGCAGGGCTGCTTTGGCTTCCGGAGGCTCAGGGAGATTAAGGACTTCTCAGTTGAACTCTGACCAGCCTGTCAGGGGGATGGGAAGAAGAGTGGGTTGCAGACAGCCACAGACTCAGTGTGGAAAAAACGGGTGTGCCCAGTGAAATCTGAAACCTCTCCTCTCTGGGCAGCCCCAATCCCAAGGCTCTGCAATCTCTCTTTCTCTCTTCTTTCTTTCCCTCCCTCCCTCCTTCCTTCTTTCCTTACCTTTCCCTCCCTCCCTCCCTCCCTTCTTTCTTTCTCTCTCTCTCATTTGTTTTATTCTCTGTGTGTGTGTGTGTGTGTGTGTGTGTGTGTGTGTGTGTGCGCGTGTGCGAGCACATGTGTGTGAATAAGAATCAAACCTAGGGCCTTGCACTTGCATGCACTCTACTACATTCCCAGCCCTTGCTTTATTTTATTTTTGTAGTACCTGGGATTGAACTCAGGGCCTCATGCTTACTAGACAAGCACTTTACCACTTGAGCTGTACCACAGTACCTCCCAGCTTGATGCTCTAGCCACACCTTCTGTTTTTTTTTTTTTAAATCCTTCAAAAAATTAAACACAGAATTACCATTTGATCCAGAAATTCTACTCTTATGTATATACCCACAAGAACTGACAGCACAGAATCTAACAGATATGTGGACACCCATGTTCATAGTAGTATTATTCTACCATAACTAAAATGTGGGAGCAACCCAAGAGGTCATCAAGATATGAATGCATAAACAAAGTGTGGCATATCCATACAATGGAGTATTACTTGGCTTAAAAAGGGAGGTAAGTGGGAGCAGGAAATAGGAGGGTCATATCCAAACTGTGGGCCTGAGCAAAAACTTGAGATCCTGTCTTAAAAAACAAGCTGGTATGTGGTGGCACATTCTATAATCCCAGCTTCATGGGAGGTGGAGGTAGGAGGATCATGGTCCAACGCTGGCAAGGATGGGCAAAAGCTCAAGATCCCATCGAAAAAAACAACTAAAAATGGACTGGGGGGTGTGGCTCAAGTGGTAGAGGGCCTCTTTAGCAAGCACAAGTCTCTGAGTTCAAACACTAGAAGTTCCCCAGAAAAGGAAGATCATTCTGACACACACTGCAATATGGATAATAAACCTTTAGGACATTCTGTTATGTCAAAAAACCATGAAAGAAAAAATACTATATAAAAAAATCATACTCATATGAGTATGATTCCACTCATATGAGGTACCTAGAACAGTCAAATTCTGAGGTAGAAGGAGTAAAGTGGGCTCCCAGAGTGTGCAGAATTAAGCTCTGACTACAACTCCGGGGAGCAACCATGCAGCAAGGCTTCTCTGGACTAGATGTTCCTGGTAGGTCCACAGATTCTCCTTCAGTGACCATGAAGCGTGGGGCTCCAAGAACCCAGCTCCTGTCCCACCCTGATCAAGATGCCCAGGTTGATACCAGAACATGCACATAAGAGGAGCAAGATCATGCTCTCTACCCAACCCTTCTGGAACAGCTATAAAGGGCTGGGGGAGAAATTCTGTAATAAACACCCACTGGAGTCAAGGCAACGGGAGAAGAGGCACTGGGAGCAACTGGAGTGGGGGCAAAGGGAAGTCAATTATGCAGAAAGATCATTGGCAGGGTGGTCTTCCATCCCTCTTTATGTGCCAGGTAGGTACCATCTCTCCAGCACTGAAAAGATTAGAAAACTATGGCTGGGACAGAGGTCCAGGTCTCACCAAAGGGCACACAGAGTCCACTGTCAGAGCCAGCTCTGGACTCCATGATCACCACCTGGAGAAGGCCTGGAGTCTTTTTCCCAGAACCCTGTGTACCAAGAGTTATCTCCACCTTGTGAAGGGGCATCCAAGGAGAGCTCCTTTATTTTGTAGCCCACCTTGTGTAGCACTTCTGGGAGGCAAGCTCCCTTAAACAATGGGAAAGTCTCAAATCTTTGAAGTGGCAGGGCAAAAAATGCTTGCTACCCTTTGCCAGGCACTTCTGTGATTCTGCATGGTGCTGAAAATCCACATATCATAGCCACCCTAGTGGTCATGAAGGTTCAGAATGTCACTTTTTAGAGGGGGAAACTGAGTCTCAGAGCAAAGAAACAGGTATAACCTGACTACATTCAAGTCTATCTGTGTGCCTGTGGTAATTTAGGATCTCTTAAGATGGAGAGCAACCTCTAATGACTAGTAGAGACCCAGACGGAAAGTTTTTGTTAGGCCAGGTGCCGGTGGCTCACGCCTATCATCCTTGCTACTCAGAAGGCAGAGATTAGTTGGATCTCGGTTCAAGGCCAGTCTAGGAAGATAGTTTGAGAGATTCTACCTTAAAAAAACCCATCACAAAAAAGGTATGCTGGGAGTGGCTCAAGGGGTAGGCTCTGAGTTCAAGCCCCAGTACTGCAAAAAAAAAAAAAATTTTATTACTCAGAGGTCTGTCTGGGATCCACACACAAGGAGATGGGGGAGTGTATGGAAGGTAAGAGAGAGAGGAAGATGAAAAGGGAGAGGGGGAGGGAGAAAAGGGGAGTGAGAGAGGGAGAGGGAAAGCGAAGTGAGAGGGAGAGACACAGAACATGCAAAGAGAAAGAACATGCAAGTATGCACAAAAGAGAGCAAGACCCTTGAGTCAATGCCTACTATCCGGCACATTATCCAAACAGGTTTTCCAAGGGGAGTTTTAATTGGTGAGCTTAAAACAAGTAGGCACATGTTCCAGGAGGTTACACTGTGACTGAGAGGCGGTCATGAATGCATACCTGAACAATCCATGTGGGGTGAAGGCACAGTGAGGCGAGTTCAGGAGGCTGTATCTAGTTGTCCCATGACCACCCAGGGAAGTGGTCACCAAGGGGAGGTTACATATGGCAGATACCTAGATGGATCATACTGAAGAACTGGGAGGAGGCAGAAAACTGCAAACTGTGTTAAGGATGACTGAGCCCTGCTTCTGGACTGAAAAAAGTCCAACTTACATTTAAAATGAATTCTGAGGTGACATAAAATTCATGGAGCTGGGCGTGTAGCTCAGTGATACAGTGCCTGTCTCACCATATATATAATTCATAATAGTGATCTGTCTACTCAGTCGTTTTCCAAATATATTCCAAAAAGAATATATTTCCAAAAGTCCCTGCTGCTAACCATATAACCCAGCAATTCCCCTAGCTGTGTAGCCATAAGATCTGAAAACAGGTGTTTACACAAAAACCTGTTCAAGGCAGCACTATGCATAACAGCCAAGGGCTAGGAGCGTAGCATGTGGTAGAGAGCTTGCCTGGCATGTGCAAAGCTGTGTTAGATCCCTAGCATCTAAAAAAACAAAGAAACAAACAAATGGCCACATGGTGGAAATGACCCAAATGTCCATCACCTGATGAACGGATGTATGTATATCCCTATAGCACATTATTACTGGAGAAAGAAAGAAGTTCTAACATTTGCAACATGGATGAATCTTGAGAATGCCAGGTTCAGTGAAAGAAGGCAATCACAGGGGGTAATATATGACATGATTCCATTTATATGAAATGTTCAGAATTAGGTAAATCAAAAGAGACAGATAGTAAGTTAATGGGTATGGGTTTACTTTTGGGTGAAGAATTGTGGAACTAAATAGAGGTGGTAGGTGTATAAAATTGTGAATATATTAAGTCATTGCACTGCTCACTTCAAAATGGTCAATTTTGTACCAGGCATGGTGGTAAATGCTTGCAATCCCAACACTCAGAAGGCTGAGGCAGGAAGAATTATGAGTTTGAGCCCACCCTGGGCTACAGAGAGACCTTGTCTCAAAAATAAAACGTTGATTTTATGTTACATGAATTTTCCTCAATTAAAAAAATAAGTTGCTGGCAGAATGGCTCAAGCGGTAAGACTGCCTGCCTAGCAAGTGAGAGACCCAGAGTTCAAATCTCAGTGCTGCCAAAAAAAAAAAAAAAAAGAGGTGGGCATGGTAGCAAGCACCTGTAGTTCCAGCTTCTCAGGATGCTGTGGCAGGAGGATTGCTTAAGGCCAGACTGGAAAACATAGTGAGACCTCATCTCAAAAACAAAACAAAACAAAACTGTTTCCAAGAGTACCACTGCAGATAGATGTCAGTTGCTGCTGCCATAACCCAAGCCACGCACAGGCAGTGAGTGGCCACTGTACTTTCTGAGGCATGTGATTGGTTTTTGTGATTTTTCTATTTTTTCTTCCTCTGCCAGGGTGGTGGCTGTCCTTTTGTGCATCAATACCAACTGAGTCAAAATTCCTTACAAATAAGATATCCCCCAACCAATGAGCCACCAAACCTGGTGAAAGGCCTGTCCTCAGAGGAGAGGCATTGAGAGCACCCCCGGATCCTGGGGCCTCTCAGCCCTCAAGCTGTAACTTCAGCAATGACATCACCAGGCTTGCACCCAAGAATGGAAAGCCCCAGCTGCCTGGGCAGGGAGAGGTCATGGTCATGAATCAGTGTGTGCCACAAAGAAAGCCCTGAGGCCAGCCAACACCCCTTCCCCCCGCCCCCAAATCATCTGAACAGGCTGGGAAATGCCAGTTGAGAAGGGCCTGAGCCCGCCCCACTCAGGGATGATCCCTTGGCTCTCTGGGCAGTCCTAGTCACCCTGAATGAAAGGGCATTTCCAGTGCTGTGTTCCTTGGAGGAGGTAAGCTGACCCATATAACCTGCTCTCAGGGCTCTGCCCACTTAGGTCTGGGTTCTAGCTGGCTGGAGATGCTAAATCACCAGAGGGCCAACTTTGCTTGTGATTCTTGCCAGTAAAGGTGGCTATCTCCCTCCACCAGCTAAGTGTACTCACTGGTGTGGGCAGACAAGAAACCCCCTCCTTATCAATCCCTACCTAGAATGTTTAACATTCTAGGCTCCCAGATACTGGTGGAGACAAAAATAATCTGATGCTCTAGGCCTCAGGCTGGGGCTTGCTAGTGTCAGCACAGGGTAGGCAGAGGCTGGAACCCCAGCTGGGCAAACCCCTTGGCCATGGGATGGTAATATAACTATTATTCCTTGGCACCACCTGGGCTTTTGATGACAACAGTTCTTGGAGGCCTGAACTGTTTAGCCCAGACAAATGCGCCCATGGAGCACCTGTTTAGCCAAGATGTGTGGTACATCGAATACCAGCTGAGCACTGTCCTCAGGAGTCAGTTGAATCACAGGAGCCATGGGACACGTGCATCAAGGCAACCATGTCAAGGCCACAAAGAGCAGAGGCAAGAGATCAGCTCTCTACAGGAGCTTGAGAGAGGCAGACATGGGCTCCCCTGCTAGAACACAAAAGTGAGCTGTAAGATGTAATAGGTCGAGTGGTTATCACACACACACACACACACACACACACACACACACACACAAAATGTCCATTGGACCGGGGATGTACCTCAGTGGTAGAGTATTTGCCTACTGTGCCTAAGACCCTGGTTTCAATCCCTAGGACCCAAAAAACAAAGACTGTATCCAGATCCTAACCCTGAACCTGTGATTGGGATTTTATTTGGAATCAAGGTCTTTGCAAATGTAATTAATGACCTTGAGATAAGATTCCCCTGGATTAATCGCTTACTAGCGCTATGATGTGTTTTCACTCCCACGGACCACTCCTGACTCCAAATGTAAGAAATGTGTGTGTGTTTTCTTTTATATCAAGCAATTGCTCAGTTCTCGGGGGATGCCCTTCGGGGTGTCCTGCAATTTAATTTCATTCTGATGTTAATGACCTGGAGACAGACTCCACAGGGAAAGAGTTCAGTCTTACAGGACAACCCCCAATTCCATCTAGCATCTGGGCCTCGGTATTTCTAGCTATGAAGCCAGCTGTTTGTGTGTGTTTCCACCACCCACTTGTCAGGTTTGATAATTTACTAGAACAGTTCAGAAACCTTAGGAAAGCCCTTTACTTACATTAACCAGATTTTTGTAAAGAATACAACTGACAAACAGCCAAATGTAGCATTGTGGGTGTCTGGGTGGGGATTCTTCCTGCCCTCCCAGGATGCACCAAGCTCCCAGGACCTCCACATGTTCACCAATCTGGAAGCTCTCTGGTCTCCACTGTTTATGTTTGTATGCAGGTTCCTTTAGGCAGGCACAACTGATTACCAGCCTCAATTACTACTGGAGATCAACTCGATCTCTAACCCTTTCCCTTCCCCAGAAGTGGGAGGTGGGACAGCAAGTTCCACCCTCTATTCACAGGGTTGCTTCCTCTGGCAACCAGCCCCATCCTGAAGCTATCATTTCATCAGAATTAGCTCAGGCTGGTGGAGAGAGATTTGCTATGAATAATAAAAGATGCTCTATCACCCATGTCACACAGGAAATTACAAGGGTTTTAGGAGCTCTCTGCTAGCACTGGGAGTTAGAATAAATAAATTATATCACAGTTACCACACTGACGGACCCTAAATCCAAAGACAAATATCTTTATAAGAGACAGAAGAGACAAAGAGAAACAGAGGAAAAGGTCACATGAAGACTGATGCAGAGATTGGAGTGACTGATGTTGTCACCATCCCAAAGGAACTCCTGGAGCTACCAGAGGCTGGAAGAGGCAAAAGAGGATTCACCCCTGGAGGCACCAGATACCTTGATGTTGGCCTTACATCTTCAGAACTACAAGAGAATAAATTTCTCTTGTAAGCCACTTAGTTTGTGGTAATTTGTTACAGGACCATAAGGCAGATTCATCTCAAGACATGGATATGGCCAAGGATGGAAATAGCCCAGCCCCTGGAAGAGATCTAATATTGCTCTAAGGGGTCACCATTTGTGAGAGAAAGAATGCCTTCAACCAGCAGAGGGGCTGCAAGTCAATGCAGCTTCAGGGTCTCCTAGGGCTCTTAATATCAAAGGGCTGGCATGTTGGTCAGCTTTCCATTACTGTAACAAATACCGGAGATAATTAACTTATAAAGAGGCTCAGTTTTGGAGGGTTCAGTCTATGGTCATTTGGCTCTGTTGCAGCACAGTACATCATGGTGGGAGCATATGGTGGAAGAAGCCCACTTACCTCATGATAGCCAGGAAGTGAAGAGAGAAAGAGACCCTGATCCCACAATCCCCTCTGATATACCTCCAATGACCCAAACCCCCCACTAGGCTCCACCTCCTAAAGATTCCAACACCTTCCTATAGTGCCAAGCTAAGGACCAAGCCTTTAAAGTATATGGGCTTTTGGGATACATTATACATCCAAACTACAGCAGCAGGGAAAGATGATATGCTGAGAATAAGAGGAGAGGCAAGAAGAAGCGATTCTATAGGAAGTCTGGGGCTGTAGGACAAGGACTTGGGCTTGAATAGGAGGTGTTGGGGACCATAAGGGTCTGGAACAAGAAGGAGGCCTAGAGAACACAGGTGTAAGTGACAACTCTGGCAACATGTTTGGTGTGGCACTGGAGGTGGAGCCAGACCAAAGGCTTCTGGGATGGTCACTCCTAGTGGGCCTGTCATCAATGGGGATGATGAATGCACCATGAGCAAGGGCTAACTGATAGAATGAAGACAGAGCAGGAAGTGCAAAGGGGACCCCAAGCTTCCAGCATCTTAGGCACAAACTTGGTAGCAGGGAAACTGACCAGAAGAGTCCCTGGGAGGAGAGTGGGAGGTGTAGGGTGTTGAAGGCAGGCAGGATAGGAGGGTGGGAGGCAAGATTTAGTGATAAAGCATGTGTTTTAGTATGCCTGAGGCCTGGGTTTGATCCCCAGAAGAGAGAGGAGGGCTGTGGTAGGGAGCAGTGTGGGAAGTGTGGCCTGAAAGTGATCATGTCAGTGAGACCCTCAGTGCTGGCAAAGGTGCCTGGCCAGGATCTGGACACTGATCACTGCATGGCTTTCAGAACTGCTCCCCTGCTTATTTCTACTCTAAAGAGGAAACACAAGGGTCCAGGTATTGGTGG
This sequence comes from Castor canadensis, assembly GCF_047511655.1. NCBI lineage: Eukaryota > Metazoa > Chordata > Mammalia > Rodentia > Castoridae > Castor > Castor canadensis. The sequence continues at coordinate 10,365,149 of NC_133403.1, read as the reverse complement.
TTCACACCTATAGTCCTGGCTACTCAGCAGGCCGAGATCAGGAGGATCACTATTTCAGGCCAGCCCAGGCAAACAGTTCTTGAGAGCCTGTCTCAAAAATATCCAACACAAAAGAGGTACAGTGCCTGAGCAGCAAGCATGAGGCCCTGAGTTCAAGCCCTGGTACTGCAAAATAAATAAGTAAATAAATAAATAAATAAATAATAAAATGGAAACACAAGGGTAAGAGGGAAAGGATGGTGGTGGCAAGGATGGGACCCCCGTCTGACAGTGGTCACACCAAGATATGGGCAAACTTGGGAGGGCAGGAGGAGCCCTGCAGGAAGCCTGGAGAGGGTTAGGAAAAGGTGTGTGTACACCCATGTTCAGAGCAGCACCATCTGCAATAAGATAAAAGGCAGAAGCAACCCAAGTGTCCATTAACAGATGGACAGATAATGAGTGTTGTGTATACACGCAAAGAAATGTTATGTTGCCCTAGAAAAAAAGGAAATTCTGACACATGCCACAATATGGACGGACCTTGAAGACATCATGCTAAGTGAAATCAACTAGTCAGAAACAGTCAAACACAGTCATTCCTTGGTCTCTGAGGGGGATTTGTTCCAGGATCTCTGAGGTCACCAAAAAAAATCAGAGGGTGCTCAAGTCCCTTACACAAAATGGCATGGTATTTGCATATAACCTATGAGTAGCCTTTTGAATACTTTTAAGTGATCTCTGGATTACTTATAATAATTAATACAATGTAAATGTCACATACATAATTGTTATGCAGTATTGTTAGGGAATGACACCAAAAAGGCCTGTACATATTCAGGCTTTTTGAATTACATACAAATGTAATTTTAAAAAAATGAGGCTGAGGTGTAGCTTAGTGGTAGAGCACTTGCCTAGCATGTGCAAGACAGTGGGTTAAACCTCCAGCAAAACACACACACACCTACACCCCAAAAAACTGATCTATACATGTCAAATGCAAGAATACCAAGGGCTGACTATACTATTTGATTCCACTTATATGAGGTACCCAGAGTAGTCAAATTCACAGACAGATAAAAGAATTACCAGGAACTGTGAGGAGGGAATGAGGAATTAGTGTTTAAATGGTATAAAGTTTCAGTTGGGAAGGAGTTCTGCAGATGGACGGTGGTGATGGTCACAAAACAAGGTGAATATAATTGATGCCACTGAACTAGGCATGTAAAAATGGGTTAAAATGGTAAATTTTATGTTACATCTAAGTATTTTTTTTTCTTGTATGGTCCTGGGGATGGAACCCAAGGTCTCCTGGCACGCTAATCAGGGAACTCTACTATGAGCTGCCATGGTGGTGCAGGCCTGTAATTCCTGTAATTCCAGCACTTGGGAGACTGAGGCAGGAGGATCCTGAGTTTGAGACCAGCCTCGACTATACAGTGAGACCCTGCTGGCGAAGTGCCTCAAGTGGTAGAGTGCCTGCTTAGCAAGTGTGAGGCCCAGAGTTCAAGCACCAGTATGCCAAAAACAAGAAAGAGGAAAACAAACAAATAAACAAAAAAATCCCACAGTGAGACCCTGTCTCAAAAACAAAACAAAACAGAATGACCAGCCAGGTTTTAAAATTAAAAGAAAAAAGAAGTGCAGTGTTACAGGTTCAGTTGTGTTTCCCCCTAAAATTCACATTTATAAATCATTACCTCTTGTACTTATATGAAGGTAGGGTCTTTCTTAAGTTAAAATAAGGTCATTAGTTTAGGCTCTAATCCAATATGAAGTGTCCTTAAATCAAGTGATAAGAGCGCTGCCTTGCAAGTGTGAGGCCCTGAGTTCAAACCCCAGTGCCATCCCCACCTCCCAAAAACATAAGGGGATAAAGTTGGAGATAAACCGGCATTAGGAAGATACCATGTGAACATGAACTCAGCCATCCAGATTTTCCCTCACGGTCCCCAGAAGGAGCCAACCCTGCCAACACCTCAAGTTCGAACTTTTAGTCTTCCCAACTATGAAATAAAGTTGTATTACTTGAGCCAGGGCTTGTGGTTTTTGTTACATGGCCCTCTCAGACTAATTTGCATGGCCATTGTGGAGATCAGACACCAGCACCAAGGAGCTGCTTTTCAATTATCCACCTGTTCATCGGAACAGGACGCCAGCCAGCTAGCTGCAGCCACCCACAAGCTGTCCACAGAAAATGTAAGCAAGGTCACCAACTGGGGATCCACCCAGGCAGATCTCCTGATCAAAGGTACTTTCTGGAGACTCAGAGGATGTGGTGACGCCCTGGACTAGACCCCCAACTTCAGTCATAATGGGGCTGCTGGAGTGGGGGTGGGGGTGAGGGTGATGATCTGTACTTTGTACCAGATGTGGACGGATATAAAAGAGCCCATGACCAAATCAGGAGGTGCCAGGGTCAACAAGTGTAGGACAGAGGGATTTTCACCTGGAAATTGTTTTGTGCATGTGAATTATGTGGCCAGGAACTCTTGCAATCTTGACTTAAAACAAACATTTGTTAGGGGAAATAGAATTCCTTGTGTTCCCAGTCTCCACTGCCTAACCTTTGGGGCCTTCTTCAATCATCCCCTAAACAGGACAGACAACAAACAAACCGGGATTACCAGGATGACAGGCCCCACAGAGGTTTGTCTCATCTCTTGATGTTCCCACCAATGAAATGAGGATAATGACACTCTCCGCCCACACGCCTGGGGGGTGACAAGCAGGCCACCACTCCCCGGCCAGAGGGAAGAAGCATCTAGAAGCAGAAACATAACTTATTGTAATTACTGGAAGTCTAGGCCATTCACGTGGTCCAACCTGTGATACTTATCACCACTGTTCGGCTCCTTTCCAGAAAATCACATGCTCTCCTCTTGCTTGACTTTTGGTGTATGTGTCATTGTTCTTTTACTTCTGCATGAGATTAAGGGCTCCGCTCAGGTAATGGAACAGGGCCCACAGCACCTGTCTGAGTCCAGTTTCTGTTGCTATAACAAAACATCTGAGCCTCAGTACTTTATACAGAAAAGAAAGTTATTTGGCTGTTTTGAAAGCTAAAAATTCATGTAGAATGGTGCTGGCTCTGGAGAGGGCCCCGTATCACATTCTTGTGAGACTGATTATCAGACAGGAGAGGGGTCAGGCTTGCTCTTTTTTTTTTTTTTTAAGTTTTAGCAAGGATTTATTTATAACAGGATAAAGTATAGACAAAGGGTGGGGTTGGAAAGAGAAGGAAACATATCCTGCCCTCATGCAGGAAATGGGAGCAAAGACTCCATCCAGGCTTGCTCTTTTATAATAACCCCTCTCTGTGGATCTAACAGGGTTCCACAAGAACTACTTTAACCCCTTCCAAGGGCAGTTTCTCCAGTGACCTAACCAACTCTAACAAGGCCCTAACTCTGCTCAATGTTACCACAAGGGGACACAATAACAAAACCATAGCAGCACCTGCCAGGTCTAAGGCTGCTATGGGTGAGAGGGGACCCAAGCACAGTGATCTAATCTATCCGGCCTACCAAAAAGCCAGGTGGGGCCAGATGTGGTAGAATACACCACAAGCTGCTCAGTAAGCAGAGATCAGAAGAACTGCAGTGCAAGGTCAACCTGAGCAAAAAGTTAGTGAGATCCCCATCTCCACAAACAAACTGTACATGGTGGTTCCTGTCTGTAATCCTAGTGATGTGGGAGACGTACAAGGAGGTGGTGGCATGGCTCATATGGTAGAGCGCCTGCCTAGCAAGTGTAAAGCCCTGGGTTCAAACCTGAGTATCACCAGGGGAAAAAAAAAGCCAGCAGGGACTCTGGAAGGCAACTATGCTCACCACTACACCACCAACACCAGCAGGGACTATTTAATGCCTACTGTACACTGAACCACTGAAAAGACTGCTGTCTTCTGTCTTCCCAGATGTCAGGTGTTTCCATATTTCTCTTTTGCACCAATAATTAGGTTATAGCAGAGCTTTCCTTACTTCCCTGGGGCCTCCGACTCTGCAGGCAAAAGACCTCCACTTGTGCACAAGGTCTCTGCAAACAGCTGAGGAGCAAGGCAGAGAGCCAGCAGGCAAGGATCTCTTTGTCCAGATGCAAGAAGACTGGGCAATTGACCTGAAACTTGAAACTGTCATGTTGGAATTACCACCCATGGTGATAATCCTAGTGTGACAACCTGGTCCGGGCCCCACCTGTCACTCCTCGGTCAGCCAGGCTGGGGCACCAGGCCCAGGTTCCAGCCTGCTGCATCCCTAAAGGAGGAGAAGGAATTTGCAGGCCTGGGCTTCCCCAATAGGCATACTGCCAGACACCCACTCAGGGCTCCAACTCAGCCCCTGCCAGCCCAGCCAGGCAAGTGGGTCCTGATGAGGGTTTGGCTTTGCTCTATTCCAAAAGCACCATCTGAAACTGGGCACGGTGGCCACATCTATAATCCCACCATTCAGGAGGCTGAGGCAGGATGGAAAGTTTGAGGCCAGCCTAGACCACATAGTAAAACTCTGTCTCAAAAAAAATGGAAAGAAAAAACCGCAAAAGTACCTTCTGAGAAAAGCGAGTGCCTTAGAAACGCAACTCAAGGAAAGGGAGCACGTCACCACGCGGAGGCAGGCCCTGTGCTGTCAGGTGGAGACACACCAGGAAGAGGCCCTTCCCTTCAGAATGTGTGAGCTGGGGGCAGCAATAGCATAGGAAAGGCTCTTGGAGTTATCTGACACTGGCTCTGAGCCTGGCATGCCTCCCAAAAAGTCCCCAGGCAGCAGAATAACAGCTTGGCTCCACTGTGTCACCCTGTCTAACCTTCTTGCCTCTATGCACCCCCTTGCCAAGGCCATTGTAGGACTGGCACCTCCTTCAGGTGCCGTGAAAGGCACATGACTTGGGCCCAGGCTTCCCAGACAAGCCTTCGGGAGGCCCATGGCCTCAGGTCCCCAGTCCCAGCTTCCTGACCTCTGGACGGGACACTGCCAGTACCTGCAAAGAAAAGAAGTGGAGACCATGTGATCTCATACTCAGGCCACTGTCTGGCACATGGCTGGCGTCAATCCCATTGGACCTCAGAAAGGGAAACTAGATCCGCTCAAGCTTTTAGTTCAGTCCAAATTCTCCCCTTATTAAATGCTTTGCATTTTGGCTGCACAGGTGCATGTTACCCTGTTCTTGTCTCAATCCTGCTTTGCCACCAGGAGACCCTGGAGCATTCAAAAGACCGGAGTGGTCTATTTGGACAGCTGGACTCAGCACCAGCCTGCTTCCACCTGATGAACCCATTCCAAAAGAGGTTTTGATAACTGTGGCAGTGCAAAAATCTTCTGGCTCCCAAAGCTGCTGCAGCACAGCATGTGCTGGTGCTACAAGGTGCACTGAGGGTGCAGTGGAGGAGAAGGAGACAACAGTGAGATGCTCAGAGTCACATCAAACAGAATGCCCAGGGCTCAAGGATCCTGTCATAAGAGAATAGCTCTTCTCCAGGGCAGAAAGTACCTGGGGTGGGGGTGGGGGGCACTTGGCCTGATGTTGTACATCCAGAGGGTCTCCAAGCTGGGGTCACCAGCCAGGCCTCTAGCTATCCTATCTACCAATCCCAGGGAGTCAGATCCCACTCCTTCAGCTTTGTGGGGAAGATGTTGCTTGCTATAGAATGAATGTCTGTGTCCCTCCAAAATTCACCGGTTGAAACCTAATCCCCAACACGATGGTATTAGGAGGTGGGGCTTTAGGGAGATGGTTCAGTCACCAGGGCAGAACCCTCACAATTGGGATTAGTGCTGTTTTGAGACCCCAGAGAACTCCTTTATCTCTTCCACCATGTGAGAAGACAGCTATCTATGAACAAGGAAGAAGGCCTTCACCAGATACAGAATCTGTCCACATCCTCACCTCAAACTTCCAGCCTCCAAAACTGTGAGGAATAAATGTTGGTGGTTTTAAGTCTCCCGGCTTATGGTTCTTTTTAAAAATAACAGCCTGAACACACTAAGATATCCCTCTCTGAAAAATATGACATGCACATGTCCGTATTCTGAGTTTCTGGAATGACCTATGACTCCTCTGTGACATACAGGTGTCTCTTTCTCTCTTGAAGTCCCTGTTATCCCTTAGGATAGGTGGGCTTGGACATTTATAGCCTCCTACCCTGTAGGAAAGTCCTCTTCATCAGAGGCACCTATACATGCTTTATACCCATGACACAACCCCAGACGGCAGGGCAGGACAGTTGCTTTCAGGAAATTCAAAGGCAGAGATGAAATGGGAACCAGGTCTCCTGGTTTTTATCCTTCGCAGAGCTGAGAAATCCATAGCATTGGTGGCAACCTACCACATTGCAGAGCTGGGACGTGAGCCGCGAACCCTGGCCAACTCATCCCTCAGAGCAGTGGGCAGGTTCAGCTCACACAGTCTTCTCCCACCTGTGCTCACGGCCTTCGGGCTGCCCTCTGGTGTATGGGTGCCAAGACAATTCTGGTACTGGACTTCAGTCCTGGTGCCGCCATCCGAGCTCACACACATGCCTCAGCTGGGTGCCCAGTACCCATACTAGCTACCACTGGCTTCTCCATGCATGTTGCAGCCTGAATAACCTGGGCTCTTGGATGCTCCCCACTAGGCCCTGGCTTATATCCTCCCCATCCAATGGCTTCCTTAGGTCTCTGAGTCCTACTAATTCTTCATGGCCCCATGATCCTTTCCCTGGGGCATTAACTTGACCCCTGCGTTCCCTACCCTTAGCCAGAGGGACATTCAGGTTTTCTCCCATGTGTGTAGGAAATTCTGTGGCATTTCACCTACTTTACCACCTGCATCCAGACACTAATCCTCTTTCAAACTTCTCCATAATTTCCTCAAGACACACCCAAGTCCAGTCCTTCCACAGCTCGCTAATCACTCAGGATCCAGGGTTCATCAGTAAAACACCAGCTCCCCCTTTATTCACCATACCACTATTTAGGTGCTCGGTCTTAAGTAAGTAAACAACCACACATCCACATATCCACAGAACCACCAACTCAGCTCATCCCTAGCTCAGGTGGAGATCAGAGCAGCTGAGCTAACCACAGATGCAGACCAAACCCACAGTAGGTCACACAAACTCACATGATACTAAAAGTAACTCTCCCACTCTTTGAGCTGATTAAAAGACACAAAAATAATAAAAATTTCTTTTCACAGTCTCCACAGAGTCCAGCTGTACCTGAGTCTCTGTAAAAGTGCTGGCAGAAGAAAATGCTCACACACATGGCCACAGCTGACACCTCAGGAGGACCTAGTGCAGGACCTAGTTCTGCTGGGTGTAGAAGACGAGTTCATTTCTGAGTCACAAAAACCAAGAGTGATGTTTTTGGTCAATGACCACTGGGAAAGCCTCCCATATCCGGCATTCTGTCCACTGACCCATGTGTCCTGGATGAACCACTGCTTTTCCTGAGCCCCTGGCTGGTACACTTTTAAAGGCAGGTGAGGTCACCCACCATGCTCTTCTGAAGATGGGTAGGATGCTGAAGGCCAGGCCCTTACCACATGCACGCATGGAGCAAGGCACTGAATATATGCTCTTGGACACATGCCTTGTGTTTTACAAAAGGGAAAAAAATAAAATAAAAAAGAAAAGCAGAAATGGTGTTCTTTTTGTTTCCAAACAAGAACAGCCTGTCACCTCCGGGTAGAGAAGCAAGGCAGGCTGCTTCCGCCAGGAGAAGGGTTCTGCTGCCAGAGCCCGAGGCCTACACAGAAGGCTTGGAAAGCTCCTTCCAAGAACTGAGCATCCAAATGGGAACCTGAGCCACACAGGCACATGGGGCCCCATGGGAGGCTTAGACAGGATGCTTTTCTACGCCTGGGGCTCTGTTTGATGACATCAAGGGATCCCAAGAGAAAATGGTAAGCATGGAGTAGCCCCACAGGAAAGATTTTCCATAGGATACCAACTGCCCAGAAAGATACTTCTTTTTTTTTTATTTATTAAAGTCTTTTATTAGAGATCATTTCCACATTTTATTTCTCCATACAGTCTGCACACTCTTTGAAGGCAGAGACCTTATTTACAAAGAGACAGGGTCTTGCTATACTGTGTGGGCTGGTATTCAATTCCTAGGCTCAAGCTATCCTCCTCACTTAATCCTTACAATAACCAGTAAGGTTACAGTAACTTGCTTAAAATCATATATTGTGTAAACAGTAGAGCTGATACACGAGCTTAGGGCTGTGACACAAGCCCAGCCTTTACTCTCAAGGTGATGACATTCTTCTTTTTGTTTTCCTTCTTTCTCCCTCTGCTCCTCTTAAGCCTCTCTCCTCAGCTTCCTCACTAGCTTTTCTTCTGCCCAACTCTATAAACATTCGCTAATATTCTTTCTTTAGCCTGCCTGAATGATACCTCCAGCTGAGACTCTGAACCTAAGTCCACCTGAGCAGATTTTCTTCCTTTCACATTGTCCCTCAATGTGAAACAGGTCTCAGAGCACAGTGTGTGTATGTGCATATGTGTAAGGGTGCATGCATGTGGTACATATGTGCACATGCATGGGCTGTGCATTCTGTGGCATGAGAACATGGTGTGTGCCCTGCAGCACATGAGTACAACATGCTGCATGTGCGTGAGGGTGTATGGGTGCATGCTCTATAGCAAGTATACACATATTGCATGGACCCAGGCTCCGAGGTCCAGCCTCACTGTGTTGGGCCTTATGACAGATGCTGCAGGTGGCTTACTGTCCCTACATCTGTAGGACACAGCAGTAAGTAATCACGGCTTCTCTAATCCTGCTACCTCACTTCAAGGATGGTGAAGCACGATGAGGAGACTCATGCCCACAGGTGCAGGGGCTCACTGACCAGCCATGGGGATGGACACAGAGCTGGTGAATGGCCAAGTTGCATTAGAGTCTAGATCTCCAATAGGCCCTGTCTATCCCTAAGCTCCTTCCTTTCCAGGTACGTAGTCCCACAAAGCTTCCAGGTTAGGTAAAGGGTACCACTTTCCCAGGTACACACATCAACACATAAAGCCAGGTCCCCCACCCCGTGACAGGACCTTAGCCCTATGCTAAATATGTCTGAACTGTTGGCTCTAGAACAGAATTCATAAACTGGGAAGCACAGACCTTGGCTCAAATGCAGCCTTACCACTGCCCAGCCAGGTAAGCTTGGCTTGCTACTTAATCTTTCTGGGCCCTAGGCTTCTCATCAATAACAAGCAAGGCCAGTTGGTCAGCTGGCCAGAATACTGTGAGTCCCCACAGGGGCCTGGCACTATGCTTGGCACAGGGCATTATCCAGGAGAGCACCCATTCAGAGACACTCAGGGGTCCTGACCATGTCACTCCAGCTGTGTTGAAAGCTTGGAAACCCGTCTTCCCTGTCTTTGGCTGAGCATTGGAGCTCCGGGTTTCCAACTACCAAGGAAACGGGAAAGCAACATAGACTTAGGGACTAATGGTGAGGTACGATAACAAGACCCTGGGCTAGGAGGCTGGAGACGGTAAGACAAGGCCAAAAAGATGAGTAGCCTTCGAATAGGCTGAGCTTGGTCAAGGGAGTGGGCAGGTAAGTCAGAGCCCAGGAAAGAGAAGGGAAGAAGAGTTAAGAAAGTGAACAGGAAGACTCCAGACTCCTTGGGCTCCCCACTACCTGCAGGTTCAAACAGAAGCCAGACTCACTCTCTGAAAGTGGGTGCAAGGGTGGGCATGGAAGGGGATGTAACTCAAAGGTCCATGTGCTCCATGAACCCTGACAGATGGTGCTCAAGTATCCTGAGAAGGATACACCACACATTCCTGATGGATTCCTCGCCTGCTCCACACAAGTGAGGGAAGGGGGCGGGGTCAGTCTAGGTGGTGGGCAGAGCAAAGCCAGTTTAGCTACAGCATGAGGTAGCCCAAGTCTACCCAGCACATACTATGGGTCCACTTTTAGGAAAGTGTCGATGTGTCCCTATGAGGATGAATGGGGGAATCACCTCAGAAACCCCTCTCCTTTCCCAATGCACTAACCCCAGGCCAAGCTGTTACTGCTCATCTCAACACGCCCTTTAAGGGTTCCATAACTAATCCCACTTGACAAAGAGGAAACACAGACACAGAGCGGAAGGGTCACTAATCTGAGGCAACAAGATCAGCACATGGGACCAACGCCCAAGGATGTTTCAGCAGATGGTTTGGAGGCTGTGCACCGTGCTACACTCAGGGCACATTCCCTGCTGGAACACCATGTGTCCAAGACAACTGCATGGGATGGGTGCTCTAGGGAATGACAGCTGGGTGTGAGGCTTGGGAGAGGGATGGTGGGAATGACAGTGTGGCATGCAGGACAGCCAGGAGAGAAGGCAATTTCTGGGATCCTCTGGCCAGGAATCACCATGTTTCCTTAGGTTTTAATGTATCCGGGGCCTGAAATCTTTCTCCCCCTGGAAACGCAGGTGGGACCTGCAATTAATGTACATGTAGAAAGCCGTTCCCATCTTGCAAAGACCATTAAGTCAGGCAGTAGAAGTCAACAGAAGGACCTAGGGCAGAGCAGGCATTGAGCAAACTATGGAGACAACACTGAATTTGCCTGTAGAGACAGAGAGGTGCTTTCTGCCTTAAAAACTGGAAGCCATTCCAGTCAGTCAGTCAGTCAGTCTGGAGCAAGATAAGGAAGGCCCAGCAGACAGGCATGAATCCACAGTGCAAGTATGAACTTGGATCAATCTCCAAGGGCTCAGGAGGGGCCTCAGGAAACTTTCTGTGGAAGGCTGAAGTGACCAGCATGAGCCACCAACCCCAAGAATGGGGACAGTGGTCCACCATATGTAGAAATAGGCAACAATTAAAAACAGAAACTCAGATTGGGGGGCATGGCTCAAGTAGTAGAGTGTCTGCCTAGCAAGCATGAGGCCTTTAGTTCAAACCCTAGTATAGCAAGCATGCATACATAAATGGCAGAAGCTCAGGGGATGGAGTTCAGAGGTAGAACACTTGCCTAACATGCACAGGCCCCTATGTTCCATCCCTAGTACTACCAATAAAAAACAAAAAAAAAAACCCAAAAACTCCAACTACCAGTTCCAGGCGAGATGGAAAAATCACATTTCCACATTTCCTACAAACCACAATTAAGAGTTCTGGATAAAATACATGAAACAGCCATTTTGGGACTCAGGAAGGTGGATAAAAGGAGTACATCCTCTCAATGACTTCTCCGGTTTTTTCTTTTCCTCATGTATATCCCTGGGGTGGATGCCAGTGCAGCTCAAAAGTACAAAAACAGGTACAGACAAGAAAATTAAAAACAAAACAAAAAAAAACCAACCAAACACAAAAAAGCCTGCTCTTTCTAGCCAAAAGATTAAAAGGGGATTCTGTGGATTGAAATCCCTTGACCTCCTTTCCAATGGATGCAGCAGCAGTGGCCCCTGTGAAGTGGAGCCCTGTGGAGTCTTTCTACCCAACACTAGGCAATGCCATCAAAAAGGCAGTGCCTCTGGACGAGTGGCAGTGGACCCTCAGAGTGGAACATGGGCAACATTACGGGGAGGCTAGCTAGAGAAAGGACATTCTAGCTGGAGAAAGCACACTTTAAATCTACTTATGAAGCCCTGAGGGCTGGCAGAGTGGCTCGAGTGGTAAGAGTGCCAGCCTAGCAAGTGTAAGGCCCTAAGCTCAAACTCCAGTACTGCCAAAAAGTAAATAAAAACACTTGTTGCCCTTATGAAGCCCTGGGTTCCTCTCCTAGCTGCACATATGTGAGATTACTTAGAATCTGTATAGCACAGGTTTGGGAAGCAAGCTCCAATACCAGTTCCATCCAGGTTTCAGACTGACCCAGGAGTGGTGCACAGCAGGGTGGATGATGGAACCACATTGCATTTCCTTTTTTTTTTTTTCCTTCAATACCAGGGATTGAACACAAGGCCCTGGTCCTTGTGCTTTCTTGGTAAAGTGCTCTACCACTCGAGCTACATGCCCAGCCCTGGATGTTGGAACCACAGAGCACAGAAAGTGGGCCAGGATATGCAGTCTGCTTCTAACTGGATTGATTGCCTTTTTAAACAATTCAATCATATCTCCAAGACACTGAAACAGGATCCAGAGCCTCATAACACAATATTTAAAATGTGCAGAATACTACCCCAAATTACTTGACAATAAACCAGGCAACCAAAACAACTAACTGTCAAAGGAAAAGGCCATCAATCAATGTCAACACCAAGATAATCCAAACGTTGGGATTATCAGCATAAGACTTTAAAGCAGCCATATAGTCATGCTTTAAGAAGTAAGGGCAAAGACTCTGGAAACAAATGGAAAGACAAGCGTTCTCGGCAAAGAAACAGAAGTTATCAAAAAGAATTAAAGAGAGGCTGGGGACATAGCTCAGTGGTAGAGCGCTTGCCTAACATGGACAAGACCCTGGGTTCAATCATCCCCAGTGCTGGGAATAAGAATAGTAAAAAAGAACCAAAGAGAAATTTTAGAACCAGAAAAAAAAAATCCTTGGGGGAGGGGGTTCAACAACAGAAAGGAGATGATAATGAAGTGAATGAACTTAAAGATAAATCTATAAAAATGATCCAACCTAAACAATGAAAAGAAAAAACAATGGGGAAAAATGAAAGAGAACCTCAGGGATCTGCGGGGAAACAACAGAAGGTCTAACTTCACATTGCAGGAGTCCCAGAAAGAAGAGAAAGAAAAACTGGAGCAGAAAAACAAATTCCAGATATATCATAATCAAAGTGCTGCAAACCAAACATAAAGAAAAAAGTCTTAAAAGCAGTCAAAGAAAAACATATTATATACAAGGGAATAAGGATTCAAATGATCATATATTTCCCAACTGAAACTATGGGGTCAGATAAGGAGGAAATATTTTAAAGTTCTTAAAGGAAAGAACTGTTAATCTAGAATGCTATAACCAACAAAAATATCCTTCAGGAATAAAGGCAAAATAAAGACCGTCTCAGATGAAGGAAAACAAAGACTATTCCTGTAAGACTCATTTTGAACTTCTGATCTCCAGAACTGTGAAACAGTAAGTCTTGTCGTGTTTATCTGTTTGTGGTGCTGGGGATTAAACCCACAGCCTCGTGCATGCCAGGCAAGCTCTCTACCACTGAGCCAGAACCCCGGCTCTAGTTTAGTTGTTTTAAGCCACTAAGTTTGTGGTAATTTATTACAATAGCAATAGGAAACTAACATATATCATTGATGCAAAATCAATAATAAGGGCTAGAGGTATAGCTCAGTGGTAAAAGTGCTTCCCTACCATGCACAAGGCCCTGGGGTTTGATCCCTAGCACTGCAAAAAAAAAAAAAAAAAAATCAGTAATAGAGTAACAGTGGGGAAAATCTCCACATATTTGAATATAAATACTGCCATTTCAAACACTACTAAGTAATCCATAGGTCAAGGAAAAATAGGAAATGGTTTGAACTGAATGAAAATAAAAATGCAACATATCAAAATTTCCAGAATGCAGCTAAACCAGTGCTTAGAGGTAAATTTGTGGCAATGCTTATACTAGAAAAATAGGACATTCTCAAGTCAATAATTTAAGTTGCCATCTTAAAAAACTAAATCAACCAGACTAAGGCAGGAAGAACATGAGTAGCTACCAGGGCTACATAATGAGACCAAATGTCAAAATAAATAAGTAAATAAATACATAAAACTGAAAAAAAAGAGCAAAATAAGTAAGAAAAAAGGAAATAATAAAGATAGGAACCAAAAACAATGAAATTGCAAACAGGAAAAATAGGTTATTACTGAAAACAAAAGCTGATTCCTTAGGAGAAGGGGAGGAAAAAAAAATCAGTGAAATTGGTAAGCTTCTAGCCAGACTGATAAACAAAAGAAGAAAGATACATTACAAAAATCAGAAATATCTCACATGGCATTAAAAGGATACTAGGGAAATATTAGGAACAACTCTATGTATATCAATTTAGAAGTAATGGGCCAATTCCATGAAACTTGTTTATTACCACCGACTCTGACCACCAAATCCCTAACCATCCTGTAGTAGACTGAGGCACAAGAACCTCACGAAATGTCCCAGCCTTCTAAAAGACTTCTTGGATGCCAGAAAAACACTGGAAACCAAATCTCCAGTAATCCAGGGCTTGGATATACTAAAGGGGCCCAGTGCTATTGTGATCTGAAGCAGCAAAGAATTCCCTGCAACTGGGGATAGAACTGCTGAATCAGAAAGGTTGAAAGGTCATCTCCCTGGGGCCATTGAGGCCAGTGCCCTTTCACCAAACAGCTGAAAATAGACTTGAAAAGATTTTTCCTTTTCAAAGCTTTCTCCATGTAGGAATCACTCAGGCTCCTGACAGCTAATCCCAGTGTTTACCCATGCTTGCAGCTGAGATGTCGCCCAGGATGGCTGCAATTCTAGTGAATTTCCCCATTCTGTGTGCAGAGGGCTGGATGATCCATGCAAGAGACATATACTTAGAGCCTTCTCTGGTGACTGGGGGTAGTGGGAGCTACTCAGCAAGGCTGTTTAGGGATGAACATGGTCACATGTTCTGTGGCACCTGGCATACAGTAAGTGAAGAAAGGGGTGGCTACCATTTGCAAGTGGCACTCATCAACCTGCTTGTCCGTACTATAAAAAGGTACCTCTTCGAATACTTATTGAAAGGCTCTATTTTCTACCCCTTCGATCATTCAGCTTGTTCAGGTAGCTCAGCACTTGCATGGTTTTTGCCTTTGAAGAATCTTGTTTAAACGCTCAAGGTAAGTTGCATGGCAGGCAGCTTGCAGTTTAAAGGATCTTGTCCCATATTGTTCAGTGCAATTAAAGACTTAAAAAAAAAAAGAAAGGATCCTGATCCTAGCCACACTGAGATTTCTCACTGACCACATAACCAAATATTAGTCACCACTGCAAATGCACAACCCTAAGCTTGGTCTCTGAACTAAGTCTAACTTCAGTCTCCCACTAACCAAATCACAGGACCTGCGTCATCTGTCCTGAACCTAGTTGAAACTAAAACTTCTGGGGGTTGGAGGAGACTCTTTCTATATGCAACTGCTCTTCTGGGGTCTTTCCACTTTTGTGTTTTATCCTAAATCAGGAATCAGCCAACTTTTCCTGTTAAGAGCCTAATAGTAAGCATTTTCATCTTTACAAGTCATATCCTATCTGTCTCAGCCCCTCGATCTTGCGATTGCAGTGTGAAAGCAGCCATGTATGATATCTAAACCAATGAGCAAGCTGTGTTCCAAAAAAACTTTATTTACAAAAAAAGACAGTTTGCTTGAATCAAGACTAAATAGCGGGGAGAAGAGCCAACCCACCATCCTCCCCCATTTTCCCAACTTGGCTGCTTCTTACAGTCATCATAGGCCTAGCAATTTACAATGCAGCTTAGGGAAGCCCTATTCCTCTCCGCCACGGTATTTAAATGCCACCAAGAACTCACCAGCACAGCTAACACACCCTAAGACAAAAGAATGTCCTCAGCTCCCTTGATCTACGTATGGCAGCTGACACACACACACACACACACACACACACACACACACACACACACACACACACACACACATATTTAGGTGCTGTGGGAAGGATATTTCTGAAAGGAAAGTTGTCAACAGTCATAGCAGAAAAGGTCAGCCAGGATCTTGATTCATACATAGCAGAGATTCTGCTGGAAAACAGTGCAGGACACTTGAAGGAAATGAATCATTTATGGAGTGCAAAGAGAAGGTTTGCACTGTTTCTGAGGCAACGTAGCATTCACTCTGTCCCCCACCCCCACCCCTCAGGAGGGGTGCAGGCTCCAGCAGGTCCTAAGGAAGGAGGGTAGGATGGGCACGGGAAAAGTGCCAGGCCCAGCAGAGTTTGTTTGTGTAAGTTTTTACCCTCCTATTTCCAAAAGGATCAGAGGCGGTCTTGAGAAATCAAATAGTGCAAAAATAAGACCACTGGGAAGAAAACAAAAATGAAGGCCCAAAGTATGTTTTAAGCCACCCCCTCCTTGTACAGACTGTGCCAACTGAGCCCTGAATTTGTCCCAGGTTCCCTGATGCAAAGGCCGGGAAAAAGGGGAGGAGTCTTAGATAACTGCCAATGCAGGATAAGCAGTAGGGGGCCTGGAATGCTTGTCAAGAGTTCTCAGCTCTCCAATGCTACCCCATCACCCAATCTGCAGAAGTGTACTGCAAATAAACAATCATGTTGGTGGAATATAAACTAGAAGTAAAAGGTAAGAAGCAATCCTGTATGATCATGGTCACTCCAGACCCACATGGATTTCCCCAAACCAAAGTCCTGAATAGTTCAGCAGAGACTGGGGAAGAGGGAGCTCAGTCCACATCCTTCAAGTCCCCAGGTGGAGAGCCTGGAGGGGGCCTTTGCACAGTCCAGTCTCCAGCTGGTAATCCTGGATTTGGCAGAGCCCACGCCTTCCACCTGGCCTGGCCACCCTGCCTTGGGTGGGGTCTGAAAAGCAGGGTGGAGTCCACACAGTGAGTGATCTCAGAGACAGAGAGGAAGTTCCAAAATAATCACAATGCATGCTACCCTGGGTTCAGATGATGTATTTAGTCCAGGCTCCTTGAGGTGGAGTATTCACTTATATTTACATGGAGGAGGGGAACCAGGACATAGAAAAGCACAATAGATGGGACAAGTGAATTTGAGTCTCCTGCCTCAAACACTCAGCTGTTTCTTTCATTAAACAAAGTGCGTAGGTCTCAGAGGGGAACTCATATCAGTTCTGTTGCAGGCAGGCTTGGCCTTCTCCTGCTTGGGCAATTGCCCCTGATGCTGGGTCTTTCTCCAAGGGTTTGGCACTGTGGCCAGGAAGACCAGAGATGTCTATGAAAACCTTCAGCTCCAGCCCCCAGAAGCTCTGGGCTTGTTGAAAGCTGCTTTGCCAGGTTTTGAAGAGACTCCTCTCTCCTCTGATGAGTGCAGAGCCAGGGTCTCCAGCAGCCTGGTGGTATAACAGCAAGTGGGTCAGAGGGAAGGGTCTCATTTCCAGCCATGTGGACCATGTAATCCTCCTAGAGGCAGAGATTAAAGTCAAGATTGAGAAGAAACATGGTCCACCCTATGGAACTGCCCAGCACTGCACATTACAGGGAGCAGCCACTTTCCTAGTCTTGTCACAGTTTATAAAAAGCTCTAAGAAGAGTTGTTGGGTATTTTCTTGTTGTTGTTTTATTTTGTTTTTTCCCAGTGCTGGGGATGGAACTCAGGACCTTGCACATACTAAGCATGTGTTCTACCACTGAGCTACATCTCCAGTCCCAAGCTCTAAAAATATTTAAGTCAAAAATAAATGACAGCTCAAAATGCTAACTCTAGGGCAGCCCCCAGGGACAAGAGCCCTGGAAACCACAGAGGAGGTGCAGGACAGTAAGTAAGAGTGGTTGTTGAACCAGTCCCAGGCCTCATCCAAGCCTGCCTGCCCTTTGTGGAGTCAGTCCCTGCATGTACTACTTCAGCAACAGCTTCCTGCAGGCCATGTGGGAAGAAGAGATAAAGGGCAGCAGCCCAGATAAGGCTGCCCCTGGTTCTTCCTGTGTGAGGAGCCAGGGCGTCTGTCCATCGGAAAAGCAGGAAGAGGTGGCCCCAAGGGGCAGGTAGGGGGCTCACTAGGGGAAAGGAAAGGAGAGGGAAAAAGTAAAGGCATCAGAGCCCCTGGCTACCTCTATGTGGGTAGGGGAGGGGAAGACAGTGAAAGCCACTTGCCTAGAGACAAATCCACAATCACACCATGCTCTGGGAGTATGGCAACTTGTCTGCCCTCCTCCCCAAAAGCAGCTAGAGCCAAGGGGGTGGCAGATCCTGCCACTTGGCCTCCGCTGTCTTCACTGAGTTGTCCTCCAGATAACCTCCGCCCAGCCAGTCAGAGGAAGGGGAGGAGGTGGGAGCTGCTGCATGTGTAGGACTTTGCATGTTATTAATTTCATCTTATGGGAAGAAGTCAGCATCCCCACCTTAGAGATGCTAAGAATATGGGGGACAGCTCACAGCTGGGCCTTGGAATTCCTGCCTGTCTTCCCCAAGATACAGATACAGGCACACACACACACACACACACACACACACACACACACACACGTGTGTACACTCTAAAGAGACATGCATACATGTAGATACAAAAGGTCATGTTCACACCTCTTGTCACCTGCTAGGTGACCACACTGGTATCACCCCTGGTGTTATGGATTCCCTTTCCCAAATTTGTATGTTGAAATCTATAAATCCCCAGTATGATAATGCTAAGATGTAGGACTACTGGGAGGTGATTAGTTCCCTTATAAAAGAGGCCCAAAGGAGCTTCTTTGTCCCTTCTGCAAGATAAGGACAGAGTAAGAAGGTGTCATCTATGAAGCAGAGTTCCTTCACCAGACACAGAATCTGTGGGCACCTTGATCTTAGCCTTTCCCAGCTCCAAAACTGTGAGCAAACCTAGACAGATCAGAGAGGTAGGGACAAGAATTCTGACCCAAGGACTTGCCTGGTATACCAGTGTTACAGGTCCAGACAATCTGGTTTGGGCCTTTCTGGTCTGTTCGAAGGCACGCCACTGGTCACACATACCAAATCCACTGAGCCTCGTGCCACCCTGTCCTTCCCATGCCATGTATATTTATGCCTGCTGCATTTCACTAAATCCTGCTCATCCTTAGCCTTCTCCATAAAATCTACATCCCCTTCTCTCAACCCTGGAACAATTTCCCCT
This sequence comes from Castor canadensis, assembly GCF_047511655.1. Lineage (NCBI taxonomy): Eukaryota > Metazoa > Chordata > Mammalia > Rodentia > Castoridae > Castor > Castor canadensis. Next base: position 10,346,478 of record NC_133403.1, on the reverse strand, counting down.
GCTCTGACCTTTCGTAGCACTTAGCACTTGTGCAATTTGACAATCATAACAATCCTTTCCATCAATATATTATGAACTTTCACTTTCTTATTTTAACTTTTACATACTTGTATTCTATTTCCCTATTTAGGCTGACACTCAACCACTCTATCAGGCTCCTTTCTAGGCCTTTCAGTACCTTGCTGGGGTATAAGATGGAGCAGGCAGGTCTGTCATCCATTCACTCACAAACACTGAGCATTAACTAACTACGTGGCCAGTATTATTCTAGGCTCTGGGGATGCAGAAGTGAACAAAGCACCCATAACCACAGGTCTGCTCTAGAGGGAGGCCAAGAATGGGTGGAAGACGGTCACTTTTCATAACAAGAGTGATCTCACCCCCCTGAAAGCTGCCAATAAAGAACAGGACGAAAGAAATCCTAGGGATGCCAACAAGGAAAACAAAAATTACTTTTGCTACTAATTGAGGATCTGGTCTGAGTCCTGAGAAATAAAGGTTTTCTTTTACCCTAGAGGTGAGCCACCCCAACCTTACCACAGCCACTACCATCAAGACTCAATGGGAGGTGGGAGCTTTCTCTACGAAACTCTAGCAACATGGGCATTGTCATCCAGGAAAGGGGATTTCTGCTCCTCTTCCTCTGAGCTCCTACAGAACCCCCAAGGTTTCTTGCTCTGAACCCATCATCCAATGCTCCTCCTGTGAAGACATCTCCCACCCACCAAGTCCAATTCTGGGGGAGGCAAATGGGAAAATAGGAGAAGGACCATTACACTGCTACTGATATGAAATGGAGTGAAGGCAAGAGAAACAGCTGGAGGCCCAGGCAGGGCAGAGAACCCTCTGGGGACACTGGGACATCCTCAGGTCCCTAGAGAGCAAAGGTGTTTCCACTCTCCCTGCAGAGCCTTGCCCTCCAACTTGAGCCTCAGAAGCCTGGACTCTCAATCTGTGTCACAAGTGGGTAATTAATTATCCATTGGTGCTGCCATTCTTCAATTTACAAAGAGGGAGCAAATTATGGATACGAATTACTGTGTGCTGCGAAGAAAGAAACACTGCACCCCAAGCAATTCTAATTTGATGTCATGAAAGCTGGAAGCACAAGGTAAGTCCATCAGGCTGAGACACTCAACCCAAGGAAGCCATCGCTCTGCAGCTCCTTCCCTACTGTCAAATGGAGTGGGTTCTGACAGACAGGCTTCAAAGATGCCAAGAGACTGCCATGTGAGAACATCCCCCTCCCCTCCCCTCAAGATTCCCAGAGACTGATAAAAAGAAGGCAATCTAATACCTTTCCAAAAGCTGCAGACCCACAGCATGAGTAAATCTCCCAGGAAGCACACAGGGAAAACTGGCTGCTCTCTTCTGCTGCTCACAATTCCAGGGAGCAGTGAGGTGGAAGTTACCACCTTACCTTACAGACAGGAACATTCAGTCCTGGACAGAATTTTTCTCTGGTCAGGGGCATCTAAGACCCAGCACCGCTGACATCAATACCCATGGATGATATTCATGCTATCCGGAGGCTGGCTAGGAAGGGCATGGATTACACACAAGTACCCAGGGAGAAGAGGAGAGCTGAGCTTTCTGTGGGCAGAGAAGGAATGGCACTTCTCAGGCCCCCCTAGCAGACCCAGCCTAGCAGGACTGGGCTCAGGGATCCCTGTGTTCCCAGAATTTCCTATCTGCGCATGATCTAGAAATGGCTACAGCCACTGAGCCAAAATGACCCAGACAGAGTGGCAGCTGGAGCTGGCATATGCCACTACTTAGACCTGGCTTCCCCAAGGGAGGTCATTTCCCCCTTGCAAACTCTTCCCAGAATCTGACACATGGCTGTTGTTACAGCAGAGACAAAACCCTGTGGACTGTAGGTGGAACCCCAGTATAAACCTTCTCCTTTCAGAGGCAAATCAATAGAAGGAGGGAGATCTCCTAGCCCCAAGGTGAGGGATAAGGTGCTGCACACACTTATGAGAGTGGAGGTCACAGTGGGAACCTGGGGGTATCTGCCGTGTGCCCAGATAAGATTCAAAGAGCAGGCAGCAGAAGAGCTGCTCCTCTCTGTGAGGCTACCCAGGTCAGCGACATACTCTAGAGGCTGTGTCCTCCAGAGGCTAAGATAACAGGAGAGGAGGTGATGTACACTGGGTACCAAAGGGAGCCAGACAGTGAATGAGGGGCAAGAGAGGTGAGAGACAGGTTGCATGTTAAGTCAGGGAGAGAGAAAGACATGGGTGGGACACTGGAGGTGCATAAGGAAAGTAGCATAAGAGCTGAACACTGAAGGCCAGGTGGATCTGAGTAGGAAGAGAAATGGGGCTGACATTCTAGACAAAGAGGTAGGTTGCAAGAGGTACATGGAGGGCAAAAAACTTAGCTCTAGCAGAGAAAGGAGTTATTCTGCCACACAGAAGAGTAGGAAAGCAGAGCATATACTACATGAATACCTGCCTGCTTGAGATATGTAATCCTGAACAGCCCAAACAAAGGTAGCTGGAAGGTTTCTGAAAAGGCAAATACAATCAAGTTCTGTGAAGAGCCTCACACACACAATGGTTGTCCTGGGCAGAAGCCAAGGGCAGGTTAGGATCATGGTCAAGGTGAGGAGGTCAGACCAGCATCCAGACTCCTCTCAAGGACATTTCTAGGACAGGAGAGGCTTCACAAAAAACATAATATATCAATGACAGACCTTCAAAATGCCTACAACCCTTTCAAGCATTTGCAGTTGGGATGCTCAGCTTTCTGCCCACTCACTGGACTTTTCAGCTATGAGAAGCATTAGCCACACTGGAAGACCCACCCCACGAGAGTCATCTGTTGGCTTAAAGGCTTTGCTTCACTTTCTCCCCCCATCCATGGATTATTTTTAAAAGATTAAGTTTCCTGTTTTCACTGCTCAGCCAGCCTGGCCCTAGGTCCAACCATCCATCCATCCATCATCAGGACTATTAGAGCAGTGGCATGGCAGGAACAGGCTGGCACGCCACAGGCCCTCCCTGCTCCATAATGAGGGATCAGCTACCTCCTCACCCTGCACCAGCTGGCCACTCTGTAAACATCACTTCCTCCCTATGCAGGACCAGGCTGCAACCTCTCCCACGGGCAAGGGGCCTCTTAATGAAACAAGTAAACAGGCGATTCATTCTCACTGCTGACAGCTACTCACCCTTGGAATTGGCTCACTCTACAAGGGAGGTCCCCCTTGCTTCCTCCCTCACCACCCCAGCAGCAAAATACAGGAGAGCCAGGCTGCCCTGAGCTAGGGGAAGGGTACTCACTACATAGACCAAGGTCTACCACACCTGTCCAGTCACTGAGGCACCAGTGGTGATTAGATATCAGTACACTGTTGGGCTCATTCCCAGCTTCCCTAGGTTGAGGCCAGTCCCTAGACCAGTCACAGGCTGATGAGCAGTCACCTGGCCCCACCTGTGCACTGTGCCAGTAAGCAGACCAGACTCCTCCTCACTGTCAGCCTCAGACCAGGAGGGCCTGTAGTGGTGGTCTCCCAGCTTTCTGACCCCAAGGTGGCTCCCATGCTGTATGGTGGAGGGGATGGGGGCTTCAACCAGTTTTACCTGCCTGATATACTGGGGGTCCCCTCTAGTGCTGTCTAACCAAGAGTTCTGCAGCTATCAGGGAGAAAGGGCAGACCCAGTGGGTCAAGAAGGGAACTCAGTGGCTAAGTTGTGGGCACTAGGGAATGTTCCAAGTCACCTTGTGGAATCTTCCCATGGACCCTGAGGGTGGGAGTGGATGGTCAGAGAAGCTAACCAGTGGCGAAGCTGGACCTGAACACTCACTTAGCTCTGAGAGCTCCCACTACCCACAGCCTGCCTGGGAACCAGAGCACTGGCAGGGACTAACCAGCAGGGTCCCCAAGAGCTTGGGAGAACAGGATGAAGAGGGTGAGTGGGGCAGAAATGCCGAGGGACAAGACTCTATGTGATGGAAAGGGCTGCTGACAGCAGAGGAGACAGATTTCACACTGTGGTTTCCCTGGAGTGGGGCCTGTTTGTTTAGGGTGTATTCATATCCGTTCTCTGCAGGACCTGCCTTTTTTCCACAAGGTAGATGTAGGTTCCCGTGCCCCAGCTTTCCCTCAATCAGGATCAAGGTAATAAGGCCTCTCCTGTGCAAGGAGACAGCCATCCCTTGAACTCACTGCCCACCTGCACTGTCCAGGAGCCCTACCCTGCATGGGGATAACCTTCCTCCACCTCTAGACACCATCCCACATGCAGGTAGTGTGCCATTTCCCAGAACACAAATGACCTAGAGAGGATGCTGGGGAACAAATACAACTTGCTCTTGCCTCCTATATCACCCTCAAACACAAACCAACCAGACAACCCTGTCTTTGCACACCAGTGTTCCTAAGATAACCCCTTATGCTACATAAGGATGGTCAAATTGTACTGACTAGGGCCCATGCCAAAGAGGCCAAACAACACAGCTTTGGCCTGGGCCACCTCATGTTGTACCCAAGACCTATCCACATATGCACCCCACATCAAGGGCAGCAAGACGACAGCAGCAGAGCTGTAATGAGGGATCAGCAGAGCCATAGGGCAGGAAGGCTGTCCCACGGTGCTGGCCACTACCGCTAGATACCTGCCCAAAGCTCAGACTACAGAGATCCTGCACCAGATAAGTTTATAAGTCTATGGGACTTCCCCATCAGTCCCCTCCACCTTTACCCCATCACTCCTGAGCAAGATGTCCAGTAGATAGCATAAAAAGAACCTTTATTTGTTTCTGGGGGTTTTGTTTGTTTCTTTTTTCTTTTTTTGAGATAGGGTCTTACTATGTAGCTCAGGCTGGCCTAGAACTCAGGATCTTCCTGCCTCTACTTCGGAAGTGCTGGGATTACAGACCTGCACCATCAGGCTTTATTGTTTTTGTGGTGCTGGGGATTGAACTCAGGGCATAGAGTGTGTCAAACACATGCTTTACCACTGAGCTACACCCCCAGCCAAGAATTTTAATTTTAAATCTACTATATAAACATATCAATACCAAGAATGCAAAGAAATCATCACAACCTCAACACCTTGAACAACAGTCTACAATTGTACATTTTTCTACAATCCTTTTCTTGTTTTGTGACGATAACTAAAGCCCCACGGTGAGCTATGACCTGGGCATCTAGGACTCACACCTGCTTATGTCCCTGCCCTGTGTCAATGTGGTATTGCTGATCCTCCCATCCAGAGGTGAAGTCATGTTCTCCACCTCCTTGTATCTGGGCTGGACTTGGGGTCCTCCACTGTGACCAACAGATTTTGGCAGAAGTTACAGTGTATGAGTTCCATAACCCAAACTTCAAGAGACCTTGCAGTTCCTACCTTCCCTATTGGAACTCAGCTTCCATGTGAAGAAGCTCAGGCTAGACCCACAATGACTGACACAAAGAGAAAGATGTCCCACCTTTTAACATCACAAGCAAGGCCATAGCCATACAGGTTAGGTCACATCAGACCCCAGCTTCACCTGATTCCCAAGCTGAATGCAGCCATGTGAGTAAGCCCATGTGACAGTCACATAAGAACCACCCACTAACCCACAGACTTACAAGAAATTATTTTGTGTTGTTTTAAGCCTCTCAATTTTAGAATTGTTATACAGCAAGAGGCAACAGGTACAAATCCTAATGTAACTCTATATCTTTTTCCACTTAGAAGCATGTTCCATGTTGCTGCATAATTTTCGTCATTATTACTGACAATGAGCAAGCTAAGACATTTAGTTTGGTTCCAGTTTTCCACTGTTATGAATACAATGAGTAGTTTCACATAATAGTACCAAAAAGGAAGGGGGGAAAAAGTCATATTTCCTTAGGAAAATATTCTAGGGTGGAATGATTGGGTCTGAAGTTATAAACATGATAATGACTCTTGAACAATATAGGCACAGAATTCAAAGAGAAAGCCAGAAAAAGGGGGTTGTGAGTAAATTCATTTTTACAGAATCACAGGCATGGTGTTCTGGAGCTGGGCCCCACACAAACTCAAAACAGTGTTGCTGACACTTAAAAAGGCCACTTGGCCCTAAAGAAGAAAGAACTTGGTGAACCTATCCATATAACACACCCACAGCTTCCTCTCAAACACACAGGGAAACAGAAAGTTACATTCAAGACATTTGGACTTCGTAATTATCAGTTCTGCCAGATTTCCTAAACATGGTAAAATTCAAGGGAACATATTTATCCTAGAAAATGACCCAGGTTTTCGGGCAAGGTGAAATTCCTACAGTCTCGGTCACCATCTCCCTTAAGTACCTGGTCCCATATCCCCTCTATATGTGCCTACTCTCTGAAAGGCCAGATTTGAACCTTAATTCCCGATTCTGCCGAGTGGGTTCAGTACCACTGTTCCACCCCAGGGCTGAGGCCTGCCACTGTATGCTACTCCATGGAGGATGACCCCAGACCTGAGGCAAGTGGGGTCCCTATCCTACTTCCACTCTGATTTCATCATTGGCTGACCCAAGGACAGCCAGCCCCTAGATTTGTACCGCCCCACCAGCAGATCAAATCACACAGAACTACCTCCTCATCCCCCCAAACCTCATCTGAAGTGCACCACTTGCCAGGAACAGCTGACTCAGGCCAGCTGACCCTGGCAGAGAAGACGGCAGAAAACAGAGATGGAACTTGCAGCCAGAAACCCTCCTTTCCCAGAACTCTCGCCCTCTTTATCAGTAACCTGCTGCTACATTCCAGAAAGCTGTGCTCACAACAGTTAATACAAGAGTATGGTTCCCCTCTCCAACCAATAAGGCAAGTGGCACTCATGCAAAAGGGACCTGTTTGCCAGGGGCCACAAGTAAAAGCATGTCTCTTCTGTTCTGGGAAGCATTCTTCATAATAGCCAAAGGTGGAGGCAACCCAATTGTCAAATGTGGCATATATATATACATATATATACATATGTAGTATATACAATGAAGTATTATTCAGCTTTTAAAAGAAAAGAAATATGACACACACAACATGGATAAACCTTTGAGGACATTACACTGTAAGTGAAAAAAGCTAGACACAAAAGTACAAATACTGTATGGTTCCACTCATTGGAGGGACCCAGAGTAATCAAGTCACAGAAATGTAAGGTAGACTAACAGTTACCAGGGCTGGGGAAGGAGGAAATGAGGAGTTGTTGTTTTTTGGGGATCAGTGAGCATAGAGTTTCAGTATGAAATGATAGCAAAGGTTTGGAGATAGATGGTGATGCTGGCTGACAGTAACTTCATGCCACTGAACTGTATATTTAAAAATGGTTCAAGTGGTAAATTTCTTACGATATATGATGCCATTAAAATTTAAAAAGAAAAGGATCAAAAGCTGTGACAGGTCCAGAGTCCCGCCTCATCTAAATACTTTCCCAGTGTAGGCATGGACAACACAAACGGGCTCCAAGCATCAAGTCTCCTCTCCCCCCTGCCTCCCCCTCCCATCTGCCAAATATTGCTGGTTGTTTTCAGAACCAACTCTGTGCTCCAAGAAGGAAGTTGTGCCAGGTTCCCTGCTCAGCTAACTTCACCAAAAGGCACATGGTGAACAGGGTGGATCCCACAAAAAGCATCCCCTCAGCTGCCCAGACACTACCCTGGGAGAGTATAGAGAGAACTGACCTAAGCAAAAAGAGACAGCTGGAAGGATGTGCGAGTCTTTGTGGCACAGGCGTTGAAGGCAGATCCTGTGTCAGGAGCAGGAAGAGCAACAGCAGCTGTCACATCAGGGCCTTGGAGCTGGGATGGGGTGGGGAGGTAGAGCTGGACCAGGCCTTGATGCTTGTGTCTTCTCTTTCACCTGTTTCCTGTACTAAGGGGCCTTCTATAACATCATTTGAGAAGAAGGATTCTGTCCCTCTAACTGTCTGAAAAAACCAAGAGTCACTGTTGGCACAGTGCTCTGGGCTTTTCCAACTCTAATGGAAAAAGGTGGCCTCTAATCTTCTACTCTGGCCCCTTTAAAAAAAAAAAAACAACTCAAAACACCCAGCCAGCTGATGAAGCAGCCAACATCCTCTCCTGCTATCTGTCATAACAGCAGCTACGATAACAACAATAAAATGAAAATAACAAGTGTTATTAAGTACTCGGGGCATGCCAGCAGCCCAGCTAAGTGCTTTTTTTTTTTTTGCACGCATCATCTCATTTAATCTTCACAGCACGTCCTGGAGTAGATGACTCCTTGGATTTCTATTTCACAGATGAGGAAACTTACTGTTTTTTATCTATACTCAGACACACATTTCCCCCCAATTTCAACATAATTTAAAGCAGGATCTGACACCTCTGCCTCTTACAATGATACAACTGGAAGTGCTGCCTTCCTTCTTAATAGCACATATGCTAAAGGCACATGTTACATTAAAGAGAGTATCAGAGGAAAAGCACACAGTGCCCAGGCAAGGACCTGGCTCTATGTCCCTTAGAGTATGGAGACCTTAGCCTTTGTGCCCGACTGTCCCTCAAGGGAGGGGCTCTCCATGCCTTTTGGCCCAGCTCCTGCCTCCTGCCCTACTTAGGACCCCCTGCAGCTTGAGAATGAGTCAGTGACACTGCCATCCGACTGCCTGGCCATCACCCACCCTAGCGGGCTGAGTCCTGGATATTCCCCCTGAGGATCGTCAAGTCTGGGGTTTTGAGTGTCCACAGAAGCTGCAGGATGCTTGGCAGGCTGCAGGAGTCTGCCCATCCTCTCCATGACAGCTGCCCAGAGGAGACTCAGCCAAGCAAGAAGATGGCCAGGCAGATGGGTCCATGGGTTAAACTAAACCAGATAAAGGAGGTTTCTGTGCCCCCTTCAGGAGTAGCATTCCACAGGGAGCCTGAAAGCTACCTAAATTAAAATGATGGCAGTCACATCCCTTTGGAAGTTAGCACCCTCCCAGCAACAGAGGTAAAGCTGGTTATCCCTCACACCTCCAAGTTCTCTGCAGACAAGGCACAGATTTATGACCAAATAATACACATTGTGATCAAGGTAATATTTGAAACAGGGCATGCAGCTTGTAGATGCCACACTTCTTGACCAGAGAGCAGTTGCATCAATTTTCCTCTTCAATGAGGAAACAAACCACAGCACAGAGTCATAAACACTTTCTCTATAAGAATGAAAGTGGGCAGTCCATGGAGGTTCAGTGTATGGGGAGATAAGGAACAAAACTGACATGCAGATGAAACCTACAGAAGTTCTGGGAATACTTCCCTAAATTCCTAGAATAAGAACTGTGCTTCTAGTGGAAAGACTGGTGGCTATGCAACAGAGGCAGCTCTGTGGTCCAGGCCCCAGAGCCCAAGCAGGCCCATGGGTTTTCTGTATCCACACAGCAAGAGCTCTACCAAACTTCTGGAAGCCAGTGAGTATATTCCCTGCTACAGCCCTGGGGTCACAGGCAATAGGCATTCCCCATTAAGATGGATAGACTCCAAATGCAGTAGCAGTTCCTGGGGAGACTGAGAAGCAATTTCAGGTGTAAGGACTTTGGACAGTGAAAGGATCCTCTGTGACCCTTCGTGGGGGAGGGTCCTCCTATATAGAGCCCATTATTTGCCAATCCTAATCATAGCCAACTGTACCACAGTTCAGATTCAAGATTGATCATGTGCCATAATAGCTCCTATTCTCCCTCTATCCCCCTTCTAGGGTCTGGCCTTTTGGGCAACAAGGATAACAAAGGGAAACTCACCAACCAGAAGAAAAGAAGCCCCTGTCGCAGGTGTCCTTCCATTCACATGCCACCTCTGGGATCTAGATACTTGGGGGAGGCTGAGGGCATGACAGGCAAGACCCTCATTTGGTGGCAGAGGAGAGAGCTGGAAGAAAGAAGGGTTTTTTCCCCTGGCACTCTGAGGAGAGCAGCTCCAAACCTGGAGGGAAGGGCCCACGCTCAAGGACAATCTGGGCATAAACTAAGCAAGAGCAGCCTCTCAACCTCAACCTCATCTTCCACCCCAGAGATAAAGTACAGGATAGGACTTCCACAAGAAACCCTAAGCAAAGGACAGTATCTACCCAAAACTGTGTGCAACGTGATGACATTTGTATGACATGTCCAGAAAAGGCAACAATATAGAGACAGAAAGTAGACTTTGCAGCTGCCAGGACTAAGGAGAGAAAGGAATGGGAGAGACTAAAGGGTAAAGGGGTTCCCTTGGGAGTGATGACATGTCCTTGAACTAGACAGTGCTGTGGTTGCATAACTCTGCAACTATACAAAAAAACCCCACTGGTATGCTTTGCAAGGGTGAACTCCATGGTATGTAAATTGTATTTCAAGAAAGCTGTTAAGACAGAACAGAAAGGAACAGGAAGGACAGTATTGACCCATTCACAGGAAGGAATGCACCTCAGTAATAAAAAGGAACAAGCTATCAATTCATGCAACAACTTGGATGAATGTCAAGTGCATTATCTAAGTGAAAGAAGCCAGACCCAAAAGGCTGCACACTGCAGGACTCCATTGATACAATGTTTGGAAAAAAGGCAAAACCATATGGAAAGAAAGCACATGAGTGGCTGCCATGGGTTGTAGGTGGTAGAAATGCCTACAAGGGTCGTAACTGATGAAGTTTCTGTGTGATGAAAGGTTTTTGGAGTGATTATAATGGAGTTTACACAACTCTGTCATGCCTAGAAGAACAGAACACCAAAAAGAGACTTTTACTGCTTGGAAATTACAGCTCTATGCACACATGCACACATGTGTACGCATGTGTACACACACACAAAAACTTCAAATACTATACAAATCTTTGGTATTTTTTTTTAAAGAACTGATAATTTACTAGACATGCATTTTTAAAACTGAATCCCAACTTTCTTTTTCCTAACAGACAAAAATTCGTATAATTGACGCTGGTGATTCGTACCTGCAATCCTAGCTATTCAGGAGGCAGAGATCAGGAGTACTGAAGTTCGAAGCCAGCCTAGGTAAATAGTTTGTGAGACCCTATTTTTAAAATACTCAACACAAAACAGGACTGGCAGAGTGGCTCAAGTGGTAGAGAGCCTGCCTAGCAAGCACAGGACCAAGTTCAAACCTCAGTACCACCAAAAAAAAAAAAAAGGCTGCTGGGCGTCAGTGGCTCACGCCTGTAATCCTAGCTACTCAGGACGCAGAGATCAGGAGGACTGTGATTCCAAGCCAGCCCTGGGCAAATAGTTCCTGGAGACCCTATCTCGAAAAACCCATCACAAAAAACAGCTGGTGCAGTGGCTCAAGGTGTAGGCCTTGAGTTCAAACCCCAATACTGGAAAAAAAAAAGAGAAAAAAGAAAGAAAAAGAAAAACAAATAACTGAAGGTAGGGAAGGTTTGACATGTAACTTAGTGGTATGGCATATGCCGAGCATGCATGAGACCCCAGATTCAATCCTCAGGAAGTAAGAGTAATAGACTTTTGTAGACCCGTGTTCTTGAGAGTATCATTTCCAATAGCCAAAGACAGAGGCAACCCAACAGTCCATCTGCAGATGCATGGGCATCTGTATGTGGTGTGCACACATACAATGGAATGTTATTTAGCCTTAAAAAGGAAAGAAATTCTGATACAGGCTATAAACATGGATAAACTTTGAGGACATTATGCTAAGTGAAATAAGGCAGGCACAAAAAGGCAAATACTGTACTGAATGATTACACCTATATGAGGTTATGAGATACCTGCAGTCTCCAAATCCTCAGAGAAACAAAGTAGAATGGTGGTTACCAGGAGCTGAGGAAAGGGGCAATAGGGCCGAGTTTAATGGGACCACATTCCAGTTTTGCGAGATAAAAGGGTTCTGGAGATGGCTAGTGCTAATGGCTGTGCAATAGGTTAAGTACTTAATGCTGGTGAGTTATACACAGGTGAACCCAATGTATATGCTTTGATTTCCAATCTGACTTTATGATGGTGTGAAAGCATAGTTATAACCACTGTTTTCCACTTTCAGTACAATATACAAAAAAATTACATGAGATATTCCTTACTTTACTGTAAAAGTGTGTTAAATGATTTTGCCCAGCTACAGGCTAATGTAAGTTCTGAGCACATTTAAGCCAGGCTAGGCTAAGTTATGACATTTGGTAGGCCAGAAGATTAAATGCATTTTTGACTTAGGATATTTTCAGCTTATCAAAGGTTTATCAAGACGTAACTCTATTGTAAGCTGAGGAGAACCTGTATTTTAAAATAGTTGAAAAGGTGGACGTGAGTGTAGCTCAATGGTAGCGTGCAGGCCTAGGATTCAATCACCAACACTGCAAAAAGAAAAAAAAGTGAAATTGCATGTTAAGTATTTTACTATATGCAAACACAAAACACCAGTGACTTTCTCTCATAGTCCACCATGTGTGCTGGCAAGATTGACAGCAAAGTCCTGGCTGCAGCCTTCAACTGACTTCAGACACAACCTCAACCCATGCATACACGGCACAGCTGTGGGAGGACAAGATGCCCAGGAAGCAAGGGTTGCTTCTCTCTGCATTTCTAGCCAGTAGGTTCCAGCCCTAGTTTCTCATAAACACTGTGGGATCTTTCAGAGGTTTCTGGACAGCTAACCCCAACAAGCCCTGCAAGGTACCAACTGAAGCATGAAGTTCTACAAACACTGAGGCTCCCGCATGTCTTGTTTTGCACACAGATGCAAAATACTGTGCTGTCTGGACTGGTGCTAATCAACAAGAGACAGGGAGTCAAGGAGCCAAAGCAGAGGTGAGTACAAGTAGGCACACCTGCCTCACCCAGAGAAGACAGGGAAGCACCAAGGTCATGGGCACAGTGGGGCACTGAACAGGGCCTGTGGCAGCCAGGGCAGGCTGTCATATCCACACTCACCCCCTTTTCCATTCAGAAGCCTTCTCTGGCCCACAAGGGGCACACTAGACTCTTTGCCATCCAGTCTCTTGCTCCAGTGCCATGTTCCAGCCATCCCAAGCCTCACAGACCTCTGGAGAAGGTCAAGCTGTTCTACCCCTCTATTCCTGTGCCTGTCTCTACACATAAAGTCTCTCCTCTCCCTCCCCCACAATGGCCTAACATACTTCCTTTTCATTTGGGTTCAATTCAAGCCCCAACTAATGGATCACTCCCTCCATGTCTACCTCAAAGTACCCAACAGTTAGTACCCTCTCAATGCCTGCTTGGGACTGATCTCCATCACAATACCCCTTTATCAGGTGTTAAATGTCTATGGGTTCCTTGAGGTAAAGAATGGACACAAAGCCTAAGCATTGGGCTTGGACCACAGTGGGTGCTAAATAAACTTCAAAAGGGTGGTTAAATAATAGATGGATAGATGAATTAATGACAAATGGCTGGCTGGCTGGCTGGATGATGGACAGATGACTGGAGGATTGCACAGTGATGGATGATGAATGGATGGCTGGATAACAGATGAACGAAGACGGATGACTGGATGACTGGGTGGATGAATAATAGATAAAATGGCTCAGGCATGTCCACTGCTGCCTCGTGGACATCTATTGATAGAAAGCAGAAGCACCATAGTTTACTCATCTTGGGGCTTGAGACAAGACTCAGAATTCTACCACTCCTGTTTTCTCAATGTGGAAGGTTTTTTTTTTTTTTCACACTTTTGATCAATAAGTGACTATTTTAATAACTTTTTACAATTTCAAACCAATATAAAAGTACAAAGCACAATCACCAGGAATGCCCATGTGCCTCATCATTCAGCTTTAATGATTATTAACTCATGGCAAACTTTCTTTCAGGGGATGGGTATTTGGCACAAGGAAGCAGCAGAGAACAGGGGAGAAAAGGGAGGTGGAAACCACCCCAGTTTTACCATCTCCCACCCCATCTTTATCACCTCCAGCCACTTCGTTGAGAGAAGAGTCCTTGTGAGAACAGGAAATCAACCCTGCCTCTCAGGTTCCATGAGAGACGCTCACAAAGGCTCCTGAACACAGATGGGAGACACCCAGCTGTGTAGATGATGGCTTCATCATCTACTTCATAATCCCCAGAAATTAGGAAGCAGCTCACTACGGAACAGAGGTTGGAAAACTCCAACCCACAGGCCAAATCCAGCCAATAACCACCTGTTTTTGTGCTACCCAGGATCTAAAAATGGTTTTTACAATTTGAAATGATTACATTTTAAATGGTTACATAAGCACCTGCACAGTACTCTCAATTTTGCCTCTTAGCAACAAAGACTAAATTAGTTACTTTCAGGCTTCTTAAGAAGGGGTTACCTGATCCCAATGCTGCAAAGAGCAGAGTCAAACACTACTTCCAGAACAAGTTCAAGGCCCTGCTGTGGAAGCATCTTGCCTTTGCTAAGCTCCAGCTATCTGAGCATCAGAGTGGCAGGCTGTGACTACCTACTTCCTTGCACGAGTAGAGCAGACCTCAGATCTCAAAGCATCATGTTACAAAGCACAAAGCCAAGTAAACTGTACGCATCTATGAATTAACACAATTCCCTCGTAAATGTATGCTAATGCAAAAATTAAAAATTAAAAAAGCTGGCACTGGTGGCTTATGCCTGTAATCCTAACTACTCAGGAAGCAGAGATCGAGGTTTGAAGCCAGCCTGGGGAAACAGTTTGTGAGGCCCTATCTTGAAAATACCCATCACGAAAAAGGGTTGGTGGAGTGGCTCAAGATGGGGTCCTGAGTTCAAACCCCAGTACTGCAAAAAAAAAAAAAAAAAAAAGCCCACAATGCAAACCCAAGTGTTCCATAAGACCTCCAGAGAGAGACCATTACAGGGAACAGGAGTACTGGGTAGGGGAGGTGTCCCTGGCAGTCAAACAGAACATTCTAAAGGAAAACACAGATTTCCACTGAGGCATCCATATCCCCACAGGAGTACAGACGTTCAACTGTCTCTTTCCTGTCCTTGGGCTCTCCAGACTAACCAGCCCAACCCTAGGTCTGGCCAGCTCAATCACAACACAGCCCTCCATGCCCCACCTCCCCACTCCCACCCTCCAGTTGGCACTGAGAATGCTCAGAAAAGTGTAACGGAGACCAGACAGAGCTTCCCCTGCAGGAAGCAAGCCTGGATTCCAAGCCCAGGTGGGGAATGCACGAGTCCAGAAGGCTGCTGGGGAACAGGTCATCTGTAACAAAGGTAAATGATGGCTTCAAAGCACCTAGTATGTGTAGAAACAGGGCAGCCAGGCATGCAAGCCTGGCTCATCTCAGCCTGGCCTCAGTACAAGCATTCCTGACCATACCAGGCTGTGCTTGGGCTGGTAAGAAACCAGCTGGCACTACCAGGCCTCCCACTGCCAGCCACCTGCCCAGATACTACCACCTCCGCCCAGGCAGACACCCCCATGCTGCCCTCTCCCCCCCATTGATGCTGGGCCTCTGGTTGGCCAGGCTCTGTACGCACTGCTCCAGACAACACCTGCACAGTCTCTGGACATCTGTTACAGCCTCCAGACTGGCCAGTGGGCAGTGAGGGAAGACAACAAATCAGCCAGCAAAGAAGAATCTGGTTCCTATTAAATCTGCATGCAGAGCCCAGTCTACACCTCGGCCCACTGCAGGTTCCCAGATTCAAGCTACTTGCAGCAAGCCAAGCACAGTCTGGGTCCTGCAGAAAGACTGGTTTGAGACACCTGCCAACTGGGGTTTCCAAATAATCTGGCAACACAGAGGGACTTGACTTAATTTTATTTGGAATCACAAAGTAAGTGAATCTTAGAGATGCTACTGTTTGGCTTCTTCATGTACAAATGGGAATTCAGAGGCCCAAGGACTGTAAGTGATGGACCAGTGTCATAATAGCAGCTAAGATGAGCAGTACTGAGCAAGACAAGGAGCAAGTGGGTCACAGCTCTGAAATCCGTGAACCAGATGGCTAAAACTCCTGAAGTGCTGGCTTTCAGTCGCAAGGATTCAACAACAGATAGAACTTCATCACAGTGGGGGACTACTAGTGGGTGCTAGAAATGTGTCCATTCCTTTCCTTTCCTCCCATTCACCCTGCACCAGGCTGCCCTCCCTCCATATATGGCCTTGCTGTATCTGTCCCTCTCCAGGCCAAGATCAACACAGGACAATTTGCATGGGCTGCAAGTGTTCATGCAAGGGGGAGGCATTTGTTCTGACAAACCCAACAGTGTACTGCTGCCTGGGTGCAGCTTTTGACAACTGACAGCAGCCATACACTGCCATGCAAGTTTCTCTCCCTTTGCAAAATCCCTTTTATACCAGGGCATTCTGCTCCCTTGGAGCTTCAATCAAAGCCAAGCAGGAACTCTTTGAGCCAGAATTAACTGGACAATGCTATTGAGCAGACCTAACCCACTGCCAGATGCACAGAAGAGAAGCCAAAATGCTCCTCAGATTCAGTTACAAGCAGTCCAGAGCAGAATCCACAAGCAAGTTTCATGATAAACAAAGGGACAGTGAGTTCTTTCCTGACTAAGGACCATGAAGCTGACATAAAACTGTGTCACATAGTCAGTGGCTCCAGGAAGCTTCCCAAAGTAGAGTCTGCACTAGCATGGGCCCAGCTCAGTTCAGCCCTGGCCCACCCCCCTAACACTTATCCTCACCTCCCCCCACTACCCCCTGAGCCAGGCCTGGCTGTTTCCAAGGGTCATCAACTAATCAGGTGTGGCACTAGGGCCCTGCCAAGGGCAACCCCACCTTCATCTTCTTTAACCTCTCAGATCCTGCTTCTTTGGACAAAAACCTCATACCAAACCTTTGGATTTTTGGAAGGCAAAGCCCCATCCTATAAAAGCCAGGCACCAGTGGCTCATGTTTGTAAAACTAGCTACATGGGAAGCCAAGATTGGGAGGAATGTAGTTCAAAGCCAACTCGGGCAAAGAGTTCAAGAGACCCCCCCCATCTCAACCAATAGTGGACATGCTGGTACATGTCTGTCATCCAAGTTTGTGAGAGGCTGATGGGAGGATCAAAGTTTGAGGCCAGCCAGGGCATAAAAAATTTGCAAAAACCCATCTCAACAGAAAAAAGTTGGGAGTAGTGGTGCACATTTGTTGTCCTGGCAACAGGAAGCTTAAAATAGGAGGATCATGGTCCAAGCCAGCCTGGCTGAAAAGCAAGACCCTATTTCCAAAATAACCAGGGCAAAAAGGGTAAATCACCTGCCTTCCAAGTGTGAAGCCATGAGTTCAAACCCCAGTACCACCAAAGGAAAAAAAAAATCAACAAAAAGAATAAGAGCAAGAAAGAAGTCAAAGGAGAACCAACAGCAGACTAGAACAGTTCTTTTGGAAGACAGTTTGGCAGTAGATATGAAGGGTCTTAAAAACATCCACACCTCTGACTTAGTAAATCTACTGACAGATTCCTACTTGCCACCCAAGGGCAGACTCAGAAATTTGAGTGGAAACACACATAAAAAGATGTTCACAGAATGTAGTTCATGCCACTGAACTGTGCACTTAAAAATGGTGAGGACTGGGGCTGTAGCTCAGTGATATGGCGTTTGCCAAGTGTGCACACGACCACAGGTTCAACCCCTAGCACTTCATCCACATATGGATGGATAAACAAAACACTTTGTATGCAAACAATGGAGTATTAGCCTTAAAAAGGAAATTCTGACACGTGCTGGAACATAGATGAAATTCAAGGATATTAGGGTCAGTGAAATAAGCCAAACACAGAAGGACAAACACTGTTATGATTTCACTCTTTGAGGCATCACAGGGATAAGAAAATAGAGAGCTGGGCTGGGGGGAAGGCTCGAGTGGTAGAGAGTAGAGCAGGGTAGCGCTTGCCTAAAAAGCCAGCATTTGGGAAACAGAGGCAAGAGGAATACGAGTACAAGGCCAGCCTGGGCTACATAAGGAGACCGTGTCTCAAAAAAACCAAGGAAAGGGGATGTAACTCAGTGGTAGAGCACTTGCCTAGCATTCGCAAAGTCCTGAGTTCAATCTCCAACACCACACACACACACACACACACACACACACACAAAACTAGAATGATGGCTGCCAGCATCTGAAGGAAGAGGAGGGGAGTGAGGAGTTAGTGCTTAATGGGTAGAGTTTCAGTTTTGCAGGACTGGTGGCGTGGCTCTAGTGCCTGCCTAGCAAGCAATAGGCCCTGAGTTCAAACCGCGGTACCACCAAAAAAAGAAAAGTAAAGAAAAAAAAGAACACTAGAGTTTCAGTTTTCAGTTTTGCAAGATGAAAGTAGCTCTGGAGATGGAGGATGGTGATGGTTGCACAACAATGTGAACTACTTAGTATCTCTGGATTATACATTTAAAATGCCCTTGGTCTCTGCCAGGCTAAACGTCAACATCTCCTATGTTCTTTGGGCTTGGAAGCATAGCAGCAGCAAGCACTGGGAGATCGTGACCTCCTAGAACCTGGAGGCTTCCAGGTGCAGCAGGTACGACTTGCCATGCTCTATCTTGCTGTCTGTAGGAGGTCCTGGTCAAATGTAAAACACAAAACAAAACCCAGACTTTTCCCACATGAACCATAGCCCAGCACGTCCTTTTAAAAAGCCCCCTGGAGCTTCAAATCAAAAAAGCTCTGGAAAAGGAAGGGTCAAAGACAGATCACCATCCCGACGCCATAGGCTCCACTCTATGGTCAGAGGAGGATCAGTTGGAGGAGGTTTCCCAAGAGGAAGCTTGACTTCAGCCTTTGATGTTCAAGGGTCATGGTCACCCGTCATGCCTTGTTTTAAAATTCAGTAAACACAAGGTGACCCCCCCCCTTGGGAATGACTCCAGTGAATTTGTATACTTGAGAGACTTTAGGGATTTTCAGGTAGACAGAAAGGAAAGAAGAAAACATGTATTTCCCATTCTCTATGATCTAGCCCCTGTACTCAATGGGGTCAACCAGCAGGGCACCCCAGTTCTAGCAGCCACCTCCTGCCTGCTGTATCCCAACAGCTAACTATAATGATTTCTACCAGTGGAATCAGGGAACTTCCCCCTTGCTGACTTTCTGAGGGCCCAGTTGCCCGCCCCAAAGCAGCAGATGCTTCCATAAAAGCCTCCCAACTTCCTGAGTAGTCAGAATCAGGTGTTCCTCCAGACAGCCCAAGGTGGGCCAAATCTCAGTCCATTAACCCTTCTGGACTTCCTTGACAGCTTCTAGAACCTGAGACTGTAGGCTCAGTGGGACAAACAAGCAACCGTGGGGACTCACAGGGGCCAGGGAAGCCAGGAGACAATGCAGGACCAAGTCTCCAACACTTCCTCGGACACTGCTCTCTGTAGAGCCTCATCCGTTTCTTTCTAGAGCCACACAACTGCTTTCCAGAATCTCATCTGCTTTTCTACAGAGAAGAATCCACCATAGTGACTCATGTCACTATGGACATGAGAGGAAAACAGACTTAGGTTAATAATCACAAATTTTAGGTTTTCCTTAGGGCCAAATTCTAAGTGTCTCACCAGCTGATTTGAGGACGAGGTGAATCCATCCAACTGCTCTATAAGCCCACTGGGAGGCTGGCAGTCCTGGGCCCCAGAGCTTACCCCAATCTTCAGCATCCCAGGTCCCACACCAGGCACACTGCCAGTTCACTGTGCTCTTCTCTAACCACCTTTGGCCACTAGCTTCAGGGCCCCACTGCCATGGCCACGTTTTAACCCCCTTGCATGCAATACCATGACACCACATGGTGGACCTCCCTGGGACCCCACCCTACTTCTTGAACCTCTCTCCAGTCTCACTGCCACCTTCATCTCTTTTCCCTCCCAGAGGTCTGGATCATCATCACTTGAGCTCCAAAGTGAACCATGTCAATACCCTCTAAGCATAGCCAGTCCCGTGGACTAGACCTGGCAAAGCTGTATGCCTTCTGACCCATTGTCCAGTAGTGACCAGGCCATTCCTCTGCCAACTTATCACAGGACCCCCATACCTCTCAATCATTCCTGGGAGCCCCCACTTTGGCCACTCTCTCTCCCTCCCCCAAGATTCTGTTCCATTAGTCACCTCCCCAGCATGCAGATTGGCTGTGTCCCTTCACAGCCCTGTGTTATACCCTGATCCAGCAATGGGGGACACAGGTGGATACTTGGTGAGCACAGCACTTCTTCTCCCTCTGACTGCCAGAATTCTGGATAAAACAGTCCACACTCAGTCCTTCCACTGCTTATTCACCCACTTATAGCCTGGCCTCTGCCCTTCCCTCCATGTCCTCATAGCTTTTTCTCTTAGCCTTTCAGGAATATCAACCCACTGCTCTCCCTCTCACCCCCCATCCTTTCCACCTCAAGGTCCCTAGGTCTGCTCCAGCCCATGTCTCTCTACAAAATGTGGTGGCACATGGCTGTAATTCCAGCTACTCAGGAAGCAGAGGTAGAAAGGTCAAGGTTCAAGGCTGGCCCCAGGCAAAGCAAGACCCTACCTAAAAAACAAACTAAAGCAAAAAGTACTGGAAGCATGGCTCAAGTGGTAGAACACTTGCCTAGCAAGCAAGTATCAATCGTCAGTATCATTCCTGGCCTGACCCACCCTGAGGCTCTCTGGAAAAGCCCTCACTGTCCCAAGGCTCAAACAGCATCATCCTCTTTCTCTTCTGTCACCTGTCCTTACAAGGTGGTTCTTCTCTTTATCTTCTCCACATCCCTCTCAGACTGCTTCCTTTCAAGAAAACAATTCTAGGGACCCAACTTCCACTGGACCATCTCATATGTAACTGTCAAACTGACCCTTGTCAAGCAAAGCTCCAAAGGTGTCTCCTTCCCTACTCAACAACCTTCAGTGGTTCCCCACTGCCCTCAAAAAAGCCCCCACAGCATCCTCAGCCTTGGCTTCTGACTCGTATACAGTATGATCCCAACCCTCCAAATGAGTCATGTTTTACACCAATTCTCCAACCACAGTCAGTATGCTAACCTCTAACATAGTGAATTCTTTCCAGTGCTCAGACTCTTAGCCTTACTGGTCTCTGCTCAGAACACTCTCCTCCCTATACTCTTTTCTCCTAACTAGTGGGACAGACATGAGGTTTCCCTTCCCACACACCCTATAGCACTGACCTCTTCACAGAGCCTTAAAATACACCCCATATTATAGTCCCTGCTCCCACCTGGCCTGTGGGCTATCTTCCAGGACATCAGAAGGGAACAAACCTCTCCTGAGAAAGTGCTTTCCCACCAACTCTGAAGACTGAACCAAATGCTGAAGAGTGGTTAAGGTGTCAAACTTTGTTGTATTTTACCACATAAAAAACAAACAAACAAACAAACAAGCAGGGTGCTGGTGGCTCATACCTATAATCCTAGTTACTCAGGAAGCAGAGATCAGGAGGATCACAGTTGAAAGTCAGCCTGGGCAAATAGATCATGAGACCCTATCTGGAAAAAACCATCACAAAAAGAAGGGATGGTGGAGTGACTCAAGGTGTAGGCCTTGAGTTCAAACCCCAGTTACCCACATACCCCTCCCAGCCTGTAAAAAAACATGTGGAGAATAAGGGAGAAGGAAGAGATCCTGGTGACTGCCAAGACTAAGGACATTGTGCTTTCTTTGGGGGCAACAGGGAGCCACTGAAGGTTGCTGAGCAGGGAAACAGTCACTTTTGGAGCTTTGCTTATGAGTGTGACTGACAAGGAAGTGAGCTCACTGCACTGTCATCAGACTTTGATGAAGGTTTAGAGAAGGCACTGGTTATTAAATTAAGAACACCTGCAAATTTAGTTTCAGGCAGCAAACCCAGGTTTCCAGAAACAAATACAGGCAAGTTTTACCTTATTCTCTGGGAAAAAAGGAGAAAGTTTCCAGAAGCTGGTATTTACAGATGGGTTTCATTTTCCATACTGATGTCAAAGATTTGGGTGAAAACAAACAGTGCTTTTGCACTTACCCATTAAGTGAACCTAACTAGCATGATTTACACAGTTAAAGCCCAAGGATGTCCAACCAACCAGACAATGACTCTGAGCCCAGCAGGGCGAGCTCTGTGCCTCAGAGTGCATGGGTAAGTGGACTTAGCTATCACCAGCTCACTCCATATAACTCTTGGGCTCAAAGTGATGTCAAAGTGGCACCACTCACAAGACCAAGGAGGACCATGGCACAAAGTTGATCATATCTATTCAACTACACAAGTCCAGTCAGCCTGGGGATGGTTCTGAGATTTGCTACCATCTGAATACGGGTTGTATCCAATATGGTAAAGGTCCATATATGGTAAAGGCTTGGTCCCCACAGTGCTGATGTATTAGGAAGCTCTGAATACGGGTTGTATCCAATATGGTAAAGGTCCATATATGGTAAAGGCTTGGTCCCCACAGTGCTGATGTATTAGGAAGCACTGTGAAACCTCACGTACTAGTAGTTCACTCCTGTAATCCTAGCTATACAGGGGGCAGAAATCAGGAGTATCGAGGTTCAAGACCCTATCTTGAAAATACCCAATGCATAAAAGGGCTGGCAGAGTGGCTCAAGTGGTACAGCACCTGCCTAGCAAGCATGAGGCCCTGAGTTCAAAACCCAGTACTACAAAAAAAAAAACCAAAGCAAAACCAAAATAAAAAAACATCTTAAGCCCTGCATATAAAACTTCAGAACATTTAGCTTTGGGCAGGAGCGGTAAGGGAAGGGGTCCTTGTTGCTCCTCCACAGGAGGGAAGACATCTTGCAAAACACAGAGGCTGTTACACAAAGTGCTCTCTCTGCCCTTCTCCCTCAAGTCTCAGTCAACCCCACCTCTTCAGAGCTTGCTGCCTAACCCCCACCCTGGCAAGGCCAGAAAAGTCTTGAGGCAAGCTTTGAGGTCATTATGCTCTGTGTAATCAGCCTAATGTAAAAGGATAAACTGCACGCCTGCATTTATATGAGGTATCTAGTCATGAAACCCAGAATAGAATGGTGGTTACCACTCTGCGGGAGTGGGGGTGTGTGTGGGGGGGAGGTGGGGGCTGTAAAATGGAGAGCTGTTGTTTAATGATTGCTTAACTGAACTGATGGTTCAGTTTGGCAAGAAAAGAAAGTTGTGGAGATGGATAGTAGTGATGATTGCACTATATGAATGCACTTGTTATGGAATGAATTCTGTGTTCCCCCAAAATTCATACTGTTGGAATCTTAACCTCCAATGTCATGGTATTAAGAGTGGGATTAGTGCCCTTATAACAGAGAGGCAAGAGAGATGATTTCACCCTCCATCACATGAGGGCACAATGAGACGACCTTCTGTCCATGGAAAGGGGGTCTTTGCCAAGAACCCAAATAAGTCAAGTGCCAGTGGCTCACGCCTGTAATCCTAGCTACTTAGGAGGCAGAGATTAGGAGGACTTCAGCTCGAAGCCAGCCCTGGGTAAATAGTTCAGGAGACACTATCTTGAAAAAAAAAAAAAAAACCCATCATGAGAAAGGGGTGGTGGAGTGGCTCAAGTGGTAAAAGCACCAGCCTAGCAAGCATGAGGCCCTGAGTTCAAATCCCAGTGCCAACAAAAAAAAAAAAAAGGAAAAGAGAAGAACCCAACATGCTGGCACCGTGATCTGGGGTTTGCAGCCTCCAAAACTGTGAGAAGTAAATGTTTGCTGTTTAAGCCACCCATTTTGCAGTATTCTGTTATAGCATCCTGAACTCAGACAATGCCACAGAACCATACACTTAAAAATAGGTAGAATGGGTTAAGTGCTTGGCTCACATGCACAGGCTGTGAGTTCCATCCCCAGCACCACAAGAAAAAAAAAAAAGAGTAGAATAGTAACTTTTTCCACACCCTCCCCAACAAAAAAGATAAAAAGAAAAAAAGGTGTGTGTGGGGGAGGGTGCTAAAGAAAGACCAGCACCCTCCAGGACCCTGAATAGAACAAGGTGCTTCAAACCAGCAGGTTCCAGAATGACAGGCCACTGAAATCCCTTGGAGCCACCTAGCTGCAGGTACAGAACAAGCTGAACCACTCTGAGCTCCTCCCCTGACCAGTCCAGCAAGCTGCTAGCCACGCTTGGTTTCCAGTAACCCACTGCCTTCCCCAATGCCAGGATGAAGTTTCCCGCCAGAACCTTTACTCATGACCTCACATTAGGGCATAGGTCCTGAAAACAGGGCTGACCACACCCCCCCAATCCCTTTTCTGAGCCAAAAAGCAAGCACTCCCAAGGCTCTCCAGCCCAGGCGGAATCAGAGGGCCCAACCACCCATTCACTAAAACACCCTCTAGAATATGATTTGGCCACACAAAGGAATGAGGTCCTGATGCATGCTACAACATGGATAAACCTCAAATACCATATTCTACGTGAAAGAAACCATACATAAAACATCACGTTATATGAGTCCAGTCATAAATGTCCACAAAGGACAATTCTACAGAGATAGAAAGGAGATTAAAACCAGACATAGCAGCACCTGCCTGTACCTCCCAATATTTGGGAGGTACAGGCAGGAGAACTGCAAGTTTGAGGCCAGCCTGGGCTACAAAGTGGGGTTTCTTTTTATAAGGAAGGAGAAGGAAAAGAAAAGAAAAATTAGTGGCTGCTAGGGACTGAGAATATACCGGGGTCACAATTCAATGGTTTAAAGCTGACTCTCAAGGTAATGAAAATGTCCCAAAACTAGACAGTGATGTTGGTTCCCTAACTGTGACTGTGCAAAAAATATTGATTTGCACCTTTTTTCTTTTCTCAGATGGGGTCTCATTATGTAGCCCAGGATGGTGCAAACTTGCGATCCTCCTACCCCAGCCTACCAAGTGCTGGGTGGGATTACAGGCAGATGCCACCACTCTTGGCTCAAACATACCCTTTCAATGAGTGAACTGCATGGTGTGACTCGTATCTCTATAAAGCTGCTTGAAAAAAGGAATACCACCTCTCTCATAGCTGCCCTTGCATAAGGCAGGAGGAGTGGGGAAAGAAGTCAGAGAGACCAAGTCAGACCTGTCCGCCTACTACCCATCCTTATTCCAAGCAGCAAACAGGAGGTTTCTCTCACCTCTAAATTTCCAAGCAGAACGGTTCTTATAAGGTGGGGAGAAAAGAAGATACAAAGCCCTTAGGTTTGCTAAAGGTCTAGCTGTCCCAGCCCCGCAAGAAGTGAAGGTCAGGCATAGCTGGAGGAGAGCAGATGGTGGTGGTCCTGGGGTAACAGAAGTCAAAGACCCCAGGGCCTTTACAGGTACCTGGCCACCTCCACTGTTCCCAAGGCTCTACTGGAACATCACACAGCTCTTCCCCAGCTCTGTAGCTCATCAACAAAGGGTCAGGGGTGCCACGACTGCACAGGGGCTGCCAGAACTCTCAGATGGCCCCGCAACACCATGGACACCCCAGTACCTCGAGGGCACCCCACCACTGGCTTGCAAAGCCCTTGGCAATCTGGAGACTGAGCCTGGATATGCCAAAACATTAGAAACTTAACTTTTCCTCTTTTCTCCTTATTGCTTATTAAAATAAGGAAGTCGATGGCTTTTATGGTTTTCACTTCCTCTCTTAAACCCTCAGAGTCATTAAAAATGAGAAGAAAGTGGTACTAAACCTTCCCTTTACAAATTTGGTAGGAACAGTCAATGAGAAAAATCAAGTCTCTTTTCTTCCAGACCCTAGCTTTTAAGGCCCCAAAAGCCACAAGGCCAAGTAAGTGGTCCAGGAACACCACAAAACGAATCCCATTTTACTCCACCCAAGAGCCTCAAGAGGAGGACAAAGGTCACCCTATTCCAGGCAGCTTACTCTTGCAGAGATTGGATGATGTTAATGTGGCACTGCAAGTACCCTGGGCCTGATGTGCCTGAGACACAACAGCAAATGATGTAGCTGGCTTTCTTTTAGGAGCTACCATGTAGAAAATAAATACTGTACTTTGCCTTACTCCGTTCAGAATGATGCAAATAAATAAATAAATACCATCAACTACAAGCCTATTTATAAGCAAACCAAAATTTATTTCTCACTGTTTTGGAGGCTAAAAGTCTAAGATCAAGGCAGCAGGAGATTCCACATCTGCTCAGGGTCTACTTCCTAGCTCAGAGATGGCACATTCTTGCTGTGTTTTCATATGGCAAGGTGGGCTCTCTGCAATCTCTTTTATAAGGGCACTAGTCTCATTCATGAGGGCTTCACTCTAATGACCTGATCACTTCCATAAGGTCCTACCTCCTGCTACCATCCAAGACCTTGGAAATTAGGATTTCAATGTATGAGTTTGGGGGAAGGGGAGAAACAAGCATCCAATCCATTGAACACCT
Organism: Castor canadensis; assembly: GCF_047511655.1. Lineage (NCBI taxonomy): Eukaryota > Metazoa > Chordata > Mammalia > Rodentia > Castoridae > Castor > Castor canadensis. The sequence goes on along the minus strand of NC_133403.1, from coordinate 10,320,332 downwards.
TTAAAATGTAAGAACTCTGCTAGGTCCCGGAGGACTTGGAAAGAATGGAAGAAGGCCATGGCAGATCCCTAGGCTCCAATGGAGCCCACACTGAGCACCAGCTGAGCCAAGTGGATAAACCACCTGTGCCTACCTAATGATGCATTTCTCCTTAAAATTTCTCGCTAGATGGTTACTATGGTTTAAATATGGATTATTACCTCCACCAAAACTCATGTTGAGGTTTAATTCCTCAAGGACGCAATGTTGGGAGGAGGGGCCTAGTGGGAGTTGTTTGGGTCACGGGGGTACAATTCTCATAAACAGATTAATGGAATCTTGCAGGAGTGAGTTCCCACTCTCTTGGGACTGGATTAATTATCAAAAGAACAAGCTGTTATAAATCAAGGTTACCACCTTGTTTTTCACCTCTTTACACATGCCTGACTCCCTTCCTGCTTTTCTGCCATGCATGGAGTGGTCTGAGGACCTCACCAGAAGCCAAGCAAATGGAGCCTCCTGGTCTTGGACCTTCAACTTCCAGGACTGTGAGCTAAATAAACCTCTTCTCTTTATGTATGTCCCAATGTCAGCATTCTGTTACAGCAAAAAAAAAAAAAAAAAAAAAAAAAAGAAGAAGAACTAAAACAGCAGTATTCAATCAACTGACATCAACTGCATGAAAGGGAGACTTCTTGGGCCCAGACAGGAAGTTGGAGCACCTGACACCCATGGTTCCTCTGAAGCCCCCCCAAGGAAGGCGTCATCCTCTCTAGCTGACAAGAGGCCAAAGGAGAATGAAGTCCCTGACCAAGGGCACACGGGTACAAGGGCCAGGACTCCCAGGTGAATTCAGATCTTCTTCCTTCAGAGCGTTCATTTATTTTTATTTCTATTTTATTTTATTTTTTGGCACGAGGGTTTAAACTGAGGGTCTCACACTTGAGCCACTCTACCAACATTTTTTTTTTTGTGATGGGTTTTTTCAAGATAGGGTCTTGTGAACGATTCACACAGGGTTGTCTTCGAACTACGACTATTCTGATCTCTGCCTCCTGAGTAGCTAGGATTACAGGTGTGAGCCACCTGTGCCTGGCTAAAGCCTTCATTCTTTGCCTAGATTAGATCAACATATAGTGCCTTTAGGCTACTTTGAACATGTTCACCAATACCTCCTGACATGCAGAAAACCTCTTCCTACTCTGTTGTGTATCAGTTGAGCCCAGTGGCACTTTTTAAAAAGGGACCACCTCAAGCCTTTCAAGTGAAGTCAATCTTCAAAATCTTTTCTGCAGCCAAAGCAGCACTTGAGTCAAGTATCCCTATGGGCTGCTCTGTTCCTGGCTCTGCCTGACTGATTCCTGCAATGCAATGGCTGGTGCATGGGGTCTCTCCATCTTCTTTCAGTGTCCTCTCAGCTATGTCTTGGCTAGCCTGGAGATGGCTCCTTGCTTGGGCTCCCCAGTCATGTACTTGACCCTCTGTATACACAGCCAGCCATCTCTGCATCTCCACCCTTTCTTCCCAGCCAGGCCTTGCCCCTTCACACCTCCTAGAAACTGCTCACACCCAACCATAATGTTTACAGCCCTCAAATGTGGGATGGGAAAGGTGGATAGACCGACAGTGTTCTTCCAACAGTTCTGATTTCTCAGGTCCCTTGCCACATAACTTGCTGACAGAGCCTCAAAAAGGTGCACCAGAAGGAGCTATCAATTAATGTTAGTCAACTCCCTGTATAGCTATCCTTATCTCAACCAGCAAAAACACTTGTTCCTTCCTATTATTGCTTATACTCTCTCTTCAACAAAATTAGAGATAAGGGCAAAATAGTTTCTGCTGGGTATTGCGGGGGTGGGGGTGGGAGAGGGAGGGGGTGGAGTGGGTGGTAAGGGAGGGGGTGGGGCAGGGGGGAGAAATGACCCAAGCCTTGTATGCACATATGAATAATAATAAAAAAAAGAGTTGGGAAGGGGAGCTGGGTGCCGGTGGCGCACACCTGTATCCTAGCTACTCAGGAAGCAGAGATCAGGAGGACTGCAGTTCAAAGTCAGCCCACGCGAAGAGTTTGTAAGACTCTACCTCGAAAAAAAATCCATCACACACACACAAAAGGGCTGATGGAGTGGTGTAGGCCCTGAGTTCAAACCCCAGATCAGGAAAAAAAAAAAATGGGAAGAGGGGCTATTTGTCAGAGGCTCAAGCTTAGATTACTAGCTACTCGGGAGGCTGAGATTGGTAAGATCTAGGATCAACTCTCCCAAATAACCAGAGAATAAGGGACTGGAGGTGTGGCTCAAGTGGTACAGTGTATGCTTTGCAACAATGAAGCCCCAAGTTCAAACCCTACTCCCACCAAAAAATAAGTTAGGAAGGGTCAGCTTTGTGGTAGAGCACTTGACTAGCACACATGAGGTCCTGAGTTCAATCCCTAGCACCGGGAAAAAAAAAAGTCAGAGAATCTCTCTTCTGGAGAGTTGCAAAATAAGAGGAGAAATGAAGTCCCTGGATGCTTTCAAAGACCCCTCTGAAGTCTGGAACCAATAATTTCTATTGTGTAATACGATTATGTGGCTGTCTTCCCACCAGACTAAAAAGGACCTGCAGGGAGGGCCTATCTCAGGGTACTTAGCACAGTCACAGTGCCTGACACAGCAAGTACCCCAATATGTGTTTGCCAACAACTGATCAAGGTCCCCTCCACCCAGGGAGTCACCCTGTGTCTGCTCCCATGTGATTAACATCACTGCTCAGCCCCTCTGTCAACCACTTGACCTCGGGTGGGTTATTTTCGGACATGTGTCTCACTCACCCTCAAACCCAATCAGTGGGAGGCATATAATTGTGATAATTATCTTACCCTAGCCACTTCATAAGAATGTTTCAAGGGCTCATGAAACAGCCTCCATGAAAGTCATATTTACTATACAAATGGAGTGTCCCAGTCTTGCCACTCCCAGCACAGACAGATGTGTTTATGAACTTGCCAGTTGCTCTTCCCTTGGGCACCAAACACCCTTCAAGGCTACAGTCATTTCGCAAGGTCACAGCAGCAGGAGTCAGAATCCAAAACAGCTAATTATCAGGTCCCAGTCTGAGAATTCAGAATGCTCTCTAAGGCTAAGCAGGGAAGGGCCAAGTGCCAGCAAAGAAGGAAATATAACCAGTCAGGTGATCTCCAAAGCCAGTAAGTTTCATTCCTGGGCACCTGTATCATTAAGCCCCGGAAAATCCACCACCACTTAGATGGGACTGAGTGGGATCAAGCCAGAATAGGGAAGGGTCTAACTAAGCAAATTAAAACTTTAAGATGGAGTCTCATTTTGCCTTTGTTCCCAAGACACAGACAGACCTTCATGCATCATCATTAATCAGCAAACACTGATAGAGGGCCCAGAGTGTGGCATGTCCTATGGGATGTCACAACAGGACATACAAGACCTTGTCTTAAGAATCTCATTGCCCTAAAGGAGGAAGCCAGACAGACTCAAGATTAACAGGAAATAGTTGCAAACATACTGTTAAAGAAAGATACACAGGGGAAGATGCTTTGGCATTATAAAGGTCTTGTTTTTTGTTCCTTGGTTTTTGATATTTTTCTTCTTTTTTTGTATTTTTGTTCTTGGGCAGGGAGGGATCTATTTTTTTGAGGCAGCATTTCACTATATAGCTCAGGCTGGCCTCCAACTCACAATCCCTCTACCTCAGCCTCCTGAGTGCTTGGATTGTAGGCATGCACCATCATATCCAGCATGTTCACTGGTTTTTTAAGTGCAAGGCCCTTGGAGATAAGCCTTTTCCCAAGTCCATGAAAAAAGCAGAATGTCCCTGAAGACACTGCTAGGCACATGGTAGATGCTTGATAAATACCTCAGAGTGATTAGAAAGGGAGAGGTGGTTGTCTTGGCAAAAAGAAAGGTAGGCATGCACCAAGATGAAGAGAAAAGATACAGAAAAAGCTGTGTTAATGATACTTTTAGGGCTGGGGATATTATTTGGTGGTAGAGCTCTTGCGAGACCCTAGGTTTGATTTCTAGCTTGTTTTTGTCTAGGGCCAGCCTCAGACCTCAATTCTCCTGCCTATGGTCCCTGCATAGCTGGGACCATGGGCGTGCATTACTACACCCAGCTTGTTGGCAGAGATGGTGCTTTACTAACTTTTTTGCCCGAGCTAGAGTCAAACTTCAGTCCTCCTGATCTCAATCTCCTGAGTAGCGGAGGATATATAGGCATATACTACCACACCCAGCATAATTTCTAAATTTAAAGAAAAAAATTAAAGGTCAATGAAAAGGACCTTAGCAATGACCTAATTCAACCCCTAACTTTTTAGAAGAGTGGAAAGCTGTGGCACCCCAAGAAGCATTAGTTGTGTTTCTCCTGCTACCCACCTCAGTGCTGTTTTGGCCAGCCTGCTTAACACTACTCCTACTTTACTCAAGTTCTTCCCCAAGCATGGCTGAAGAAGGCTAGCACTAGCGTCCTCTTTCCCTTTCCTCTGCCCCATAAGGGGCTCACTAGGTATGATGGGCTGAACTGAGTCTCCTCAAATTTCAAGTTGATGTCCTCACTCCCAGATCATCGACTGTATCTAGACACAGGCCTTTCAAGAAGTGATTAAGTTAAAATGGGGTCATCAGAGTGGGGGTCATCTAATCTGACTGATGTCTTTGTAAAAGGGGAAATTTGGACACAAAGAGACACCAGGGAGGAAAGACCATGTGAAGAGGCAGCAAGAAGGTGACCTTTCCAAGTCAAGGAGAGTGGCTCAGAAGGGACCCTGCCAGGACCTTGATCTTGGTCTTTCAGCCTCCAGAAGTATAAGAAAATAAATATCTGGTGTTTTGTCCACCCAATCTATGGTATTTTGTTATGGGACAGCCTTGATAGACTAATATGTTGGGCTACTTTAAGACTTTGGTCACTGGGCGCTGGTGGCTCATGCCTATAATCCAAGCTACTCAGGAGGCAGAGATCAGGAGGATCATGGTTCAAAACCAGCCCGGGCAAAAAGTTAGCAAGACCCCCCCGCCCCATTCTTATCTATAAACCTGGCATGGTGTCTCATCCCAGCTATGTGGGAATCAAAAATAAAAGGATCAAGGTCTAGGCTGGTATGGGCAAAACATGAGACCCTATTCCAAAAATAACTAAAGCATAAAGGACTGCGGGCTCAGCTCAAGTGGTAGAGCACCTGCCTAGCAAGATCGAGGCCCTAAGTTCAACCCCAGTACCACCAGAAAAAAATTTAAAAAAGACTGTGGGCATGAAATCCAAAGAAATAGTGCCATTACTAATAGGTGTTTTCCAAAAGAGAACACACCTGTTAAGAATCAGAGATGGGGAGTTAAGGATGAGAGTGCTGCCTCAGGGAACTTCAAAACCATACTTGAGTGAAATACGTCAGGCACAGGAAGACAAATATTGTAGGATTCTATTTACATGAGATGCCTACAACAGCCAAATTCATTAAGACAAAAAGTGGGACAGTGGCTACCAGGGACCAGAGGTAGAGGAAATGAGTTATTGTTTAATGGGTACAGAATTTCAGTTTAGAAAGATGATAAAAGTTCTAGAAACAGGGATGGGGTGTAGCTCAGTGGTAGAGCATATACTTAGTTTAAGCCCAAGCCCCTGAATCACTCCCCACAACCAAAAACAAACAAACAAACAAACAAACAAAATTTCTTAGACTTGTGCTGGTTACACAACAATGTGATGTATTTAAGTACATCACCAAACTGGATACTTAAAGATGATTAAAGTGAGGACTGGGAGAGGCTGGGATGTAGCTCAGTGGTACAGCACTTGCCTAGCATGCACGAGGCCCTGGGTTCGATCCCAGCACCAAAAAAAGAAAAGACAAAATAAACAAATAAAGTGAGGACTGGGGATGTAGCCAGGAGCAAAGCACTTGTCTAGCAGTGCAAAGTCCTAGGTTTGATCCCTAACACTCCCCTCCAAAAAACATGAAATTTTACATTTTGTTATATATATGTTACCACACTAAAAAAGCAATAAACCTATAGTGTGTTACGTGAGTAACATATTTCAATTAAAATGACTACGTTTTTCTTTTTTTTTTTTTCTAGTTATTTAGATTTAAGTTTTACTGGGTTCATTGCTTACCATTATTTCTGATATGTTGTGTCTTCTCTTTATTTATTTATTTATTTTTTCATTTTTCTTTTATTATTCATATGTGCATACAAGGCTTGGTTCATTTCTCCCCCCTGCCCCCACCCCCTCCCTTACCACCCACTCCGCCCCCTCCCGCTCCCCCCCCCCAATACCCAGCAGAAACTATTTTGCCCTTATCTCTAATTTTGTTGTAGAGAGAGTATAAGCAATAAAAGGAAGGAAAAAGGGGTTTTGCTGGTTGAGATAAGGATAGCTATACAGGGCATTGACTCACATTGATTTCCTGTGCGTGGGTGTTACCTTCTAGGTTAATTCTTTTTGATCTAACCTTTTCTCTAGTTCCTGGTCCCCTTTTCCTATTGGCCTCAGTTGCTTTAAGGTATCTGCTTTAGTTTCTCTGCATTAAGGGCAACAAATGCTAGCTAGTTTTTTAGGTGTCTTACCTATCCTCACCCCTCCCTTGTGTGCTCTCGCTTTTATCATGTGCTCATAGTCCAATCCCCTTGTTGTGTTTGCCCTTGATCTAATGTCCACATATGAGGGAGAACAAACGATTTTTGGTCTTTTGGGCCAGGCTAACCTCACTCAGAATGATGTTCTCCAATTCCATCCATTTACCAGCGAATGATAACATTTCGTTCTTCTTCATGGCTGCATAAAATTCCATTGTGTATAGATACCACATTTTCTTAATCCATTCGTCAGTGCTGGGGCATCTTGGCTGTTTCCATAACTTGGCTATTGTGAATAGTGCCGCAATAAACATGGATGTGCAGGTGCCTCTGGAATGACTACGTTTTTCAAAGAAAAAAATCCCTATATGAAGCTAAGTAGTTGCACTCCAGATAAGGTAAAGAACTCCCGTGAGGGTCATAGCCCTTTGAGCCTTGCTCTGATAGGCAGCAGTGTCAGTCAGAATTGTTTAGACCTGAGAATGCTTCCATGATGCTCGTTTATTCACTCTGAAGGCGGATCCCTCTCAAACCACAAGGGTAATCTGCAGCCATGGCCTCCCACACTACCAGTTCCTTTCCCAAGCGGGCTCAATAGTGCTTGCCTAGACTCCTTGTCCTGGTGGGGGCAGCAGTCACATACACAGGCCCTCCTGGCCACAGGACTCCCAACCAATGAAGAGATATGGCTCTGAAACCTAGAAGCAACAACTTAGGCAAAAGGGAGTCACAGGGGAGGCACATCCCCAGGCCCTGTCAACTTCACAGCACGCTCAGCTCCTTTTTCAGTGGAATGTTTCAGAGAGTTTCATTCTGTTCCAAAAACACACTGGCCTTCTGGAGTCAGGGCACCCTTGTAAAATTGGGTGTAGACTGCTTCCATTCTTTTGGATCTCCCCATTCTGCTTCTGTTTGTGGGGAGGAGTCTGCAGTCAATCCAGAGGCAGCCATAGCTCTGGTCTACAGAGGCAATGATGGAGTCAACAAGAGGCCTGGATGACCCTTTGACAGCCCCAAGGTCACTTACTCAAACTAGTTGCCTGTCTAGTCAATCACCCAAGGGAAAAACAAAGAAGTAATCATTGTGGAATGATCACTTGTCACTTGGAATCCAAAGGACAAATGAAGTTGCTCAATAAAAAGGTGAAACACCGGACAGTAACTCGTATGAAAGGCCACAGAGAAACAAGATCTGAGAGTAAGGCTAGGTAGGGATGAGGCTCAGCAGCAGAGTACATGCCTAGCATGTACAAAGCTATGGATTCAATCTCCAGCACTGAAAAAAGAAAAAAAAGGGCTCCAAGAAAGGAAAGTTAAGAGTACACTAATGAAGCCCAGTGTGGTAGCACAGGTCCTGTAAATCCCAGCACTCCGGAAGCTAAAGCAGAAAGATCATGAGTTCAAGGCCAGCCTGGACTACAAAGTAAGACCCTGCCTCAAAAGACACAAAACAAACAAAAAGTACACTGATAAAGTAAGAGAGGCAGGTAGCACTCACAGGATGCATCCCATAAGCTATAGAAAGAAGGATCTTCCATATGTGCTATCTGGAAGGCTGAGACAGGAGACTTGGAAATGCGACAGAAATTCTTGTCTCCAAAAAAAAGCACACCAGCCAGGCATGGTGACATGCAAATATAGTCCCAGCTACTGAGGAGGCTGAGGCAAGAGGACCACTTGAGTTGAGTTGAGACCCCCATCTCAAAAAGAAAAGGCACGAAGCCCACGCTAGGACATGGGTGAACACTGAGGATATCACCCTCACAGAAATAAGTCAGTCACAAAAGGACAAATACTGTATGATTCCACTGACTCGAGGTACCAACAGCCATCAAATTCATAGAGACCAAAAAGAGAATGAGGGTTGCCAGGGCACCAGGAACAGTGAAACCAGGAGCTGTTGTGTCAAGAGCCGGGTGCCAGTGGTTCACGCCTATAATCCTTGCTACTTGGGAGGCAAAAATCAGGAGGATTGCAGTTCAAAGCCAGCCCCAAACAGTTCAGGGACTAAACCCTATCTTGAAAAAACCCATCACAAAAAGGGCTAAAAGAGTGGCTCAAACTATAAGAACTCCTGCCTAGCAAGTATGAGGCCATAAGTTTAACACCCCCCCCCAAAAAAAAAAGAGGACAGAGTTTCAATGGTGGTGATGACTGTCCAATGTGAATGTACTCAAGGCTAAGAACTGTATGCTTAAAAATGGTCAAAATGGGTTAAGGCAAATTTTTTGTGTATTTTATAAGAAGATTTTTAAATGACTAAAATGGTAAAATACAAGGCTGTCTGTCAGGATGGCTCAAGTTTAACCCCCAGTAACTCTCCATCTTCCTGCCTCAGCCTCCCAAATACTAGGACTACAACAAAAATGGTAATTTTTACATTATGTGTATTTTATCATTAAAATACACATACACAAGCCCAGTGCAATGGTTCATACCTATTATACTAGCTACTCAAGAGATGGAGATCAGAAAGACTGTGGCTCGAGGCCAGCCCAGGCAAAAAGTTCACAAAACTCCACCTCAACCAATAAAAGCTGGGTGTGGTGACACACAACTACCATCCCAGCTACGTGGGTCCAGGCTGGCTGGGGCATAAACATGAGACCCTATTCGAAAAACACCCAAAGCAAAAAGGACTGGGGGATATGACTCAAATGGTGGAGCAACTGCCTGGCAAGTGCAAGGCCGTGAGTTCAAACCCCAGTACCACCAAACACACACACACAGAGTCACTACTTCTCGGGCAGACAGTTTTTTTCCCAATCCTCAGCTGCTGGACTGCTGCTAATAAGCCAAAGAAGCTGGAAGCTTCTGGGATCTCACACCCCTTTAACTTTTCTTGCATCCCTCTTTCCCATTAACTTGTAAGCTCCTAGATGGCAAGGACCAGTCTCCCTCCTTTTCTGTGGCTCACACAGTCCCTAGGGAAGGATCTGCACAGACCAGGGCTCATGACTGTCTGTTACCAACCCCACAGGCAGGTCCTGGGTACTCAGAGCTGAAGGGACCCTGGACTGACGCAGGTGTGCTTTCCATGTGTAGTGCAGTGGGAAGAACACTCAAGGCCACCATGGTGCCAGAAAGACTGGGGCCCTGAATTCACACAGGGGCTGGGATCCCAGCTTTGCTACTTCTTGCTACTTCCTGTTTGCATCCTTATGTATAAATGGGCATCTCCTCCACTGGATGATGGAAGAACTCAGGAGGGACCCTACACTGAAGCCTCTTGTCATCCTGCTCAGCACTGAGCACTGTGTGACAGTTGCAGCTCTTTCCCTGAATCAGCAGCAGTCTTAAAGGGATCTGAAGCTATTAGAAGTCTGCAAAGGGATCTGAAGTTATTAAGAGCCAGGTCTCCATCTTTGCCACTGCAGAACATGAAGATAACTTCCCTCCCCACAATGCTGTTTTCCTCATTGTTCCTTTTCAGGCCAGCAGGCCCCAGGGCCATCTAAAGAACATCATTAAATAGTTCAGACAGAGACAGATGGCTGAGCGGGCACAGCATCCCTCCTTCTCCACCAGCCACATCAGAGGCGATTGCTGGACACAGAGCTAAAATACCTGTGAGTTTTAAAGCCAAAAAGGACCCAAACTCACAGGAAGCAAAACACCAAGAGGAGGCAACCCTACTGTAAACTACATTGGTTCACAGGCTGCCACAAATGTACCCCTTTAGGGAGTGATGTTGATAATGGAGGAGGCAGGTGTGGAGGGCAACAAGTTACTAGAGAAATCTCTGCACCTTCATTGGATTTTGCTGAGAATTTAAAAGTGCTCTGGAAAAAAGTCAACTCTTAAAGAAAAACTGTCTGGGCTGGGAGCGTGGCTTAAGTGATGTACAGCACCTGCTTAGCAAGTTTGAGGCCCTGAGTTCAAACCCCAATACTACCAAAATGAAAGAAAAGGAAATAAAGACAGAAAAAGAAAAAACTGTTTCAGAGAACTATAACTGCCTCTTTTTTTGGAAGTGTTAGGGATTGCTTACATGATAAGCAAGTGCTTTACCACTGAACCACATCCCCAGCCTCATAATTTCTTTTAAATGATGCTGTTTAAATAACCCTAATCATGAAAGATGTCTTGAGGGAAAAAATAAAGACTAACAGGAGAGAGAATTGAGAATATTAACAGAAGGGCCCAAAAAGTTCAAAAAGTTATGAAATTAACTACTCAGCCATTTCCTGAGGAACACACATGCCTCTTGTGATGGGCCTCACTTCCTTGCAATTCCTACTTTTACCTGCTCTGACTTGGCATTAGAGTTTGATTATGTGGTGGGCAACATGGCCACATCTATAGGAGCTGTAGGAAAGGTTCGGCCATACTTTCTGGAATTCCCCACCAGCAAGAGAGTGTTGTTTCAGACTTCAGGTCTCTATGAAAGCTTCTTATATTCTTCACTAATAATACTCTCCAGCACCACTGAGGGCCAGTTCAAGCTGGCTTGCCTGGCAGACAGCTGACCGGACAAGGCTTGTGTCCAATAACCACAGGGCAATCCTCCAGGCTCCACAGAGGTGATGTGCCTGCAAAGCAGACTTCTGAATTCTACAGCTTCTCATCCCTCCATTAGACACTTAAGGAATGCAGCTGAGCCAGGCCACAGGCAGGTCCCAGCCACACACCACAGCCAATGCCAGTTGCAAATAGAAGATCAGCAACTGAAAGTAACTAAAACAAACAGGACGGAGTGCTGAGCACAAAAAGGCAACACCACAGAGCCAAAAATAGCCTAACTTGTTTTAAGAGGATTCTGACAAACCAACCACATGCACCCCGCCCATCAGCAGCAAAAGAAAACTCAATGAAGCAGAAAACTGGATCAGCTCAACAAAGACAAGGACTCCAAGAGATTCTTGATAGCCTCACCCCCCCCCACCCCACATAAACCCTAGACCTGCCAACCTACCCACCCTCTCCTTACCCTATTTACAAACTGTGTCTGGATCTCAAACTCTAGTCCCATTATCTCAAAAGCCCATTGGCCTCTGTGTACAGCAAAGAAGTTACTGTACAATCCTATAGTTTAATCGTTTAATCTAAGGGCTGGGGTCTGAACATGGATTGGGAGCCCAAAATAAGCACCTAAAGGTGCTCATCCTTGAGAAGACAAGGAGGCAAGGGTGCATGGAAGGATAGAAAAACAGTGGGTTTGATGCATGGAGGAGCTTGTGGGTGAGTAATGATGGATGAAGCTTCCCATCAGAGCCAGGCAGTTCAGAATGGGTGTGGCTCTGCTTCAGCACCAGATAAAATCTTCATCCCATTGATTTTCGGTGGCCCACTGAGTGAGAACTGCCTGTCACCTCACTTCCTTCTAATTCTTATCTACACCTGCTCGGACTTGCTAACAAGAGAACCTGATACTTCCAAGCCCTGAAAGCAGCTTGCACATCTTGGGTTCCTCAAACATGCCAGATAATCCCTCCACGACAGGAAAGGTGCAGTAGAGGCTGATCCTGTGCACAGATCAGCCCCCACTGAAAGGATCTGATGTAGGTGGTGGAGATGACTGCCTTTATACCCTCCTCACGTACAGCATGGAGAGATCGTAGGGCAAGAAGACGACAGGGCATCTCCCTCCCAGCACACAGGCTGTTATTTCCACAAGAAGCATGTGCTCTAGAACCAAGGAACAAACCACCTGCCATCCCCCCATGCCACCCCCCTCCCCAACTGATCCCATTCCAAACACTGAAACTGCCTTCAAGAGGAAGGGGTGGTGGTGGTGGTGGAGCTTAGTTCAGGAGCAGGAGCAGCAGGAATCACACAACAGCACTTGAAAATCACTCAAAAAAGTATCCATTTCTCCCTCTGCCAAGTTCCTCTTTGGTTTCCCCTACTCCCTTAAAAGAATCTGCACAAATGCAAGTACCCACCTGTGTCTCCATGGAAAGTGCTGTCCCCATCACTGGGCCAGATCTGCCCCGTCTTTCGGACACCCACGATGGTAGCCTCAGACACCACGACCTGGCACTGCCGGTGCCTTTTTTGACACTGCGGCGTGGGGGGACTGCTGCTGTCGAAGGACTGCTGAGAGTTCTGCGAGGGTGAACGGCTCTTGTCCCGGAACACGCGGTAGGTGGTGGGACTCGGGGACACGCGGCTGGATTGGCCAGAGGAGAAGTCCTCCTCACTGGAGGTGAGGTTCTCGTTGGAGCTGCAGTCCGGGGTGTAGCCACCTCCACTGTCCTCAAAACTGCGAGGGGAGTACGACCTGCGGGGCCAAGTCAAGCGCTTCTCCTGCTCCGAGGTGCTCTGGCTACGCAGGAGCGGGCCCTTGCCCTCGCCTTCCACCATCATGCCCCCGACATAGATGCTCTGGTAGGGCTGGTACTCCAGGGGCGGCCAAGGGGGCCTGCTGCCGCCATTGGCATTGATCAGGTTGTCCTTCAGAAAGCGGGGGTTCAACTCGACGTCCTCATAGTCACCGTCGAGTCCGCAACTGCTCTCAGAGGAGCGTCCGCGGTAATGGGGTCTGGGAGCATCCCCCAGGCTCTGCCCAGCGCTTTGCTGGGACTTCTTGCGCTCCATTTGCATGGCCTGGCTGCCCAGGGAACTGATCCGGTCCGATACCTCTTTGTCGTTGACCTTCACCAGGCCGCGCTCGTGGTGAAACTCTACGTTCACGTAAAAAGGCTTTTCAGTATCCGCCGCGGCAGGCTGGCCATGGCCTTTGCGGATCTTCTCGAAGTTGGACCTGAGCGCCGCCACGCTGGTGGGGGGTCCTCGGTCGTCCCGGTCTGCGGGAGCAGCGGCCCCGGGTCTGCGGGCGGCCGCCGGCCGGGCCTTGCCCGGAGACCCTTCTCCGTCGGGCCGAGCATCAGGCTCTTCGGGCGGTGGCGGATCAGTGCCGTCGGCGGGCAAGGGCGGCGGGCGCGTTGCGGGAGCGCGGGGCTCGGCAGCGCCGTCGGGGGGCTGCGCCGCGCGCCGGAAGCCCCAGCGCTGCCGGTCATAGCTCTTCTTCTCCTTGGCCAGGAGCGTCTGCAGGTAGATCATGCGGAAGCGCTCCTGGTTCACCTCCTGCTCCAGGCGCCGAATGGAGGCCTTGCAGCGCTCCAGTTCCTGCTCGATGTCACCCACAGAGCGCAGCTCCATGCGCGGCGGCTCCGAGTCCGGGAACTGCGCCTTCCACGCCTCGGCGAAGCCCACGGGGTCCACCATGGCGCGGCTTGCCTCACCTGGGCCGCTGGGCTGAGCACGAAGCCCGCCTCAGCGGGGGCACGGAGACCTCGCCAGGCCTAGCCCAGGGCGCCAGGCGGCCCCCATGGCCCGTAGCAGCGGTGACTGCGAACAATGCCCGCCCCGCTCCCGGGTGGCAGGTGAGGCGGGAGGCTTGGCTACCCCTGGCGGCGGATGGCGCGGGGCGGGACGCGCGCGTGGGGGCGGGGCGCGCGGGCGGGGGCAGGGCGGGGGGCTGCGCGCGCTGCTATTGTGTGCGGGGCTCCTCCGCGCGCGCGGAGCGGCGCGGGGCGGGCACTGCCCTCCGCTCGCCTCGGCCGCCGCTAGCCCATGGCCGCGGCCCGCGCGCTCCTCTCCTCTGGCTCCCACGCTCCCCGCACCCCAGCTACCGCCACCCCCTTCGTGGGCGATGCGCTCCGCCGGGCCGGCTCTCGCAGCGCTCCCGCCCGGCCCGCAAACGGCGCCGCAGGAAGGGGAGGGCCGGGGGGCGGTGGCCGTGGCGCGGCTGACGGGGGGGGGCCGGACACGCCTCTTAAAGGGGCCGCTCCCCCACCGAACCGCTGTCCTTCCTTGGTCCCTGCACTCTTAGGGAAACTGAGGCCACCACGGCGGCGGGAACATAGCTGTCCCATTCTCAGTCCACGGTTGTCCCATCAGAAGGACACCGGACCAGCTGATTTAGAGAGACCCTTCCAAAGCCGAGGCCGTTCCCAGTTCCACGCACCTACTATTCCTGGCTCATTTCCTCACAGCCAGGTCACTCATTGGCGTCTCGGCTGAGCGCGCTAGGGAATACCCATCTCGACCCAGTCCGGAGAGGAATCGGCCAAGGGAGGTCACCCAATGAGACAGACAGGGCCAGACTGGATCACCGATGCCAGCAGCCCGTGTGCCAACAAGCCTCCTGTGTTGTGGACTTGGGTGGGTAATGAAACAACTACTGCCATATGGGATTGTCCACAGAAACACCTAACACTAAGTAATAAATAGGAATTTCTCCTTTAGGTCACTCAACTCCACTTATCCTTTCCCGCATGCTGGGTTCTGTATTTGTCGCAGGACTTCTGAACTCCAGAGGCCGGTGTAGGTTTCCAGGATCTACCTGATGCAGCACTTACCCAATTAGTCTCCCTCTGAAGAGGTCACCAACCTCCACCATGGTCACAGGACCGAATGGAAGAAAGGGCAGCCCAGAGCAGGTAGTAAAAGGGAAATCTTTGATGGTTCTCCAGGGAAGCCCAGAGATCTGAGACACAGGGCAGAGGGTATTCTCTGTAGGGAGTCTAATGAATACAAAATGATAATACCCAACCCAGCCTGCCCAGTGAGGGGAAAGAAAACAACATTTGGCAATCAAAGAACTGGGTTTGAGTGCAAACCACTTCTTCATCTCTGTGCCTCAGTCTCCTGAACATTGAAATGAGAACAAAAACGTCTGCTTTCAAAAGCTGTTATTCCGCATGGATACGAGTGGTTACTATGCCTTTCCCCCAGTTCCAGCGCCACCAGAGTAGATGCCTGGTCCAGTTTAGGGAAAACTAAACCAGAGCTAACTGCCAGACTGGCCAGGCTCCACTTCAGGTCTCCCCAACCTAGAGCTGAATGACCTTGGTAATTCCCTTCTCCTTTCTGGGTTTCACTTTTGTCCTCATCTGAAAAACGTTGTGAGCATCTTGCTTAAAGGGCCCAAATGGGGCAAACAAAACAAGCCTGGATATATGGCATGTGGAGTTCAATCTATGATTGTCTAAATGTTAGCTGCAGAGTGGAGAGCCCTTGGGATCCATCTTCAAGGCTCCACCCGGGCTGCACAGCTCACTGCCGCCCTCTGCAGGTCTCTCTAATCTCCTGCGCTACTTGTTTCCGTGAACATCTGGCTGGCAAGCTAAAAACATCCTATTTTTGCAGAGGATGAAACTGAGATGCAAGTAGTGCCAATGACCTTGGGGCTGGTGGAACACAGAGGGACAGGAATCCCAGAAGTGCAATAGTGAGCTGTGTTCTCACATTTAGAAGATTCTCCTTTCTAATGGGTATAATAAATCTTGACCTGGGCTGGGGATGTGGCTAAGTGGTAGAGTACTTTAGCATGTGCCTGGCCCTTGATTCATTCACCAGCATGGAAAAAAAGCCAGGTATAGTGGTTCAGAACTGTAATTCCATTTACTTGGAGGCAAAGGTAGTAGGATGGAGAGGTTTGAGGCCATTCTGGGCAAAGTTAGCAAGACCCTATCTCAAAAAAAAAAAATATATATATATATATACACACACAGCCAGGCACCTATAGCTTACATCTGTAATCCTAGCTACTCAGGAGACAGAGATCAGTAGGATCACAGTTCAATCCAGCCCTGCGCAAATAGTTCACAAGACCCTATCTCAAGCATGAGGCCCTAAGTTCAAACCCCAGTGCAAGTGGTAGAGGATGAGGCCCTGAGTTCAATCCCTAGCACCACAAAGAATAAAAGACCCTATAGGGTCATGATCAACACTATCTGCCTTCTCTAAATGATCTGCTCAGGTCACCCAGTGGGGACCCGGCAAAATGAGAACCCAGGCCTCCTGAATCCCGTTCCCTGGCCATTAGCAAAACAATTCCCAAAGTTTTTTCTCCTTTACTGACTGGCACCATCCTCAGGACTTCCATAAAAGTTCTCCCACCCTAAGCCTCAGGTCCTTTTCTCCACAGCTTTCTCTCTCTCACCCTCCTTCCTCCCTCCCTCCCTCCCTCCCTCCCTCCCTCTCTCCTGCAGAGCTTTCTCTTTCCCCTTGTGAGGGAAGGTGTAAGGAGGGACATGGGTTCCAGACATATATTATACTCTATAATATATGTGTCTGTCATTCAGTGTCTGTCCCAGCTAGATCTGGGATAGACATTTGTCCTATTCCTGTGTCCCCAAGTACTCAGCATATATCGTGGTCAAATGAGGATATGTGTGTGACCTGGAGGAGGGTATAGCCCAAAGAAAAACACACACACATTCACCTTTGTGTGTATGTGTGTCCATGTATGTGCACAAATGATAAAAGAGTCAGAGCTGGGCCAGAGCAGAGATGTGTGTATCCTTGGGGAATCCAGGAAGAGGCAGAGGGCTGGGGAAGGTTTGCCTGGGCTGGTGACACCTGAGTTGGTGTTATGGGCAAGGAACAGATAGGCAAAGACAAGGAGACTAGGAGACTTCAAAGTTGTATGTATGTTTGAGGAACAACCAGGTTAGGAGACAAGGGTGGTGAGGGCAGTAGGATGTGAGATCAGAGGCCTTTTAGGCATGTAAGATATTTAGATTTCATTCTATGAGACCTGTTGAAAGTATCCTAGAAATGGAGGAGTGAAGATAAAGGAGAATAATGGAGGGGGTGAATTCAACTATGATACATGGTAAGAACTTTTGTAAATGTCATAATGTACCCCCAGTATAACAATAATATGATAATAAAAAGGGGAAAAATAAAGTGGTTAAATAAAGAAGTTTAGGTTTCATTATAAATAAAAGTCACCAAAATGTTTTAAGTCTGCTCTGTCCAATAGAACTTTCTACCACAATGAATATCTCCTATGATCTGTGTTGAACATTACAGCAACCACTAGCTTCCTCATGTGATTACTGGGCACCTAAAATGTGACTTTGGCTGTAGGAGAACTGAAGTCTTAGTTTAATTTAACCTTAACTAATTTAGTTTTAAATAGCCACAGTGACTGCCAGATTGGTAAACATAGTAAGCAGAGGATGGCATGCTTGGATTTATTGCTGGGAGAATTGGAGAAGTTGGAAGTGGGAGCAGGGTGAGTGCTAGGTCCATGTCTGTGGCAGTTGTCCAAAGTGGAAGATGTTGGTGACGTAGACTAGAGATAAAGGACCCTAGATACAGAGGACCATTTTAGAAGTGGGGCTTGTAGAACATGAAGATAGATTGAGTAGGGGAATGAGGGAGAACCAGCCACAGGACTGACAGTGGAACACTGTCCGCAAGGGGCAAGCAGAGGTGCCCATGTGAAGCTTCAGGTACCCATTGCCCATCCACAGGAAGGAGTCAGATGGACAGATGGTGAATCTGTAGCACAAGGAACATTCAAGACCACAGATAGAAATTGGACTGTTGTCAGTGAACAGCTGCTGTTTGTTGCTATGGGGCTGAAGAGTTTCCCCCTGCCAGCAGGGCACTGGGTAGAGAAGGGGCAGGGGCTGGACTAGGAAAGAAAGTAGAGGTGAAGGGATTGGCCACGAAAGTAACAGGGACTTAGGAGTCCAAGGGAGATAGACTAAGCGAGGAGGAGACAGAACCCCTATGCCAGTAGCTGCTGTATCCTTGGGAAGAACACTGGCTGAATCTAGCACCGTCCTAAGGCCAGCAGGGCTAAGGTAGTCAGTCCCTGCAGTCTGGCTGGAGAGGCTGGAAGGTGACTAGGCCCAAATGTGTCCACAGGGTTTAGCAAACAGGGGGGACTTCACTTAGGGCTCCACAACTGTTTGTGAATAGTGACATTGTCTTTCTCATTATGCCTTTCTGAATTCAAAATGAAAATGTAGTCTGTCTTTTATAATTAAAAACAATAGATGTTTTTGTTTTTATTTTTTAGAGCTTTGTTGAGGTATAATTGACATACAATAAGCTGTGCCAATTTAAAGGGTGCAGTTTTGTGAGCTTTGACATCTGTGTATTCTGTAAAACATTCACCACAAATAAATAACACATATTTCCATCACCTGTAATATATGTTATGGTCTTAAATCTCAAAACTAAGGGCTGGAGGTGTAGCTCAAGTGGAAGAGTGCCTACCTGGCAAGCATGAAGTCCTGAGTTCAAACCCCAGAACAACCACACACAAAAAAGTTAAATCTCAAAACTAAAATGGGGCAGGGGAGGTGGGATTTTTGGTGATGTTGCCCTTCAGTGTTGCTTCTTCTCTCCTCCTCCCCCACCTCCACCCTGTGCTGGTGATTCAATCCAAGGATTTAAGCATGTCTGGCAAGCACTCTACCACTGAGCTATACCCCCAGCTCCTCCCTAAAATTCATATGTTGAATTTTAATCCTTTGTGTGATGGTATTGAGAGGTGATTAGGTCATAAAGATGAGGCTCTTATGAAGTACTTATGAAAGAACCTCAGAGAGATCTCTTGCTCTCTGTCATGAGAGGATATAATCTGTAGGCCTCCTCAGAACCTTGGTATTGAACGTCCAGCTTCCAAAACTGTGAGTTCTGGGTTGGCAGTATAGCTCAGTGATAGAGGGGTCCTGGGTTGATCTCCAGCAGAAGGTAGGAAGGGGGAGGGAGGGAGGAAGGAAAGAAGGAAGGAGGGAAGGAAGGAAGGAAAGAAGGAAGGAAGGAAGAAAGGAAAGATATGTTGTTTATAAGCCATCCAGACACTGTTTTAGCAGCTCAAATGGACTAAGACAATGCACCTCTTTGAGTCCCTGATTTCACTTTTAGGGACACACCTAGGAATGGAATGACTCATATGACAATTTCCTGTTTCACTTATTAAGGAACTGTACAGGTGCCTTTTTCTAATTCACCCAAAGCTATCATGTAGGTAGGTACAATGGCCCTCCCTGTGAGGGTCTCACAGTTTTCAGAGCTCCCATCTGGGAAGCTCAGCCCTTACCAGCTGCCCAGACTGGAGACCTGTGCAGTTCCACAGATAAAATTTCTTTCCGCTCTCACAGCCATCATTCCAGTGAGGTATAGGGAAATGGTCTCAAAAATGGGTAGTGACCTCCCAAGCTCATGGCAATAAGTGGGGGCCCAGACTTGAGGCCAGACTGCCACACATCCCAGATCAGTGCTTTTGATCATTGTGCCCTCAGGCAGGAGAGCAGGCGGGACACTATAAAAAGGGCAGAACTTTCTGCCTTAAGACCTACTTGAGACCAACTTGGAAGCCTAGATATTTTCTTGCTCTTTCCCTGTCCTGTCTGCATCCCTATCTCCATCCAAAGTAGAGGCTGGAGAGATGCAACCTTCAAGTGGAATGTGGCCATGTAACTCCCTCCCCTCATCTGTCATCCATCATCTGTCATCTGTCAGCCCCAGGGAACCAGGGGCAAGATTAGAAAACTGGGGTCAGCAGTACACTTGTTCTTTATCCTTGGTCTCTTGTGCTGTGCTGGACAGTGCACCTCCCCAGGCCCACATTTGCCTGGCCTGGAGTGGGGCACAGGGGTATCCATAGCACATCTTTGCCAAGTGACAAGTCCTCACTGGAACTGTTGACCACGTTCCTAGTGCAGGGTGGGGGCTCTTCCTTCCAGGCCCCTCCTCAGTAGAAACGCTGCCTGACTTCTGCAGAATTAATTATTGATGAGGCTCCTGAAGCCCGAGCAATCCCAGCGGAATCTCCTGACTGCTATTTGCAGTCTTTGCAGGGAAAGGAGGGGCTGGGATGAGACCAGCTTACTCCTGAAGGCATGGCCGGTGAGATGGTCCAGGCTGTGGCTAGAGGCCCATAGGACTCCTCAGCCAGGAATGTCCCCTACCTGCAAGTAATAAGGAGCACAGGTCTGCTTTGCCTCCCAGCTCACTACATCATATGTCCCAGGAGGCTGGGGTGGGCAGGCTGATTAAAAGTCCTGCCCACAGCAACCCAGGGCAGAAGCCCTCCACCTGCTTAGGACATAATCTCAGACACGTGGCTGGTGGCCCTGAGTGCCAGAGAGGCACCCAGACTAGGAGGCTGGGAAGGATCTGTGCTGCCACGAAGGAGGCAGCATGACGGCCACACTTCCCGTCTGCCCATCAGCTTCTCTCAGGGGAAGGCCCAACATATGGGAGGTGACATGGGGAGGCCACAACAGATGGCAGAGAAGTCCCTGGAGCTGTTGGGAGGGGGCCCTACCTCAGGGCAGTGCCTAAATGTGGGCTTCTCACCCAAAAGAAGGGCTCTCTGAGCTGTGTTTCTTCTTCTGACAACTACCCTCCCCTCCCCGAGTGCAGTGCCTTCTCTCATTCCTGCCCTGGGCCTCCTCCTCTCTATGGTGTCCCCCAGGCTTAGCATTCCTTGTCTACTTGCCACTGAATCCAGAGGTCCAGGACTATGAGAGTTGGATGGAGCTGCCTCCTGGTCCCAGCCTACATGGCCCCAGGGACTACATCTCTCTGAGCTTCAGCTCACCTGCGTAATGGGGCTATGCTGGCACCTGCCACATGGGCTCTGGAAGGAGCAAATGGGAGAAAGGAGGAACTCATGAATGTGTAGGAACTGGTGATGGCACACTCTTGTAATTCCAGCACTTGGAGCCTGAGGCAGGAGTTTGAGGCCAGCCTGTGCTACATAGTGAAACCTCATGTCAGAAAACCAGTAATAAGTGAATGTGTGATCGTGTGAATTAACCAATCCTCTGTTTACCTCTGTGTTCAGTTCCTAGATGTTAGGTGACCTTAGCTGTCCTGGCTTAAGAGATCATGGTGATAGTGAGGTTTCTCTAGGAGTGATCCTCATCCCCAGGCTAATCTGTGAGAAGGATGAATCCCAGTACCTCCTCTTTACTCCAAAGGCCTGCAGCAGGGTTGGGAGGATGGTGAGACAGGTACCCAGGACCCAAGACTGAAGGAGTGAGGGCCCCACTCTGGTCACTGTGGAGCCTGCATCACTATGGCTGCAGGACTGGGAGAGTACTGCCCAACACCTTGGGGCATAAGGAGCAGGCTGGAATGGGGGAAAGGCTTGGCTAGGGGATTCTGAGGAGGGCTGGGTGTGGTTGAGCCATGCAAATTCCTTTTGCAGTCATAATCCTGAGCAGCAGGTCACTGGGGACACCTAGCTTGGAAACATATGCAAGGGACACAGAACCCCAAGGGTAAGGCTACCCTGGGATTAGACCCTAAGGTGGGATGGGGTAGAGGCAGGACCAGGAGTATGGAGGTGCTCATCTTTTCAGCCTTTGCCTCTTCATCTGCTAGACAGGGATAGGAAGATGTCTTAGGCAGAAGACATGGATGGAGGGATAGACAGAAAGTTGGCAAGGTACCAGGGAATCAGGGAAAAGGGAAACCTGGATGTGTTTACTCGCTGTGCCTGGGATGCAAAGCACTGCTTGCCTGAGCCTGCAGGACCAGACCCACCAAGCTTGTCTGTACCCCAGAAATTTGCTGTCATAGTTGAAATGTTTGAATAGAGTATCTTTGTATCAAAGGGAGGAGTGGGAACCACACTAAAGTGATTCTACAGAGAAGACGCTTGTTATGGTTTTATTTTTATTTTTGCAGCACTGGGGATCAAATCAAGGCTTCATGCATGCTAGGCAAGTGCTCTACTACTGACCCACACCCCCAGCCCACTTCCTGTGGTTTACATGTCCCCTCCAAAACTCATGTAGAAACTTAATCCTCAATGCAACACTGTTGGGAAACAGGGCCTAATGAATACATTACTACTGTTTATTGGGAGACTGCGTTTGTTATAAAAGCATACTCAGTCCTCTCCTGATCTCTGTCTGGTGTGTGATCTACCACATTATAATGTGTTATGAAGCCCTCATGCCAGCCCATGGTTCTTGGACTTCTCAGCCACCAGAACCTTAAGCCAAATAGACTTCTATTATTTGTAACTTACCCAGTCAGAAGTATTGGGTTGAAGCAGCACAAACTAAGATAATACCATGTTAACCAGCAGGGAAATAACTGAGCCCCTTGCATTTCCCTGGTGAGCCTATTAGTGTCCATGCTCCCAGGTCAAATATTGAAATTGAAGACCATTACTGTCAGTCAGGGCCTGCAGGAACCAGCTGACACATTACAGTAGGCAACACAGAGAGTTTAATAAGGGACCATTTGTGGAAGCAGGGGTGTACACAAAACAGTGTGCTTCTAGCTCAGGAGCTGATGACAACAGGACCCCCTGGGGCCTGAGAAGAAAGAGGAGGGAGGAATAAAAGAAGGTGGCCACTCCTACCCTGTGATGCTTTCTGCTACCCCCAACAAATCTGGACCTCCCTAATGCGCTCCCAACGTGGTCTAGTGGAGCAGACCAGGGACCATAGCCCAGACAAGAACCCAGCACCCGGCTTTGGGAATCCTGAGTGTGCAAAGCTGGAACTACAAGGATGGCCACTGCAGCAGCATCAGTAAAAGCTAATCGCTAACAAACTAGATGCCATGCATATAGGGCAGGTTACACAAACCACAGCCTCTCCACACTAAGGAAAAATGGGCAGTGCTAAAAGAATGAGGAGGCTCAGCATGCACCCACAGTGAGAGGGCTCAGGGCAGGCCATTGGGAAGGTAACCTTCCAGGAAGTGTGCACAACACAAGGTTACTCTGCAGAAATAAGCCAATGAACATGGTGGTATGCATGCAGGGACACAGCCAGAAGGCATCCTACCAACTGTTAGTCCTGATTACTTCAGGGGTGTTACTGATGGTGGGAAGGGACTTTATATGCTTTGTAGTGTCTTGGGTTTTACACTAAGTATGCAATTTCTTTAAAAGTAATTTATACAGAGAGACCAAAATTATAGCAAAGGGGTACTGATCAGAAAAATATGCCAGTGTTCTTCCCTGCTGTTTGGCAATCACTATGAGTCGATGAACATTCATGAGGACACATGGTGTGCCAGGCACTTGAAGGGTGCTGACCAGCACAGCTGCCTGCAAAATGCCTACCATTAGCCAAGAAGTAGATGGGATGCTTGACGTATCCACCTGCCTATGACAGGAGGAGGGCAGGGATGAGTGGGCGTAGACCCAGGGCCACAAAAGTGTGGGGCAGTTCATAGCAGAGAGGATGGGTCAGGGCAAATCCAGAGGAGCAGCAACAGAGTTGCCTCCGGAGTGGGGGTGGCAGTGCTTCTGCCTGCGCTGGGTGTGCAGGAGGCAGTGGTGGATCTGGGAACATGCTGGACCCTCTGCAGTCTTTCAAAGATGTGTGGAAGTCATACAAAAATCCTCAGAGACATGCAGGCCAGTGGGGAAGAGGGGCAGGAGGACAGGCATAGCCCTGCAATCTTCACGTTGTAGCAAGGTCAGGAAAACTCATCCTCTAGGTAGGCCACGGTGCTAATGGCTTGTTCTGCAGGCCAGGGCAATGGGGATCTCAGAGGTGTTGGGGAAGGGAAGGTAGTGGTTTTAGCAAGAAGGTGTCTGAGAGACTTTCTTATGGATTAACCTTGACAGAGACAGGACTTCCCAAGGATCCTGAAAGTCTGTGGCAGCAGGATAATGAGTGGACAGCAGGGCCTGGAGCTCCAAGGCCCAGAGTTGTTGATAACAGAAAACTCCCAGGTAGGATAGCAGGTGGGTTTTCCCTCACTGCCAACTTTGACAAGTGCTGATTGCCTGGAACATTGTGATGAGGATTGTGAGGCCACAATAAAGGACTGCCAGGAAAGAGCACCAGGATTGACTGCTTATGCAGGCCATGAGCAAGGGATATGGGCCAGCACTAGGTTGTCCTGAGTTTGCAGTCCTGAGGCTTCTTGAGGCCACAGTGACTATCTGATGATCCTGCAGGTGGGAATGGCCTTTCAGGAGATCACCTCAGTATCCCCAATCTGCCAAACAGAAGTGGCTGAACCCTGGCAACACTGGCCCTCCACAGTTTGAGGACAGATACGCTACAGAGGTTGAGATCAATGTTACCCTTCCACGGTTACAGAAGCTACTGTTCACACAAAGGAAGTGGAGGCTTCTGACACCAAATCTGGCTAACAGCAGCCCAGGCTTGCAGGCCTCTTGCTGTCCTGGGTCTCTGTTGAACTCCCTTCCATTCCTATAGGACGGGAAAAGTAAGGGCATCAACCCAGCATTCTGCAGCTGACACCGGGCAAGGGCTACCCCACCCTGACAGCTGGAGTCCTGGGCTTGATCCCTGGGCCTGGTTTTTGAGACCTGGATGACCGGACATGGGTCTAAAGGCCTCAGGGAGGGAACCGAGTGGGCAAAAGCACAGACTGGGGCCAGAGCCAAGACACATCCACAGAGCCTAGGATGCCCAGCCCGGCCCAGGAGACCAGGGAGGAACAGGAAAGGTGTCTTGAGCTGGCAGGTAGGTAGGGTAGGGTACAGGCCTGAAGGCGATGACAGCCCAGAGAAGGGGGTGCAAAGAGAACAGAGGGTGATAAGTTAAGGAATTGGCAGGGTCTTAGTTAAAGGGAATAGTGGGTGTGGATTTCCAGTCTCCAAACTTCTTCCCAGCCCACCCAGCCACACCTATACGCACGGATGAGGTCTCCATCGCCGACCTGGGGCTGGGTGCTGTGCCTCTTCTCCAGGTCCTGCAGTACTGACTGCTCAAATGCCAGGGCAGCAACACGGCTGAAGAAAGCCTTCACATTCTCTCCTGGGGGCCCATGAGACAGCCATGATCTTGGCTTCCTCCAGATGCGTCTGGGCCCAGGAGCCAGGGCAGCCCACCCTTCTGGAACATGAACCCTTCTAAAGCACCCTGTGAGGCACAGCCCCACCTATCCACAGGGGCAAGGCCCTCCAGGCTTCCTCCCTGACTCTGCCCAGGCCACTCCCCAAAACTCCTGAGCCTTCATTTTGTAGCATCTACTCTTCTAATCAGTTGCTATGGGCCAGGTTCTGGGACAGGCAAAGCTAGGGACAGGCTCTTCTCTTGTCATTTTCCATGTGGCACCAACCAGCACATGGAGCCTTTTATGCATCCTCCTACAGGTGGGGAGGCAGTTGCCCATTAGGGAAGAGGTTGGGTTCCAGCACTCAATGTGAACACTGCCCCTGTGCTGCAAACAACTTATACAACTGCACAGGGCAGTCCCGGTTAACCCATACTGAGATCTCAGTGAACCCACTGTCATTCTGACAAAGGAAGGTGGGTCCTCACAGGTTCAAGGGATGCAGCATAGGGCCCTGGACATGACACTGCCAGGTGTTTGCGATGGGCTGGAGGTAGCACGTCAGCTCTCTCTCAACTCCTGGCCAGGTGTCACTGTCCCTGTTCATCCAAGGCAAGGACTATTGGCTCAATTCCTGAGTCCCCAGAGCCTCTGGGCCTACCATGTGTCAGAACTGCATGTTCACTTCATCTCCCCAAACAACCTGTGTTTTCAAAGTCTGCTTTTTGCTTCTCTGTATTTTTAATTTTTCCTCAGTAACTATGTGATTTTTGTAATGTAAACTGTTTTATTTTTCATTAAAAATAAAAGAGATGGAAAGCATCAGCCTACTGCCCAGATGAGGAGACTGAGGCTCAGAGATGTTGGGCACCTTGCCTGGGCTGGGGGCCAGGGTGGCCTGGGGTGGTTGCAGGGCATGTTGGAGAATATGCTGCCATGGCAAAGCATGGCAAGGGCCAGAGGTTGAATTCCTCTCATCCCTGAGACAGGCCTTCTAGGGTCCTTCTGTAGAGAAGATATCTTTCAGGCAATAGAAGGAGCTGGCAGTCACCAACAGAAGGTTGGTGGCCAGAGCCACAGATAAGGCAAGAACTTCTGCAGCATGGAAGGCCTTGCAAGGCGATGGCTATGTCCCCACTATGGTGATGGCCCCTAACCCCACTCACCTGTCTTGGCTGACACCGACCAGTACTCTGCCTGCATCTCGTTGGCCAGGTGCACAGCCTCTGCTTCAGCCTGCTCACATGCTGCCCCTGACTGGGAGAAGTAGCCCTCATGGTCCAGTGCCCTGGGGCTCCTGCAGGGAGGCCCTTGGGGGTAGGCAGCTGCTCCTTTCTCACCATGCCACCTCCCTCCCTATTTCACCCTGGGCAGGTGGGTATCCCAGCACAAGGATGCTGCTTGCCCAGGGGTGATACCTCAGCAATCCCAGGACAAATCTGAATACCAGTCCTGAGAGGCAACACAGGAACTTAAGTTCCCCTTTTCAGCTCCATGGCCTTCAGTCTGAATTTTAACACAAGGCATGTCAATGCCAGAGCCACCCATTTCTCAAACTTGGGTCAAAAGCTCAGATATTTTCCCCAAGGGCCACCCAGGCTTCTAGCTCCATTCTGCTCACCAAAAGGTCCTTCTTGGTTCCCACAAGGAAGATGAAGCAGGAACCTGCCTCGTTTTCCCTCAAGGCATCCTCCAGCCACTGCCTGTAATGCATAGGGAGACACAGGCTGAGAGATATCACTCATCCATCCAAGGGAGCTTGAGGAAGAACAGGGGTCTGGGTGCAGACTGGAGTCCTCCCCAAGGCTGGCAGCATTGAGCCCATACTGGCTATGTTTTTCTTTATTTATTTTTGGTGGGACTGAGGTTTGAACTCAGGGCTTCATGCTTGCAAAGCAATCACTCTACTGGTTGAGCTACACTGGCTATGCAGGATGCTGGTCGGGCAGCCAGTAGGGTATTGCTAGACTGGAGGGGCACTAGTTAGGGAGGTGATGACCCCATCCTTACTCTGTGGGACCTTCTGTGAGTCCTGCACTTCATCACCGGGTATGATCACTCTGATCACTCCTGCCTCCCTCACAGGGCCTGGAAGATGCTGGATCTGGAGGCCCCACCCAAATGAAAGGTAAGGGGCTTTGGTCCAATCTTTGGACGATTCCTGGAAGAATTGGTCATGTTCTTCACACTTCTCTCCAAGACAGTAAATATCAAATCCATGTCCCTTCAGAGAGGACTGGCTGTAAAGTTGTCAGGGTTCAGGGCAAAGTGAATACATGGCGCTCCTCATTCAAAACTGATTAGGACTTTTCCCATGGTGACCGAGATGTGCTTTGACCCATCAGCCTCTGAGCAGCACACAAAGACAAGTCTTGAGGGATCAGAGGGCAACTGGACAGTAAGTGGTCTATGGGCATTGGTTCTGACAAGTGATCCTGGTCACTGGAACCTACCATCAAGGATCCAGTCCAGTGGCCAGGGTTTGGGAAGACCTTCTAGGCAGCAGGTATTGCAGAGTTTGGGATTACTTGCCTGGTGTGATCCAGAGTCTTCACATCAGTGAGGTCAAAGGCCGTGATGATCACTGCACCCATGGGAGGAAAGCCAACAGTCAATCAACAACAGGTGATGATTGACAAAGGCAGGGTGAGGGGGGGCTCCCTTTGGGCACCTTTCACTTTTCTAGGCCACAAGGAACCACTGGGGTGGTCCATAGGTACTCATCCTGAACCCTACAGTTGATGCTGGGGAGGAGACACCCTGTGGCTGCCTCCTGGGACCTGCCCTCCTACTACCTCCCAGATCTGTATTCAGCAGCCCAGCCTCTGGGTGGATCCAGGCAGGCAGAATGAGATGGGTATGGGTTTTCACAAAAGACACTCTCTGCCACTAATGGTGAGTGGAGCTTAGGATGAGGGCCTTTAGTGAATAGCACCTCAGTTTCCTCATCTATAAAATAGTGAGAATGATACTTCTAGCTCTTAGGGTTGCTATGAAGATAAACAAGGGCAGCTGTTTTGAAAAGCTACTAGTCCAGGGTCTAGACTTTCAACCAATGGAAGCTATAGCTGTGAGGATAACAGCAACAACCAGCTTCAGGGAAACAACTTCTGGATGGGCAAAACACTGAGAGATGGGTCCCTGTGGTCAGCCTCTCTTCCTGGTGTCCAGGGTGGTTCCTGAGGGGAAGCCCATGTAAACAATCCATGCAAACATCTGCTCTCTAATGCCCCCTCGGGTATGATCAGGCTTGGGCAGGGGGTTGCTCTCTGTGCCTTGGCTGATGGCTGCAGGAGATCTCAGGCTCCTTAGAGGCAGAGGGAAAGAGAAAAGGAGGACCCTGTAGATGTGCCAGTTGTTGTTGGCAGAGGTGTGCCAGGAGCTTCACACCACTAGCCCCAGAGAGGCAGTATTCCCTCAGGAAGAGAGGCCCAGAGCCGTGAAGGTTGAAGAAGACTACACTGGACATGGCAGAGCCTGAAGCTGGGCTAAGGTGCTTGTGGTTTCTTTCCTGGTTTTGTTTCTTTCAAATCTGAATGAGGCTCCTATGAACCTCACAACTCCTGAGTAGTCTTAATTGTGCCTATACTTTGAGCGTGGTTTAGGATCCTTTTTACAGTTTTCCAACTGGAATTCATTCTGTCTTCTTCCTGAGAGGCTAGGGTTTGTGTGGAGAATCATGCTGCTACCTCTACTGACTATGAACCCTGTCCAGTGCCCAGGATGTCCTTGGCTGTGTTGGTGGTGAGCATTGAATCCTGTTGGCCCCCAACTGCGACCTGCCAGTCCCGCCAGGGTCCACCTTTTGCTCCTCCTCTCTGGCCTAGCCCCTTCCTGTTAAGATAGAACAAGCCTCTCCCCACCTCCCTCTAGAGGCTGCCCTTCTTTTCTCAGACTCCTGGACGAGCACGTCCTTCTTTGATAATCTTTCTGAGCTGAAAACTGGGACTGACACTGACAGTCAGTACCTACCACCATAGGCTTCCTTAAGGGCATGACTGCCAAAGTCAGCCAGGGCCCGGGCTTGAAAGCAGCTTCCCCCAATATCCCTTAGCACTGGCTGGGGTTTTCTCAGTGGCTCCTGGAAGACAGAAAACTGTTCCTGTGCAGAGGACCTGGGGTTTCTGCTATTGAGACCAGTGGGGAACACCCTGCTGTACATTGCTGAGAGCCCTGCGATCATATGTCTACTTACCTTGGGCACCCCGGTAGTAGGCAGATGCGATACACTTGAACTTCTCCTGCCCAGCTGTGTCCCAGCTTTGCAGTGAAGAGAGAGAAAGGAAAATGGTGGTGGCAAGTTAAGCAGTTACAGTATTCTGAGCCAAAAGACTAGTGAGATCATCATGGGAGGGAAGCCTGAGGATCTGCACCAGCTGTGCTGGCCACACATGAGCTTCAGAAGCACTTTTGTGAGGCAGCTCTCCCTGCCCCCGGCTCCCAGTGTTCCATCCTGGGTACCCCAGAGGGATTCTCTGTTGGATTCACAGTGCTTATGGGAGAGAGGGCATGCCATTAGCAGTTGTGGCTTGGTCCCTTCTGACTGTGACATTATAAAAGAGCAGATGCTCTGTGACATGACTTGCTCCTTGTCAGTGATGTTAGGGCTCAAGGCCAGGCCCTCAGCTGTGGCTCTGTCACTTGCTCACGTGATATGTGCTTCACCTTCCCTACTATGGCTCTCTAGGTAGCAGGTGGACGCTAACAGGGACGCGTGGTTTGCATCCCATGGGTGACTGATCCAGACAGCCAGGCTGTTGAGATGGACTCTGATCCAGAGTCCATCTAATATTGAGACATTATTGTCATGGAAAATAATGCAATGATGAATTAATGATGACTACTATAAATATGGTATAGGAGAAAGAAGAAGCACATGCTGAGATCTACTTGCCCTGGTGTAAAACAAGACAGGTAGTCAATATGCAGGGATGATCCTGAAATCCAATCCATAATCCATCCTTTCTAAGGTCAATAGATCAAAATTTAAGTTCTTTCAGTAAACTGAAAAGGAGACAAATCACGAATATGACATCAGTGGTCTGAAATTTTTTTCAAGTGTTCCAGCCTGATGTGACTTTTTGGCTACATTCCTTCATTAATACACTCATATTTTCTTTCATCTCTTAAGAAGACTCTGGGTAGGGAGCTGGGGATGAGTGGACTGGAGATGGGCCAGCTGGGGGACTGGCACTAAGAGACTGTGGCAGGACAGTTCCCCTGTTTTGTTGTAAGCTCTCTATAATTAGATACAGACTGTGGTCACAATGACAGATCAGCTACCAACTAGTCTCTACATGGCTCCACCTGGGCTGCCCCCACAGGCTCTTTGTTCTTAGTTTTTCAGATCCTTCAGTTCCACAGCCCTGCCTCTTCACAGGCTCTTTTGCTTTGGACTGACCCTGAGCTTGCCCTTGGAAAAGATGTGTATCATCTAGCTCCAATACTACACAAAGGCCCTTTCTCAACAGACTTGGCAACTGACATCCACAGGATTTGCAGATGCAGACTCAGCCTAGCTGGGGCAAGGAGAATGGAGGATGAACCCAGGGAAGAAGAAAGGGAAGGAGATCAGGATACAGGAGATGGGGAGGGGCTACACAGAAGAGTACAGAGTCACTCTGGATCCCGGACAGGCCTGTAGCATGGTCTAAGTGCTAGAGGGAAAGACAATAAGGGTCAAACATGCAGTACTTCAGCCAAGGTGAGAAAAAGTCTGCCCTGGGAAGACCTTGGCTGTTCCTAGGGAAAGTGAAGAGTAGGGATTGAAGCCAGTGGGCCACTGAGAGGCAGAGACATGGGGTCTGGCAGGGACAAAGAAGAGAGACAAACAGAGGTGGAAGCAAGAATGTCAGGGGGAGTTGAAGTTATTTCCCTATTGAGGAAGTGATGTGAGGAGGAAGATGAGCTTCAGACCTGAGAAAGAGGTGTGGACAGGGTAGCCTCTGCCAGAATCCTCCTTGCTCAAGCCTGGTACACAGGACGGACTTTGGCTTCATTTTTACAGTTGGAACAGAAGTTCAGAGTCAGGTCAGAAGAGACTTGCCAGAGACCATCCTCCCTCCTATGAGGTCATGGGAGGTATAGGGAGGAGGGGTTGACCAGAGCTGTGGGAGAGGGCCAAGCATTAGCAAGAGCAGGTCATCAGGGGAGATTGGGGGTGGGTGGGTAGATCAGCCTGTGATCTTCTCCAGATCTAATGAGCAACACAAAACAACTATTGGACTGAGGGAGTGTCCAGTAACTCAGAGCCATGAGGCCTAGTTTCTCACAACCACCCCAGACCCTGCTTGTCTGGACAGGGTAGTAGACCTTGTGCCCCAGGTCTACCATGGGGCACAGCAGAAGAGTAGCTGATCAAGGAAGCCCACCCACAAGCTACATGGGAATCAGCCTTACACAATGGTGACTTACATCTGGAGGCTGTAAGGAATCCCAGCAATCTCAAAGCGCTCAATTTCAAAGTCTACCCCAATAGTGGCCTTGTAGTCACGATCAAACACATTCTTGCAAAACCTGTGGGAGGTGAGGAAGTCATCAGAGAGGTGTCCTCACAAAAACAAGCGTGGAAGCTTTGCTCATGACAGTGAAAGTCTGGGGGCAAATAAAGCCCACCAATAGGAAAGTCATAAGAAAGTGTGATCCACAGAGGCTGTGGATAAACAGGTGTGTTAGTCAGCTTTCCATCCTATAATAAACACCTGAGATAATCAACTTATACAGGGAAAAGGTTTATTTAGGCTCACAGTTTTGAAGGTTCCAGCCCATGGCTCTGTTGTGTTGGGACAGTGTCAGGGCAGCACATCATAGCAACAGCACATGGCTGAGCAAAAGTACTCACTTTAAGGCCAGGAAGAAATGAGAAAGAGAGGAAGGGGCCCAAAGGTCCTACTATACCCTTCAGGGGCACAGCCCCAATGACCTAAAGATCTCCCACTCTTAAAGGTTCCACCACCTCCTACAGCCCAGGCTGAAGACCCCAAACCTTTAGCACCTGGATCTTTGGGAGACACTTATCCAAACCATGGCAGTCATCAGAAACGATGTGGGAGAGGGACTGGGCATGGTGGCTCATGCCTATAATCCTATCTCCTTGGGAGGCAGGGATAGGGAGGATAGTTTGAAGCCACCCCAGGCAAACAAGTTAGTGAGACCTTATCTCAACCTATAAGCTGGTCATGGTGGTGTTGCCTCTCATCCTAGCTACATGGGAAACATAAATAGGAGGATCACAGTCCAGGCTGGCCCAGGCATAATTGCAAGATCTTACTGGAAAAAATTACTAAAGCAAAAAGGATTGGGGATGTGGCTCCAGTGGTACAGTAAGGCCCTGAGTTCAAACCCCAATACCGCCACCACCACTACCACCAAAAAAAGAATGATATAGGGCAAAAGAGGCTGCAGCATCCCAGGAGGCAACAACTTTAAGTTACAGAGACACTGTCCATTTCTCGGGGTGTGGGGGTACAGTACAGGGGCCAGCCTGATGCCTCAGGGAACAATGTAATAAATGCCAAGCTCCCAAAATGCCCCACTATCTGGTTCCCACCAGGCTGAAATGGTGGTGCTCCCAGCAGCCACAGTTTCCGTTATGACAATGTTATCTGGGTTTCCCAGGCTATGCGTGACAATCTCATGCTAACCTGTCTGAGGAGGTGAAAGTTGGCAGGACTTACCTGTGGATGAGGCTGGTCTTCCCCACGTAGAGATCACCAACGACAACCACCTTGGAGATTTTGAGGCTGGAAGAAATATGTCCATATCACCCTTGGGCATGGTTTCAAGAATGTCTTCATCATACACATGCCCTAACTTCCCTGAGTCACCCCTCAATTCTGCACACAGGATGGGTCACTCTGCTAAGCCACTCTCTCCACTCTCCCAGGCCCTCTGAGAGAGAAGGAAGAACCTGCATTTGTTTGGGGATTCTGTTGTCCCGGGAGCTACAACCTTGGGGATACTGCTCACTGAGAGCAGCCACCACCCACCGTGTGTGTGTGTGTGTGTGTGTGGGTGTGTGTGTGTGTCCTGCACCCCAGGCAGCAGCATTTTTGGGACTGATGACAATACTATAAGAGTTTCTGCAGCTCACCTCCAAGTACCTCAATGGTTGAATCAACCAACCCAGGGAAACATCTGACAGATGCTTTCTCTGTCTGCAGACTACAAGAGGGTACCTCTGTATCACCTGGTGATTCAGCTCACAGTTCACCTTATCATCTGGGGACTGTGTCTACTCTATCCATTTGTTCAGGTGAAGGAGTCAAGGTACTGCCAGAGTGTACTCTCTGTGCCTCAGTATCCCTTCCGCAGTGCTGTTATGAAGCCTCAGAAGACAATCTGCAGGAAACCTCTGCTGTAGAGCAGCCTTGCCCAGCTGACTTCATTATGCTCATCTCTTGGGAATAGCTGCTTTGGCCATTCTGACCTGATCTCTGAAGGCTTGGGGATTTCTGAGCTGGGCTCTCTTGTGACCTATATGACCCTTGGAGTTCAGCCAACTACCTGAGTAGACCATGAGATCCTCAGAATGAAGGGCAAAAGCAGGCTCTTGAACCTGTTTGTTAAAAAAAGGAAAGACTGAGCCGGGTACTGGTGACTCATGCCTATAATCCTAGCTAGTCAGGAGACAGTGATCAGGAGGATCATGGTTCTAAGCCTGCCCAGGCAAATAGTTTGCAAGACCTAATCTCAAAAATATCCAACATAGAAACAGGGCTAGCTGGTAGCTCAAGTGGTAGAGCACCTGCCTAGCAAATGTAAGACCCTGAGTTCAAATCAGTTCAAAAAAACTGGGAGTTGGTGGCTCACACCTGTAATCCTAGATACTCAGGAGGCAGAGATCAGGAGAATTGCAGTTTAAAGCCAGACTGGGCAAATAGTTTGCGAGACCCTATCTTGAAAAACCATACAGCAAGGGTTGGTGGAGTGGCTCAAGGTGAAGGCCCTGAGTTCAAGCCCCAGTACTGCATAAAGTAAATAAATAAATAAAAATTAAAAAAAAGAAGGAAAAGACTGTTGCAAAAGTCCCTGTGTTGGTGGTGACAAGTGCTACCAAGGCAGGAACCAGGCAGACACAGCCCTGGCCCACGTGGACCGGCTCTGGGGAGGAATTCAGACAGACAAACCTGCAATTCTGTGACATAAGTTCTTGGGGCTTAGGAGCATACAGGAAGTGTCCTCTGTTTATGGACCTTGCCAATCCCAGGCTTGGGGGCAGGGGAGGAAGGAGGTGAGAAGGCAGAAGCTTCTCTGGAACCTGATGTCCACACTGAGACTTGAAGGGGAAAGAGGTGATGGGAGAAAGAAAGATGTTCCAGACAGAGAAAATGGACCTGTGTTGAGAACCCAGGTTGAAAATTCATCTGCATAACATTCTGAAAAAAAGGGAAGGTTATTCCACATGGCAAAGGTATATCAAATAAAGTCAGATTAAAAACCCCGGTACTAACTGAGCGTGGTGGTACATGTCTATAACCTCCGCTACTCAGGAGGTGGAGGCAGGAGGTTCACAAGTTCAAGGCCAGCCTTGGCAAAGTTAGGGGGATCCTATCTCAAAACCAAAATGAAAATAAAAGGACTGGGGGTGTAGTTCAAGAGGTAGAATATTTGATTAGCAAACAGGAGGCCCTGGGTTCAATCTTCAGTAATGGAAAAAAAATAGCACTGAGTGGCATCAACCTAGTCTATGTGTTTCATTTGTTCATTTTTTCATTCACACATTCATTCATGTTCTCATCCCTTCTGGCTATCTCCCCCACACATCCCACATCCCACAGGCTCACCCAATGGTCCCTGTGTTCCTGAGCTGACAGGCTGTGCTGACCTGCCCGTGGAAGTGCTCCTTGAGCTGCAGGCAGGCATCAGGAGTATACCACTACAAAGAGACAGATAGACAGACAGGCACATCATTCTTCAGAGCTACAGCTCTGTCACCCAAGCTGGGCATCATAGGAGTGACCTATTTCCCAGCCTTCCCTTCTTCCCTGTTTCCCTCCCTCCTACATCTTGAGGCTGGAAGCTTCACTAGCTTTCTCTGTTCCCTGTCATACTGCAAGCCACAGTGTAAGAAATGTGAGATCCCAGGAAGCACTATGTGGACCCAGCCCAACCTAAGCAGTTCTCAGGCCTGAAATAGTATGATGGCCTTGGGGTACAGGATGGACTTGGTCAGCAGTGGTCTATGACCCCAGACTATTTCAGGCAGGAGGGGGAGAATCAAACCTTCCGAGAAAACAGGAAAGATGCCCCAGGAGCTCTGGCAGCCAGGTCAAATCCCAGTGCCTGTGTGATGTCAGGCGAGCTTCTCTACCTCCCTAAGCCTCGCTATCCTGTTCTATAAACAGAGTCCTTTGTTCCATATAACCTGGACTATTTTTTTTCAATCACGCTTCTCCTCCGTTTGACTCATAAAACATCAGTCTCCATCATCCCTGGTAACCACCATCAAGTTCCATAGGGAAAGCAAGGACCCAAGTTCGTGATGGAAAACGTGGGAGAACTGTCCAAGTTCTGAGGTTCAAAGGTTTTCTCTTCCAGTGTGTGGGGAAGGAACTGAGGTGGGCGGGGTAAGGAGGAGGAAGAATGAATGGCTGTGGATCCAAAATATCCACAACCTACTGCCACCTCCTTCCTTCTTACCAGCCTGGGCACAGAATCCAAAAGGCCATATCTGTGCCAAGCCACATGTAGGCAGCCACTGGTAGCCATGTAACTTCCCAGAAATATTTTTGCATGTATGAACAAACACAGACATTGGACAGACATTTCCTCTCTCTCTTTCTCTCTCTGTCTCCCTCCCTCCTCCCTCCCTCTTTTTTTGCTGGTGCAGGGGATGGAGCCCAGGGTCTTGCTAAGCATGCATTCTACCACTGAGTTAAACCCCAGCTTTTTTTTTTTTTACCACATTTGACTGTGCTGTACACACTTCACCACACACAGCTCCATCCTTGCATTTTACCTAACAATTTACGTTGGCTCTCCTTGGCATCTTTATTAAGAGGGGGCTCATTCTTCCTTATGTCTGCACTGGAAAGCAGCATTACCTCTTTAGCTAGCCCCCTCTCTGAACACACTGACATTGCGTTTGACCTCTGCTCTGACTGCTGTGAAGCCTGGCCTTGTGCACATTCTCTTTCCAGGTCAGGACATATGCAGAGTAAATTCCAACAAATGGGATGGGTGCATCAGAGGGAAAATGCATCTGCAGTGTGGGTAAATATTGACCCCTCCAGGTTGTACTGGTTTGCATTCCCTGCTGTAGTTAATACAGATGTAAGCTTTCAGCAGAAACTGAAGGCAGGATGGCAAAGCAGAAAGCCCTGGATTTGGGGACCAGAAACTGGAATGCTATTTTTTGCTCTTATTGTTTGAGACAGGGTATTGAACTCTTGATCCTCCTGCCTCAGCCCCCACAGTCTTGTGATTACAAGTGTACCACCATACCCGGCTGCTTGGTTTCATTTTTTTGTTGTTGTTGTTCAGTACTAGAGATAAGATTTCAGGGCCTTGCTACATGCTAAGCAAGTGCTAAGGTACTGTTTAGATAACAGTAACAGTAATGAGAACAATAAGATCCAAACACAATTGCAAGGGAGTACCTGTTTATCATGAGCCAGGTACCCAGGGTAAAAGGCATTGTTCTCATGTGGTAGCAGCTCTGAGAGGTTGAGTAACTTGTCCATGGTCACACAGCTTAAGGACAAAATCAAGATTCGCACCTAGGACTGTCTGACTGACTTATAACTTCCACTCCACACTGCTGCACCATGTACCACTGGCTTTCTTTCTCAAAGAGAAGAAAGACCTCTTGAATTCACCTACTTGATTTCTAGGGGTGAGGGTAAATTGGGGGAAGCTGGCCATAGGATCACAAGGGCAGTAAAGACAAAAAGGACTGGCCTAATGAGTCTCTACCTTAGGGAAGGTGGTGATGACACGATCCCGGCTTACAGGGGGCCCCAAAGGCGTCAGGAAGGACCTCATTCTTCCAGAGTCCTGTGAACCCAGAGGAAGGAAGGTGTTAAAACTTACAGGACTAACCTCCTATACTAGTTCCCAGCAGACTAGATGAAACCAGAACAGACTTGTGGATGCTAGGTGTCATGTGACTAAACTGAACTCTGAACTGGGCAGTATTCCAAAAAACAAGAGATTCACAGCAATCAAAGGGGCTCTGTCCACCTGAGCCAGCATGAATGAGGAAGTTGCCTCTGTTTTAACTCTGTAAAGAAAGTAACTTTGAAAGAAACAATCTGCTGTTTGCTCTGTTTCTGCACTCCCCAGTCTTTTTCTGTTAATAAAACCAACCTCTTAGCTGGGTGTGATAGGGCAGACCTGTAATCTCAAGCACATGGGGGGCTGAGGTAGGAAGATCTTGAGTTTGAGGTCAGCCTGAGCTATATAGTTTTGTCTCAAACAAAACAAAAAAGCAAAGAACCTCTTCCTCTTTCAGCTCATCAGAACACGAATTCTATTTTATAGAATGAGATGTTGCCTGATTCTAGAATTACATATAAAGCTAATTAAGATCACTAAATTTGTTGTATTTGTGTTTGACAAGAAATGCAAATCTACAAAGATGCACTTAGGTCCGCCTAAATTTTCATCAACTTTAAAAACAGATCTAGGCCTTCCTCTCTGTCAGGAATATCAGCAAAGGGCATCCGGACACAGGAAGTCAGGTGGTCTCTCTCAACTTGCAGGCTGCACGTTGTGTGTAGGGAGCTAGGTCTCTCCCTGATCTGGTATGAGTAGCAGCTCCCTCTCTAAGCTTCCCTTTCTGGGCTGAAGGCATGACATAAATGCCAGCCTGTGGATCAAAGCTCAGGTATTGCAACTAGTGTGGGGGGAGGGGTTCCTGTACTTAGTTTCTAAAGGATGAAGCCTCTGAGTGGTCTGGAGACTTCAGGTTTAAGTCCTCACCCCACCCAGCCAAATCAGTTGAGCACCACTTTTCCTGGCGGGCTCCCTCTTCCTCCTACAGTGGCCCTGACCAAGGCCAGTTGTCCTCCCCTATCTGAACCCGTTCTCCTCCCAACCAGCACGGGCCTGGCTCTGTATGAGCGCTCAGGAAGGCAGGAAGCCCAAGGCCGCAGGCCACATTCAGGTTCTGGGTCCAGGAGGAGGGCGGGGGACGCAGCACCCTTACGACCCTAACCTCTGGAAAGTGCCGTGAGAGGTGGGGGTCGAGGTTCGAACAGAACAGAGAGGGAAAGTGGACTCACCCACCACCGCTGTGTGACGTTTGGGGCTGAGCACGCAGAGGTTCTATTGCGCTGGTGGCGCTATCACCACGGCGACGCGGGCTACCAGGGACCAGGGGGCGTCTGACCAATCCCGGACGTCGGAGGCGTGGCCTGGGCGGGGCTGAGACGGGAACTAATTCTCCTCCTCACGGCCGGCGATCACCATAGCAACGAGAGCCTCCCGGGCGTCTGGGTTGGGGGGCCAGTTCAGTGACTTCAGGCGCGCTGGAGCGCCAAGGATCACCATGGCAACGAGGGCGACAATGGGTGGTGGGCGGGACCAGGTAGTTCAGTGGGTGGGGCCTGAGCCTTGGGGGGCGGGGCTGATCAAGAAGTAGTTCGCAAGCCTGAGGTGCTTTAGTTGCAGCTGCTAGGAGGGGTGGTGGCAATCATGCGGGAAGAGCTCTTGCTGTAGTTAGTGTTGGTGTTCTATCGGAGTTAAGCACCATGACGTACCAAGAGACGGACATGCAGCATGCCTACCAATCTACTGATCTTTCTGCATAGGTCTGAATCCAATACTGTCTGAAAATCGCGCCTGACTCCTGGAGCTCTTGCTACAAAATTAATTTCCTTGATGAATGGATATTAAAAAGCTGCTTCGAGTCACTGAGCAACTTTGAGCTATTTTCTGTTTTGAAAGTGAGGTGTGTGGGGCTAGATGGTATCCAGAGGCCCTTATAAAGCCATGTAACCAGATTTGGAGAGGTCCAGGGTCCCAGGTTTGAGAACTTGATTTAGCTCCCTTTTTTCACAGACAAGGAAACTAAAGCACATACATTCAAATGGATTTGTCTAGTGAGAACTAGAATTGGATCCCAGATCTCCTGACTCTCAGCCCAGTGCTCTTCACAGCACCTTCCTAAAAAAAGGATGATCTGGGTTAGAGACACCCTTCTGGACTTCATTCTTTGAAGGGTATCAGTAGGAAGCAGATCTCTGATCACTATGGTATTCTTGGTATACAGATATAAGTCATCTTTAATTCAAAACTAAATGTTCTGAGGCCTAGGGGTGTGGCTCAAGAGTAGAGCACCTGCTAGCCCTGAGTTCAAACCCTAGTACCACCAAAAATAAAAGTAAATGTTTTCAGAAGCTGATGTTAGATACTTTTGTTAATGAGTTTCACTGCTAAGGTCTCAGGCTTGGGGGTAACTCAGTTGCCCTACTGAGGTGGGAATTGCTTTGGTTTACTCAGCTATAAAATGACCCTATCTAAGGGTTTCTTGTGAGAATTACATTGTTATTAAAGACTTAAATCTTTTGACAAAAACAAAGAAATGAAACCAAGACAAGTATGCAGGGAATACAGGCAAGACTTTTCTGGGGCTTTGACTTATGAATAGAAGAAAAGAAGCACTGACAGACCAGGATGTTCCAGGAACAAAGGCAGAATTAGGCCTTATTAGTTTGCTAGGATGGGTTAACAGATGGTCATCATCTTGTCCAAAGGACTTCAGGTACTGAGTCAGAGTTTGAGGATACAGTAGAAACTGCAGGTGCCTTAAGAGCTCAAGGATGGGGTTCACCAGACTTAAGGTGCTTAACCTGGCAGCTGCTGAAAGCATGAGGGAAGACCAGTTCCACTGAGCAAACAACATGTCTCCAAGTAGGGTTGAATAGAATTTAACCCAAAGGTTAAGGCAACAAAGGGGAAGACAGATGCCAAGTCTTTTCATCCTGTTTCAGTTAACCATCAGACACCTGCAGGCCCAAATGAACAGTCAAGTGTTTTCAGCAAAGGTGGCCTTTAGGTTCCTGAAAAGTAACCTAGGCAACTGTTAACATAACCCACAGTCAGAGGTGTTGTCTAATGGGAAGCTACTAATTTGTTGCAGCTGTGTGACCTCCAGAATTAGTGAGTTTTAAGTCAGTCACACATGAGATGGTGGTGAAAGTGTGAGGGTAACAAACATGGAAATACGCTCACAACTGTAGTTTTAGTCCAAAACCTAACTCAGTCAGCCTGCTTGCAATAGTTTTAAATATACTTTCTTTTTTGTCTTTTCTTCTCCACCCCCTTCACCACAACTCAAGCAAGGAAACGTAAGAACATCTTTCAGCTCCAGGAAAGGTCATCATAGTCCTCTCCTTATCTTCACTGACCATGGGAGTGAAGGAACATTCAGGACAGCAAGACAGACAGTTCCAGGACATTAGGAAATCAGCAGACCCAAGGCCAGCATCTAGCTCCAAGTCGTGCCTCTCAGCACAGTACATCCAGAACTTAAACTCCTCCGCTTTCTACTAGACTACCCCCATTTTGGGAGGACTGTAGCTTTCGAAGTGCTAGCTTGCTGCACTCGGGTGCTGGCAAATTAATGAACCTAACTTCCTTTTCTCCAAAACTCTGCTCTCATTATTTGTGAATTCAGCAGAGTATTCAGGGACTGAATTTTCAGTATCAAAGGTGCTTTGCTTTTAGATTGTAAAGCTTCATTCAAGTCCATTAACCATTCATTTGTTCTATACTTACCAAAAGCGTCATGGTATATGCCTGGCACTGGGGAGACAAAGGAACAGTCTTTACCCTTAGGGTACTTGAAGTCTGTTGAGGGGATTAGAAGTAAATAGAGGGCTGTGGTATAGCTCAGTGGTAGAGTATGTACCTAACATGTCTAAGTCCCTGGATTCAATTCCCAGCATTAAGGGGGTAGAAAAAAGCTAAGTAGAGAATTAGGGGAAGAGAGTGCGCCAATGGGTTAATTAATCTATGAGACCACTTATTAATTTGGATTTGGGGAGAAGGAAGGCTTTTCGGTGGAAATGTCCACCAAGTTGCCTCCTGAAGGACAGAGAGGTTCTTAGTGTTACAGTCACCTCAGGCTGTGGAGAGAGTTGGCCATCTGGGGGATTAAGAATGAGTCTACAAACTGGGTACCTCTAGCTCACGCCTGTAATCTTAGCTACTTAGGAGGCAGAGATCAGGAGGATCATAGTTCAAAGCTAGCCAGGGCAAATAGTTTATGAGACCCTATCTCAAAAATGCTCAACACAAAAACAGGCTGGAAGAGTGGGCTCAGGTGGTAGAGCACCTGCTTAGCAAGTGAGAGGCCCTGAGTTTAAATCCCAGTACTGCCAAATATAGAAAGAAAGAAAGAAAAAACCTACAGAGGCAAGAGGATCTCAGTTAGAGAGTATCCCAGGCAATGTTAGCATAAGACCCTATCTCAAAAACAAGCCAGATGTGATCTCAGCTACTTTGGAGGTAGAGACAGGAGGATATTGACTTTGAAGCCAGCCCAGGCAAAATTAGTAAGACCCTGTCTCAAACAACAAAACAAATGACCAAAAAAAAAAGAGGACTGGAGTTGTGGCTTAAAGAGGTAGAGCACTTGCCTTGCAAGCAGGAAGCCCTGAGTTCAACTCCCAGTACCAAAACCAAACAAACAAACAAACAAACAAAAACAGTCTAACTGGCTAGAAGCAGCCATAACTAAGGATTTGAGCAGAAGGCTGGTTGTGGGGTGTGTGTGTGTGTGTGTGTGTGTGTGTGTGTATACACAGAGAAGGGGTGTTAAGGGGTGTTTTAGTAAGGTCTTGCTATGTTGCTCAAACTACTTAGAAATTTATGAGTTCAAGCAGTTCTCCTGCCTCAGCCTCCCAAGAAGTTGGAAGCACAGGTGCCATCCTTACACCCTATCTCAGACCAGGACTTCAGGCTTGGGATGGGGGTCAGGGTTGGGAGGGTTTTAAGTAGGTGATGGCTAGGTCTGGCTTAGTTTTTGTTTGTTTTTGGCTGTACTGGGGACTGAATTTAGGGTCTTATGCTTGCTAGGCAGGCACTCTACCACTTAAGCCACTCATCCAGTCCTTGTTTGTGTTGAGTATTTTCTAGATAGGGTGAACTATTTGCTGACTTTGAACTCTAATCCTCCCGCTCTCTGTCTCTCAAATAGCTAAGATTACAGGCGTGAACCACTGGCGTCTGGCATTAGTCTGTCTTAAGTTTGAGAAAAACCTCTCCAGCCAGCAGTGTGTTACCTCTGCTGTAAGAGCTGATTTTTGTCATTATTAGACGGCTAGCTTGTAAAGCAAGAACGTGGCCCAGGGCTAGGCAGTCTCTAGGGTCAGATCTTTGTGATTCGGAGGAAGATGCTGAATTTGTCTTAGGTTCTTATTCATAAACTGCGTAATGTTATCACTTCATTGCTTGACGCTGTGATCAAAGGCATGCCAAACGCCCAGTACAGAGAGAGGTGTAAATAAGTCGCTTCCTTTCCCTTCTCGTACCAGGGACAAAGCTGAGCATCTGCAAAGTAGTATTGTTCCCACTTCATAGCCCGCCTCAGCCCGAGGCTGCTTGCACGCCTGCGCTCTGGTCGCTGTAGACGCTGCCCAAGTCGCTAGGCAACCGGTCGCTTGGCAACGGTCGCATGCTACTGAAGCCTGGAGACAGAGCGCAGAGGCAGGTGAGACCGCGGCGCGGGTCAGGGGCCCGAGTAAAGGGGGGCCCCTTGACCTACCTACCCAGTCTCATTCATACGGGCCTATGTCCTCAAGTCACTCCTTTTCATCCTTGGCGGGACTCCCACAATGCGTCCCATTTAGAGGTCAGGCCCCTGTCCCTGTGCCTAAGGTTCCCTGGGAAGTGAGCCCATGTCAGATATGGCCGCGTCCTTCCCAGCCTGGCTCCTCTCTTGTCATCTGGTACTGGGTGTCAGAGTCTGGGTCACCATTTACTGGAAACATTTCCTGCAGCACTGGATCCTGTGCATGTGACTAAAGCAACAGCAATCATAATAATAACCACAGCCAATGTATCTTGCGCTCCTGTGAGCTAGCCTCACGGGTATCAGTTAATATGACAATGCTGGAAG
Organism: Castor canadensis; assembly: GCF_047511655.1. Taxonomy (NCBI): domain Eukaryota; kingdom Metazoa; phylum Chordata; class Mammalia; order Rodentia; family Castoridae; genus Castor; species Castor canadensis. The sequence goes on along the minus strand of NC_133403.1, from coordinate 10,277,207 downwards.
GGCGGGAAGGAAGTACTATTAGCTCCTTTTTTGCAGTTGCAAAAAGACACAGATGGAGAGGTGACTTGTTAAGGGCCACCCACAGCCCGGGTCTGCAACCAGTTCTTAACCATTAAACCAGATTGCCTATAGTTTCTCAAAGTGCATTTGCAGAATAAATGAATCATCCTTTAACCTTAATTCCCTTTTGCAGATGTGCAGATGTGTACCTGACAGGTGAATGAGTTAGATCTGGGTTTGCTAATGGCTTTTAGCCTTAGCAAGGCTGTGACCTCATTTGTTTCCTCATTTGTAAAATGCTCGTGATACAAGTCCTCTCCTTATGGGAGTATGAATTAGATACTGATTATTACTGGCACCAGATAAGAATTAATTGAAAGAGCCATCTTTGCTTGTTTGGTCTATTTTCTCCTTTCTGTGCCTGTGACAGAGGTCCCATCCTATAAAGTATCACAGTAGTTTTTTCTACTGTGCACTATTGCATCGGAGAATCCTGGGGTTTGCAATTTGGGCTGTTACTCACCTTCCCCACGACCTTGAACAAATCTCTTTTTGATCTCAGTCTCAGTTTTCTCATCTGTAAAATGGCAGTAAAAATATCCATCTGCCTGTCCTCACAGTTATGAGGATCAGATGAGAAGTAGCTTCCAAATCACACCAGTAATAACAGCAGCTTTTTGGTTTCCTTTTATCAGTGGTCTCTGCAGAGCTTCATTTTGAAAGCCCTTTGTAGGCGTGGAAAGATGGCCCATGCTAAGATCTCCATGTACCTGCCTCCCAATATCAACCCCACCCAGGCTTCCATTGCCTATGGCTGTCGGGCCCTGCCCAAGCTGAACAAGGAGCTGAATTCAGATGACCTGCTGACGAGGCAGAAAGCCCTCATAGCCCTATGTGACCTCATGCATGATCCAGAGTATGTCTATGAGGCCATCAACATAGGTGAGAGTGTCATAACCCAGGTGATCATGACTAGGGTCCTGACGTGACTCAGACATTGGGTGGAGCATCAATAATAAGGGTTGCTATTTAACAAACCTAGTTTCAGGCCACCAGTACCCCAAGTACAGTGTCTCAAAGTGGCCACCAGGAAGGGAGGGAACTTACACATAAGAAACCGAGGTTCAGAGAAGGAGTGTGAATCTAGGGTTACCAAATCAATAAATTAAGTAGGATCTCTATCTGCTAAATCTGACATTATTGGGTATAACTCATTTGAAGTCAAGTGACTACTTTCAGGCAGGATAATACTTCCTATTTGTGCTCACGTCAAAGAAATGGCAAAGACCATTTTCTTAACCCCCTGGTAGACTTTAAGAGAAGGCACTAGTAGGAAGCATGCAAGGAGAATCAGGAGGAAGGTTAGATGCGACAGTCCCTGCATGTCAGCCCCTTCAGTGAGTCTTAAATGTTGTGTAACTGACACGATTCCCTAATATTCCTCTGAACCTCTGGTACCTTCTTGTTACCCCAACATTGCTCACGTGTTGACTTTTGGGTTAGCTGATTTCTGGAACTAGCAAAAGTTCAAAGATTTTTCTGCCCTCCACAGGCTGCCTAGAGAGCCTGAAGACTTTGCTGAAGGATGTTGATGACCTGGTACGGATAAAGGCCACTGAGGCGCTCTACATAACGGCAACACATAGTGTGGGCAGGTGGGCAGCTGTCTGTGGAAACCAATGTCACCCTTGGAAGCTATACTACTTCCCTGGATGGTTGTCCTTGAACAACCCCGAGTTTTGGTCTGTAGCAATGGTGGGGCTTCTATTTGGCCAGAACACACCTCTCTGTAGAATGGTTTTGGTTGCCTCTATGGGAGCCTACTAGGACCCTTTCTTCCAGACTAATTTTTATATTAGCTCCTAGCTCTGGGTTTTCTACTTTGAAAGTGGAGAGAAAATTCAGATCCCACATCTGCAATAGTTTTCCTTTTTACTGGGAGCCAAGTTCCATGTCCTAGATTCCCACCGGACATGTGGCTTTGGCTCTTGTGTCTGTGCAGGTGTCAAAACACCAGCTTCAAAGCACACATCTGGTCTGGACTGGTGGCCTCATGTCTTGCCTGGAATGTGGAGATTCTTCTTGGTTTCTGGCAGGGGACAAGAGATGTCCCTTGTCTGCATAAAGCTTTATATTTTACATTTAAAACATATTTCACCCAGCATTTTGGTCAGTGGTGGGGAACTTTCTCACACTAGCTGAGTTTATGCGCTTGACCAGGGATTGCTAGCTTTACTTTGTATTAAAAGCAGGACCCCCCAATCAATCACACCCCCCAAAGCCCCACCCCCACTTCCTGAATAAAGAAGACCACTGCCCAGTATGCTCAGGCTGAGAAAGAAGGAAGGGGAACTTGAAGGGCAAGGGGCTAACTGCCTTCAGAATTTTTTGTTGAGTGTAAACCAACAGAGAGTCGTCACATCATGTCAAATGTGCCAGGATATCTCACCAAACCCAAAGTCACTAGGCCCTGACATTCCCCAAGCTCTCAGACCCTTTGGTGTCCTCCTTGGTATCTGCTTCAGCCTGATCCTGCATGCAGCACTGGCCTGACCAGGTGCTATGAATGAGGAGAGTGTGGCAGGGGCGGGCAGTGCCATCGTCAGCACAATAATTCACATAGTTTGCGTCCAGTAGGACAGAGCATGGATGTGGACAGAGCAGTGAAGTGGGGACATGGACTCTGGCCTATTGGTGGTGGTGGGACACCCTTTTCTGCTCTGTGACATGGCCAACCCCTCTTTTTTTCTTTCAGTTCTGGGGATTGAACCCTGGGCCTCTCCCTGTAAGACAAGGCTCTACAGTTACTGGAGCCACAACTCCATCTCTTGTTTGTATCCTGTTCTTCAGATAAGATGTTACTAACTTTGCCTGGGCTAGCCTTGAACTCACAAGCCTCCTACCTCCACCTCCCGAATAGCTAGCATATGTCACTACATCTGGCCCTGGTTGAGCCTCTTTATCCAAGTTTCACTTTGTCTATCTGACATGATTTCAGGAAAGTGCTTTTAAAAAAACTTTTGTGTGTGTGTGTGTGTGTGTGTGTGTGTGGGGCAGACATGGTGGTGCACACCTGTGATACCAGCCACTCAAGAGTTTGAGGATCACTTGAGCCCAGTAGTTGGAGACCAGTGTAGATAACATAGCAAGACATTGTCTGAAATCAAACAAAACAATTAAAGCCAAACAAATAAACAAAACAACCTTAGTGATACAACAGGGTCAAGTATTTCTCTTCTTTATTCTTTTCTTTTGGTTTTCCTCTTTTTTGGACTTGGTATAGACTATAGGTAATATTCCCAAATGAAGAGTAGTGGACACTGAGAGGAGAGATGATTAAAGCCTAGGCAATTATAAAAAGCTAACACCTAGGGAGGGGGATTGTAGATTTGGTTTTCAGCACTAAGAGAGCCTGGAATGGGGAGTTCAGTCTGTGCTCTCATTAGCAAGGCTTGCAGACAAGGCGAAGACCCATCCCTGGCCCAGGACCTGATACAGCAAAGCCTACATACATGTTCAGTGGCCTACATTCCCATTGCGAGGCTGGGGTGGGGAGCAGGGTCGTTGGAGAGAGGCATTGCCATGTACCCAGGGTCTTAGATTCCAAAATTCTGCCTCTCTCCAGCATACCACATTGAACAAAGAAGGTGAAGTGCCCGAAACAATTGTGGCCGATTTCTTAATTTGCCCTAGTTCAATAGTGATCTTATGTCTAATGCCAACAGCCCACCAAGCTGTAAGTAACTGTCCTGAACCACCTGTGTTGAAATTGTTCTGTCCTCTTCTTGCTGCACAAGTAGTGATGGGGGTGGGGCACAGGGAGGAATTGGGGATGAGGATTGCAGCCCAGGCTTAGCATCTCGGAACTTGAAGAAGTTAATTCACAGGACATTCTCACACATGGGAGAGCTTCCTAGGTGATCTGGAATGCCCGCTTGCTTGCCAGCTGGTAAGGGGGTGCTACATATTCTATAGACAAACACAGTTTATTTCAATTTTTTTAGTTCTGGGATGTGAATCCAAGGCCTCCTGCATGCTAAGCATGTGCTTTACCACCTGTATTTTGTTTTAAGAGCCAGGGTCTTGCTATATTGCCCGGGCTGGCCCTGAACTCTTGGGCTCAAGTGCTCCTCCTGAGTAGTTGGCCCTACTGAATCATACTAACCAACTCCCTCCCTCTGTCCCTGCCTTTCTCTTTCTCTCTCTCTCTTTTTCTCTCTTTGCAGTACTGGGGTTTGAACTCAGGGCCTCATACTTTCTAGGTAGATGGTAAAGCACCTAGCAGGCCCATAGTCCTTTTTGCTTTTAGTTATTTTTCAGGTAGAATCTTATGTTTTTTGCTAGGCCAGCCTGAACTGAGATTCTTCTGATAATGCCAACTGCATGGCTGGAAGATGGGCATATGATACCATACCCAGCTTTCCAACCAGCTTTCAAAGCATGGCCAATGTGGAGTGGATCTTGGGACACAAACCCAGGAAAGCCTAGTGGTCACAGAAGGCCCCTGTAACTTGTGTGTCCCACTGTGATTTTCTTTCTCCAAAACAATTCAAAACATGCCTTAAGGTTAAGTCCTGGCTAACATCACAGTAGCACAATTGGTTGGATACATCCTATATGCTGGGTACTTAGCGGAGGGTGTCACACATGACTTCTTATTTATCCCTGAACCCTGCCTTAAAAGATGTGACCTTGGAAGCCCTATTTCCAGATGCAACTGGGCCCAGTCCTCAGTTGGTTACTTAAAAGGAATGGTTAAAGTCAAGGGATCAAAGAAATACTATATTTTCTTTAAATTGTTCATTTTATCCTAAAACACAAATGATAAGGTATTTGCCCATCCCTGTGTGATACCCAGACCTTTTCAAGGATATAGGTCCACCAGATAATGTTTTTTAAAGTTAAACCACAAATCTGACTTGTAGCCTTTTTTTAAAGCAGAGCAAGAACTGAAAGATCAGTAATTTGCATGTAAAAAGCCTAGAATCTTTTACAATCATTTTGCTTTCTTTTTTTCTTTGAAGAAACTCACTCCTGAGTCTTTGCATAGCATTTGACTTTTTTTCTCATAAGAAAATTAAAAAATCTCTTATCTAATTGGCTTACCAAATAGTTAATTAACTTGTATATAATTATAATAAGAGGCATCCATAGGTCTGGAGGCAGGCAACTTACTATTGGAAAGCTCACAACTCACTAGACGACAGAAGCAGGAGGGCCCATGAGAAATTGAGTCTACTGAGTGCTCTCCTTCCGAGCTGCAGAGAGACTGTGAGCTCAGCCCCACAGTTCAGGCAAGGTGGGTGACTGGCTTCCATTGCTTTATCCCCATTTTACCGACCACTGAGACTGAGGATCAGAAGGGTAAAAAATAAGAATCCAGACGAAGGAAGTGCCCAAATCTGAGTCAAAGCTAGGAAAGGCAGAGCTGTGTGATTTTTTTGTCACCACACAAACCACATTACTCTACTCTTACAGCCTCTGGGGATTCTGGGACATGATGTCCCCCTCTGGTCTTGTCTTGCCCCAGCTAGCAAGGATTTAGATTCCAGCAGGGACCACTGACCTACTCTTATTTGGTCTTCTCCAGGAATAGTTTTAGTTATGCCTAACCTCGTCTTCCCTTCCCTAGAATCGGCTTTTTAGAGAAGGATGTCATCGCTGCTCTGTCCTTGCTGCTGAATGATCCTCATACAGTCTGCCGGGAGAACCTGCATCAGACCTACAAGCACCTGGCCCAGCTGCCTGCAGGTAGGCCCACGCCCCACGTGAGGATATGATAGGTCTTCACTCCATGTTGTGTGCATGCCAAATTGCACATCATAGTCCATAGCACTTTTTTTTTTTAAAAAGTTACCTTTTGAAAGAAAGTTAGTGAACAATAATGAAATATATCATATCTGTGTAGGAACAAGACACAATGAAACATTCTGAAAATGGCTGAATAACACAGGATAGAGGGAAAAGAGTGAGGAAATGCAGGGGAGCAAGGGTAGATTGATTTAAGCACAGTATAGTTGTAGGTGAAATACCAAGGCAAAAATCCCACTGAACAACAAAGATACCTAAATGAAGGACAAGAATGTAAAACAGGTGACATGAATGGGAGGGCACCAATGGGTAAATAAAAATGTGGAGAAGGTGAATATGATTGATGCACTATCTATACAAGTATGAATATGGAACATCCAAACCTGTTGAAATCATCACATGAAGAAGACTAAGGTAGAAAGGAGAATAATGGAGGGAATGAACCAATTTAGGTATAGTACATATGTGTGAGTGTGTGTGTGTGTGTGTAAGGATGTCACAGTGAAACTCCCTGTATAACCATTATAAACAAACAAAAATGTCTTTAAAAAAAAAGAAGGAAAGGAAGATAAAACAAATTCTGTCTAGTGGCTGGTACCAGTGAGAGGGCATAAGGAAAGGGTGAGGGAGGGCGAATATACTGGAAGTACTATGTATTCATGTATGAAAATGGAACAATGACACCTGTTGAAACTTCTAAAAAGGGAGAGAGGAAGGATAAAGGAGAAAGATGGAGAGGTGAATCTAACTCAGCTATATTGTAAGTGCTTTTGTAAATGTCACAATGTACCGCTGGCATAACTATAATATGCTAATAAATAAATAAAAGAAAAAAGTTACCCTTTAGGTGGTGTGGTAGCACATACCTGTAGTCTCAGCTACTTGGAAGCGTGAGAACGGAGGATCACTTGAGCCCAGGAATTCAAGATCAGCCTGGACAGCACAGGGAGGCCCAACAGTAACAGCAGCAACCACAAAAAGTTACCTGTTCATTTAAGTGTAACGTATATATTTTAAAAAGCACATATATGGACTGGAGGTGTACCTTAAAGGAAGAGGGTATGCTTAGATGTACAAAGCCCTGGGTTCAATCCTCGGCACTCTCTCCCCTGAAAAACACAAGTAAATGAACGTTTGATTAAATTGTAATGAATGAGTGTTCCATGTAACAACCACCAGGTTAAGAAACATGTAGCATATACTCATCTTTCACCCAAAGGGAGATGGTATCTTTAGTTGGTAAATCCATAGCTTAATTCATGCTGATTGTTTTCGTTTGTTTGCTCTTTTTTTCTTTTTGTGGTGTGGGGGATGGAATACAGGGCCTCACACATGTTAGCAGTCACCATACACACACCCTCCCCACCCAGTTTATGTCTCTTTTTAAACTTCACAGAAATGGAAACATATAGTCTGTAATATTTTGCTTTTACCTTCTTTCACGTAATATTTTGTTTCTGAGAGTCACAAGCATTACGTATTACTGACTTTTGCTGATTTGTGCAGGAGTTTGATATTTGCATTATGTGACTATACCACAGTTTATCCAGTCTGCTTCTGAGGGATATTTGAATTGTGTCTACTTATGGCTACCAAGAACAGAGCAGCTATCAACATTCTTTTGGTAGACATGTATATACATTTATTTTGAAATATACCTAGAAGTAGAATGCTGGTATAGTGTAAGTTCATTTTCAGCTTTAGAAGGTACTGCCAACTGTTTTTCTAAAAAAGTTGCACCAATTTTCACTCCTACCAGCTGTGTATGAGTTATAGGTGTTCTACATCCTCAGCAACACTCAATCTTTTCTGTCTTTTTATTGTAGCTATTTGGTAGGAGTGTAATAGGACCTCATTTTGACTTTAATTTGTATTTTCCCAATGATTAAAGGGGAAGTCCTTTATTTTTTTATTTTTTGAGGCAGGTTGTTGCTATGTTACTTAGGGACTCCTGGGCTCAAGCCATCCTCTTACTTTAACTTTCAAGGTGTGTGCTGCCACACCCAGCTACAAGAGGCCCTTTAAATGTCTTTTATGAAGTACAATAGAAGAGTTTTTGTTGTTGTTGTGTTTTAGGAATAAAGAAGGCCTGTCCCAAAGGCATTGTGCACATACACCTACTGAGGGCCACTCCATCTCTGGCCTGAAGTCCTCTTAGCTGACTTCTCCTGCTAATTATAATCAAACGAGGAGTGTAGGGTAATGTTCATGTGCCAACCACAGCTAGATGGCTGACTTTTGTGTCAGGTTGACATCACCTGGCTGCGTGACTGCTATGAGCACTTTTAAATGAAGTGCTCATCCTAAGAAGTAAGATAAGAGGCCTTGAAGTGTTATCTTAGGTAAATGTAGACAAATAGGTGTCATAGCCCAGGAGTCAGACAAACCTGTGCTCCTTCTGCCCTTCTCTTGATTTCCTGGTGAGACTCCGGAAAGATTATTGCATCATGTCCAAAGTGAGGACAAAGAGAAAATGCTGGCCAAGTGTATAGCGCAGCACCCTGAATGTAGGAGGAGGTGTGAACATTCCAGGGCAGTTGTGAACACTCCCTGAATTAAGGCCCAGGGAGAAATGACCACCGGATCAGGTACTGAGAGGCACCCAACAACAGCAGAACTCATGAAGGCCCAAGACTGCTGCCTGGCTCCCCTGTTGGGTGGGCTTAGGTGTTGGGGAGATGCTAGGCTGGACAAAAGAAATCCTCGTGTTCTTTTTATAAAGACCACTGTGTTCCTGGCCCTGTCAGACCACTGGTGTCAGTTTCTGTGGGTAGGTCCCTGCACACTTTGGCTGATTCTCATGGGTGCCAGGCCTCAAGAGCCACCAGGGTATGGCATGTCTCTAGTACAAGGGCCCAACTAAACAAATGCTCTGTGTTCACCATGCAGGAACCAAAGAGAGAGTCAAGTTTTGGTCCCCTTGCTCTTGGGTTGTGGAGAGAGACTTGCTGCTGTCACCCAGGGCTTTTACAATTATTGTGACCTATTTAGAAGCATTCAGAGAAACATAGAGATGATAATAACAAACATTGAGTACCATAACTCAGCTTTGCCAAATTGTAACATTCTACCATATTTCATATTTGCTTGAGATTTTTGTTTGAAAAAAATCATAGATACTCTGTGAACCTCTTCCTACCCAGAACTCTTCTTCCTGTCCTCCCAAAGCCACTAATAATTTGGTGACTGTATCTCCAATGCATGTCTTTATGTTTTACCACAGATGTAAATTATATATATAGACTGTATGACTACATAATGTATTTTACCGTGAGTGTTTTAAAACTGTATAAATGGATCTTGCTGTGTATAAGCAAGAGAGAATGATATAACTTTGAGATGTATTGCTGTTGTATCATGGATTCTATTTTATTTGTTTCCACTTCTGTGTGATCTTCAGGCACTTGAAGGAATCATGTTTCCATGTTGGTCCTTTCCACACCTGGGCTGCAGAAGCGATGATCCGTGGGCATTTCTGCTCAGATTTCTGGTATACAGGAGGGAGAGTCTGTCTTGGGGATCTGCAGGGGAGGGTGTCGCTAGGCCTCAAAGAATGTATGCTCTGCCTGTGTGGTACTTTGTGGGATATTGTGATTGCTTCCATCCCACCCTCCCCAGTGAGTGAGAGCCTGAGACCACAAGCTTGCCACAAGCCCAGAGAGTATGCTGTACGTCTCACAGAGTGTATGTTGTGCATTGCCAACTCCTGTGACCTGTGGAAGGAGCATCTTCCTTTTGCCTGGGGCCCCCTCTGCCTCCTCTCAGGCCTAGGGCCTAGGAAACCAGAGCCCATCTGTCAATGAGTTGTTTTTCCATTTCTTATTGATTTGAGGGAATGATTCATTTATCCCAGATTCCAAGCCTTTGTTCATTACCTGCATTGCAAATATCATTTCCCGGGCTCTTTTATGTGGCTTCTTGTTTATTTGTTTATTCATTGGCCCCATGGTTTTTCATTTGAATAATATGGTCAATTTAATCAGTCCTTTGTGCTTTTATTTAATTTTTTTGGGGGGTACTGCATAAGAGAATCCTTTACCCTGAGCTCTTTAAGATATCCTGCCAAATGTGAATTTTACTTTTCACATTTAACTTGTGAAGGTACCTGGAACAGAGTTTTGTCTGTCTGTTTCTAGTACTTGCTAATTGGACACTGCCTGGATTCTAAAAGCTCAGGTTCTGGTGAACAAACCCTCTGGAGTTTTCTGTAAAACCTAAACATGAAGAGCAGCAATCTATGGTGTCAACAGCCCAACCAGCAGAAGCATCACTGGAATGCTGGACACTGAGCCTCAGCCCTTTGTGATAGGATTTTCTGAGTGTTGCTCATTGTCTGTGAGGTCTCCAGAAGGGAGACCTGGGACAGTCTGGTGAAAGATGGGCAGTAATGGCTGGGGCTAGGGGCATAAATGGACAGACGGTTAGAGGAGGGATACAGTGTGGCAGGCACCTCAGGAAGTTTATTCTGGGAGGACTGTGAGCATCGTGACTTCTATGTTGGATAGCATGGCTGTGCCCTAGGTGGTATCCTCACTGGACTTCTGGGTGGGGTTCTGGGTGGGGGATGGGCTTCTATTTCAAGGGTCCTCTTATCAGCATATAACCTTGGGCAGTGGTTTGCCCTTGGGAGCCTGAGTTGCATCACCTGTGTGGTTTAGCTAGGACAGTCTGTACGCAGGGACCAGCTGGCTTTCAGCATACACTGGTGGTCATTACTATGGGTTTCCTGTCTAAAGCTACACCAAAAGATGCCTGGCAGAGCACCTGACATGTGACTAGAACTCAACAAATATTGCTAGGCAGGTTTTATATCATATTTTTAAAGGATCATTTGTTGTTTTCTTGCTATAGTTCACTCACCCACTTGCACATTCTTTCAACAGGTATGTATCGGACCATCGCTCTGTTCCACTCACTGTGCCTCAGTTTCCTCCCCTGCAACATGGGGTTTCTGTGGGTGATTGGAAAATCTTCCCTCTGAATCTTTGCAGGAAGGAAGTGGGTGGGGAGGTGTGTGTGGGTCTGACTTGGTTTGTGAGCTCCCAGAGTAACCAGCAGGGGGTGCTCTAAGACAAAGGACCATCCTGGGAGGGCCTTTGTCCATCCCTTCAGGCCAGCTCATGCTCCAAGGTGGTGCCCTGTCAGGAGAGGAGAAACCACTGTAGTAGAGGCAAATGCCACGCAGAGGTTGCCAACACAGCTCCTTTTTATCTGAACCCTCAGTGCCCACCCTGATTTACTCCTGCTCCCGCCTCCCACTCTTCCCACCCTCTCTCCAGATGTTGAGGGAGGGAGCTCTGATGCCAAAATTGAGGATTCTTCTTCCTCTGGAGTTTGGGGCAGAGTTGAACAATCTTAGGGAAGTGTTCCACTACCAGACCCATAGGTGTTGACTGGGCCCTGTGTGTCTGGCTGACCTTTACTCTTGCTACCCCTCCTTCCATGCCAGGCTCTGAGATGTTGGCCTAGCTTTAGTGGCAGTGTGGTGTGACCTGGTGTGTCCCTGGCCTGATGTGTGCAGCCTGCGATGGGGTCCGGGCCTAGGGGTGGAGGCAGAGGAGAGTATCAGAAAGTAGTCTGTTTGTGGAAATTGGTACTCTGGTTCCAGAAGGAGCTGGGCTGGGCTTGGGAGAGGCAGAGAGCAGTGTAGATGTCTGGATGCAGTTTTGATCCCAATCATTTTGAGATGTGAGGGACATCTCTAGAGTAATATCATCAAGGCTAGCCAGAAATCTGGGGACTCTGTGTTCAGGGGGAGCTTAAGCTGTGGAAGCAGGCTGCACCCTTAAGGTGCAGGCTCCAGAAGGGCTGCTGGAGAAGCAAAGTGGGTGAGCTTCCCCTTAAGTCCCACGCAGGCAAACCCTGTCCCTCTGATGCCCAGCTGCCTTTGAGGTAGCCTAGAGCAGCTCCTGCTCTTTTTGGCCCTGAAACCACAGGGGAGGGGGAGAAGGAGCTGAGTCAGACAGGCGGGGCCTTTCTTTCCTCACCTTTCCTCAGGGCTGGGTTCATCAGGGTCCCAGGCCTGTACTTGGCTTGATGGTCTTTGGTGGATGTCCACCATCAGAGAGAGTCTGATTGCTTGGCTCCTGGCTTGCAGGGCCTGCTGGATGCCTCTTCTCCTTTCCCTTCCCCATCTACCTGCCCTTTCCAGTGGGGGCAGAGTCTCCCCCTGTCCTTGTTAAGCCTGATCAAGGTCCCAGAACCATCTCCATGATCTCTGTCAGGGAAGGCAGCATTTCTCAGGGTTTTCCCTGAGCTTTTCATAGTATTTCCAAAGGTTTGAGGCAGGCGACAAAATTCCACAGGGACCAAGTCGTCCTCAGGTTGTACCAGCTGGCCTCTGGCCTAGGACCTACCCAACCATTGAAGCTCTTGGCCAAGCTCATCTAGGTGACATGAGTCACCCAGGGTGTCATCCACCCTTGAGTGTCGCTTTGGTACAGTGCTTGCCCCTGTGTCAGCTGGGCCCACACCTCCATGCTAATTTGTCCTTTACAGCTGCATTATCCAGGTCTGTCACGTGTGCTGAGAAACTCTGGGGCGTAAGGACAGATAGAGTGCAGCCCTTTGGGCCCCAGGCATGGCCAAGTCATTTGTCACATTGTTTGATGGTGGGGAGTTACCCCTTTCAGGGTTGACCCACCCAAGGGTCAGGGAGTCTGAGATCTTTGCAGCCTGTGGGGAACCATGGGGAGCTCTGGGAGTCAGGAAGGAGCCTCCTCGGATCCTTGGACACATGAGGAAGGGAGGCACAATTCTATTTTCCCCCTTAGCTGTATATTTTTAGGTAAAAGATGCTCACAGTGAAATCACTGCTCTTTTTCACAGTTGGCATTAGAAGCACAAAATAATTCTCAATGATTTTAAATCACATGTTATTTCTTCTTAAAGAAAAGCCTCTTTAGGTTCTTGCTGTTTAGTGGCATGGGAAGGCATAAAGGGAATCCCCACATTGACTCAAGTCAGGGTAGGGTGGCCAGAGAACCAGGTCTTGTGTGTCTGAGTGTATGTATCTGTGTGTACATGTGTGTGCAAATATGCATATATGCTGTCCCCCTCTCAGTGCTCTGCTTGAGGTTCTGCTTTGAGGAGGAGGCTGCAGGGTGGCTCTGTGCTCTTCTGTGCTCGGGCCCCATACAGGGTCAGGGCCCCAGGCCTCCAGAAGGCATCCTGGCCCCTCTGCTTCTCTAGGGAGCAGCACATCTCCTCAGCCTGGAGAAATAAATCCCTGCTTAATTGCTTCTTGACCTTGGTCACCTTTCCTCATTTGTAAAATGGGTCATAATTAGCAAGCTGCAGAGGTGGGGAGTGTTAAATAAAATAATTTGTAAGGAGCCTGGCTCCATGTCCCACTCAGTGGAGGTAGACATACCTCCTTGACTTCTAATCAGCATTTTTCTACCACCTCAGGATGCCTCTAACCACAAAAGCCAGTCTTTGGACAGTGGACCCTTGGGGACCTCTTCTTTCCAGCCCCTTATGCTACTATGGGGAGGTGGCTTCTTCCTAACTCAGGTGAACTTCTGCCTTGGGGAGATGGCTCATACCTCAGTATAGGTATCTGTGGGATGAGGTGCTCAAGAAGGAGCGGGGGTGGGGGGTTGGGGAGGTTGGTGCCATCATTACCTCTAAACCTTTGTCCCCTCAGGCCACAGAGTTGTGGCAGGTCTCCTCTCTCTTGCAGCTTCTCTCCTCTCTTGAGGTTATTCTCAACATTCATTTAAAAACAATTTTACCTAAATAGATGTGGAAAAGGGTAGGAGGAACCTCAGTGTGGAAGGGGTGTCCCCAGCTACTCCCTAGATGGCATCACATCCAGCCACACATTGGCCACACACACAGTACACTAGGACAAGGCTTGGCTCCATTCAGGATATTTTATTTTCTTAAAGTAGACAATCTTTGACTTTCATATGGTCAGCAGCTCCTCTCTTCCTTCTGTATATCTCTTCAAGTCCTCGGCTGTGATTCTGCACACTGATCTTGGACGCATGGTTACTGAACAAAGGGTGTGAGAGAAGATGATTTCGCAAGGGCTCTGGCGGTGCCTTCCCTGTCAGCAGCAGGGGTTCATATTTACACATAGCCCTTGGCCAAGGTCCTCTCAAAGCCAATGCCCCTGGGCCCTGGGGCAGGAAGGCCCAGACAGCGCAGTCCCAGCAGGGCCTCCCTCAGGCCACAACGCTCGCTGTGCCTTCACAGGAGTCATAGCAGCTCCCAGCCTATGTCAGGCTCAGGACATGCAGGGACCAGGGGTGTCATCTCTTGCCTCCCCTCCTTTCACTGGGCAAAGCCACAGATAATTTACGCTTTAAATACCAAGACATTTAGCTATTGTTCATTTGCTCCTAGATGAAGAACCTTCTTTAAATACATCACATTTATTTTCTTAAATAAAAACAAAGCAGAAAACCGCACCAATAACAAGAGGACATTGCAGAGGCTTATATACAACAAGTGTCCCATGAGGCTGGCACAGGACTGCCATTTGCCCCAGAATTCTTTGGAGCAGAGGGACAGAATCGTCCAGATAACTTTTATACTCAGCAAGCCAGACACAAAAAGGACCACCTGAAAAAAAATATGTTTTGAAAATCTGCATTTAAAAAAGAATACTCAACTGCATCTGAAATTTTCTGTAGTTTTGTTTTTCTGTGAAACACCACAAGATTTGGCCAAAAAAAAAAAAAAAAGATGTTAGTGAAGAAAAACCAGGTTTCAGTTTATAAAACATCAGACCAGTAGAAGAAAAGCTGGAAACCCAGCTGGCCTAGGTTGAAATAAATCGTGCCACTCATTTCCTTGGGTTGACTTTTGCTGCATATTTTGAAGCTGTTTAAAAAGATCCACGAGTGGCTGGAGGTCTGGTTAGTGCTGTCACCTGGCTTCTCTGGCCCCAGGTCCAGGATGAACGTGGTGCAGAGAGGCTGTGTGTCAGGTGTGGCCAGCAGGGAAGGTGCATGGTCCCTGCTCTGGCCCTTACTCCTGGTCAGTGGCAAAGTCCCCAGTCTAGAGCTCGAGTGGTGAGCTGGCCTTCCCCAAGGTGCCTGTCACAAGTGGACCAATGTAGCCCTAGCCCTGCCACCTCTCCCCAGTGGTTTACAGAGCCCCATGCAGAGTGGACCAACTCAGGAAGGCAAAGTGAAGAGGCAGGATAACCTTGGAGTGAACTTGTGAAAGCAGCTTTTCACATCTTCAAGAGACCTCAACACTTTGGCGAACTTTGCCATGTCTAGATGGGAGTGCGTGCGTGCGCTTGTGTGTCTGAGTGTGTGTGTGTGTGTGTGTGTGTGTGTGTGTGTGTGTGTGTATGAATGTCTACCTATCTAGCAATCTATCCATATATATTTGTTTGCAGAAATGTGGGGCCAAGGAGGCAGAGGTCGGGGAGCAGGAGGGGGACATTCTTTAGGTCCCCGTTTTCTGCCCCTGGGTTGGGCCTCTCTAGCACGAGTAGAGGTGTGACACCCCATGGGTTTCACTACAGGCGAGTGGGCCAGGTCTGGCTCCTCAGCAAAGGCCAATGTACTTGAGATTGTTCTGTATAATGACATCTGTCACCGCGTCAAAGACAAACTGGATGTTACTGGTGTCGGTGGCACAGGTGAAGTGGGAGTAGATTTCCTTGGTCTCCTTGTTGCGATTCAGGTCCTCAAACTGCCGCTGGACATAGACAGCGGCCTCTTCATACGTGTTCTGGCCCTTGTACTCAGGGAAGCAGATGGTGAGCGGGATGCGTCGGATCTTCTCCGCTAGCAGGTCCTTCTTGTTCAGGAAGAGGATGAGTGAGGTGTTGATGAACCAGTTGTTGTTGCAGATGGAGTCAAAAAGGCGCAGGCTCTCTGCCATTCGACTCTAGGGTGGGGGGGGGGAGTAAAGTGCTGGCATTAATTAGGGCACACACCAAGCAGAGACCTAGACCCACAGCGCTGCCAGGAGGAACCTCCTTTAGCAGGGACTGCCAGCCCAACGCTGGCCCATGAGTGCATCCCCCTACCATTGGGTCAAATCTATCGCTATCCATGTCCCTTAGAAATAGCCTACATGGCCACCTCACCTTGTGTCTGGGTTGGAAAGGGCTCTTTTGGGTCCCTCCTCTGGGCACTGGTGCTAAGTGACCCCCAATGTGTGGCCTCAGGACTGTGGCAGTGACCAGCATGGCCTCTTCCCACCCTCACCCAGTGCTTCCGACACCCATCCCTGGCCCACCCCACACTTGTTCTCAAAAGCTAAAGTCTTTCACAGGAGCTGTTATTAGATCACATCTCCCTCAATGAAGTCTGGGTTTCATACAGTCCTTTCAAACATTCATCCTACCACATGATACCTGGGAGGGGAAAGCCTGCACTTTTGTATCCAAAGAATCCAGTTCCAATGAGCTGATAGTGAATCATTAGCCCTGAGCCAGGCAGCTCTCCTCAACCCCTCCTTGGCTTTGGGAGCTCACACAGGCTGCTATGGGCATTTGGCCCCATTGCTGTCTGCTAAGGACAGATCCTGCCCTACTGCCTAGTGGCCTGAACTAAGTAGGCAGGATTGGCACATGCAGCTGGGGTGGGTGGCATCCCAGAATACAGCCATCACCAAGTCAAGTGTATGGCCCCAGCTGCTCTCATTCTTTCCTTCTTCTCTTTCTGATGACTTTCAATGTGTTGCAGTGATGGACTTAAAGGAGTTTGACTCCCAAACCCACCATTTCCCCACAAAAGTGATCCTTCTCACTTCTAAAAGGAATAACTACCCAGAACTGCTACCTGGAGTAGCTGCTGATGAGGGTTGCCCCTATCTTAAGATAAACTTAATCAGCCAAGTGTCCAGACCAGTCTGGGATCAGTTTAGTTAAGATCCAAGAACTTTTCTGAACAGATTATATTACCATTGACAGACCATGGTATTGACTGTAAGTGTAGCTGATGTGTAGACATGAGGCATCAGCATCAACAATGACTACAGTGACAGTGGCAATGGCAGTTGTAGCTAGACATAGTGCTGCCTGTTCAACTGTCACACCTTCCTATTCCCACTTTACAGATGAAGAAAGAAACTGAGGCTTGGAGAGACAGGAATTGTGCTGTAAGTCTTCTTACCAGGAGCTCTGAGCTTGTTGCTCCTGTAAGGTGGGCCCAAGGGAGGTTGCTCCAGGGTTGGGGGTACCCAGGAGGATGGCACACAGAAACCTGCTCTCCAGAGCCTGTGTTCTCTGAGGTACAGGCAACATCCATGCAGAGAAGGAAGTAGGGGTAGGGGAGAGGAGATGCATAAAGATACTCATCTTTACCTTGGGAACCTGCATCCATCTGGGAGGCCATGTTTTCCGAATCCAATCTTGCTCCTTTAGAATGAGCTTGGGATAACACAAACTCTGAAAAGCTGGTAACCTTGGGTATGGGTGGAATTGACTTTTCTACAGAGAGAAATGGGAGACAGAGTCCCAACTCCAGCTGTACCCAGGGAAGCCAGTGCCTCAGCAGTTGAACCTGGATGTGATGTTCCCAAAGGCAAGATTGGTAATGGTCTAGGAATGTCATATTCTACTGGGAGAGTAATTAGCTCTAATGTGTTCCTGGAAGCCACATTGTAAAGAATACTGTGGGAACAGAGCTGTCACTTCTCATAGAAATGATGTCATAATTGGGGGCTATGCTTCTAACTCCAAATTCTGTATCAGATATGGCTATTAGTACATATTTGTGAATTCGCTGAGCAGATGCTTGCTATCACTGACAGGTCTACAACTCTACTGCTGGGTGATGGTGTCCTGAGCTGGGAGCCCTGGGGCTTCAAGAACAGAGGCTGGCAGGTATATCAGGCACCATCTAGAGTGGACCAGGAACTTCTCTTGGCCTCTGAGGGAATGGTCTAGTCACCAGCAGGGCATTGACTGGGGTTCAAGTGTGGATGAGCAAGCACAGCATAGGGGGTAAGGGCCTGGCTCCCTGAGCACTGCAGGGTCATTTGAAATGACAGCTGGGGTGATTCTTATATCCAACTCAGCCCAGAAGTTCTCAACCAGGAAGT
This sequence comes from Castor canadensis, assembly GCF_047511655.1. Taxonomy (NCBI): domain Eukaryota; kingdom Metazoa; phylum Chordata; class Mammalia; order Rodentia; family Castoridae; genus Castor; species Castor canadensis. The sequence continues at coordinate 10,259,378 of NC_133403.1, read as the reverse complement.
GGAGTATGGTCAAGAGGAGGAGCAGGAGGACCACCTCAATAGGCTGCAACACTGTACAAGTACTGGTCATTGTCCTCTGTAGAGCACATGTGCATGGAAGAGGTTGGTTGCCAAGCTCTGTGAGAAACAAGCTTGAGAAGGAGCCAACAGACTATATGGACCATCCCTAGCCCATCCCATCCCCAGGGCCATCTCAGTTACTCTTTCTGTTGACTAAACTGTCTTGATGTGTGGTCAACCTCTTCTGCCCAAGTGGTCTGAACGACTTCCTTGCTGATGCCTCTCAGTAGACTTTAGGACCCTGAAATCTCTGAACCTTATGTTCCCGACTCAGAGATTACAGAAACTCAGGCAACATATCTCACAAGAGCAGCAGACAGAAAGGGAGGCAAAGGAAGGCCTGTCCTTGTCTATATAGGTCTCTTGCACACTTGCTCACAGGACTGATTGCTGCAGCAGGGTGACAGGCAGGCATCTTGGGAGTTCAGGGCCCTCCTCGTCTCACACCCCAGGTTCCTCTTGTTTTGCTGGCATTTTGGGGCTCAAAATGCCTCAAATGGCGTCCATGGGGAACTACATTGGCCATCATTTAGATGGTTGTCAAAGAATAATGATAAAGCCTTATTTGTATAGATACCTGCCCCCCACCCCTCCCTGGTCCTATTATCTGGAATCTGCCCAGCAGGATCCAGGAGAGCATGTAGGAGGTACCGTCTGCCTGGCTTCTGGGCCCACAGAGGTATGGAGCTTCAGCTCAGGGGTAGCCCTGATCTAGCCCCCTCCATCCCTCTGGCCTCCTAATTCTGGTTGAGTCCTTGCTGCATATAGGCACTCTATCATTGGGAGGTGAATGTGTGCACCTGCCTTGGGAACTTTGCAAACCAGGAAGAGTGCTCAGAAGGCCCAGCGTGGTCAGTGTGGTGTTGGCATGTGCTTTCTCACAGGGTCTGAGGTATTGGCAAGTGAGGCAGAAGCAGCCTTGTCTGGCCTGAATTTGTCCCTAGCCCAGAGGCCTGTGGCTCTCAGAGGTAAGGGGAAGAGCGGGAGAGTCTGAGGAACCATAGGCAGAGTCAAGACCCTGCCTAGCTAATGTTGACAAGAGGAGCCTGTACCCAGGGAGGGAAGAGGCAGTTGAGGGAGCCCTGTCTGGTTCCCTCTGTCACCCGTGGTTGCCTCCTGGCCTTGGAGCTGGCATCACAATAGTGCTTGCTTTGCACTCCTGCAACCTCATGTGCAGACAGGTGGGCAGAGTGGCACCCTGACACTTCAAATCACAACACTGGAGAAGGAGTGATGCTATTTTGGTCTGTAACTGTGGAAACTGTGCATGAACGTGAGTATGGGAGGGCTGAAACTGTACCATACTTTGTGGCTGGCCTCCAGGGCCTCGCCCTTGGAGCACTTCCCACTTGCCCACGTTCTGCTCCGCCTGTGGGAGACTTGTCCTGTGCCTCTTCCTCCTGGAATCTCCAGTCCACCTCCCTTTAGCAACATCTGACTATGTGCCCTGTATACAGTGACAAGGTCCCAGATCTAAACTGGCCTTTGAGGGTTCCCTGGCCCTTCCAAACCCTCAGAGGGTTTGCTTAGCCTGCGTGGGGTTTCAACCCCACCCATTCTCTATTTCTATTCACTTTGTGTCATGAGTTTGAGTTGTTACTGAGGCTTGGACACCATCTCTGCAGCCTGAAGGGGGTGGTGCTGGGTGCCCAGGTAAAGTCACAGGCAGCTTAGGAGTCATCTGACTCTGGCCACTTCTACTGCATCCCCCTTGTCCTGTAGTGACTGCCCCAATCAGCCTTCTCCTCAGACCTTGGAATCAGGGATGCTGCACCTGCATGCCACACACCCACAAGGCTGGAGGAAGGCTCCCATTTCACATACTGGCCAATGTCTGGAGAGGGGCCAGCTTGTCAGGCTCAGAGGAAAACCCTATTTTCCATTCCCCATTGATGTTCTCTTCTGGCAAGAAGCCCTCTTGCCTTTACCTCTTCAGCTGTCAACAGAGCCACAGCTGGGAGTAAGTGCAGTCAACATTACTTGCTGTGATGCCATCCCAGGGCTCCGAAGCCCACTCAGTCCTGTCCAGGGTCTGCTCACCAGTGAGACAGCACCTTCTAGGAGGCTGGGGCACATCTGCACATTCATTGATATAAATAACAGAGTAGACGATTCCTGACAGAAGCTTGGGCCATGTGGGAAACTCACTGCTTGTTGGTGGGATTTGTAACAAGGCATGTCACCTGCTAGGCATCTGGATAACAGTTTCAGGGTGGTGCCATCATTTCTTGACCATTTGTAAGAATAAAGTTTTTATTCATATTAGTCCAAATGTATTCAATGCCACTCATAATAGGGGGGCCTAATGGTTCATTCCTAAGGGGATTCCAGCTTGCTGGTCTGAGAGTCTGGGGTCTTTATCCCAAACAACACTGTCAGGTGCTAGCACCTGTGGGGTCAGCAGCCAGGTGAGCTGAGGAACAGAGGAACCTATGTTTATCAGGTTAGGTGGGCTGAGTTACCTTGGTCCCCTTTTTCCACAGAGCCTCTCCTGGTGACACAAAATGGCCCTGATGATGTGTACAAGGTCACTCTTAATGTTAGAACTTGCTCTGCCTTGGACAAGTCATTTGCTTTCTCTAGGCTTGTTTCCTCACCTGTAAGATGCCAGGACTATTTTGAGGATGAAAGCACTGATATAAGAAGAGTTTCGGGGTCTGACCTGTGGCACCAGGATGTCTTCTCACCATGAGGTCTTCTGGAGGACCATTTGCACAGAGGAAGCTGCAGTGGGATGGGGGAAGGAGACCTCAACTCTTCAGGCCAGGGTCTAGTCAATGATATGATACCTTGGTACCAGCCACAGACCCAGATTGATCTGGCTCCTCAGACCCTTTAGCCTAGGGATCTGATGGCCAAGGCTACAACACTGGCCACTTGGACCTTGTAACATACTGGGCCAGCCTGTGGCATGGTTCCTCTTATATTCCATGTTGGGCAGGTCTCCTTGCAAAAGGTTCCCTTTGTTTGGCATTGAACAGATTCCAAGGACCAGTCAGGTTCCTCAGTTACAACTGTTCCCCAGTTAATAGGTCAGACCATGTGTTTGGTCACAGGAGGTCTGCCTAGGGCCTCACACAACCCACATTCTGTCCCCATGGTCCTGCACGCTCCTCCCAACAGACACCCCAGTGCAGCATACTGAAGCCCATCTGTGCTGTTGTCTGTGGAAGTGCCCAGAGGGCAGCATCTCTCTTGTTTACTCCTCACAGCTCACCCAAATCGTATATGTGGTGGCTCAATGGCCACCTGGCGGGGGGGCTAAGGAGGGCAGTGGCACTGGGCAAGCTTTGATAGCCTCTCGCTCCTCTCATTTCTAATTCTCAGGTGTCCACCATCTTCCTGCATCCTCCCTGTGTCCTGGAGACAAAACCTGGACCCCTACACTGGTCTTTCATGAACTGAGTGTTGTTTTCCAACCATTCCCCACCTCCAAGTTACTCCATTCTTCAACTCACCTGTGTCTCAGTGCCTCACATGGCTAGCCCCACTACCAAGGATACCCCTTATTCCTCACCTGTCACTCCAGGCAAGATGCTGGCTTCTCAGTGCCTCATGCCCTCACCTGTGATGAGAGTATGGACAGCAGCGCTCATAAAGGCGTGTGGCCTTTGACCAAGCAAATGCATGTGTTCACAATCAGCACCTAGTGAGTGGTGAGCATATGATGTTTTCAACATCTCCTGTGGGATCCTGGGCTCTTCACCCACCTCAGGTGCCTTGTCCATGTGTGCCTGAGGATGCATGGCAAGGTAATTGTGTGGCCTCACATTGTTACACAGGGCACCCAAGTCCAATGGGCAGTGATCACCATGGCCTTCTCGCCATGTAAAGGAATGCATGACTTTGCTATAAAAACCATAAAATTGCTAAAAATGAGTGATCATGTTTTATGCTTCAAGTAAACTAGGACTTAGAAAGTGAAGTTTTAGTTTGCTATTTGAACTAAAGATCTCTGTCAAAATAGCTGAAAAACCAGCCTGACTCCCTAACCTCAGGAGGTCCAGTGGATGAAGTGGGTGAGTGGCTAGCTGGTGCTATTCAGGGATGCCCACGTGGACAGCTCTTCCATGGATCATGCCCATTTCGTGCACTTCTTGCCTTGGAGGCCACCCAAGTGTAGTGTCACCGCTATCCCAAGGGGGTAGTGTGTATGTGAGCTTTATCTTCATGGGACACTGCTCCACTCTGAATCCCCCCAAAACCTCTCCTGAGCCCCCAGCATATTGCAGCCTCCCTTGGCTTCTACACTAGCTACCAGCATGCACGTAGTCCTCTGGGGCATTGGTCCATCCCTCGCATGTCAACACCTACTCATGCTGAATGCATGCCATTAACTGAGAACATCACTACATGCTGTGACCAGGTGAAGTCCCCTGTCCTGTGCTGGTATATGCACAGGTACCGGTTAGGTGACATGCCATATGGTTACAAAAACTTATGTGTGGATCTGTCATATTTTCCTGTCTACTCTCCACCAGGTCCCAACCCCACAGGGCCCAGGGCAGGGCTTGCTATGGGTACAGTACAGGTTAAGATCACCTGGCTCAGCCAGTGGTCGCCAGCCTTCAGGTGTTTCTGGCATCAGCATTAACCCTGGGCATGAGATGGAAAACCCAGCCCTGCCAGCAGCTCTTGACCCTCCTCACGCCAGATCTCCTCACAGCCCCCTCTGCTTTGCCTCCCTGGGTAGGTGCCTTCCAGGTGAACAGATGGTGCTGTGCTCAATCGGGTGTTGGGATAGGCAGGACCCCACATTCCATGCAAAATGAAATGATAGCTGATGTGGTGGTTTTGAGTGGACAAAGAGGGCCAGGCCCAGGACTGCCAGTCACTAGCTCTTAGTTATGAAAGCACCAGTTCCTATAGTGGATAAGTTGGCATATGATTAAGCAACTCCCAAATAAGGTGGATGAGGGCTGAAGTGGGACACAGCTTAGTCTCTGCACCCACACCTGGGTGACTGCTAGCAGCTAGCATTACTATTAACACTGAGTCATGTCAGCTGGGCCTTTGGGGCAGAGGGGGAGGCAGGCCAAGGCCCAGAAAGGCACTGTGAACGACTTGGGGACAGATGAGGTTGGGGATTCAGCACCAGACTGTATGTTTGGGGAGGCAAGGCCCTACCCTGGGCCTTAGTAGGCCAAGTTCTCAGTCCTGGCACAGTCTGGAAGTTCCAAGTCAGACCAGCGAGTTGTTCATGAAACAGTAAATTCAGCTTTTTCACCTTGGAAGTGGGGCTGGGGGCATGAATGAGTTCCATTCATCAGATGGAGTTAGGCCCACAGCTGAGACATCAGGCCTGGCCCAGCCTAGGCAGTAGGGTGCCAGGTTCTGAAGGCAGCACCCTGACTAGTCTCGGCAGAGGTTTCTTATGGGCTGGACTTCATGTGGGTAATCTTCATGAAGTGACAGCCAAGCCCATGGCTCCCTCTGGGCCTCACTTTGTGGTGGAAGGCTTAGGGGCAACAAGGTGTGTTTGCTAGCTGGGCAGGGTATGGCTTGAGGGTCATGGTGGTGTGCTGACATGGTAACCAATGTGTTCTGGTCAGCAGCCTGCGTAGAACTGACTGCCCCTCCCCTTTCCATAGTGTGGCAGTTCTGTGCTCTGCATCTGGTAGGCAGAAAGAGCCTCTGTCACTTCCCTGGACCACCCTGATCCCTACTGAGAGGGAGGCTGGGCACAGAAACCCCCAGACTTCTCCTGTGGGAAGTGGTTGAGGGGTCCTCACCCCTGGCAACTGCACAGTAGTGGAGGAGCCTGTGGCATCTGTGCCCCTTCCCTAGCACCCATGTTAGGTTCATCTGTAGCTGCAACAATGGGAAAACACCAGAGGAAGCCAGTTTAAGGATGGTGTCAGTCACTCAGAAAACAGCTTGTTCTTTGTCTCCAAAGAGGGCAGGTCTTCTGGGTGACAGGGATGTGTGTGTATGTTCCTTCTCACTGTAAAGCAACAGAGAAGTATAGGGTGGCTGGGATGCTAGCTGGCTCTGCTGGCTAGCAGGAGGAGGAAAGTGCAGTGCCTCTGGTCTGGGCTCTGTGGGAAAGGCCAGGCCAGGCCAGGCCTAGGATGCAGGTGGTCAGAGGCTCACAGCCAGCTTTGTGCTTTCCTGACCAGTCTACTGAGAATCCTTGTTGGGAATTTCTGTCTTTAGTTCCTCTTTGGGCTCTAAGTTCATCCCACAGGGACTCAGAGGTGCAAAATCCTGGCCTGTACCTATTCTCAGGCCAAAGGGCTGGAGGCAGGTGATGGGATCAGCTGGAAGCCAGACGGTGTGGAGTGGGTGGGATCTGGATATGGAGGTGTTGCTAACCACTGTCAGGCATATAGGTGAGGATCTGTGGAACTAAGGATCCTGGGACCAACAGAACCTCATCTAGGCACAAGGGCAGGTATTGTGGGGACCTGTGCTGTCATAAAGGGCCATTTAGGCTTGGAACACCTTGTTCTTCTAGCATAGGAGGGGGCACTGGTAGTGCACTGAGGCTGAGCAGCTGACCACTGTGTGCCTCTCTGGTCAGTGCTGACCTTGGGGCAGGGTGACACCCTGTGGGGTCTCAATTGGACTAGGCAGAAGGGGCTGCTATGCTCAGAGTGACCCCTTGAAGGCCACATCAACTCAGAGAGCTGAATGCTAGAAATAGCTTCTAGGGGAAGCCCTCAGACGGAGCTCTGGAGACACCAACCAGGACCCCCTACTCCCACATGACTCCTCCTGATTTTCAGGATTTGGCCCTGATGGATCTGTCTAGATTGCTCTTCCAGGTCCCCACTCAGTCTCTGGGCTGTGCCCGTGCCATCACAGAGGAGTCTTCCTGCACCAAGCTATCCTACCCAGCCCCACCAGGGTGCTTGGCCAAATATTCCATCCAAATGGCCCTGAATGCTGGTCTGCTGTCCCCATTGTAGACATCTAGCCACACACTCTTACCTGCTTTCCTTGTCTTTCCCCTCTCTTTTCAGTTACATATCCTATGAAGGCATTTTGAGTGATAGGGTCTTGGGCAGCCACTGCTGGACAAGTCAAAGGACAAATGTCCCACCAGGCACTGATCCCCAGAGCCTGGTATGTGTCTCCTCAGAGAGATAAAGAGTATTTCTTCTGATTCTTCTGTAGACCCTCCCAGCAGGGTTTGGTACTATGGCAGCCAAGGAGCACAGCCTTAGAGCCCATAAATACAGCTAAGACTTTTTCCCTTTCAGGGAGCAGGGGAGGTCTGAGGCCTGGGGATGTAGGGAAGCCTCCTTCAGGGTGTAGGCAGGGAACTGAGGGTCCCTGAGTCCTGGACCACTCATTGCAAATGCCAGGAGCAATGTATCACCTCCTGGGTGCCCATCAGGTTCAACTGTGTAGTAGATGAAACTAAGGCTGCCAACCGCAGGGATTGCCTGAGGATGTGAACCTGGGTGCCAGGCTCTGGGTTGATTCCCTGACTTCTCAGAACACTTTTACCAGTGCCATGCTCTGTGGTTGGAGGCCTCTAATCACATGATGTTTGGATGTAACATGAGCAGTCAGATCTGAGACACTCCACTGCCAATGGGATATCTGGGGGCCACTAGAGACTAGTGTTAGTAACAGGGCTACCTGCAGAGGTGTTTCTGTTGGACACGGCCCTGCCAGCTCCTTGGTGAAGGGGGCCTGGGAGGTTCCAGCTGATCTGGGTTCTGGACCTCATTCTACCACCAAGCTGCAGGAGGACTTTGGGTGTGTCACTCCCTATTCTTCAGGTCATAGCTCTTGCCTTAGTAAAATAAGCTGCTTAGCCAGGTGCAGTGGTTCCTATCTATAATCCCAGATACTCAGGAGGATTGTGACTGTAGTTTGAGGTCATTCTGGGCAAAAAAAGTTAGTGAGACCCCACCTTAACAAATAGGCTGGATGTGGTGACACAGCCCATCACCCAGCTACGAGAGGGCATAGGTAAGAGGATCACAGTCCAGGCCGGTCCCAGGCCAAACAAAACACAACAAAAGTAACTGAAAAAAAAAAAAAAACTAAAGCAAAAAAGGGCTGAGGCATGGTTCAAGTGACAGAGCACCTGCCTAGCAAGTTAAGGTGGGTTCAAACCTCAGTACTGCCAAAAAAGAAAACAAAAATACAAAAGTTGCTCATCTAAGATGGCCACGTTGATTTACTGTAGTGGTGTGGGGGGACCAGGATACGTTTGATGTCCCTGTGAAGCTGACCCTAGACTGGGCAACGGATGAGACACCCCCACTTCCCCATCTGAGATGCCTCTCCAGAGACCTCCATCTCCAGGCCACATCATACCCCACACAGATGTCATGGAAATGGCAGTGTGCTGCCCCAAGGCCTTGAGATGTTCTGAGGTCTTCCTTTGCCTCTAGATGGGACTAAGTCTAGTATGCCTGCCTTCCTTGCTGCCCTGAAGATTTGTGGCTGCAGTTCTTGTCTGGTGGCTGGCTGACTCTGCTACTCTTTTCTGCTTTATAGCCTGTAAGGGAGGTCACTTGTCACCCTCCGTATCCTTAGGGAGTTTACAATGCATGAGGGGTGATGAAAAAGGAGGACAGGGGAAATCAGACAAAAACCAAGCATAGTGCTGCTTCCTGGCAGAGGCCCAGTACAGGAGCAGGTGGGGGAGACATAAGTCATCTCTGCTCACACTCAGGGCATGGTGCTTGGGCCTCCCCAGGCAGTCCCAGCTACTGGCTGTTGCCTGCTGGAGTACTGATGTTATCCTGTCCCCTCAGTGGAATGGCTCTTGGGGGCAGGGCCATGTGTTCAGCATCCCAGTGCCTGGGCAGAACTACAGCTAACCTATACAGACATATGCACATGTTCCACTGCCTACAGGGAGATGGGAGGCTTTATGCTACCCTGTATGCACTGGCCATACTCAGGCACATGCAGCACCTCAGGAGGAAGGTGGCAACAGCTGCTGTCTCCTGGGGCCGGATGCCCCCCACTCTGCTTAGCTTAGCACACTGCCATTTCCATGACAACCAGAGAGGGCGCCTCCTCCCTCAGTCTCACACAGCAACATGGACCAAAGGCAGGAGGAAGCTGGTCTTTGAGCTGGAGCAGGTTCCTAGCCCAGCATCTGTCTGTCTGCTTGGGGGTAGTGGGAGAGGGTCTCTGGGAGTTGGGGACCTGGTTGTCCTTTTAAAGTGCTTGATCTGACCAGCAAGATAGTGGACAGGAGAGAGGGGAGGCCCCTTTGGGGACCTGCTCCTGGCTGGAGCACCTGTGGTGAGCAGGCCTTCTAATGGGAGGGAGGAACAATGGATGGAGAGTCCCATAATGTCTCACCCTTGGCACTCTGTGGCTGTTTCTGCCTTGGCTTCTCCAGTGATAGGGGTTGCCACGATGCCCTCCTGCTCTGTTCATCTCAGAGAAGTGGCTGTAAGGACTCTCCTCACTAGGGAGAGGAAACCATGATGGGGCTCTTCAAAACACTCCCTTTACAGATGTGGAGACCAGAACCCTCTGCCTAATTCACCATATTGCTTTAAGGAGAGCCCAAATAACCCCTCAGGCCTGGTCATCTCCCTACTGCTACTGGCCTCAGGGAGTTGGGTAGTCTGGGGACAGAAGGATGCCAGGGTTGCTTCCAGTCCAATCTGGCTATTGCTCCTCTCTTCTTCATCCTGTAAACCTAAATGCTTTCTTGATGGGCTGGAGAACTGTATTAATGAGGTTAATGACTTGGTGAGCCTATTACTGCCCCGGAATGGTCTGCAGGAATAGTGAAGAAAGGCCCGTGAGGGATCAGCACAGGAGAGTTTATGGGTCATGCCTATGTTCTCCATGTTACCCAGACTGTTGCACCCACTCCCCAAGCCTGGCCCTTGAGTCCCTATACTGACCCTATGGTTCTATGGGTTAGGATACTAAGGCACATGGGTGTGACCCTGCTCACAGGGTGGGTTATTCTGGCTCCAATCACTCTGGATCATGGCCCTCATTCCTGTTCTGCCACCCAATGCCCTGCCTTACTCTTGTGTCTCTCTACTCAGCCAGAGGCTCCCCAAGCAGAGGCTCTGGGTATCCCTGCTGTAGGTCCTCTTGGTTAGACCCTCATTCAACTTGGCACCCCTCTTCCACTTGACCCCTTCTCCCTGGCTCACTTCAGCATTAGGATTCTCTGGGTGGTGGTATGTATGGGCAGCCTGGAAGGGCAGCAGCTGGCCCCTTAGCATGGCAAGACTCAGTCTTTCAGGGGGTGGGGAGCACAGAAAGGAGCTGTGGAGGTCAACTTGGCCTGCACTTCTATCTACCAGCAGAGCCAGCTCTGCAGTCTCCAACAGGGCTGTCCACCTGCTCTGCTGCCAGGTCCACTGTGGGCTGCCTTGATTCGCCTTGAACTCTACCAGAGTTCAGATCCTGGTAGTTGTGAGACAGCAGCTATCTTGGTCAATTGTGAAATGAGTCATGATAGCCATGATCAGCATGAGAGGAGCTGAGCATCTCCCAGCTACCCAATGGGTACTGACCAGGCCTCACAAGGCACTTGCTCTTCCAGAGGGAACATGGGCTTCATACTGAGATGCTTCAGACAGACCACCTCCTAGCACCTGGACCTCAGGTGGTCACCCTGAGATACTTCTTAAGCTTCGGCTGCATGCAAAACATTCTGCCTTAAGGGACACACATGCTACCAGCTGCCAAGTAAGGAAGAGGAAAACAAACATGAGGGGTGGCCGCCAGCATCATACTGTGCAAGCTAGGGGTGTGGGGAAGGTGGCACAGAAGGCTTGGTCTGGGCTGGGCACTGAAGATGGATCCACAAGGCATGGTATGCAGAGGACCCAGTGTTGGCCTAGCTGGTTGGCTCACTGAATCTTGCTTCTGAAGTACCCACTAGTCATGACTTCAATCTTTTCCTTTGATTCACAGCACTGCTTTTAGTACCATTGGACCCTGTCCTTGTTATTGCTCATCACCTTCCTATGAGTGCAGGGTTGGTTGGCTGGGGACTGCCGTTCCCAACTTGGGGCAAATGGCAGGCAGGCCAGATGGCATGTGTGGTAGGCATCTGGCATGGTAGCTGCATGTGGGGAGTTCAGCTGAGAGGAGACGTGGGTGCCTGGCTGTCCTACCCTCTTGCACAGCTGCGCCTACCCCTGGGCCCAGCCCACAGATGATTCGACCATGGCTGGGTGGGGAAGGGCCCAAAGGCTTCTGGGATGACACCTAAGGTATGGCTTGGGGCAGGTAACTGGCACACAACAGAGGCTGAAGGGAGTGGGACTGGGTCTCCCTCCTCCACATCAGGACAAGGCGTGGCCTAGCTTTTCAGTGACAGGTACCCTGCATCCTTTCTCACTGTAGCTTTGTTGTTCAGTGGGTCAATGATTGACCCACTTGATAAGCTGGTGTTCTTCTGGCTTTGAAATTATCAGGAAATGTCTGATTCCATATCTTGGCAAGTGAAATCTTGGGCTTTATCTTCATGATTTAGCACCCTCTGGCCAATCCTCTGGGGTTCTGTGTGCAGAGGCCCCAGGACCTGGATGCCTGGCTGTGACCCTGTGTTGGGTATGATATTCTTCTTGCTGGAATACTTCATGGCCCAGCAGCCTGGCTCCTGCTCCCCCTCCCCAGCTGTTGCCACACACTTGCAGGCAGATAGCCTGACTCCACAGAACCCATCTGCTTCCAGCGGAGATTAACAAGTGACACAGATCATTAACAACTCATGAAGTCAGACATGCCCAAGCCTTGGGTGCTCTCAACCTTTCCTCAGGACCACCACCTTTCCCTTCTCTCATTTGATGCTTCTTACTGTCACCTTTTCTTCTTCTGGTCCCTGCTCACTGGGCAGGGAGGGAGTAGAGACCCACTGGGTTTACAGAATACTCAGCCCAGCCAGCATCATGCTGTGCAAGCTACAGATGTGGGGAAGGCGGCACAGAAGCCCTCCATCCAGCTACGGGCTGGGGGCTAGGGTTGGAGTGTGTTCCAACCAAGTCCAGAAGTCAGAGCCTCTGGTACCTATGCCTCCCACCCCCAAGCTATGCCCAGTGACAAGTGCAACGTTCATAGTAACGGCAATGGCAGGCCTGCACTTCAAACAGCAAAGGCTGTTTAAACAAGATAACAGGCTGTGGATAAAGCTGTAACTCAGGCCCTAATGGCCTAGAAAGCCGTTGTTCTGAACCTGCCAGAGATGGCAGAGAGTTGCTTCCTGCCTCATGCAGCAGTTCAGCCTCCGGTCACCTCCTGTTTACCTGTACAACGTGGAGGGAGGCCGGGGTGACCCTAAGTGATAGCAAGAGGCTGTCTCCCAACCCTGCCCAGTCCCTGGGTCCTCTTCAGAAGGTGGTGGAGGGACCTTTAGGTTGAGAGGTCCCTGGCTTTGCCACCTGAGCAACCTATTCTCAGAACCTAAGTTTCTTTAAGTGTGTGGTTGGCTGTCACCCCCTGCCAGGCTGGAGGGTTTAGAGGCTGCGTGGGCAGTGCACCAATATGTTCTGGGCCAGGCTTGGTGCAGTCTACTCACATCCATCACTTTCCATTTCCATTCCGCTGTCACCAACTACGACACATTATATAGAATATATTATTATATATTATATAGAAAGGAATCTTTCTATAATGCTGAGCCCATAGAATATCACGTGAATTGCCCTAAAACCTCAGGAGCTGGGTGATGGACTATGCTGCTAGGCCAGCCTGGACCTGGGCTGTCCAGACACAAGTAGCCATACCATAACATTGAGATGACTGCCAGGTCAGGGCCCTGTCCACCCAAGGACCCCAGTGTGAGCTGGTGATAGCATTGTACCCACAGTACTTTTTTGTGTCCTACTGGGGTCTCACCCAGACAGGGCTTTCTAGGAGTCAGTGCAGCCACTGGACACTGCCCTGTTGCATCTTCACGGCAGTGGCAGCAGCCTCCTAGCACAGGCCCAGTGTCCCACATGTCACTCAGTTTTACTTTTTGTTCTCTCGGGAACTGTAGGTTCTTAGAGCCTGATGAGCATTTTCAGCATGTGTTGGTCAAAGTCCCCAGGGAGGCACAGTCCCAGTGCAAGTGGTACATGGGCAATGGGGACTATGTACCTGGAGTGGGGGATGACATAGAAATGCTTCCAGACTCCCAGTTCTGGGACAGCAAATTCCCACAACATGCTGGGAGCATTTACTCTGAAAGGACCTGGAGTTGCTGAGTCCTGCTTCCCACTCACACCTGATAGGCCACAGCACTATGGGAAGCAGCTTAGGTGGTGGGTCCTATTCACTCTCCCACATTCTTCCACCACGCACAGAGCCACCTCTCCCCAAGTCTGCCTTTGACAAAATGAGAATTGTGTTAAAGACCTTACTGAATAGATCTAAGTGGCCTCTGCTGTTAGTCACTGGCAGGAAATTAACAGACAGGAGGATGCAAGGGCCTCGTGTACAGGAAACTGTCAGCACAGACCCAGGCCTGTGCAAGGAAACTGTGGTGCATGATGCTCCTTCTATCTCAATGCCAGAAGAACCTTGGGACCCAAAAGCCCAGGACCTTATGTGGCTTGTTCATTCTGGTTGTAGGGCTGCAGCTCCAGCTCATGTAGGCACCAAGGCTTATGAAACTTCATGCAATGGTCTGGAACCCTTCCTGTGAGGGACATGAGAAATGGGATAGGGAGGAGAGATCTGAGTGTAGAACCTATGCTTGTGGCCTAAAAGATGAATTTCAGCAATGCTCATCCTTTATAAAAGAAAGGCCATTACCACCCTAACCCACTATCTCCATCTGCATGAGAGAGAGGGCTGAACCAAGTACAGGTTCTGTGGATACTCTGGCTGAAGCGGCAGAGCTTCTCCCGAGAACGGTTGCACATGGGTGCCCTTAAGTGGCTGTATAATCCAGATATGATTTACTCCCCAGTTCCTAGGCACTGCCACAACAGGGTGTGCAGCCTGGGAATGGCTACTCCTGATGACAGCCCCTGTCACTGCATGTGCTGAGGTGGAAGCTAGAGGCTGGAGGCTGGGTCCTGCCCACAATGCAGCAGTTGCCCAACTGAGTACCAGTGGGTTGGTAGGACAGCTCAGGCAGGCCTTTGCTTCACGTGTGTCTCTTTGGAGCAGCTGCTGTAAGCACATGGTAGGATGACAGCATCAAGGATGAGGCTTTCTACCTTTCCTTAGCAGTTGCTCTAGGGGAGGCAGAAAATGGCTTCTGCATCCTTGGCCAATGGCCTCATCATAGAGAAGATGTGCACAGAGTAGCCAGAAAGTCATGCAGGGACACTGGTGCATGGTATGGACACTTCCAAGCCCTTGTAGCAGCAGGGATCTTTATGCTGGAGTGGCCCCAATCTGAGGACTCCTGAGCTGCCTTGGCCCTCTCTGGGCTTCAGGGACTTGGAATAGCCAATTTGGCAGGTTTCTGAGCCCGCACTCTTTATTGGGAAGTTGCTCTTGACCTTCAAGTTGTGCAGGTCTGGCATTACTCCCTCCTGGGTGATCCCCAAATACCTCACCCCACCTTCACTCCTATCCTCACCCATGTCACCCTATGGCTGTGTGAGCCCACACTCCCAGGGAAGGCAGCAAGGGGGAAAGTTCAGGGTAACACTTCGGCTGAGCTGTGGTCCACACAAAGGGACAACCATGAGCCAAGGTCAGGGCTGGCACTATGAGTGGTCTGGGGTGGCCAGGGCACAGGTGAGCAAGGGAAGGAGCTGCAGTACAAGCTGGACATAAGAGCACGACTTCTGGGACCTCCAAGCTATGGAAGACAGCAAGTGCTGCCCCGGCAGCTGTGCCTATGGACAGGGCACTAGGCAGATATAGCATGGGGGAGGGACAAGCCCAAAGGCCAGGCTGGTCATCAATCTATGGGTTTGGCCTAGCTGAATGCAGACTGGGTCACACACAGCTTCTCTTGCTGCCCTCGGAGGAAGACACTGTCAGGTAGATATTCAAGGGTAGACCCCACACCTCCTGCCCTCACTGGGCCCTGCACCACCCCAGCCAGGGGGGATATTCCTGAAAGGAACTTGTCCTGTGCTAGGCCCAGTGGTGCCCCAGTTTCCTTGCTCTGAGACCCCCAGGTCAGACCCCTGGGAAGATAGGTAGGCTACAAAGGGCAACCTGCTACATATGGACATCAGAGAATAGTGGGACATGCCCAGTTGTAGATGTCAGACCAGCAAGCACTAACCCACGTCCCCATTCTGTGAGGGCCTCTGGCCTCTGTGATGTCAGATCCTGAGGGGCACATATAGCCTGACCCCAGGAAGTCCAGTATAGGCCTGTAAGAAGGGCCTACTCTGCTGGGATCCAGGCTCAGCTTGGGCCACCTGGGCCCTAGCCTACTTGGACCTGGACTTGGAGGGGCCTCATGTAGTGTGTGGGCTCAGCCTGCTTGTTTTCCTGTGGGTGGGGTTCATGGAAGTCTCTTGGAGAGGAACATTAAATGACCTGGAGGTTTGATGGCAGGTGGGTACCATGTTTCCGGCAGGCCCTTAACAGTTCCCACAGTCTTCCCAGCCACTCTGAACCAGGCAGGGACACCCACCTGTTTCATAGGTGAAACCTCTGGAGCTGGGAGAGGCTTGCTGCCTTGCTGAACCCCTCAGGGTCTAACTCTCAAACCTGGCGTACTCCTTGGTGACACCCAAAGTTCCAGGCTGCATGGGGCCAAGTATAGGCACAAGTAATGGCAGGAAATGATCATGTCCTTCTGTGCTGAGGCTTGAACTGGGCCACAATCACTGAAGGGCAGAAGAACACATCCCTTATAGGCTTTCTGTCCACTTTTTCTTGATCACTGTTTCCTCCTTGAACCACAGCCAGCCCCACTTTATGGCCAAGAAAGTAAAGCTGGGCGAGCTCGTCTGTGCTGAGGCCAAGCCAGAGCAGGGGCTGTGTCTGAGCCTGTGCTGTACCGATTTGCCTTCTGTGGTCCATCTTTGGGCAGATAAGACTCAAAGAGAGGCAGGAGATGTGCTTGGAGCCCTAAAGGTACTGAATATGGGATCACATGGTGTGGTCATCTTCCTTTATTTCTGTCTTGTTGGCCATGGGTAGGAAGCTACCCAAAAACCACAAGTTGCCTCAGTCAGCATTTCTGGAGCGCTCTCTTTCATACTGGTGTCCTGGAGCCCTGGGACACAGGGCTCTTGGGTAGTATTGAGCAGATCACAGGTATTCCATTCTCATCTGTTACTGCTGTTGGCCTGTGGGGCAGAGACCTGCCCATGGACACTTGTGGGCTGGGCTAAATTGCCATGCAGGTTCCAAGTCTCCTGGATCAGGGCATCCAGGTCCACTCTGTGAGGCAAGGCCACCACAGCCTGGAAAAGGTGTGTGAAGCTGTGGCCCTAGGCTGGTCTGGGGGCACGAGGCCCAGGGTCTAGGCAGACAGTGGTTTATTATTAATGAAATCAGAGAAAGCGTGAGAGCGGAGATGTTCACCATGGGGGGGGGGTGTAATGAAGACGGGATTAGGTCAGCTACAGCCCAGGCTCCTGGCCTAAATTTGTCCCGTCTAGTTCAGAGTCACACATAGAAGCACCAGCACCTTTTACTCTGTCCTGGCCAATACTGTGTGTCCCCCTCAGATGCCTAGGGGTCATCCACTGGCTTATCACCATTCCAATCTCTCCAGACACTAGATTACTAGAGTCTGTAATGCCTGGAGAGTTCTACAAATGGATAAAGAGAAGCCTTTATGCCCCACAGTGTGGACCTAGGTGCCCAGTCCATCCCTACCCATTCTTGTTGCTCAAGACCAGTTGTAACTTGGCTGGGTGGTGGACCCCTCAACACCTATCCTAGTGACCAGGAGGTCCCCTAAGTCAGCAAGGCCCCCAGCCCTCTCAGCCTCCAACCTGGAGTCGGTTCTTAATAAACAGAAAATTGTTTTTCAGTTCTCAGATTATACAAATCCCTTAAAACAATAATCTGTGTCTTAAAACCCAGAGCTGTTCTGATGTGTATATAATGAGCAGGGCTAATGTGCTCAGGAAATTAATTACCACTGGTTGGGGAAGCTAAGTGGATGTAGGGTGGGAAGCCCTGAAGCTCTTGGTACAGTTCAGGAAGGGACATTTCCATGAGCATCCAGCACAATCACCTGATATCTCAAAATACAGACTCAGAAGAGAGTCATAAGTCAATTCCAGCTCCACCATTGCCACACATTCAGGTGGCACTGCCTGCCCCAGGAACTGCTAGGGATTGGAGGTAGCACCTGAGTCCTTCCTTGCCCTTGACGTAGGGTACCTGGTGTTTCTGCTCTCCCTTCAGGGTACTGCATACAGTACTGTACTACTCATAGTTCCAAACAGCCCCTTTGGTCTTGCCTTTGCTGGCTTTCCCAATAGCACCCCACAGCTCTTGGGCTGGTTTCTATAAGGTCCAGATCAGATCATCACCACCCTTAATTTCATCCCAGTCCACCTAGACCCTGCTCCCCATTGGGAGCAAGTTGCAAGTTGATTTCTAGGACCCCAAAAGATGCTTCATAGGATTGCCTCATGCTCAGCCACAGGTCTGTCCCCAGCTGCTCAATGCTGTCCTCAGATGACCTCAGGGGAGGAAGGACATGTCCTTTTCTGTCCCTCTGTTGGGACAGACCCTCTGTTGGGTCTGAGACCTGCATGTTCTAGGTGTGACTGCTTCCTGAATGAATGTCATAGGGTTTGTTCTCTCTCAGATGGAGGTTATGGGACAGATCCCAGCTTGAGCATGTGGTTTCATGTTAGCCTATGACAGAGAACATGCAGAAGTCTTGCCTCTGAGAGAAAATTCTCTTAAATCTGCCCAAGGAGAGCAGGACCGAAGGCCAGCCTGAGTATGGAGTCACTCTGGCAAATGACTTTTCTCCAGTAAGATGAATGTGAACAGAAATAACTGTGGTCAGTGGTCAGAGTTGGGAATCGCTGGGGAACCAGAGGAACATGGAAAGGCAAGACCACTGTCCTGCTTTCCAAAAAGATGCAAACAGTGAATCCAGTAATTCACCAATCATTGAGCCTGACTCTTCCCAACAGAGTTGGGGACCCGCTGCCTGTGGTGTGCTGGTAAATGGCTTGGGTTGGGAAGTGGGGTTGATTTGTTGTGTTTACTAATTTCTGTGGTGTAATTACTGCGATTTCTGAGGTGTAATTGGCTGATTTGATGTTATCAGTATGTCGTCAGACAGCTCACAAACATCCTTAAGTTGGAAAATTGGCTCTTTGCTTTTATAAGCTGGTATGAGACAGCTGCAGTCCTCTTTGGACTGGCATGGAGAAAGGCAGGCTCTTTCCTTGTTAGTGCTAACCCCTAGTTTTGGCATCGTCCTCTACAGGAGGAGGTTAGCACCACAGCTGGTGCTTCTGCTCCTTCCTTAAAATTTTTCAGCACTAGGGCAAGAGATTGACTTTAAACAGATACCCTGCGTCCCTACCGGGGCACAAGTTGACTGACTTCTTGCCTTAGTATGATCACTAGTCCCAGAGATCCAAGGACTAAGATGGACATTCCTATGTACATTATACCAAGATGCATGGCAGTCATCATGGTGACAAAGGTGGAGTGATGAGGCTGGCATTCCAGCTGCTGCCCAGCTGTGTTTAGTGACAGCCTGTGTCCTGGGTGGTGGTCTGTAGTGATACCACTAGAGCAGGAAGTAACTGGCCACCATGGAGGAATAGCTGATGCACTGAGTAACACAAGATGAAGGGGGTGGGGAATAAATGAAAAGGCCATATTAAGAACCCAAAGCTCCATCATGCAGGTGTATCTGGTGCAGGACGCAGAGAGATGTATTGAGCAGCAGGTCCCCAAGCCTGGGGACCAGGCTTCATGCCACCTTTTGGTTGATGGCTCACTGAGGACCTACTAAGGGCAAAGAGCCACTGCACAAAGGGGCCTTGGTGGCTTTATGCTCCCCACCCTCCAAGTCCCAAGGGCCTTGTGCCAGGACATGCTCCCTTTTCTCCCTTACCCAAACTATCACAGGCTGGAGCCAGCACCCTACAGGGACTTATGTGAAGTCAGGATCCTGGGTGAGCAGACACCCACTTCTCACTGCCTGGGGAGAGTGTGAGCCTCACTGAGCCCTACTCCCTATACCTGCCTCCATCTGGTCCTCTCTGCCTCTCACTTCTGTGGAGCCTCTCAGAATGGTGCCACCTCTGGGGGGTGTCCAGTTCTTGGAAACTTAGGCCCCTCTGCCAGCTCAGCCCACCCTGAGCCACTCCTGGCTCAGGAGGTCTTTGCTGTCCCAGGGTCATGACAATTTGTGGACACCACAGATAAACTGCATGTGGTCCTGGAACATCACGAGATCAGAAGGAGCTGCTGGGATGTGTGGTGGATTCCTAGTTGGTGGCATAAGTCTCTGTACTGGACACTATCGCAGTCTAGGAGCTATGTCTAGACTGGATCAGGAACAGAAGACAGGGTAGGGACATGCTGTGCTGGGGCTCCCTGTAGTCCTGCCACTGACAGTAGGGGCACGGCCAGCACAGGTAGCCACTCATGTCTCTCAAGCCTCACTGTAACTGCCTTCCATCTTCCTTGAAGGGAGACTGGCCAAAGAGCAGCCCCTACAGTGGAACACAGGCTACACCCCCAAAGCCCTTCCTAGAGCACCCCTGCATCCTCAGGATATGGGCCAGTAGGGAAGGAGGGGAATCTCTAGAATCCCTAGGGGGCAGTGCTGGGCCCTCCCTGAGAACCAGAGACTCAGCCCCAGGACCTGTGGTGTAATCTCTCTGAGTCTCCGCTCCTCATCTGCAAAGCTGGCTGGTTAAGGACACTAACCTTTCCAATTCCAAGTCTGTATATATGCTGGTAAGAAAGGCATCATCCACATATGGCTGTTCCCATTTTAAATCCTTTCCTTTGGCCAGATACAACCATCTCTCTAATCAATTGGCGAGGGCCCATCTGACTACAGACACCTTGCCTCTCCCTCAGTGCCTCATTTCATGACAACAGATGTTTAAACTCAATTTTTAAAGTTTTAAAAAACCCTCCCTTTTCAGACTAAATGACAAACCACAATGCTAGGGTGTTGGGTACATGCTGTGACTGCAGGACAACCTCCAGGAGCTCCCTCCTCAGGGACATCCCCCTTCCACTGGGGACCAGCACCTGTGGGTGGTCTCAGGAAGAGCTGAATTGCCTCCCATCCACTCCACATTGCCTCCTGAATACCTGCTGTGAGCCCGGGGCCTCCATCCACAGCACAAGCCACTGTAGTGGGTATCCTCCTGTCCTTAAGCTGTGCTGGGGTTACTGACCTGCCTGGAGTCTGGCTGTAGCACCCACCACCTGCAGAACTTGCCCCTCCCAAAGCAATGTCCTTATGTTCAACTTCATAAGCAGTAGGGGGACCTGGCCTCCCATGGTGAGCCTTATTGTGGCCCAGACCATCTGTGGTGTTCAACTTGCCAGCACTGGTACCAGATAAAAGCAAAATGGGGGACACTCCTGGGAATTGTGCCTGCTGGCTCTGGAGGAAGGGAGTAGGTATCTCTGGTGGCATGAGGGTTTGTGGTATGACTGTCCTCTGCCACCCAAGCTCCTTGTACTATTAGAATCAGGCTTATACTCACACTCATCCCCCAGCTGGGGCCTTGTGCCTGCACAGCAGGTACACAGCAGGCACGCAGCAGGCACACAACGGGCCTGCCGCTGGGCTGGGAATGCTGACAGCTTCACTGGGAAATGGTCAGCAAGCTCCCTGTGGGTTTCCACATGAGAACATTTGACACTTTACAACCAGGCCTTTTAATCTGTCCCTTCAGAAGATCCCTCCACCATTAAGTGGCCGCTAGAGTCCATTAGCTGATCTGCAGAGGCAGGAGTTGAACAGTAGGCGCCTGCTTCCCCACATTTCCCCAAGGCTCCCAGCAAGAATGCTTGGGTTCTGCCTGATGCCTGAGATGCCTCTGATGGTGGAGCAAGGATTCACTCCAGCTGGTCATAGCCATGTTCATCCTTCCATGTGTGCTGCTTAACATCTCTGCTTTTCCTCCTTATGCACAATCCTTCTGAAGCCACAGAGTGACCTGTCTCTGTCAACTGACCCTGATTAAATAAGTGTACTAAGGAGGAGGAGCAGAGCCCTGCCCTGGTTGAGTGAGGAGCACACAGTGGGTCTCAGGGGCTGCACTGGGAGTATGTGGTGGTGGGCAGCCAGCCAGTATTGCCCTGCACTTCTGCCCATAACAGAAATAATAGGTGCTGCTGCTCCACATGCCCAGTCTGGAGATGAAGAGAAATCCCCACATGTCACCGGGCTGTGTCTTGGCCTCTGGTGGGGGCCATTAGGTGGGGGTGGGGGGCTACCAAGCAAAGTACTGGAGGCTCTTCTGGCTTTGGTGACTTTGAGGCCTCCAAGGGGGAGGGGCTCCAGTCAGTCCCATCACCTACTCAATCCTCCTGGGGCCAATGGTGGGCATAGCTCATTTGTGCTTGTTGCTACCATCCATGGATGCCTGGAAATCTGCCTCCACTTGCCTGTAAGGTGCTTCCTTGTGCTAGCTGCAGCCCTCACGCCCAGGAACCCAGAGATGCTTACGCTCTCCTTGGTAACACGCTGACGCAGAAGCCAGCGGGCGGGCTGGGGGGGGGGGCTGTGGCTCCTTCGCCAGGCATGGGGGCAGGGAGGGGGGCACCACCAGCCTCCATCAGAGAGAAGAGGCTTTGGAACTGAGCAGGGAAGGAGAGCTGTGGAGAAGCTATGGCTAGACCTTGGCACTGAGCCCCGAGGTTCATTTGGCTTTTGCAAAAAGTAGTGTGGCCTGTTCTTGGCTGACTCGCCCTTGCTGGGGAAGGGAGGACGGTTCAGGGCACTCCAGGAGGAGAAGGCAGATGGAAACAGCAATGTCTTAGTATCTGTGTGGCACTATCCTAGTCCAGATAGAGGGAGAGGCAGGCCATCCTCACTGCCTGCACCGTGCACACCAGTCAGCAGGAGGAATCATGAGAGGGTATTGTCTTTCCTCAGCTGCCTGTTTGTTTTGCATCCCCAGATATTACTGGTGGAGCATGAAAGGTCAAAACCATTTGGAATCCAGTGAATTTCCAGCCTCGCTTGGGTTTCTCATCAAGAATTTCCTTTTCTGGTGAACAACCACTTCGCCAGGCCTGTGGAGACCAGAGTGGTGGCATAGGCGGTGTGTGGGGGGGGTTTAGGAGGGAGTGTTACAGGCCTGGTTTCCAGCCCCTCCCTTTAGAAAATGCCCTAGAGACTGATTCCTCCAGGAGGCAAGTTGTGGGGCTCACAGAAATTCCCATGGGGATGGAGCTGGGAGAAGGTTAGAGACAGAAGGCTCACAGGGCAGCCCCTCTCAGGGCCTGCCTCTAGGAGCTGGTTCACTTACGTGTGAGCAGTGACCCACCCTATGACAAATAACTCAAGGAGGAATGTAAGGAGTGTGCAGTGCTGGGGTCAGGGAAGGCCTCCCAAGGAGGTCTCCTTGGGGCATATCCTTAAGGGTGGGGATGGGATCAGGAGACAAGACAGTCATGAGCTTAAGGCTAGACAGAGCGATACTGTGAGAGCAAAACAAGCAGTGAATGGAGCAGAAAGGAGAGTCAGTAAGACAGGGGGTATAGGCCAGAAGGAACCACAGGGTCTGGGGTAGGGAGAGACCTCATCTTGTACCTATCTTTGAGGACGGCTGGGCTGCCTCCTTGTTAACAGGTTCAGGGAGCAGAGCTGACAACCAAAGCCTTACATGAAGCTCACTGTTCAGGTATCCTGCCTCTTGGGCAGACACACCTGTGGGCACAGGCTGCAAAGCATGGGCCTGGGAGTCAGGCCTGCCCTTGAGGGGCAGCCCATCTGGGACTGGAAGGCCTTTGAGCACATTTTCCTGTTGGTCCCAAGGAATAGCAGAAGTGAGCAGAAGCCCGAAGAGTTAACTACCTGAGCTGTGTGACTGCCAGCTGCAGCATGGCTGGAAGACCTGCCATGACACCATCTCCCAGCCCAACTACTTCATAGTGATGCCTTGTCAAGGGGGCCTGATCTTGCTTATCTGCTGTGATGTCACCTCTACCAAAACTAAATATGATGTGGAAGTGGGGCAGCCAGAGGAGTAAGAGGGGCTAGAACCTTGAAGACCACTCACAGCCAAGGAGAAGGATGGGCTGCAGGTGGTCATGGCCTGCCTGCCTCTGTGGATTCAGCACCTGTGGGTCATCACCCCCCACCCACTGGGACCACCATCAACACCTGGCACAGTTCCTGAGATGCTCCCAGAGGCCTGGAGGGGCAGGGAGGTTAGTTCTGCCTCCTGCATTTGTGGTCACCTGGAATTCTCTGCTCAGGCACCTAGCACTATGGCCACAACCTGCAGCCTTCCACAGACTCCCTTGGGATTACAGATCCAGTTAGAGCCTTTGGATGAACTGGGAAATAAAGCCACCACTTACCTGAACAAGACTCCATAAAGGAAGGAGCCCTACCTTTGCTACTGGCCCTGGAGGCCAGTGCTCCAAAGCAGGAGGCCAGGCTCTTGTCTCCCAGCATGACTGAGCCTCCAAGTCCACAAAGTCCTCCTACCAGCATCACCACCTCTGAGCTCCACGGCACCTATAGCCCCACTCACAGCTCCTGGGAACTACCTGTTTGTCACACTCCTTCCACCCACAAGCTCAAAGACTTTTCTCTTAGGGGCAGATTCTGGGTCTTTGCCTGGCACAAAAGTTCTGCTGAACAGGAGGGCCCCAGGGTGGGCTGGTCCTGGCTACACTCATCATTTATCTGGGTATGGGGCTTCCTTCCACTCTGGGCCTTCTGCTTCAGTTGGACTTGCACATGCTGCCCACCACCTCCTTGCCAGGGGTCTGTCTTTCCCTCTCTTCCCAGAAACTCCCCTCTTAAGTCACCAACTCAGTACTGGGCTCTCTCAGGTCACTCCCATCCCATTTGATGCCTCTGATCTCTCCTCCCCACACAGTGGTTCTCAGCCTGGGCTCAGGATTCCAAAGAATCCCAACACTTGCCCTAACCCACCTACTTGCTGAGTCCCCACCACCAGCTTAATCCCACTGGCACTGTGGGATTAAGCTTTTCTTCACTCCATTGTCACCAAACTCTTGGGGTCAAGATGAAGTTGTTGCCATTTCCAGGACCCACATGCTGTTCAGTGCTGGTAGGAACTTCATGGATTTTTCCAAACCATTATGTGGGCCAACAATGATGCTTAGCTAGGCCTTGTCCTCGCTTGTACTGGGGTATCCAGAGACTGAGCGCTTTCTGACATGATCTGTTCACTGTACTGAGGGAGGAACAACCAGGAAATCTGGGCAACTGGGGCAAGAGCTACAAGGGTGGTGCCATCTACAGCTGGAAGAGAGTGGCCATAGCTGATGGGGCGGGTGGGGGGGGGTTCCTGCCTGGTGAGTGAGGTTGCCCTCAATGGAGCCCAGGGCTGTGACATCATTTGGAGGGTGTCAGAGTGCCAAGGGCGTGGTCAGAGCGTAATCATTTGGTCAAAGTGAGGCTCCCAGGGTGGGGCAGCCATGAAGAGCTGGTCTTACAGGGAACCTGGAAGCGCCCAGTATGGCCCTGCCTGTCATCCTGGATGCCCACCTCCATCTCTCTGGAGCCACAGCATGTGACTGGTCCATGTGACTGGACCAGGAACAGCACAGAAATCTGAGCTCTACTCACCGTCTGGTTATCTTCATAGAGCTTCAGGTCATAGCCACTAAGCTCCACACAGAAGATGATGGCTGTGACACCCTCAAAGCAGTGGATCCACTTTTTGCGCTCTGACCTCTGGCCACCCACGTCCACCATCTTGAAGGTGAGCTCCTTGAAGGTGAACTTGTTTTCCACAATGCCCGTGGTCATGTCCCGGGAACGCAGGATGTCCTCCACGGTGGGGATGTAGTCAGGTGCAGCGATGCGTTCCAGGTCGTTCAGGTAGTAGGCTGCATTGTCCTCCAGGTGGTACTCACTGGAGCGGCCAAAGCAGGCCTGAGCCCCAGGGTCAGCCCACAGCCTCCGCATGACACCCAGCAGCTCGGGCGTGATCTCACCCTTGCTCTCGGCCGGGCCAGTCAGAGCGAAGAGCTGCACGGCATCGTATGCTCGGTCTGGATTGTGGAAGTCGATCTTGAGGGCCGCCAGGGCCCGAATGATGCGGGTCAGCGAGTCAATGGCGTTGTAGATGATGAGGGGCTTGTACTCCTTGCAGGCCTCCAGGTTGAAGCCGCCGCTGTGGATAATCTTCATCTGCTTGACGATGGTGCTCTTGCCAGAGTTGCTGGTGCCCAACAGGAGCAACTTGATCTCGCGGCGTTGCCGCTGGCTTTCTGAGCGCAGGTGGCGGTCAATTCTCCGGGACCGCCGCGCTGCCTCTTTCTCCTCTGAGCTTTGCCGACATCCCATGGTCCGGCAGCTGGCAGGCCCAGATTTGGGAGCACGGGATGTACGCCTCCCCCTCTTACCACCAAGCAGGACTCAGCCTCAGTGAGGGATGCTGAAACGTGGTCTGGTGCACCTGGCAAACAGGAGCCAGCTGCCCTAGGAGCCCTCAGTGACAGCTGGGGGGCAAGACCATGTCACACTGTAGCCCCTGCCCTAGAGCCTCTTCTCCAGCCCGCATGGTGCTTCGTGCAGTGGGGCGGTGGCTGCGCCCTCCCCTCTAGTGACACTCCACCTCCCTTGTCAGTTCTGTGGCCTGATTTGCTGTAGTCATTCCCTGTCCTCAGCCACGGTGGGAAGCCGTCCTCTTGTGCCTGCCTAGGCTTCTGCTGTCTGGTTGCCGGTTGCTGTGGCGATGCTGCTAAGCACGGCTGGAGGGCCCAGCGCTCCCAATGGCCCCCCTGCCTCGGGCTGCTCCTGCTCCCTGCTGTGCATCCGGCCCTTCACCTGCCAAACAGAGAACAGCATGAGCTACCTCCCATCCACCGCAGGCTGGACTGGGAAAGGAAGAAGTCCATTGGGCCTCAAAAAAGGCGGGAATAATCCACCAGCTCCCTGCTCTTCTGGGGTGTTCCAGGGCTAGTGTTCAAACTACAGCAAACCCAACATGCCTAACTGATGGCCCTGCCCCCTGGCCCCACCCTCCTGGCCCAGCCAGCTTGCCTGAAGCCAGCTGCAAGAGGGAGAGAATCAAGTGTGAAGGCCCCATCTGCCTGCCCTGACGGGCCTCACCGCAGCTGCTGCTCCTACTCACTGGACCCAGCTGACCTTGCCTTTCCTGAGCCTCCACATTTGGCTAAGATTCGATAACATGATTCTGCTGTGATGCCTGCTCCCACTCTTCCAAGGCACTGAGGGAGCTTAAAGTGCTTAAATTATGGTCCTGGCTGAAGCCCTACCTGAAGGAGGCATCACAGCAAACCCCTAACCCTTACTCAGGACAACTGGGAGCCTCCCTGACTCTCACCTTCTCCTGGTCACCTCTGCTCTCATAGGGCAGGTGTCAGGAGGGAAGTCTGGTCCTGACCACCCTTGCATGTCCAGACTACCAACTCCAGAGCGAGCAGACCTGCAGGGGCCAACACAAGGTGGAGGCTGCAGGCTAGGGGGAGCCATAGGGTACCTCAGAGGTCCAGCGCAGAAGAGGTGCAGAGAAGGCCTCACTCCTTTCACAGTGAGGGAGACTTGGGCTCAGCTGGGGGCAGGACTTTAGCATCCAGACTCTGCAGGCCACCTATTGACCAGCAGGGGGAGGGGTATACCCCAAGATATGTCTGACCTGCTGGATGGCTGGTCTAGGCCCCTCCTTTTAGGCTTCTGCTCCTGACTGGGAGCCCAGGGTGGTACCTGCCACAGCACCCCTCTTGCCTCCCTTCCTGACTTCCCTCTTCACCCAGTCATCCTACCATGGCCACTCTCTTTCCCCTGTAGTACTGCCCTTTACCTACGGGCAGGCTTCAGGTGGAAGGCCCAAGGCAGACAGATCAGAGACAATCAAGAGCCTCTCCATCTCCACTCCTAAGCATGACCAGCATCTGGTCAGTCTTGCCCCAGCCACCTCTGTGCTCCCCACCTGCCCCCCCTCAGGACCCTCTGTTGTCATCTGTGTCCCTCCCTGTCCATAATCCTCACAGACCTTCCACCACTTTCTCAGCAGTCCTGTTCTCAAACAGGCTCTGGGTTGCCCAATCTCTTCCTGGTCCAAGGTTCTGGCCTCACCTGTGACTGTGACCTCCCCATCCTCTCTTGTGCCTTGGGCCCACCTGCCTCCAACAGTATCCCTGATGCCACCTCTCATCCTGGGTCAAACTTCAACACTATCCTCCACATGACCGTTGGACAGGTAACCCCTCACTGCTCACCTCCTGTGTGGCCTTGGGCATTTTACTCCAGGTATCTGAACCTGACCTGCCAAGGCCCAGGTATCTGTGAGGAGTAATGCATCTAGCAGAGCCTGGTGCTCTGCAAGTGCCAGCCTGTAGCAGTCACTACCCCACTGTCCCTGACACAGTGACCATAATCTTGCCCTTTTTCTGCCACCTTGGCTAGATTCAGTCTTCTACCCTACCCGAACCTCACTGCTCTCTCCACAGCTGCCTTCAGCTAACATGTGACATGCATGACCTTGTGTACTGCTCTGCCACCTCTTCCCAACCAGGACAGAAAGGTGAGCAGAACAGTGCCCAGTGCATGGCGGGCCCTCAGCAAGTGCTAGAGGTGGAAGGAAGGAGGAAGGGAAGGTGAGTGGAGGAACTTCTCTAATTCTCTGCAGTCCAAACCCCAGTTTACCATGGAGGAGTACACCAGGGACAGCCAGAAGCAGCTTTGCTGGAGCAGTGATTACAGGGTCATTCAACCCATCCTGGTGAGGCTGAAATTATGTCTGAGAACAGAAGCTTCATGATGTGCCCCCTCCTAGACACAGAGTCAGGGCTCCAGGGTCACTGGCTCAGGGATGCCACATAAGTAATGCACCCAGTCCAGATGTGTGCAGCGAGGTCTGGGAGCCACTTCCAAACAGCAAGGAGTACCATGTCGTAGAAGCCCAGGGAGTGTCTCCTTTGCATTTTACCCTACCTCCTCTATTTCCTTCAGTGAACTTTTGTTAGGAAAAAGGTTTATGAGAAAACACCATGGTATCAACAAGGCCCCATCTCTCATCACAACTGCTCTTGCTTCTCTCTGCTATGGACTGTCAGCATGTAGAGGTCATGGGACCCTGTAACTGCCCCCTTGGTCCTGCTGATGACCCAATAGCATCTCAGGGTGCAAAGGTGTGCATGGCCCTCTGCCTGCTGCATGAGGACATCTCCCTGGGGAGGCATTCCCTGCAGCTGCTGGGGGCACCCAGCATGCTGTCCTGCCAGCATGACAGCTGACATCCTGAGGCCCAGCTAGGGGTGTCCTTTGTAATCACCATTTTCCTGGATCCAGTGTTTTAAAATCTGAGATATAGCCAGACCTCAACTAACTGTCCTTTAGTTGGCCAGTGTTAGGGACAAAGATTGCTCAGAGAACAAGCTTCTCCTGAATGAGGCTTCCAAGCTGTTTGCTGCCACTTAAGAAAAGCAGGCTCCCAGCTGCGTCAGGAGACCCTGCAGTGACTCCACTCTTGGGACAAGGTCTAGTCCAGGCTGGTGACATGGAAACCCCAGAATTGTGATTTCTGGTGATCAGTTCCCTGCCTTGTTGCAGGAGTTTCACTTGTGTAGACCAAGATGCTGGCCACTGCCTGGAAGTGCACATATCTCCTGCCTCAGGTCCCCATCTGCCCCTGCAACGCAGCCTGGGGAACTTGCCAGCCCCCACGCAGGCTGTTCTCTGCAGGACTTGCATGGTCACCGGCCCTCTTCAGCTGTTCATGTCTGTGGTGCCTCTTGCCTGCTCTTCACAGGTCAGCTCACATGAGCTCCTCCCTACCAGTGGACCGTCCCTCCTCTCACTCTCTTGCTACTGCCACTTCTCTGTGCCGGGCCCCCATTTCTGTGGCTTCTCCTACCAGGCTGGGAGAGAAGTCAGCCTTGCTGATCCCGTGGACAGAAAGTGGCTCTGTGTGGACTCTAGAGCTGTAAGCCAATCAGGTCTGTGTGGGCAGGGCACCTGCTCAGGCCTGGCATCTAGGGGTGCAATAGCTCTTCCCATCCCTCCCTCTGTTGCCTGCATGGTCCATCCTGCACTGTTTTGTTGGCCTCAGCCCAGCACTGGGTCTGGAGGAAAGGGAACGGCACCTACAAGTCTTTGGTCCCACATGGCAGGCAGAGAAGTTTCTTCAGCTGAGGACATGTGATTTGAGCTTCAGGAAATATGTGTTCCACACCCCAAAGCTGATGGGATGGGCTCTAGTGAACTAGGAGAACAGACTGAGGACTGTGAGCTGTTGGCATGGGACTTCAACTGCCACTGTCTGGAAGACCCGAGTCAAGGCCTGGCCATTCGGTCCTTGATGAGCATGCACAGTATTCACAGGACATAAAGGGAGTAAAAGAGGAAACTGGCCCAGCAGCAATCCCAGGTCATGGGGCTTGTGTGGGGTAGCAACCAACAGTCTCATCCAAGGGCAGCTCCCTGCTGAAGGCACCCTCCTCCAGATCACCAGAACACTAAAACCAAAGAAGCTCAAGACTCCACCCAGTATTCTCCTGGCAGCTCTATGACACTCAGTAACATTTGGAGGAAGTGAGTGCTCAGAGCTGTGGAATCAAGGGGTGATGCGGTGTGCGTGGAGGTGGGGAGGCCTATGAGCTGGAGCCTGGCTATGCTCTAAATGGAACCTCAGGACAGTCCCACCTCTCTGAGGCTTTTACCCAATTTTACCCAATGCTCCCGTCATCTCTCTCTGAGTCTAACTTGGGCTTTACTATACCTTGAGGAACTCCTCAAATCTCAGAAAAGGGAACTGATGACAGCAGGGTCAGAGGCTGAGTTGGGTACCACACTGTTTCCTGGCCTGGAAACTTCTTATAGGTCCCTATGTTGATATCCAGGACCTGCCATGGTGCTGTTGGGCATGGATGTAAATATCAGAGGCAGTAGGCAGAGAAAGAGCTTGTGCAAAGACCCTGTGGTATGTGTGGGAGTGGGTCAGGGTCAGGAGAGATGAAGGGAGGCCAGAGTTACTTGGCACATAGAAAGAGGAGCAGGGCAGGAGAAGCCCAGCTGGGGCCTTGGTCTTCCTTTATCAAAGAGAAAGAGGAAGCCACTGAAGGGGTTTAAGCCTCACATACAGGTGCATGTCTGTGACAGTGACGGATATACACCTCTGTGTGTGTGGCCCCATTGTCCAAATGCATCTGTGCAGCTACATATGTGCTGAGGCAGGTGCCTGTCTGCAGACAAGTTTTGTGTGGTGTCCGGGAGTGGATGTGGTCAGGGAGATAGGGACTGGCTGTTAACACACTTTTTGAGCTGTGGCTATGAGTTTGGCATATGGTAGAGGGAGGGCCTGGTGCTGCTCAATGAGGCCTTTAAAACCCGGTCCCTGAATTTGTTCACATGAGGACAGCAGGAGTCAGACCAGAAACTGCCAAATTTTATGGTAGAAATGTAGTTCCAGACAAGCAGGGCCACGGTAGAGGCTGCAGGCTACAAGTTTGCAGAGGTGGGTGGAGCTGGCCTCCCAACAGGTGAGAGATGACCATGAACAGGTGGTAAAGGAGGCCAACAAGCAGACATATGAGGATGAAGCCACTACTGGTGCAAAGACCCTGAGGTAGGAATGTGTGTGGCCAGTCTGAGGGACAGGAAAGATAGCTGGTGGTCACCTGGCAAGTTAGGACCTAGTCACAGTTGAGGTAATGAGTGCTGTGGGCTGCCCTAAGTGTGACCAGTGGCTGCTGGGCTGAAGCTAGACCAGGGGAAAGGGTGGCAGTGTGGGAGAGGGCTGGGCAGGTAGATGCAGTGGGCAGATGCTGCACAATGGGCAGAGTCTGGTGATGGAGCAGGGGAGGCATCCAGGCACACTGGTTCTGGCCAGCAGGCTGGGAGCAGTGGCCATTCTTGGAGAGGAGATGTTGGGAAGAAGTGGTAGGTGTTGGGGCAGATGTCAGTTGTAGAATGGGATCCTGTTCTGTTGTGGTGGGGGTTCAGTACAGATGCAGACTGTACCAGTCACTAAGCCCAGCCAGCCCAACCTGCCCTGCCCTGCCCCACCCTTCAGCAGATATGCAGAGTCTGAGGCACACAGAGTGTGATGAATTCACCAGGCTGAGCCTGTGGTTACCGTGCCTCCTCTCCCATGGACTTAGGAAACCAACTGACAGGCCTGACTCACCTACCCAGACTGCCAATGTGCAATCCCTAGGCCCCAAGCCCACACAGGAACCCTCTGCGGAAAGCCCTCACTCCCTCTGGTTCCAAGGCCAGACCCTTCAGTACATGCATGCACCACTGTCCCCTTCAAAACCTTCCTGGTATTCCCCCCTCAAGCCCCGCAAGGTATCCAACCCTGGTTTCTACTCTGTGCCTAGCAGGTGAACCACCCTCACACAATGCCGCTCTTCCCAGACATGGCCCTCCTAGTCTGCTCCTGGAACAGACACCAGCGACAGCCCCGGGCCAGGGCAGAGAGACAGCTGTAGAGGGACGATGCTGACGCCTCTCTCAGGGCTTTTGCATTCTGGACGCCCTCCATACCAGTTGCCACTGCTTTCCCTGGCCTACTCCCACACCCTGAGATCCCTGGAGGCTCACCCTCACTGGGCACACCAGACCCATGCCCATGGCTACCAGAGTCCACCAGAACAGGGCTGAGCTTGTGTGAACTCCAGCCTTGACCAGCCCTCACTGCTACCCCCAAACTTCTCCCCAAAAAGCATGTTCCCGGGCCTGTTCTCAACGACCAGTGAATTGGTCCCACAGCCAAGGTCACTGAGGTGTCACTGTCCAAGCCGGGCTAAGCCAGGGGAACTTTGGAGTGGGAAGACTTATCAGCTTATAGCCCAGGCCCCCTCACATTGCTCCTATCCCTCCCCCATACTTCCTCAGGGATAAGCAGCTCAGTCCCTCACTCTTCAGACCTTCAACTGCCTGCCACAGCCTCTTGTCCTCTCAGAAAAGCCTGCCCCATGCTGAGTCTGGCCACCAGAAAGGGCGAGCCAGGACTGGGTTGTGGTTCAACACATAGACATTGCCAAGGGAGACAGCTTAGGCTCACTGAAGAGACGACCCATACTCAACTGTGAATGGCTGATGGTATAGTCACGTCTGAGGCCACAGTGGAGGCCACTCAGATGGCCAACCCTGTTGGGGACAGTGGAGACAACCCCAAGAGGTGGTGGGTGGCTCAGGGCAGGCAAGGCAGAGTAAGGCCACACCATCAGTATAGTGATGGGCCTCCAGTGGTTCCCTCCTCACCCAAATCACACACTCTGAATCCTTGGGAGTTCCTGCTGTCCTGTGCCCCCAGCCAAGGCGCTAGCTTGTTATGTGCCCAGCCCCAATGGGGGATTTAGTGGTGTCTGGAGGTAAGCGTTATGTACCCCCATGGGAACTGCCCCAGGGCTCCTTGCACCTGGTCCTGCCGGGAGTTCCCCATGGAGACCAAGCCACTTAGCACACCCTGAGTGAGACTGTGACTCAGCATTGCCCACCCATCCTCCACCCGTTCACTGAGACGCTTTCTGCCTTGGCAGCAGTAGCCCTTCCACCTGCCAGCTCCACCTTGGAACCCAATAGCTGCTCTGTGGTGACCTGAGGAAGGTTGGCCCAATGGCAGCAGACTGACTTCACTGGTATTGGTGACCACAGGCTTTTCCACACATAAGAATGTCAGGCAGAGCAGGGAAGGCCCCAATCTACAGCCAATTGGTACCTCAGTGTACAGGGACAGAAGGAGGAATACACCCAGGGTTTCCTGGCTCTGTAGCTGAGGTGGGTGCACAGTTCACACACTTTTGGCCTTGAGTTTCCTATGCATTGGTTATATGTGAGCCTGTAAGCCCAAGCTCATCCCCAGTATTTCCACCACCATCCCCCCTTTTATTTATTTATTTTTTGTGGTAGTGGGGTTTGAACTTAGGTAGGGCCTTGTTCTTGCTAGGCAGGCATTCTGTCTGAGCCATGCCCCTTAGTCCTCTTGCTTTATCCATTTTTCAGACAGGGTCTCATGTTTTTGCCCAGGCTGGCCTTAGTCTGCAATCCTACCTATGCCTCATTGCATAGCTGGGATTGCAGATGTGTACCACCACACATAGCTTATTTGTTGACATGGGGTTTCACTCACATTTTGCCCAGGCTGGCCTCAAGCCATAATCCTCCTGACCTCTGCCTCCTGAGTAGCTGGGATTACAGTTATGCATGCCACCTCCTTCTTTCAAAGAGTGGTCTCTCACCCTCTGGAACTGCTGCCCCCAAGTCAGCTCCCATCATGGCTCTATTTTAGAAATCAAAAGTCTGGATTGGATGTTGTGGTTCATGCCTATAATCCCAGCATTTGGGAGGCTGAGGCAGGAGGATCATAAGTTCAAAAGCCAGCCTGAGCTACATAGTGAGGCCTGTCTCGAAAGAAAAAAAGAAAAAAAGAAAAAAACTGAACGTCCGGAAAAGCCTGTGCTTGTGGCTGCCATTGATAATCAGTTTCCTTCCTTCTTAATAAGGAAACATTTTCCATTGCCCTTTCATGCCTGGCTTACTGGAATCACACTCTGCTTTCAGATGACACACCAAATGTTCTCACTAGGTTTGCCCAGAGCCTAGCCTGGACACACAGGGGCCTTCCCCACTGCAGCCGCTCCTAGGTGGTCTCTCAGAAGCCAGCTGTCCTTCATGCTGCCTGGCTCTCCTGCCAGTTCTAACTTCCCTTCCTTGACATCCAACCTTTACCCAGTGTGAAGGGGGTTCCACTGAAGCCGAGCCCCATGACAGCCACATCCCCGATGATGTGCCACTGTAATGGTCTGGCCACAGTCCAGGGTCCTAGCAGACTCTTCATGGAGCTGTTTCCACTCATGTTCTTCAACAGTGAGGGGACAGCTATGGGCTGAGATCTAAGTGTGTCTGTCTCAGAGAAGCTGGGTACAGTGGGGTCAGGGAGAAAGTCCTGGATTCTAGTCAGGGCTTGGCTGTGTTTTCCATACCATAGTGCGCCTCCTTGGGCTGCTGGGGCCACAAGGAGAAGGCAGGTGCTCAGGGAGCCTGGACCCACGGGCCTGTGTCTAGAGATGGTTAGGAGCAACTGCACCTCCAGCCCACAGCTGTTTGCTCCGAGGTGTTGGCCTATGCTCCCATAAGTGTAAGACTGAGCCTGCAAGGTGGTCACGACTTTACAGATACAGAAACTGAGGTTTAAAGAAAGGAGATAGTTTCCTCAGGATCTCCCAGCTGGGAAACTACTGGGCTCATCCTCTACCCAGCCACATGCTGCCTGGCACCTCAGACCACAGCCTCATCTGGCCACAGCTGGGTATCACTTGCTGTTATTTATGCATTTTTCTTACCCAATGGACTCACCTTTTTAAATTTAAACTATACTTTAAAAAGAACTTTAAGTGGAAAGCCAGTCATCACGATAGACAAAGTCATCTGAAATATACAACAGTGTAAGGGAACTGCATTTGCCATGTGAGGACCAGGTGAGGCCACTTGCTGTTTGTTGAACAACAGGGATTAGCACCTGCTGGAAGCATCTGAGCCATACAGGCACCAAACTGGAACTTTCTCCTTGAATGAAAAGAACTAGAGGGAAATCAAAAGTCCTTCCTCATAAGAAGGGCTAGCACAGCTGTGGCCTGAGGCCACCCTGTATTTTGTAGTGGCCACCATCCTCCTGCTCTGAGAAGTTGGGCTCTATCCCTTCTCCTCCAAGGATTGCAGATGGTATGTGCAGAAAGCATGGGCCTAAAGAGAGGCCCTCTCTGCTGAGACACCCTAGGAATGGGGCTTTTGGGCAATGGGGTGTATCAACACTGTACCCCTCATTGTTAGACCAAAAGATACCTCTCCTTTCAGAAAAATGGGTCATTACCTGTTTAGCAGGGTGTCTTCCACTGCTCTGTCTGTTCCTCTTCAATAAATCACCCTCAGATACGTCTGGGCAAGTGATCAATCAGTCTCAATGTTCAATACTGGGCCCTCTAAGACTTGAGCTCCAGTATAAGCAGCACTGTCTAGGGTAGGGGACACAAGGTGGGGTCAGGCAAGCCAAGCCCGTGTTAAGGGGCTGGTATTCTTGCTAGGAAGACGATGGGTAAGACAGCTAGGCCATTTCTGATAAAGACCAACACCATGGAGACAAAGTCATAGTGAAAGACACAGAATAGCACCAGTGAGGAACAGCTGAGAACACAAAAACCAGGGGGTAATTCCCAGAGTTGACTCCACAGACAGAGCACTTGGGAGCTCTGTATGTTTTCTAGGGCTCACAACAGCCTGGGGGGAAGCCTCTGGAAACCATATCTGCACCTTAGGGGGAGGGGGTCAAATCTGAGAGCTGACCCGCAAAAGTTCTGGAGGCAGCTCACACCTGGGGCAAGTGGCTGGTTTGGATAGGCCTGAGTGCCTTTGGGCAGGGTTGTGCAGGGGTGGGTTGCTTGTGGGATAGCATGGGTCACCTGGGTCATGGGGCAGCACTCGTCCTTGATTGGGACTTCCACGTTGCTGCCCCTCCACGTTGCAGTGTGTGATGTCACTTGGACACTCATTGGGAAGGTTAGAACACAGGACCACAATGTGTGCTGGAGAAAGAGACAGGATGGCACCATACCTACACTCACCTGGGAGGTGGGGACTCACATTCCCTGCCTTTCCAGCTCAGCCATCTGGAATGTCCTCTTTGAACAGCTGGCTGTTCAAAGCTCCCCACTGTGTCTTGGGGTGAAGGGCAGGGCTACCTGGTTCTCAAGGTTGTGGTCCAGTGCTGAGCAGTGCCAAGGAGGAGCAGATGCCCAGTGTGTCCAGGACACAACCATTGGCATCACTCTGTACTTTGCCCTGTCCCCTGCCACCCTGTGTGGCTGGCTGCAGGAAGGGCCTGATGGCTTTAGACTTTTGATACAACACATATTTTGGGACTAAAAAGCCACATCTTCCCAAGGAGATAAAAAAAAAAAAACCCTACTTGCCTTGATGCCAGTATCACTGGACAAGGGATGGGGATAGGCCACTCTTCCAGGAACTGCCCTTAAGGAATGATGGCTTGCCCAACCCCACCCCTTCCTTCCTGTTAACCCCATAAGAACCCAAGTTTATGACTCTATGGTTGCATCTTCCACTCCCATCCCTGCCTCCCTCCCCACCTGGCTGAAAATGTTCTTCCTTAAAAAGGCTCCAGGAAAGCTTCCTTCCTTTGAGCCCAGGGCACTCAGCCTCAACTTGCCACTTTGCCCCATGTGACCTTGAGCCAAGTGCTGTGTATGGCTGGCTGGTGATGGAACTAGTCCTTCACTAGCTTTGGGGCTGCTGGCTCCTCCTGAGGTGTCCTCCCTGACTACGTGTGTGTATGATTTTCTTGGGGTCCCTCTGCAGGCTATTGTGGGCTCCTGCTCTGCCTCCTCTGCCCTGGTTGCCAGCTCTACTTCCCTTGAAGCAGGTGCTCTGTGAAAGATTTGCAGAACAGATGGATGGGTAGATGGACGAGCACCAAAAAATGTTGGTGCAGTGCTCAAAGATCCCCAGCTCTTCCTTTTGAGTGTGTTACCTAATGTGACCTCTCCCAGGAACTTGTGGTAGAGGGGTCACACCAGAGTCCATACTAGACCTCAGACCCTGAGGTCATTGTTAGCCCAAAGATGGCTCCTGGTGCCCTCACATCCCAGGGACTCTGAGATCCCAGATTCCCTCTATCTGCCTCCTTGACCCAGGCCTCCCTTGTTCCTCTGGTTCCTGCTCATCACACAGTCCTCAAGTGGGCACCTTATCTGGCCTCCCAGAGCTTCAGGCCAGTCCATTAAGGACCCCAAATTCAGCAGTTTCCACTTCCTTCTTCTATGTGGGGCAAGAGTCCTCTTGAAGTTTCTACCTGCCCTTTCTCTTCCACCACCCTGGAGCCCTCTCTGCAGGTGCTTCCTGCTGCCTGCTCCATTCTCACCAATGCCAGACCCACAGGAAACACCATCCTGACCACAACACACCTTGCTGAAGTAAGTTGGAAGCCTCTGAGAGCAAGAGAGGACAGTGTGAACTCTGTGCACAGCACACCCTGGGCTAAAATTCTACCAGCCTCAGCTCTGGGGAAACCTCACCTCCTAGTCCCTACAGCTTCCTGTGGTAGAAAACCCCACATTTCTTTCCCTCCAAGTTGCCCCTGGATTCTGTCCCTGGGTGGTCTGGGAACTCTGAGGACCATTTGCCTCCTTAGTCTTCCTGGGGAAAGGAGCTTCCAGGCTGGCATGTCTTGGGAACTCTGCTACGTCACCAAGCAGCTCTCTCCCTTCCTTGGCCTCCATGGCATTGTCTCTGCTGTAGAACGTGGTTTACAACCTCTTCAAGTAGATTACCCGCCCCATGCAAAAACCAACCAAACAAAAAACACCACCATCATGACCATCAACAAACCCACTACTACCAACAAAAAACCCATGACAAAAAAAAAAAAAACAAACAAAAAACAACCTGCAGAGTCCAACATTATGACAGATACATTTCTAATATCCATTAATGATCAACAATAGCCCTCAAAGTTGGGGGTGCTGGCTGACTGTTATACTGAAAAGTGAGTTACAGGAGGGAGCCCTAACTACACAAGAGCTTTAAATGTCTTATTTTCAGTTAAAACAGCTATGTGTCCATTCACAGGTCATGGTGTAGAGAGGCCAGGGTATACAGATATTTTCCTGGAGTGCAGGTTCACATTCCAGAGTTGCCGGCACACCTTGTGTAACATTGTTTACTCTCCCCAACACCAGTGAAGTTGCAAAGTAACCAGAATTCAAATCCTAGGTTGCTACAATTCTGTCCCCAAATTGTAACTGGTTTGCTCACATTAAACCAAACCACACAGCCTTTGGTGGGTGCTTTTCAAAGCACCCACTCTCATTCCACAGAAGCACCTTGACATTCATCTTCCATTGATTTAGGTGATAACACAAGGACATAATTACAATAAGAACAACTGGCATAAACAGATTTGGGAGAAACACAGCTGACCTGAAGGGTTGTGAGAAGGGCTTAGGGTGTTTGAGAGCTGTTTACTGTCCTGGGTGCTCAGTCTGCATGAACACTGGCTGGTATGTCTTTCAGTGAGGACAGAGCATACCCACTCATCCACTGTGTGCTAATGACAGAGGGAAAAGAGTGTCTGCTCACCAGCCTTCTGTGAGGCTTGTAAATGACTCTGCATTTCATTGCTCCTGCAAATGTTTAAAAAATGATAGCATGTGCAATATATTACTGATTTGAGCTTAGGGGCATGTGACTGTATTTGGGGGTTCTTTGTAGTCACTCCATAGTCACTAGGGCCCAGACTACTGGGTTAGCTCCTCCATCTCTGCCCCCATAACCTGCTTGATCCACAAATTGGCAGCAGGTCTCTCCTTAAAAGCAGATCCCCTTTTCTTTGCCTCCTCCAAGTTCTCTGCATACTTTGAAGCTAGGATTCAAGTGGAAGGAACAGGGTTAGTGTACACAGGGTCACCTATTCACAAACAGGCCCTAATCCAACCAAAGGCTCTGCCTGGCTAGGCAGGTCACAGTCTATGTGTCCCTCTGTGAAAGAAAGGTAACCTGAGATCATCAGTGAGTTCCTTCCCTATATCCCTGTGCTGTCCTGGCTCTGGACACTCTCAGTCACATGTCCAGTCTTCTGGCCAACAGCCACCAAGGCTGGCCAGACAAGAGGTGATACCATCACCCGAGGAACACTGACTCAGGAGGAAATCGGGCCAGATGCTTCCCTGGGCCAGGCGTAAATAAGTAGAGAAAAACAGAAAGGTTCTACCTATGGAGAGGAAGAAGGAAATGACAGCCAAGAGGTAGGGCCTTCAATGAGAGCCAAATCAAAGGGGTTGCTGCCTGGGGGAGCCATGCCCCACGGCTTCCCCAGTTTCCTGGTGAGGGAAGGTTAATTTTAATCAGGCTCCTCAGTTGGGTAGGAAATCTGATGGTGACATTCTGAATCTCTGCAATTTCCGGTCCCTGCCTCTGAATATGACGGCCCATAACCTATTCTCCCTCTTCTCACCATCCCAGGCTAGACTGTCTCTGCTGAGGATTCCGTGGAACCAGACTGCTGGTCTGGCTCCTTCTTAGGCCTCTCCTGCTTCTCTGCCATCCTTCCTCTCTGTCCTACCTGGAAAGAGGCAGTCCCTTTTCCTTCCTTACCCTGCCTAGAAGTCTGCTTCCCAGCCTCCTAAAATTACACCCACATGTTCAGACCTTGTACACAACAGGCTGCAGCCTGGAAAATTGAAGGCTCTCAGAAAGGTGTAGATTCCTGGGTTCCCTCCAGCCCAGATGTGAGGTAGAGCCCAGAAATGTCCACTTTGACTGGTTGTGCATTTTGCCTAGTGCTCTGGGTCCTCCTGAGGCTAGCACTCTGGGACCCTGCATTGGAAAGCTGGTTCAGGTCACTCTCATTAGCTGGCACCAGTTCATCTGCTGGTGACGGGCCACCCCCAGGAGTGTCTAAGTCTGCAGCTGCCCCTGAGCCCACAGGCTGAGCAGGATGGGGCATTCTTGTGTCAGGGAGAACATTTAGGAGAAACCCACAGGGGAGCAAGGGATGCAAGGCAGGGCCAGGGAAGTAGATAGGCACAGTGTTTCCAGCCATGATAGAGCCTTGGCCTGATCTCACAGGGAGCCCAGAATAAAGAAGGGCTTCACAACTGTCCAACCTTGAAGGGAGGAGGTAGACCCTCAGGCATTTCTAGGAAAGGGGGCTCTAAGGGCCCAGGGAAGATGTCTTCTAGCAAGGGGTACAGTCATGAGCTGGACTGCAGCTGGTGACAGAGCATCTTCAGGAAGGGGTCCTGAGGGCACTGTGGCATCCACGACATGCCTAGCATACCTTCCTTTTACACCTTTCTCTTCTAACTGGGTCTGATGCCTCAGGTCAGGACCAGGCCCGGCTGGCCTCAGGGGAGCCCTCAGTTGACCTTCCCACTCTGCCCATACCATGGTCATTGAGCCTGCCTTACTCAGC
Organism: Castor canadensis; assembly: GCF_047511655.1. Classification (NCBI taxonomy): domain Eukaryota; kingdom Metazoa; phylum Chordata; class Mammalia; order Rodentia; family Castoridae; genus Castor; species Castor canadensis. The sequence continues at coordinate 10,219,392 of NC_133403.1, read as the reverse complement.
CCCTCTTTTGGACTACAGCAGTAACCTTACTGGTCTCCTTGCTGTCACCAGTGCCCTGCACTCAGTGCTCCACCAGCAGCCAAAGGGTTCCTCATAAAAACAAGGCAAGAGTACATCAGTCTCATGCTTGAAGCCTTCTGTTCCTCACCATCTCAGTTCAGAGCAGGGTCAAAAAGCAAGATCCCAGGTACTATGACCAACTCTGCCCCTCAGCCTGCCTCGCTGTGGGTCCCTCTTCCCCAGTGCCCTCCAGCACACATGGCTACTTCTTAACTTGGGCCTTGGTACTGCCAGTCCCTTCCATCTGGGAAGCTCTTTGTCCAGAGCCATTCCCTATCCATTGGCTCAGATGTCCCTTCCTTATAAGGCATCCCAGCCATTCTATGTATAACTGAAAACCACCACCCAAACCCCAAAACCTACTCCACAATCTGCATTGTCTTACCCCACCACCCTGTCCCTTCTCATATGCCATGGCATACCTCACTTTGGGTGGGCTTCACCCTCTCTCTCACTGTGTGCTTGCTCATGACATATCCCACCATCCTACAAGGGCCTGGCACCATGAAGGTGCTGATAATTCAACCCTAGACCTTTGTAGTGACTGAGTGAGGGATAGGTCAACTCAGAGCAGGGGACATCTGGACAGTTTCTGGAAAGGGTTTTGGTCTTCCCATGGATGGACAGCAGGTTGCCCTGCTGATGAGCTCTCAGGTCCAAGGGCTGGGATGTCTCTCATCCTGTAAATCTTTTAGGGCTGGGTTTTTGTTGCTGCCCCAAAGAGTGTGCCCCCACCCCACATGTACACACGTACAACATGCAGCCCCTTAGCCCCCTTCCCACCAGTTTTGGCCTTCTTTCTGTGCCAATGACAGGCATTTCCCCAAACCCTGGCTGGTACAGGGCCTGGGGCTACAGCCCATCCTGCCCTAAAACACACATTGGCTTGATGCCAAGTTGTGGGGAGCAAGCTCAACCAGGGAACCCCTGGTGCTTGGGTAGGAATGAGGATGCCTTAGTGGCCAGGAGGTTTACCGGAGGAGGTACATGAATTTGGGAGAAAAAGAGTGGCCCTGTCAGTGCCTCTGAATAGTCCCAGTCCACAGGGCAGGGCAGGGATGGGAATGTACATGTGTGCATGGTGTTATCCTGGAGGAAATCGATGCCTGGCACCAGCCCAGTATTTAAGGGAAATGAATAGATTTTGGCCGAGGACAAAGAGAGTTTGATTAATCAGAAATTGGATAATGGAGGCAACACTCTAATTATTTTTCTTCCCGGAATTTTATCGAGAAATATGTTTGCACAGCATATATGAGGTAATGGACTGGGTGAGGGGGACAACCACACTGGAAGGAAAGCCTGGCTTGGGGACAGGCCACCCGCACTAGTAGTAATGGATGGCAAGTCTCCAGGTAGCCAGTCACAGGGCTCTAGGAAGCAAGCGGGAAGGCTGGGACAGCAAAGGCCCATAGGGGACATGCAGCATGGGTAGGAGGAGGAGGGGGGCATGAGGCAAGCCCTCAGTCAGCATGAAGCCCTCACCTTCATGTGAGACTGCTGCTTCCCCAGCCTACTACCTTCCTTCTATCTGGCCCACCCAATCCCAGTATGCGGGGTGGTGGTGGGGAAGCAGAAGGGCAGACGCCACCAGCTCAGATCAAGCTGTTTCTTCCATGGGGATCCAGGACTTGCTGGAGCCAGGACAAAGATTGTAGGTGTCCAAGTCTCCAACCTTGCATCAAGGAGGATCTTTGGAGACCTCCCTCTCAGCAGTTTGGAGGGTTTTCTCATCTTCAGCCCTGGTGAAGCCTGGGAGCACTGGGCTCCCCATTGGACAGAAAACCTAGAACTTATCCACCATGTTCCTCCTGGGTCACTCTGCCCCCTCCTCCCATGCTGTTCCCCCTCCTGCAATAGCTAGGACTGAAACCACACAGTTTAGCAACTTCCTTCCACGGTCTCCTGGTCCATGTAGACAGGCAGGTTTCTTGGGGTTCCATGTTCGAACAGAGTTCAGTATGAGAAATATGCCCAGGAAGAGGCTCCTGACATTGCTAAAGGGTTGAATCTCTGCCTCCTGCATTCACTAGCTCATTCATTCATTCCGTGTAGACTGAAGATGTCATGGGCCAGGCAGAGTGCAAGACATCAGCTGACAGGAGAAGAGACAGTCAACCAATAAGGACCTAAACTGTTCAAGAGACTCTAGATGCCAGCTGGGGGAGCATGGAGGAGGGAGACAAGGTCTCACTTCACAGAAAATAAGGGTCAGTGTTCCCAAGGAAGGAGGGGTGGGGATGAGTTAGAGCTGCTAGGCAAGAGAGAGAGCATACAGGAACGGGGCTGGCCAGTTGCTGGCAAGCATGTTTTAAGCCTGCATCCTGGATTTATGGAAGATACCACTAATCAACCATAACTGCTTCCCCTCTGAGCCATAACACAGCCTTAGAATCATCTTCAGCAGTGTACTTTGGGCAGTCACTCCAAATTTGGAATAGAACTATTTGCATCCTTGACTAAGCCTAGAGCCTCCAATTTAAGGGTGAGGTAGGCTAGTGGTGTATAGCTCAGTGTAGATCACTTGCCTAGCATGTGTGAGGCCCTGAGTTCCACCCCCAGCGTTGCAAAAAATAAATACTAAATAAAAAATAAAGATGAGGAAATCAAGGCCCAGAGAGTGAAAAGGATTCACCAAGTTAACTTTCACAGATCTACCCAGGACTTCAACAGAGGTCTTGAGCCTCACCCTGCACTGCTGCCCTGCTTGACCTGATAGACAGTCTGATCCCTGATACCAGGGCTCAGGGCATCTGGAAAGGCCATTTAGATGTGACCATATTCTTTTACTTCTACCAGGGTCTTGTCTCACCTTCTTAGGACAGTTTCCTACAGACATGCCTCCGCATGTTGTGCCTATGTGAATCTCCCTGTGTCTAACCAAGGCCCCACAGAAGCACACCACATCACTAAGGGGCTAGGTGTCAGGTCAATGCATCTGATTCAGTGTGAGAAGCCAGGCAGTCCTCCTGCCTTTGGCTCCAGCATATGCCATGGGTGGGCCAGATTTGGGGTCTAGGCAGTGGCGTCCACCTGTGGGTGGTTTGTGTTGGGTAGTCAACATAAGGTGCAAAGACACAGAAATACAGGGTAGAGCAGAGCCACCACTTTCCTTATCAGCAAACACATGCCAACCCCTCCCGAGAAAAGGTCTGGACAAGATGACTGAGGTGTATCTGTTTGCCAGTGCTTATCCACTCCTCACAGCAACTTCCTGGGAACCATGTTCTCAGATGAGAACACAGAAAGTCCTTGCCTCACAGAGTTTACATTCAGGCCTAGGAGACAATAAAAAAACACAGTAAGTAAACCAAAGAGGGAGTAGATTAGACTGTGGTGAGTGAATAGACTGTGGCCAGTGACAAGTGGAAGAAGAGTAGTGGGAAAGGGCACTGGAGAACATGGGGGACATAGATGCTGTTATAGAGAGAAAAGCCAATAGGCCTCAAGCGAACATGTTGTTGGAGGATTTGGAGACTCTCCTTGTGTGTGGCCTGTTTGACAACCATAAGTAGAAGAAAGAATAGCTACAAGGCCTAGCCTGACCTATGGAGAAACCCGGTCTTCAACATGAATGCATGCAGACAAATAACTGAGCAGCCAGAGAATAGTAGTTTTAGGCAGAAAACCAAGGAAGTACAAAGATGGCTGGAGATGGGCCATTGAGGATCTGACCCAACAAGAGCCCTCATCCCTAGCAGGGGAAGAATGCTCGTGCTAGAACATAAGGAGTTTCCATGTGCTTTTATTTTCACTTCACAGAAAAGGAAACTGAGATCCAAAGAGGTGAAGTGTTAGGGAACCTGGCTACAAGAGCTGAGACCAGCCCCCAAGCTGCCTCTCCAGGAATGTGGAGCAAGAAAGGAAAGGATTGGATGGAAAGGCCCAGGGCTCACTGCAACCCACAAGCCTATCCCATGCAGGAGCCAGGGTCTGAGAGCTGGTGGCGCCACCACACTGGCTCCAGTTCAGTAGGTCCAGCCAGGCCTCCTCCACCATCCTTCTGGAGGATGGAGCCAGGCTGCACAGGACACTGAGGACCCTCAGGTTCCCGGGCACTAGGCTGCCTAGTCCTGAGGCACTGGGGAACGTCAGTCCATTTCTCCAGGTCTGTCTCAGGTAAAAGAGGTAAAAACAACAGCACTAGTTGTGAAACGATAAGGTGAGCTTTGGTACCCTGGAAGACAGATGGTTGTGAAATCCAGGGCAGATTCTGTGTGTCCCTCTTTTGAACACTGTATCTGGCCTCTGAGGAGATGCACACATCAGTCCACACTCCTCCACCCCAACATCTTGAAGGACTCTGGCCTCCATGACTCACAGGAGCAGGCCTTACCAAGGGGATCAGGAATCAGACCCAGCCTCACCCAAGCACCCTGTCCTGGCAGCTCTCCATCTCAGAGGCAGGTAGGGGCTGTTTGATGGGGCAGAGGTCTCCCTCTGAAGGGTCTGCTGTCACCACAGCCCATCAGCATGGCCATGGCCACAAGAGATCTGGCTGAGCCCTTGGGTTTAGGCTGTGTTTCTGGTTTGAGGCTGCTAAAAGGAACAGCAGGTTTGACACTGTTTGTAAGGCCCCTCCCTGCACTGTGGCTTTTAACAGTCTTGCTTCTTAGCACTTTTTGATGGATTCTCCAGGGACATCTCTAAAAGAGAGTTATACCTTAATTTAGAAGCAAATAACTCAAAACTCTGTGATGTAGCAGGCTCCTGTGGAAAGAGCTGAACTAAAGGAAGCCATTGTGTGCAGCTGCTGGCCATGCTTACCATGCTGCCTATGCCTGGACTTTGAGATGTATCTTGCTTGCTACCTGCTGCCTAAGGGGCTGCTGGCCACCTGACAGGGGGATGTGGAGGAGGAGGGGGAAGGGGAGGTGTCTACAGACAGAGAAGGAAGAAGTGATGACTCACAGCAGGTGATTCTTCACTTAATGTGTGGCTTTGGCCTCCTAGGTCAAGCGGCCACGGTGAGGCTCATAGGCTAGGCCTGTCTGGCCGCAGCATCCTTGAGGTCCAACAGAGCCTACTTGCCCACTCAAAGAAAGGAAAATGAGGGCTGGTACAGTGGTTCAAGTGGTAGAGCACCTGCCTAGCAAGTGTGAGGTACTGGAGTTCAAACCCCAGTACCACAAAAAAAAAAAAAAAAAAAAAGGAAAACAAGGGGAGCGAGGGTGGTGAGCACACCATAGCCCCACTCACCAAGCTTTATTTCTCTGTCCACCACAGCCCCAGCACAGTCCCCAGGATCAGGCTGGCTTCCCAGTCACACACCTAGGTAGTCACATAGGGCCCTGTGCTAGGCTTAATGCTCTGCTTTTGCCATCTTGAAATGCTTAATAATTTCTTAACAAGGACCCCATAAAGCATGCAGCAAGAGCTTCCCATATTGCTCAGTCCCCAGGCACTATCCGGTATTTGATGCAGGGAACACACCCTCCTGGCTGTCTCCTTCTCCAGCCTCCTGAGGGACCATCATGATTGTGTTCCTAGTTCACTGGCTTGCCAATCCTCAATCCCCAAATGACCTCAGCTATATACACCTGATGCCAAGACTCCAGTTGCTATCACTGGTCTTCCCTCTGACTACCATACATGCCAACATTACCAGGGTCTCAGCTCTAACTCCTGATTCCCTCTCCTGAAGGCTTTCTCTGTGTCTTCTTCAGCCACAGCCAGCTTTGTCCTTCCAGTAGCTCCGATGGAAAATCTATAACTGAACTTGCATTTTCTCCATTCATCAGCAATTACTGATGGATTTTAAAAATAAATCTCCCATCTGACCACATCTTATCACCTCTGCTACTACCACCTCACTGGCTCAGCAACCTCCTCACCTGCAATGCTGCATGGCCCCAGGCAGCCTCTGGATTACCCCAGCCCTGCCTACTCTCACATCAACAGAGCTTTATTTTCTTTCTGTTTGTGTTGGTGATGGAACTCAAGGCCTTGGCCATACTAAGCAACCACTTGCTCTACCACTGAGCTATACTTCCAGCCCAACAGAGATCTTTTTTTGGTACTGAGTTTGAATTTAGGGCCTCATGAGCTCTACATCTTGAGCCACTCCGCCAGCACTTTGTTGTGTTGGGTATTTTCAAGATAGGGTCTTGTGAACTGTTTGCCCAGGTTGGCTTTGAACTGTGACCCTCACTTCTGCCTCCTGAGTAGCTAGGATTATAGGCATGAGCCACTGGTGGTTGGTCAGCAGATATCTTTTAAAGGCCTAAATTAGTCTAAGTCTCCCCTCTGCTTTAAACCTGCCTGAGTCGTCCTACCTCACTGGGACATATGAACCCTTGAACCTTTCCTGACCTGGCTCTGAGACCTCATCTACACCCCTGCACTGGGCTCCAGCTACCCAGACACCTGCCTTCTTTTTCTTCTTTTTTTTTTTTTTAGGACAGAGCCTTGCTATGTAGCCTAAGCTGGCTTCAAACTCTCCATTCACCTGCTGCCTCCATCTCCCAAGTGCAGGTTTACATATAGATCTGTGCCACCATGCCCAGGCTTAGCCACCTTCTGATAGGGCTTCTAGCAGATGCCTTTGTACCTGCTGTCCCTCTCCTGGTGCTCTTCTTCTTTGGTCACAACATGACTTGTCTGACGTTTCTCCACGGCACTGCGCTAAGCCCCATCCCAGAGAGGTCTTGTTCCTCACCCCCCACCTTTAACATCACTGTTCCACGGAGCACAGTGCTTATTTACTTGTACTCAGCTACATATGTTACTGTTAGTCTGTGCCCATCATATGTGAGCACTGGGAATAGACACTGCATCCCTGCCATACCCTTGCATCTGGCATGTAGCAGGCACTGGTAAATATCAGCTGAATGAATGCTCCTTGGGCCTCTGTGAGGGCTGGCATCGACTCCAATGTGCTCCAGGACTGTCATACAGTTCCCATGGGCTCATTCTTGCAAAGCACCTTTCCTACCAGCGTGGATGCATGCAAAGAGTCAAACACATGGCTCAGACAAGAAGGCTCAGAGATGATGGGGCTAGACCAGGAGGCAGTGGGACTAGGGCCTGACCCCATGTCTTCTGATGTCTACATTGGAGTTCATGCCTTAACAACCTGGGGGCATGAGAATGTGGGTGCTTCTGGGCCCCTCCCAGTGTACACAGCTGCAGTATGGCCTCTGCTCAGGGCTCCTGACTGAAGCTGACCTTTGGGTCTGCTTGGATGCCTTTGTCCACTTCCCTTCACGTTCCTTTTAGCTAAGCCAAGGGCTCACAGGTAGCTCCCAAAGCTCGGTTACTTTAGGTTTCCTTCCTGGGGGCTTCAAAAGAGCAGTGTGCTAATCTGCCTCCTTCAGCATTCATGTGAGTCACCCATGGTCAGTGGCAACTGGCACACCTCTATAGCCACATAGCATTTTAGGTCTTCTGAGGATAATGTGGGGTAACACAGGCTGCCTTGTCCTTGTCTCCAAGAGAAGAAGCCTCACACATGATCTTCCAAATTCATATACCAGACAACAAAGTAGTTAGACTGAATCCACTTGGGAAAAAGCCATCCGTTCCAGTAGCCTCCATTCAGTGGCCCTGGTCAGCCAATTCCTTCTAGTTACCCAGATGTTGGTGGAATCACCCTAGAAGCTCATGAGGTTCAGATCAAGGCACCTTGTTTCCCTCCTGGGAAACAAAAGGGCTAAGAGGCTGGGGACAGAGGGTCACAAACCCAGGGTCCCAAGGTAGGCTTCTTGCAAGACCACATACCTCATGTGGGCAGGCCCTCTTCTTCCTATGGCCACTTGGGCCTTGGCTAAAGCTGAGAGAGAGAGAGAGAGACAGACAGACAGAGAGAGAGGCAGAGAAAGAGAAAGAGAGAGAGAGAGAGAGAGAGAGAGAGAGAGAGAGAGAGTGTGTGTGTGTGTGTGCGTGTGTGTGTATTTGAGGGTGGGCACACTACCAAGAGGAGTAACAAACAGTCCCTTCAGAGGGAGAGCAAAACTACCCCTGGGAGTGAGGGAGCAGATCTAGGGCAGAAGGTAACATCGGCCTTCTGAGGGGAAGAAACTATATCTTATTCACTGCCTGGCTCAGAAAAATCAACGTCTGTTAGAGGAACATACAGGAAGAGTTTTAAACCAAATGACAGCATCTCATCATACTTAGAGAAGGTGGCTCAATGAAGACTTCATCCAAGAATGGACTGGCCTTCCATACCCTATTAGTTCCCAGATGGACATTCCTAAGCCACCACAGTCACTGCTCTCAAATGTCACAGCCCAAAAGCACAGAATCACCAACTAAGCATTGTCCTCAAAGCAGGTGGTTCCATCCTGGCTAAGAAGGTAGCCAGGTGGATTGGTTACCCAGAATTCTGGCCCTGCCCAAGTGGCAAGGTCCCTAGAAGGACAGCCCCAGGTTGCAAAGAGCCAGACGTGTCTGATCTTTAAAGTTCTTTCCTAAGCCCACTCCAGCTTAAGGAGTCACAGAACTACTTCCCTTTTACAGATAAGGAAGCTGCAGGCTCCACCAGAACAGATGGCTAGCAAGCAATGGGGTCATTCTGCTTCCTTGGCTCCCTTAGTCCTATGAAGCACCAACCCCCCCCCCCAGCACCTTTTGTGTCAACATTTGACTCCTTCCTAAGCATGCACAGACCATACTCCTACCAGACCCATTTGCCTGAGCACCTTTCTGTACTTCCATCCACTCTCTCCCTTCTGCCTGCAGTGCCCACCCGGACTGTGCTGGTGCCCTTCAAGCTCCAGTTCAAATGTCACGTTGCCCACGGGCAGGTCTGACCCAAGCTGGTGGCCCCTCCCAAGTCCCCTGGACTGGAGGTTGGGTTATCTGGACACAGATGCTTCTTCCCTGTGGGGAGGTGAGTCAGTCCTGGGAGGGCAGGCCCAGTTCACTTCCACCCTGTCCACCCCAGCGCCAGGCCCTGGGGGAGCAAGCACTCAGTAAATATTTGCTTAATTGAGTTTGGCCAAGGAGCTTCCTCCAGACAGGGAAGAGGGCAGCAGGACTAGATCTCCAGAGCAGGAAAATCGCTTGGGCAGAAAAGAGCCAGTGAGCGGCTCAGCTGCCTCCCTAGCCAGGCAAACCTCAGTTACCAGGCCAGTCCCTCTACCCTGAGATTCAGACTCTAGGGAACCCTGGTCTTGCTTGGCACCGCCTTCCTATCCTCTTCTCCCTGTAACAGAAGCCCCAATTCTTGGCCTAGGCGGATTCTTGCCACCGTCACCCAGACAGACTCAGCACCTCCCTAAAGGCAGAGCCCCTATAGGATCCACTGCAGGATAGTGAGCCCCGGTCCTGAGGCCTTCACACCCCTCCCCCAAACACCCTCACCGCCTTTTAAGGGAAAAAATATTGAGCTGGGAACATATTACAATCACAGCAGGTCGATACTCATCTCTTGCCCTAAATGCCTCCAAGAAACCTGCTCACTGCAACAGCAATGACCGAAAACTGTGAGCTGTCAGTCTCCCGGCCCAGGCCTTCAGGGCCCTTGCTTCCGTTTCGGCCAAAGCCACCCGTCGGCGCTCCGGCCACCCAGGGTCGCCCCCTTCCCTGTACTCCTAAAGAAGACCCCCGACTCAACGCTACTCCCGCAGGGCGCTCCGCCTGGGCTCCGCACCAGCGGCCGCTCAGGGCGCCTGGTGACCCCGTGAGGCAGCGCCACCGCCACCGCCACAGCCCCCTACCCACCCTAGCAGGCCCGCAGCCACCCCTTCCGGAGGGCTCCTGGACTCAGGCGTCTCCCTCCCCTGGCACCTGCCAGGCCCGCGGCCGCCCCTGCCCACCTCGCAGACAACCCCGCCCTCGCCAACCCCCACCCAGGCCAGGCATCCCAGCAGCTGCGCCCCCAGCCCCGTGGGATTCCGAGCACAAAGGCCCAGGCGGGGCCCTGGTGGGAGTGGGGTGGAGCCCCAACCGCGTCCCCGACCCCCGGGGCTCAGTCGCGCGCGCCCCTCCAGCGGGTCCGCTCACTCACCTCCTGGCCGCGACACTGTGCATCTGCGACCTGCTCCCGGCGGGGCGGGGCAGTGAGCGCGAGCCTTGGCGCCCTCCTTCCGCACGACGCGGGTGGCAGCACCCGCGCGGGGACGTGACCGGACCGCGGGCGGCGCACACGCTCCGGCCGGCCTGGCTGCCTCCGCCCGCCCTCCTGCGCCGCCCGCCACCCGCCACCCGCCACCCGTCCGCAAGTCTGCCCGCCCAGCGCCGCTGCCGCCGCCGGCAGGGGGCGGAGCCGCGAGCGCAGTGCGTTGCCAGGCCAACCGCGGGCAGGAGGGGGTGCCGCGCGCCCGCCGGGCACCATGCGCCGGGAGCCACCGCCCCGCCACGAGCGCCGGCTCGTCGCCCATTGGGTACATGTGTCTGACGGACGCTCCAGCGGCCGAATGGCGACAGACAGGGGCGGGGCCACGACTCCGCGCGCCCCGCAGTCCCGCACGCGCTGTCCAAACCAGCAATACAGAACGTTGCGCTGCGCTGCAGCCCTGCGCCTACACTGCAGGGCGCTTCCAAGAGCCAGGGAGACCCAGCCTGAAAGCGGCAGAGGCTCTGGCCCCCTCCACTACGGCTGGCCCCTTCTTGCCTCTTCCTACTCCGGGTTCGAACCCAGGTCTTTCCTCCCTGAGCTCTTGGAGACCCACTAATTTCACCCACCGTTTGTGTTTGCGAAGTGTGTCTAGTGACACCTGCTTCACTAGATTGTCGCGACAGTGCTTTAAGACGTGAAAGACTTACGCACACCCTGAAAGGTTTACACCGGTGAGGTTTGTGCAGCATCTCTGCTGGTCTCCTTGAAGTAGGGCTCTTTTAGGAACTGTCCTCCAGCCCAGAGAAGAAGAAGGAAGCCAATTCAGTTGAAGTCAGGACCCTGTTGTTTGCTTTGGGGAGCTTGTAGAAGGCATTGGGCCTCAGCAAAATGCACTTGAGGATAGTGTGCAAAATTCTCTCAATTTCAAGGGGAAACCATTTGTGGGCCTCAGGGCCAGGAGCCTCTCACTTGAAGGCCAGAGGGTCAGGACATTAGTGTGGCTCTGTCATTTCCATCCTTGTAACCTGAAGCATGTGTGTCTTAGAGCATCCCTGATAAAATGCAGATGCAGCAACCCCCCAACACCTTCCTGGTCACTTTACACCTTCCCTTGGGTCAAATTACTTGGACCACTGTTTGTTGAGCAGAAGCACTGGAACTGGCCATTGACAAGGCTGATAGGATGGTGGCTCCAGGCCAGGTCAGAAGGCAGAGGGCATGGGTGGGGCTCTGCTATCTGGATGATTCTGGTTTCCAGATATCACCCCATAACTTCCCTGGAAGTGGGGACTGTTGTACTAACTCAACATCACTGCACACCTATGAAGGTGCTGCCTAAACTTTTAGGGGGAGGACAGACACTGGCTATACCAACGTAGACGTGCCACATCTTTGGAGGCAGCCAATAAGGACTGAAGAAATTTGGCCAACAGTTGAAAAACTACTCCATATGCATGTTGTCATGTCACCAGGCTGTATCAGGCCAGATATCTGTCCAGAGGACTGCACAGAAGTTAGTAGTTGTGGAGCCTGGCTGAGCAGCAGTCTCTTCATCTATCAAAAGAGGGTAATTATGAAGGTTAATGTATGTAGGAAACACGTTAGCAAATGGTCAGAGATGGATAGAGGCAGTTTCCACAGCAGGATCAAGGGTCAGAGTTCAGTTTTTTGCAGGGGGCAAACCCAGATGCAAGAGTGGGATAACCCTCTATAGCATTCCAGTCATGAAAGCAGAGGTTATCCCCTGGATAGGTGCACTGGGTCTGGCTGCTGCCTCCTTGACCTGACCCTGGAAAACACCTCAGAGTAAGAGGGGGGGTGTCTCACTTGGTGGTAAACCAAAGATTATATTTGCTTATACAGCAAGCATTTACCACCGGCCTCCTCCATGTAGCACACAGTTGAAGTCACAGTTCTGCGGTTTACAGCTGGCCCCTTCCTGGTACCCCTTGCGGCTACAGAGCAGGGGTAGAAAGAACAATAATCTTCCGCTGCAGTCATGTGGGGCTGTTGGAGGTGGGGGCTCTGAAGACTCTACAGGGGGAGCACTGATCACTGTGTCAGCTTCCTGATGGAAGAGATGTTTGGGCTGAGGCCACAGTAGAAATGGAGGTGGCCACTGACAGGAAGTTGAAGAGAAGTGAGTTCCAAGATGGGAATGAAGGAACCCAGGGATAACCCAGGGAAGACCCGCTTGGCCAACCCAGCAATCAAACTTGCATGGATACTAGGATATTTGGCTAGTGGCCCTCCAGTGAGATTGGGGATGTTTGGCCTACAAACCACTGGAGAATTTTAAGATTAACTTTTTAGGTAGATGGTAAGCTTTTGTTTCACATTGTTTACAATAGGCATGGTCTCACAGACCATGTGAGCTGTGGTATGGGGCTTAATCAAATAACAAAAATATCAGCTAGTCAGTCCAAAAACATGAGAAAAAGCAGAGAAGTGTATCCATGAGGCCTAGTTCAGCATAGAGGGACATCATATGTGCTGGGTGACAACATTGGGGCAGTTATCAGGGTGTACCATGCTGGTTGTGGGGCAGTGGAAAAACAGGAGAGGGTAGGGATAAATGAGAGAACCATAATGAGGGAAGATGCTTGCTGGTGGAAGGGGCCTGGGCTAGGCAGGAATGGGGCTGGACCAGAACCTGGGAGACAACTGGTGCTTTGTGGTGGCAAGAGGAAGGGACTCAGCCTACTGGGAGCCTCCCAGCTCAGCAGGGACAGCTGGTTAAGGTGGGGTCAACACTCTCTCAGGAAGTGACCAAACATCCATTGCAGGTGGCTCCATGCTATGGGCATTTACCACCTGTTAGTCCCAGTGGAGTTTTCTGGCTCATCAATCACTACCCTAGTCCTTGCCCACACAACTAGCCAGGCCTGGTTGGCAGCTCCCCACCTTTGAACTTCTACCTCTCTGCCAGTCTGGACTCTGGACCTCTGTGAGGCCTGGCTGATCTGGGCCTTCCGTGCTACACTTCCAGAGCCCCAGAACACTGGACTTGTGCTTTACTCTTGTGACAACCTATTCTATAATGCCTGTCTCCAGCTGACTTTCTCATTAGTCTTCCTACTTATCCAGTGTGGGGTAGGGTGGGGGGGGTTCTCGCTCATCACTGGTTGCTGACCACCTAGGACTTGACCGGTAGGCTGCCACCCCATCCTGGCTGACACCTCTCTGTGCCCTGTCTGTTCTACCCCCAACCCTCACTGCCTCTAGCCTATGGCAGCTGGGTCAGTTCCTGCAATTTGTTTCCTTAGGGTCCATGGGTCCGCCCCAACTTGAACAAGCCATCCTGGATCTGGGTTAGTTATAAATAGCCAGGCCTGCCACTCTCCTTTTAGCTGAAAAGAAGCAAAGTGAACGAGCAGAAAGGCACACCCGGCATGCATTTTATTTTTAATCTTCCCCCGTCTCAAAAAGAACCCAGGTCCCAGTGCTGAGTATTTCTAGGATCAGTAGCTCGAGACAGAAACCCAAGAAACAAACCCCAAGTTTCTGAGGGTCCTGGCTTTGCCCCCATGCTGTGTGACCTTGGGCAATGGAACTTCGTCTCTGGGCCTCGATTTCCTCACAAAGGGCAGAGTGGGACAAGGGTGATGGTCACCTCCAATAGTCTGACCTTTCTGACCTCATTTTCCTCCCTTTGTCTTTCCCAAGCCTGTGTCCATCCCAACTCAGACAGCAGCTCCTGGTGGCTTCAGCAGTGACACCTGTCCCTGCGATTTCCTGGGGAGCCTTGATCCACATGCAAGTGAGGCCTCAATCAAGCCCCAATTAGACCACTGACAGCTTCCATCCATAGTGTACAATCCCTTCCAGGTGGGCTCATTTCAGTGCTGAGGAAACTAGGCTCAGAGAGGTTAGGTAACAAGGTTAAGGTCACACAGCTGGGAAAGGACACCTTTGGGAGTCAAACCTAGACTTCTTTGGAAATCCCATACATACACATGTATATGCCCCCTGCTTACTAAATTGGGTGGCTTTTTTAAAGGAATGAAACCATTAAAGACATGAAAAAGTCACGTGAGTATAAACTTAATGCAAGGCCTAACATGCTTGAAGCAACAAATTTCTGCTTTCCTTGTGTCCCAAGAGCCCTGAGAGCAAATGGGATAGAGCCAGCTGCTCCACCCAGGTGTCCCAGTGAGCAGCTGACCAGAAGCACTTGGAGAAACTGGGCATCAGGGAACATAGGGAGGGGGCAGTAAGAGCTGGTGGCCACCAGCCATATCTCTTCATTTCCTGTTGCCCCAGGCACCTGCTATTTGATGTTCTCAGGGAGCAAGGGCTGGGGAGATGTCTTCAAAGGGGAAATCCCTGGTGCTAATTGGCACTCAGAGACCTTTAGGCTAATTAACCAGTTTATTTGTCTCTCTAGAGTCAATTAGAGGGTTTAATTGGGGAGGGCAGAAGAGAGAGGTGTTTGCTGGTGGCCACCTCCCTGGGAGCTATAGATGGTTTCACAATGGGCAGCCTGGGCTACTGGGAAGGCCAGGGAGAGGGCCAGCTGCAGGGCAGTAGTGACGGGCAGCTCTGAGGGCTATGAAAAAGGGCTGCTTTTTATTCCTTCCTCATCTCCAGGACTGGGAAGGCTTCTCTGGGACTGGGCCTTTTGGGATATTGTTTGTGCCTGGCTGTGGGTTCTCTTCCAGGTGTCCACAGGCAGATGTTCCCTAAGAGGGAGAGGAGTTGGAAGGAGTGAGCAGGGCCTGAGTATGGTGTCTGCCTCACTATGCTTTTCCTAGCACCTGTGCCCAACTGTGCCATGTGGAGTTCCCCTTCCTGCAGGGCTCTGAATCCTTCAAGACCCCTTGGCCAGAGATGATGGATTCCTGTGATCTTTATTTTGAGGGGGCATGGGTCTTTTGGGGCTAGAAGATACTGGCCTACACTCTACATCTTCTACCTTGGCCTCCAGTCTAAGCTCTTCTCAATGACTGGCCAGAACAGTCTAGGGGCTCCAGCAACTTTGACAAGTTTTGATTGGGAACGAGGGCTTGTCTGCTCCCCACCACTCTGGGGCAGAGTAGGTGTATGGGTCGGTTTTCCATTATTGTGACAAAATACCCAAGAAAATTAACCTGATGTAGGAAAGGTTTAAGTGGCTTCAGTCCATGTTCTCAGGCCCAATTTCTGGGCCTGTGATGAGGCCTAACATCATAGTGCCAGATGTGGTAGAACAGATTGCTCATCCCATGGCAGTCAGGACGGGGAGAGAGAGTGAGAGTGAGAGAGAGAGACAGAGAGAGAGAGAGAGAGAGAGAGAGAGAGAGAGAGAGAGAGAATGGAAAGGAGCAGACTAGGGACAAGTGACCGACTTCCTCCAAAGGGGGCCTACCTCCTAATAGCCCATTCAGCTATGGGCTCATCAATGATCTTATTCTTTGATGAAGTTATCACCCTCATGGTCCAATCACTTCTCAATACCACCCCACCCCTGGGAACCAAGCCTTTAGCACATGAGTCTCTTTGTGTGTGTGTGTGTCTGAGCTTTGAGGAGTGAGCTGCTGCTTCTCCTGCTTATGGCTGCTGTGCTCTTGTTTATGGCTGATGACCCCAAGACACAGGTGACTAAAGACTTTCAGTTACCTTTTGAGACTTCTGGGGCCTCACCTCTCAGCTCCAGCTCCTGTCATAATTGTATACACAGCCTCCTACTGGCTGCCCAGACCCGCCCCTGCCAAGTCTTCCTGTCAACTCGCCACTCTACCAGTGCAGGCTAATTAGCATGGGGGCATAGAATGGCCACTCATCCCAGTGCTCTTTCCTGTCCTGCAGGGGCCCAGGGTATCGTCATCAATGGCCTGATCCCCTCGCTGGTTTGGAAGCTAGAAAGAGAGGAGGAGAACATCCAGGAGCTCATCCTGGACACACTGGCACCCTGCCTGCAGGAAGATGCCACTGAGGCCCTACATAGCCGCGCTGTGCCTTGTCTTAAAGAGAAGCTCCTTAGTGCCAACCACAACATCCGAAGTAAGGCTGCTAGGGTACTCATTGCCATCAGGTGAGGCTCTGTCCTGGCAGACTGGGTGGCTCCCCTCTTAGGCATTTGCCAAGGCTTGGAGAAGACAAACCAGCTGCTACTGGCCCAGCAGCAGGTCAGCTGTAGGGCTTCTCCCAGCCAGGCCTGCCCCAGAGCCCAAAGGCATCTACCCCTGGCCAACTTCCCCAGCCTCCTTGTGCTTTGTAGGGAGGAGGGTGCTGGAATGGAAGATGAGCCTTTCCACTAGTGTGTCCATTGTCCCTTTGACCTGAGAGTGTCCTGTATACCAGGAAACCCTTCCCCACCCCTGCCCTGGACAAGCCGATTGGGCACCCCTTCCAAGAGGAAGGGAAGCAAAACCCCAGTAATGATAATGACAGCCAGTGGTCACTAAGTGCTCACAAAGTACCAAGTATTGTCTGCAAAGTACATACTTAGACATTTAGACAAGGAAGGCTTTTCCTCCCCTTTAGAGGGGAGGAAATGGAGGCTCTTGATCTAGTCCCTCGCTCAAGGTTATATGGGACCAAGGTCTAAATCCTGGCTTGGAGACTGAGAAATCACAAAGCCTCCCAACACTAGCCTGTCATCTTAAGGACTGGCTGATTACCAACTCCTATAGTCCCTGCTTTGACCGTGGCTGCATCCCCTTAGTTGGGCCCTTCCTGCCTTCCCCTAAGTCCTGGCTTTCCTCCCATCTGGATTTCTTGCTAAGGTTTGGGTCTGTATTTCTGTAAGTGTGTCCCTGACCTGAGCCCCTTGGGGGGCTTTTTAGAATGCAGATTCCCAAGCCCCAGTCCAGGCCCGTCATCCTTCAGGTCTTTTTCAAAAGGTGTCCTTTTCATGAGGATTTCCAGGACAGAACTCTCTGCACCTGTCCTCAGCTCCTCCAGCCTCTCCCATCCAGGCTGTGTTCAACACCACCCCAACTATTTTTTGTGTCATCCACACAGTGAACTCTCTTAGGACAGGGCTTTGTCTGTTCACTGTTAGTTTATGTGGCTCCAAATGTCAACAACACTGAGTGGAAGAAACCCTGCTCTTGCCTTAGTATCCGAACAGGGCCCACTGCATGACTAAATACAGTGAATCCCTCAGGTGGGCCCAGGAGTCTGCGTCCTTGATCAAGTGCCTCAGGGTTAAGGCCCACTGCCCAGAAAACTCCTACAGTGTCATGCTATCACAGCTACATGGCTTCCAAACCTGCTTCCCAAATGGTGTTCCCATGGAACATCTATGTCTTTGTGATGTTATTATAAGAGTTCTAAAAAAATGAGGGTCAGTGGGCAGTGAAGTTTGGGAAGGCTGACTAAACAAAGTGAAGCCAAGGTCCTTGCATCAGTATAAATATGCACTGTGACGATCCCATGAGGCCTGTGAACACTGTTTCCTGGCCCAGGAAACCCTTCTCTTTTGGTAGGACAGTGTTGGCCCTCTCATGATTGGGAAATTCTTGGAGAATCCACCATCCTCATTTTCACAGCTTCATATAATGCCAGCATGAGAAGCAACCTAAAAGTCACCTTGTCTTAAGTCCCCACCTTCGGTTGCCCAGTCTGGATCAGTTCACAGCTGTGCGAGGCAGTGTGGCCTTCACTGGTAGATGGCTCTCAGGTGGAGTCAGAAGGGTCTTCTTGTGGGTCTCGCCCCTGGGCCCAGTTCCTCCAAATTTTTGGAGCCACGGAGAACATGTCTCATTTCTTCTTTGAGTGATGGCTTAGGTAAGGCTCCATTGGCCTCTAGGGCTGTGGTCTCACCTTCACAGGCAGCAAGCCATGCTCATACCAGTACTCCTCTGTGCTCTGGTACCCTGGCCATGGCCAGTCTGGGGCCACCAGGGATGGTTCCAACATAAGTGCTTTTTGTGTCCTGGGGGCAGTCCTGGGCCTTGGCTCCTTTCCCCAGAAGTGGAGCCCCCAGCTGTCCCCTTTCTGCCTCAGCGTTCCTCTGGAGGGTAAGAACCAGGTGTGGCAGTATGATGTCATCCCCATCCTGGTGGATCTGCTGAAAGACCCAGAGAAGGAGGTGCAGGCCAACGCTGCTGGGGCCCTGATGTTTGCGACAGTGACTACTGAAGGTGAGGTAGAGCGGCCATGCCAGTATCCCTGAGGCTGGGTGGGTCAAGGCAGGATGGAGAGTCAGTCCCCAGCATGCTAGCAGACACAATAAGCTTTGAAAAACTCATCCTTCAGGGGCCAAATATTGCTTCCCTTACCCCAGGCTTCATCAAAATCCTCTTCTTGGTCTGTCACTAAGTCCTTTTGAGGTTTGGTCAAGGCTCAGCTTTCTTTTTCCTAGGCACAGCAGGCTGCCTGTGGCACCTCACTAGTTACTTCCTTTAGGACATCTATCTCTTCATATCACGTTGTTCCCTGGGGCTGGAATTCCCACCTTGGGACCCAAGCCCCTTATGAGCTATGATTCTAGGGTTGATTAGTTTTCCACCCCTTATTATGTTATCCTGGGTTCTAAGCAAACCTTGGAGCCCTTGACTCTATGATGGTTCTTAATCATAATTACTTTTCTCAAATTGGGGGGGGGGCAAATAAGAGTACAGGATTATCTTCCCCCAAATCCCTGGCCCAGGACTCCCAGCCAGTCAGACTTCCATGTTAAGTCACTCAACCCTGGGATAAGAGAGGAGGCCTGGGTTGACAGTCTGGGATGTGACTCACTCAACAGGCTGGGGTATGGCATTGCCCCTCCAGCTTCCAGGTCCACCGAAAGCTGACTTTCCTCATTGGCCAAAATTCACCTGCCTCAGCCCTGTGCTCTGTGCTTCTTTGGGTTCCGTAGAGAACTCTCTAGACCTTGGGTTCATAAGCATGCTGCACAACCTCTCAAAGACAGAGCCTCCCAGAAACTCCCCACTGGACCCTAATGGCGGATTTGGGACACACAGAGGAGAGGTTGGGGCTTTGACAGAATCCACAGTCCACCTTCCCATTGTGTAGTCAGGATACTAATTACAAGGAGGGGAGGGGCATCCCCTTTGTCTTTATATTGGGGTACCTTAGTTGAGGCTTCCCATAGAGGAAGCCACTTGGAGAGCCAGGGACCCATGCAGGCTTAGACAATGGTCAGAGATGCAGAGGCCAGGACCCAGGGATGTGAGGCCACTTATTTCCCAGCTGGCACTCCAGCTGAAGGTCTCTTAGCCCCTGCCACATGCCAGGCCATGAGCTGGACAATGGGAACCCAGAGCTCTCACTCTTGGGTGTCTACAGCTGGTGTAAGAGGCAGAATGATGACTGATGTGGAGGAGAAGTGCAATATTTGGGGGGCACATGACAGGGGCCAAACCTCTTTTGGAAAGGGGTTTAGGATCAACCCAAAGGATAGCAGGAGTTAGCAGGGTAGAGGCTGAGACAGACAGACAAACAGATAGACACACACAAACACACACACACACACACACACACACACACACACACACACACACACAAAGCAAAGGGGAGAGTTTACTTACAATGAAATGAGGGCAGAGAAAGTTTAAGGAGAGCGTCTCCTACACAAGTTAATGTCTACATTCCCTCCAGACTGTTAGCACCATGTGGGCAAAACCATGTGATATTTTTGTTGTTGTTTAGTTTATTTTTTGCTGTCATGTGCATCACATCTAAGGCCTCATGCGCATGCGTGATCTACCACTGAGCTACACCCCCAGCCCTACCATGTGTGTTTCTGTGCATGTGAAGAGTAGTTGCTTAAGAAGTATTTGCCACATAACTGATTGGCTTCTCAGTTTTAAAAGACTCTTTGTGCTGCCTTGGAGGTCTGATTGCAGGGTGGAAACAGGGTAGATAGAGACCAGTTAGGGCAGGGGACAAGGGGACTGGGACCAGGCTGGACTCAGTGAAAGAGTGCAAGAGAGGGGGAATGAGAGAAAGCAGGTATGTACAGGGCAGGGCATCCCCTTGGGACTGTGCAGGTAGGAGAGCAGGAGGAGGAAGGAGGCTGCCTTGGAGTGACTGGTTAGCAAACTCAATGTTGGTGGCCTGCAGGGAAGTATGCAGCCCTGGACGCAGAAGCTATCACCCCACTCCTGGAGCTGCTGCACTTGTCGAGCGCAAGCAAGGTGCGTCTGAATGCCACCAAGGCCCTCACCATGCTGGCTGAGGCCCCTGAGGGCCGCAGGTACCTGCAGGCTCATGTAGCAACCTTCCGTGTTCTTGAGAAAGATATGAAGGAGGCCATTCAGCGGGCAGCTCGCATTGCCATCAAAGTGATTGAGTGGAAACCCTGAGTCCCTCACTGGGCCAGACCCAATAAGTCACCTCCATACCTGAATAAATGGACTGAACCTCTTCATTGTGGGTCCCAGTAGTACTTCATTTTTCTGGAGCATGGTTACATATCTCTCTCCTGCCAAAGAGGAAACACCAAGCCCAGAAGGACCGGGTCCTGGGCAACACAAACCCAATATAGGGTGGGGAATTGGTGGAAGGTGACCCTGCACATGTCTTCTTTGCTGAGGCCCAGAATCCCCTCAGAAAGCAGATAGCAGAGATGAGCCCTTCAGGGAGTTGTGTGGAATGGGGAGTTGGGTTAGAGATTGGAAGGAACACAGCAGGACCAGGAACCAGCAAAGCTCAGGCACTTGAATGTCTCAGCCTGTAGGGTGCAACTGGATGTGTCCCTGCTGAGCATCCTCCTCAGTGCCCTGCTTAGCCAGTTCTGCTCCTTCTTATACTGGGTGGCAGGCAGGAAGGTGAGAGGTGTGACTGGATGCTGATGCTGGCTCTTCCCAGAGGAGGGTGTGTCAGTTGTAGAAGGATCCCATAGGACTGAGCACTGAGGACAGAGATAGGTTCTGGTTTCCTCCTTAAGCTCTTATCCCTAAAACAGCTGCATTCTTCTCCAAAGCAAAGGAATCACTGAAACACATCCCTCCTGGGCCAGCTGGAAGTCCAATATACCCTCTCTGCTACCAAGACTGTCGTGAGCTTTCCTCCCACCAGTGCCTCCACCTGTAATGAGACAGGCATGCAGATGAAGTTGAAAAGTCCCTTTATCTCTTCCCCACCCAGCACTGCCTGGTCTAGTCAGGCAACAGCTCCCCTACTTTTGGAGAGAAATACTGGTTCCAACCTCTGTTGGTGGAGCTGTAGGAGCAGATCTCTGCTTTTGAGCTGAGCTGAGCCCTTTTGTCTTGGTCTGGGACTAAGCTGGAGCCTTATCTTTCCAACCAAGCTTTTTGAGGTTCCATCCTCAGCAAGTAGGAATTTATTAGGGGAGGAGTTATCAGAATAAACATTACCAGCAAAACAAGAATCCCACGTGTCTCTTCTTGCAGTCCTTTTAATGAGCTCCAGGGACCCTCAAATCTCCTAGAAGAAACAGAGCAGTTTGTGTCCCTGGAATGAAAGGATTAGCCCAAGTAGGCCCTCTTGTTCTGTAAGGGACTAGCTGCTGGGCCCAGCTGGAGTTTCAGGCTCAATTCCATTTTCAAAAGAGGCCCCTTGTAAGAGGAAATCTTTCTTCTTCAGGAAAACAGAGGTCTTTGTCCCAATCCTGCCTCAACCCATGACAGGTTGGCTCTACTATTGCCACAGGGTCCAGCCAAGGTCGCTAACTTCCATGCCACCAAGGTACTGTGGTTTTGATGTCCATTGTGGAATCCTTTCTTGCTACATGGCTAGGGAGGTGATGGCGTTTCTCATGGCACTGATCTAGGTCCTTGCTTCTCCCATTTTTTCTCACACAATCTCATCTGCCTAGCAGTGGGCTTCCTCTACCAAGTCCCCTTCCTATCTGGGCCTGCTTTCTGCCTTCTCTCCCCCAAATCTGGGTATCTAGCCCCAATCTCTCTTCTAGGTTCTGGTCCTTAATATTCTAACTGAACATCTGCCCTTCAATGACTCCAGGGAAGAATTAATACCAGGCTTTCACAAATGGCTTTCAAAATAGAAGAGATAGGAGCATTTCTGAATTCATTATACCATGGTAATTCTATCCTGATACCTGAAGCATACAAAGAAATGATAGACCAGTATTCCTTATAAACACAGACACAAAAACTCAACAAATGATAGAAAGAAAATGATAGACCAGTATTCCTTATAAACAGACACAAAAACTCAACAAAATATTAGCAAATCAAATCTAGCAACATACAAAAAGCATTGTATACCAGGACCAACTGGAATTTAAATGTCTCAGGAATGCAAGATTGGTCTATATGAAAAACAAATCAATGTAATGCACCATACAGGTAGAAGGAAAAAGTCAGAAAAAGCATTTCACAAAATACAAAACCTATCATGATTAAAAACAAAAACAAACTAGGAATAGGGAAACTTCCTTGATGAAGACCATCTGCAAAAACTCACAGCTTGACATCATCTTCAATGGTGGAAAAACTGCTTGCCCCTTGAGATCAGGAACAAGACAAGGATGTCTTGTGGCTCTTGCCACTTCTACTGTACATTGTACTGGGAGATTCTAAATGGGGCAATAAGGCAAGAAAGAAAATAGAGGTTATTCAGCTTGGAAAGAGAGAAGTAAACTATTTTTATTCACAGATTGCATGATCTTATTTGAGAAAAATCATGCATTAAAAACTATTGGAACTAACAAGTTCCACAATGTTACAGGTTACAAGATCAATATTCAAAAATCATTTGTATTTCTATATACCAGCAGTGAACCATCCAAAAGTTAATGGAGGAAAATTTCATTTACAATACCTCAAAAAGAAGAAAATTATTTAGGATTAAGTTCAACAAAAGAAGTGCAAGACTTGTGCACTGAAAGCAAAACATGGTTGAAAGACCTTAAAGACCTAAATAAATGGAAAAATATCCCACATTCATGGGTCAGAGACGTTATGCTGTCAAAATAATAATAAACATCTTTATGCTGCTCAGATTCAACATGCTGGAAAACAAGCTCTTATTTTCCTTCTGCCTGTTCTATCTCCAGTGTAGCCCATTTCTAGAATTCATGCAGCTTTCATCCATGTGCTCAAGCCACATGGTCCCTTAGCCCCTCCCTCCAGAAGTCTTCTTCTCTTTGCCTGTCCCCCAGTCTCCTCATGGATGTTCCTGACTCCCTTTCATCTCCTCAGCAACATCCAGCAAATCTGATTCCATCATTTTTCTGCCTAAGCTCTTAGAAATTTAGGATTCCAAAATGTACAGGCATACAGGTCAGGCCTCCGACTCTCTACCTCCTACTCTTCTTCACATACATGCCACGTCTCAGCGTCCTCAGATATGCCTTGCACTCTGACCCCAAATATTCCTACATGTCACCCCTTCTATTACCAACTAACAGACCTCCACCTTCCCTGACTATGAATCTTGGTGGGACTCCCTGATGGGCATTTCTACAGTACATGCACTTTGAAGTGGGTCAGCCTGTGGACTTCTATCTACCCCCTGGGTTGCTAGCTTTCCTGCATAGCCTCATTATCCTCTGTGAAATGTGGTTAATTCTAGTCCTTCCAGAAGGTGGTTCTGTGGCTTGAATATGATAAGGCACTTACCCTGGGGATAAATACAGCAGGCCACATGAAATGCAGGCTATGCCACTATCAGTTAATTTTCTGCTTTTCATCATAGACCATAATCTCTGAGATCAGTTCCCCTGTGCTCTGTTCATGGCTACTTCCTTGCAGCACAACACAATGGTGGGCACACAGTGGGCACTCAGAAATATTAGCTGAAGGAGTAAAGAAGGATGAGAGACTGACTATGTGTGTGTCTTCAGAGTGTGATTTTCATGATACAGGGCAGGCCTCCCCCAAGTCACTTCAAGGCACCTGAAACTTTCCCCAAAGACACAAAAAATCATTTATTTTTGTCTTAGAAGGAAGAGGAGAGAGAGGTTTAGGAACGCCCTACAGAAACACAGCCCAGGAGTGGCCTATACTTGCTATCTGAAGGGAATCTAACCCATGGACTCCACTCCAATTAAACAGAGTCAAACTGGCAGTGTGAGTGGGCAGAGCTTGCATGGAGGGAGTTTCCTCTCCCGCTGCCCTCCAGGAATGCATTATAGCAGAAGACCATCCATGGTGAGTTGTGGGGAGGCCAATTCCATTAGAGCAGAGGCTGCCTCAGTCCCACCCATGATCCATGAAGGAGCCAAAGTTTCTATCCTTAAGGCAGCTCTTGCTCCATTCCCTGTGTGGTCCTCAGAACTGGGCATAGCACTTGTGGGTGAGTGTATATAGGGGTCAGGTGGCTTACACAACATGGCATCTTTGCCCACAGGACCATACCTTCAATAAGGAGGAGAAGACAAAGCAACAGAGTGGGGGATATAAAAAAGAAATGGTGACAGTCAAGTAAACACAGCAAAACCTCCCAAATATATCTGGAGATAAAAAGCCAAAATTAAATTTAAAGTGAAAGTGAATGCTTATGCAGTAGAGACATTTGGAGAATATGACTCATTTCAGAGAGGAACAGATGTTCTCATTTGCATAGTCTCTGTAATAGTGAATGGACTTTGCTCTGTCCTGTGCAGCATGCATGTCCTGCATCTGGTAGTGCTTGGTGCATGACACCAAGGGAGTGTTTCATTAGTACAATCCTTGGCCCCATATTCTTGGGTCTCCCAGGAGGAAACACTGCATCCCCTTTGTGATGAGGGAGTCTGGAAAAAACAGCAGCCCTGCCTGCCCTGGACATCCCTTGACATGCATCAGGTGTAGATATGGCCAACAACAACAAGCACCAACAGGATGATCCCACCGACACTGACCATTTCCCTACAGAAGGGCTTGTCTGGCCTGATACCTGGCTCTGTGTCTTTTGTTCTCTTGGTGGCCTCTGTAGCCCTAGCTGTCTCTTGAGGCAGGAGCTCTGCACCTTCTGATGTGTTACTAGGTTCCATTTCCTCCTTGGTTGTCTCTGTCTTCTCCTCAGTGGCCTTTCTAGGGGCCAGCTTGGGATCCAGCAATTGCTCCAGGCCACAGAACAAGTCCCAAGTATTCCAGAAGCATGTCTGGGTCTCCTTGAACATATCTAGAACAGAGAAAACAGATAACAGTCAGGAGATGCACAAGCATCTGTCCTCAACAGGAAGGAGGACAGGTAGAGAGCCCCATCTCAGCAGCAAGTCCAGTGTGAAGTCTGATAAGCCTTGCTCCTAATAAGGAAGAACACCTTCAGCCTAGACACGGAATGTCAACCATCATCAGAGAAATGAGAGGCAGAGGGTCTCCTTGACTGGACAGCCCAGGTAAGTGTTATAGGAACACTTCATTGAGCTATGGCAATGCCCTTCCTGTCTTTGTGGGTCTAGTGCAGATGGCAGTTACTCCTTGGTGTATACTCCCTGAGTCACTACTTCTGGAGGACAGAGGAAGCCCATGGGTCCTTGAAACACACTGCTCTCTTGTAGCTTCTGGGGGAGTGTCTCCTCCAGGCAGCTCCAGTCTTTCTGTTGGCTCAAATGGACATCCGCAGCACTTCCTGTCTAGGAGGGAAGTCTATGAACTCTAGAAGGCTGCCATTCTCTAGAAGAATCCAGTGGAAACGCCTGACTGGGGCTTGAATGTTACACCAGTGTCTGTGCTGCTGCTGCTGACCTGCCCTTTGGCTCAGGTCAGCACCACGGTCAGCTCCACCACACCAGCATGGGTCCAGCCACTGCCTGGAATGTGACCTCAGAGCCACTCCTGGGAGTGGTTCCCTTCTGGATGATAAGACAACCCTGTTTCAGTCAGAGCTGGCTGCCAGCTGTGTGTGCTGTGGTATCCTCTGTCTCACCCCATTAGACAGCCTCTGAGCCCAGTGTCTCCTGGGCTCCTGTTCCTTCAGCCAAGACTAAGAAGGCATCAGGGATGATGGAACCCCTCAGCCAGCAATGGAGGAGTCTCTGTTACAAGGGGGAAGGGAGTCTGTAGTCAGAGGACAACAAATCCAGTGACATAGATATCCGATGGGGTTGAGAAGTCCTGATCAAAAACCAAACTTTGGACCTGTTCTCAAATGCAGATTCCAGGACCTTAGGGGCTATTGAGAGAGGTGTTGGAGTCAGTGTGGAAAAGGCAACTGGTCATTCAACCATAGCCCAAAGACACAAGTGTCACCCCTAACAGCCAAGGCTGTATAATGTCAGCCAGCTGGCCCAGAGGCTGAAAGCCTACATTTTTTTCCCCATGGGACAGTGTTCAAATCCAGCTCTACCACTGACTAGTGTTACCTGACTGCTAAGTGCCATAGTGTCCCCAGCTCTAGAATGGGACTGGTGATTGTACCATGTGAGTATAATTTGACAGCATCTGGCACATTGAGGGCCTTCAGAGGGCCACTACACCTCCTTAGAGAGGAAGAGGCATCAGCAGACATTGGAGAGAGTCAAGTCTTACAGCATCCTGGAGCACAGGACAGAACAGAAAGCTCCCTGCCCCACAGAAGTCCACAGGTCATCCTGAACAGGCACACATCTCTTATAGGTGTCAGGAGGGAGTCCCAGGCCTCTTGGGCCTCAGAACTTCCCTGACAGGAGTATAGACGGAACACCAAGACCATGTCTTCTCCCCTGCCAGTCCTTTTCCTTCCCTCATTCCCTCCCCCCAAGTTCATAGCCTCTTCACCACCCTGCCCCAGACTCAGGACTAATCTCATTATGTCCTTTATCCCTGTTTGCGTCAGGAGCTGCAAGAAGCTCAGATCACCCCAGTCCTTGCCCTCCATGGCCCTAGCTACTCCTTTTTTGACCCTGTCTGTTGAAAGCTCTTTTTAGCCCTCCAGGAGCCCCAGAGTCTCAGTCTCAGCTTTCCCCGGATACTCTCTCCCTTCTTATTTGGATCTGTTTCCAGGAGGCCCTCTTAGTAGTGCTGCTCCAGTCCTCTTTGCCCCTGCACCCTCACCAGAAATGCCCATCTCCCACCCCCTTCTGAGGGGCCTCAGGTTTTGAATCCCTGCACTGCAGACTGCTGCTATCCAGCACCACACCACCAGACTGCCCTGTTGGAGACACAACATGGGCTCTGTGTGGCAAAATTTAAGGACCAGTTCTCAGGCCTCAACTTTTTTCACCCATTAGCATTTGTCTCAGTGGATTGTCTTGTGCCCCAGAACACTCTTAGTACAGCAGGTGATTATGACTTTCTTCCTCTTCATCACCCAGGTGCCCACTGCTTTGGTCTGACCTCTTCTTTCCTCCCCTCCTTTCCTCCATGTCAAAGGCCACCCAGTGCATCTGCTGCCCCTTCCCTATGGCCCACCCTGCTCTCCATGGATGTCTATGGCCTCACAGCCTCCACATGCCCTGACTACCCAAGGAAGCATCTTAGGGAAAAGGAAGGCTAGGGTCTCTGCCTGGAAGAATGTTTCTGAGGGTGAGGATAGTTGGACAGAGGGGTATTGGGGCACTGGCTATGGCTTTACATCACTGCAGAGTCTTGCACACAAGGCCCCTTCCTAGGGCTGTGAATCTTCTTTCTCACCTAGCTGAGCTGGGAGACTGGGGAAATCTCTTTTACCTTCTTCTCTTAGTTGTTGTATAAATTCTAGCAGAGCCTATGGAGCTAGGGAGTAAAGACAGCAGTGTGTTTCCACGGGGCCCTGTAGTGCAGTTATATTGTAACCATGGCCTGCAGCTGGGACTAGGGTTCTGATGGACTGAAAAGAGAGCTGGTTGTTAAACTTTAACAAAAGACAGAAGGAAGGTAGAATGGGAAATGGTAGGAACCAGGATCTTTAGGTTTTAGCTCAGGTACCAGGTGGTCATGTAACCTTTACAAAGAAAAGTACAACCTGTGCCTTTCTGCCTAGAGCAAGGGGTAAGAGACAATGAACTCAGGGCTCCTTCCCATTTGGAGGGTACAGGAACCAGCAGCCTTCAGAGTGGGTGAAGGTGCTCATCATCCCAGCTTCACTTCTTCTAGCAGTATAGGGGGAACCCTTTCATCTGGATAAGCAGAACATGGCAGATAAGAGCTGCTCTCATCCCAGAAACCTTCTATGGGACACCAGAGAGCAGTAACGCTGCACAGGAGGGGCTGTGCCTGGTCCTGGACAGAGTTCAGCTGTTCAAGTTCAATAGGGCATTTGCAGATGTCTTAGGGATGAACACTCCCTTTTCCTTTTCTGTCCTAAAAAGCTATCTAGAAACATCGGGATGCAACAAAACCCAGCCAATTGCTGCTTTTGGAAGTGGACTGGAGGGGTTAGTGAGCAGAAGCACAACTAAATGAATATTTCTGCCAAGTCCAAGTCTATCCTGAATAGATGAATCTGACTCTATTATACCTGCCTCAATGAAGGCAAATCTCTGCCTGTGACATGGTTTCTGGCTAACACAGGAAGAATGTTTATGTGCCTCACTGACTGAGGACCTCCTTCAACCTGCTCTACTCCAAAACCCAGCCCTACCGTGGGCTTCTGAGCATAGGTAAATTAGGAGTAGAGATCCCACCTCCCCTGGTTGTGGTGAGCAGAGGTGGTGAGTTTAGAGGGCCCAGGTCTATGACTGGAATGTTGTTACTGATCCATAAATGCTACTTTTCATCTCAGCTTCCCCTCTGGGCAGCTACTTTGTTCAGAGCCCTGGGGCCCTGCAAGGCATCTGGGAGACACTGAGAACCTATTTAGCTGACTAAGTGAGGAGTGGACACAAACACAGAATTGAGAGAAAGAGAAGAGCAGAGAAAGAATGAAGACAGTCTAAAAAATGAAGGGCCCTAGCCTGAGAAGCTGGGAGCAGGGGAGCCTCCAGAGTTGGATCACTGATAGAGAGACAACTCGCAGTAAGTTTGAACATCTACTTTTCTTGCCATTTGTTCTACCCTTTTCAAAGCTGTACTGTGTGTGCAAGAAAGCAATGAATCAAATGGGAAACAATGAGCAGAAAGAGTGGCCAAATAGTCCCTGAAGCTTGCAGTCTTCCAAGTTAACCTGTCCTTATGACTCAACACATTTTCTTTCTTTTCTTCCTTCCTTCCCTCCTTCCTTCCTTCCTTCCTTCCTTCCTTTCTTATTTTATATATATATATATATAGCAAACCCCATATATATGCTTCTCCCTAAATTCCAGACCTCTTGATTATTGTAAATATATATACACCCAGGACCCTCCCTCCTGCTGTTTCTGGTGAGGACAATTCCCTGCCCTGATAAGGTGTCAAAGCAGGTAACATGGTGGGGCCAAGTAGAGCTTTGGAGCCAGGTCAGGGCCCTGGCCTGCCACTTACTAGTTGTTACCTTAGAAAAGTTACTTAACTTCTCTGAGCCTAGTTTTTCTAGTAAATATCTAAAATGGATGATTGATACCTGCCTCCTAGGAGTAGAAGGCTGTGAAGCACAGCCTGAAGCCTGCTGGGACTGTCAGTGACCCCCCCCCCAGTTCTGGGTGGCCTAATTCTCTTTTGGTAGGTGGCTGGTATTGCCCTAATTGCATTAATTCATACTGAGATTACTAAACTTCATACTTCCAGGGAAAATGTACATTTTATAGGTCAAATTCTCAATCTAAGTGAATACCTAATTGGCAGATCACCAAACAGCTTCTATTTATTAATTTAATTTCAATTTTTATTTTTGTGGTGGTGAGATGAAGCCCAGGGCCTCACACATGCAAGGCAAGTGCTCTCACACCAAGCTATACCCCAGCTCCTAGTGTTGTTTTTTAAAGGCAGGGTCCTTTCTGTGTTACCTGCCTATTTCTGACCCACCCAACTCACACCCTTCCCATTTCCAAAGAGAATGCAGGAATCCAGTCTCTCTTCTTGGGTTTGCTGGTTTGTTATTCCCTAGGACCTTGAAATTGACCACAGAGCACCTTAATCACAGCACTTACATGTTTATCCAGAATTGGGGCTGGCAGAGTAGCTCAAGTGGTAGAGTGCTTGCCTAGCAAGTGCAAGGACCTGAGTTCAAACCCTAGTACCCATACACACACACAAAAAGAGTTGGGTCTGTAATTAAGGAGATCCCCAGTATGCTGAGAAGACTAAGCAGCAGGAGGATCATGCTGAAGTAGATATGGTGCAGGCCACAGATGATTTCAGGGCACTTGATATTCCCTTCACAGGTCTGGGGTCCATAGTCAAACTCATCCAGCAGTCAAAAAGATGCCAATCGAAAAAGACACCTCCAAAAAGGAGAACTATAGGCCAATCTCCTTAATGAACATTGACGCAAAAATCCTCAACAAAATAATGGCAAACTGAATTCAGCAACACATCAAAAAGATTATTCACCACGACCAAGTAGGCTTCATCCCAGGGATGCAGGGGTGGTTCAACATATGAAAATCAATAAACGTAATAAACCACATTAACAGAAGCAAAGACAAAAAACACTTGATCATCTCAATAGATGCAGAAAAAGCCTTTGATAAGATCCAACACCATTTCATGATAAAGGCTCTAAGAAAACTAGGAATACAAGGAAAGTTCCTCAACATTATAAAAGCTATATATGACAAACCTACAGCCAGCATTATACTTAACAGAGAAAAACTGAAACCATTCCCTGTAAAATCAGGAACCAGACAAGGATGCCCACTATCTCCACTCCTATTCAACATAGTACTGGAATTCCTAGCCAGAGCAATTAGGCAAGAAGAAGGAATAAAAGGAATACAAATAGGTAAAGAAACTGTCAAAATATCCTTATTTGCAGACGACATGATCCTATACCTTAAAGACCCAAAAAACTCTACTCAGAAGCTTCTAGACATCATCAATAGCTATAGCAAGGTAGCAGGATATAAAATCAACATAGAAAAATCATTAGCATTTCTATACACTAACAATGAGCAAACTGAAAAAGAATGTATGAAAACAATTCCATTTACAATAGCCTCAAAAAAAATCAAATACCTAGGTGTAAACCTAACAAAAGATGTGAAAGACATCTACAAGGAAAACTATACACTTCTGAAGAAAGAGATTGAGGAAGACTATAGAAAGTGGAGAGATCTCCCATGCTCATGGATTGGTAGAATCAACATAGTAAAAATGTTGATACTCCCAAAAGTAATCTACATGTTTAATGCAATTCCCATCAAAATTCCAATGACATTCATTAAAGAGATTGAAAAATCTACTGTCAAATTTATATAGAAACACAAGAGGCCACAAATAGCCAAGGCAATACTCAGTCAAAAGAACAATGCAGGAGGTATCACAATACCTGACTTCAAACTATATTACAAAGCAATAACAATAAAAACAGCATGGTACTGGCACAAAAACAGACATGAAGACCAGTGGAACAGAATAGAGGACCCAGATATGAAGCCACACAACTATAACCAACTTATCTTTGACAAAGGAGCTAAAAATATACGATGGAGAAATAGCAGCCTCTTCAACAAAAACTGCTGGGAAAACTGGTTAGCAGTCTGCAAAAAACTGAAACTAGATCCATGTATATCACTCTATACCAAGATTAACTCAAAATGGATCAAGGATCTTAATATCAGACCCCAAACCCTTAAGTTGATACAAGAAAGAATAGGAAATACTCTGGAGTTAGTAGGTGTAGGTAAGAACTTTCTCAATGAAACCCCAGCAGCACAGCAACTAAGAGGTAGCATAGATAAATGGGACCTCATAAAGCTAAAAAGCTTCTGTTCATCAAAAGAAATGGTCTCTAAACTGAAGAGAACACCCACAGAGTGGGAGAAAATATTTGCCAACTATACATCAGACAAAGGACTGATAACCAGAATATATAGGGAACTTAAAAAACTAAATTCTCCCAAAACTAATGAACCAATAAAGAAATGGGCAAGTGAACTAAACAGAACTTTCTCAAAAGAAGAAATTCAAATGGCCAGAAAACACATGAAAAAATGCTCACCGTCTCTAGCAATAAAGGAAATGCAAATTAAAACCACGCTAAGATTCCACCTCACCCCTGTTAGAATAGCCATCATCAGCAACACCACCAACAACAGGTGTTGGCGAGGATGCGGGGAAAAAGGAACCCTCTTACACTGTTGGTGGGAATGTAGACTAGTACAACCACTCTGGAAAAAAATTTGAAGGCTACTTAAAAAGCTAGACATGGATCTACCATTTGATCCAGTAATACCACTCTTGGGGATATACCCAAAAGACTGTTACTCCAGAGGCACCTGCACATCCATGTTTATTGCGGCACTATTCACATTAGCCAAGTTATGGAAACAGCCAAGATGCCCCACCACTGACGAATGTATTAAGAAAATGTGGTATCGATACACAATGGAATTTTATGCAGCCATGAAGAAGAACAAAATGTTATCATTCGCTGGTAAATGGATGGAATTGGAGAACATCATTCTGAGTGAGGTTAGCCTGGCTCAAAAAACCAAAAATCGTATGTTCTCCCTCATATGTGGACATTAGATCAAGGGTAAACACAACAAGGGGATTGGACTATGAGCACATGATAAGATCGAGAGCACACAAGGGAGGGGTGAGGATAGGTAAGACACTTAAAAAACTAGCTAGTATTTGCTGCCCTCAACGCAGAGAAACTAAAGCAGATACCTTAAAAGCAACTGAGGCCAATAGGAAAAGGGGAACAGGTACTAGAGAAAAGGTGAGATAAAAAAGAATTAATCTAGAAGGTAACACCCATGCACAGGAAATCAATGTGAGTCAATGCCCTGTATAGCTATCCTTATCTCAACCAGCAAAAACCCTTGTTCCTTCCTATTATTGCTTATACTCTCTGTACAACAAAATTAGAAATAAGGGAAAAATAGTTTCTGCTGGTTTATTGGGGGGGGAGAGGGAGGGGGCGGAGTGGGTGGTAAGGGAGGGGGTGGGGGCAGGGGGGAGAAATGAACCAAACCTTGTATGCACATATGAATAATAAAAAAAAAGGAAAAAAAAAAGATGCCAATCGAAATCCCTAAAGTCACCCACCAGAAAGCACTCTGACAAAGAAAGGACACAAAAGAGACACATGGGAGGAAAATGAGGATGAGATGAGCCAGCCCTATCCTCACTCCCTGAACATCTGGGCTCTGAATCTCAACTAGGCACAATGAGGGTAGTGGTCTCTTGCAGACAGAGGGTGAGCAAGTGAGCAGATGCAATCCTGAGACACTGGCACTGGCTCTTAGGTCAATCGGGGAACTTGAGAAAAATTGGAAACACTTTTAAAGGAGATCATGAGTAGACATCTCAAACTCAGCGTGTTCTAAAAGAACCCTGTTTCCCCATTTCTTTATGTGGCACCTCTAACCTAAGTTACGCAAGTCAAATTCCAGCAGCCATCTTTGGCTCCTTTCCATCCTGCCTTACCACCAATCCCTAAAAAACCCTGTTGCCACTATCTCCAAAATGTGTCCAGAATCCAACCCCAAGCCATCATCTCTACAGTCACCATGATAACTCCACCCTGCCATCTTCTCTCATTCAGGTAGGCTATCACTTTGTTTCCTGATTGCCCACTGGCTCCACAAAAGCCAGAATGGTCTCTCAAAGCTTCTACTAGAAAATGCCATGACTACTTAGACTCCAGTGGCTTCTTAGCACCCACTGTCAGAATCAAACCTCAACCCTACACCGTGACTGATCTTGTCTGACTCCATTACTCTCCCCTTGGTCACTCCACTCCAGCCATCATGATTTTCTTCCTACATCTTGAACCTTCCCAGTTTGCTCTTGGCTTGAGCCCTTGTACTTATCTTTCTTTTTGCTTGGTTCTCTCAGATCTTGGTATTTCTGGCTTGACCTTCTGGTTTAAGATTCAAGGTCACTTCCTTGGGAAAGGCCTTCTACCCTCATGTTAGCTAATGTCCTTGACTGCTCCACCCCACTAGCCTGCTATGTCATCTCCATGATACTTTCTAATCTTTTAAACAGCACTGTGTCACTATCAGAAATCTTTATCTGCTCATTGGGTGTAATCTATTCCCTCCAATCAGACTGTCTACTCCATGAGGGTAAAAACTAGGTTTTGGATTGGGAGCTATATCTGGAGGCTGACTCAGGAGGGAATGGGTGTCAGGACGGAGACAGATACAGAATGTGAGAAAGCATCATGAGTGAAGAGCTAGACCAAAGCCAGGCAGAGGATCCACAGGGACCAATTCCTGAAGGAAACAGACAGAAGCCAGATGAGTATGCCATCCAAAACAGGGCGGGAGAGAGGGTCTTGAGAAGTGCTTTAGGTCAAGAAGGGTACATGAAATATTCTGTGACCTTGGGCTTAAGGTAGCAGGAAAGTGTTTAACTGGCTCACCCCATTTTCTCTGATGATATCCCCAGTAGCAGGAAAGTGTTTAACTGGCTCACCCCATTTTCTCTGATGATATCCCCAATACCTCACAGGAGGTAGGCAGAGTTTCTACCTGCCTACTCTTCTTGCCTATGCCCTACTCAGATTGCTCCCCACACATTCTTGCTGCTAAATTGAGTCCTAGTGAATGTGGAGGAACTGAACACTGACAGGTGGCTGAGAGGACTGGACACCTGAGATGGGCCTGGGAGAAAGCAACAGCCAGATGGAGTAGTAAAAAGCCATTCCTGGCAAAGCAAACAATCCATACAAATGCAGGGAGTCCAGAGAAGGTATGGACAGTTCAGCCATCAGCACCACAAGTTGTTCAGGGTGGCTGAGACCTGACGGCTGTGTGGAGAGGGCAAGGCCTGAGATAAGGGCAGGACAAGACCACAGAGAGCCTCAGGTGCTGTGCTTAGGAACTTGTGCAAGGCCCAGGAAACAAGAGGTAATGTCTGAGGAAAGGAGAAGGTTTAAGACATGACTCAAAATCTAAGAAATAAACAATAAAAAGAGAAAAAATTAAGTCAGATTGTACCTTCAAAGTACAATTGGTGAAATGATCAAATCATTACTCGGGATCTTTAATTGGTTTTTTAAGTGTGGCTGAAAGACCAAATCATTACTTCCTTGACACAGAGAAGATGGAAGGGAGCCCACCACTGTAATGCCCGGTGAATATGGGATCTCTGAAACAACATATCCATGTACAGAGGCGAGAGAGGAATAGTTTCCTACAGCAAAATATGCAGGAGGAAGAATCATTCAGTTTTGCATCATCACTTCCACAAGCTTGTGGTGAGCAGCCTAACATGGTATTATATTACAAAGGGAGGAAAGCAATGAGAGGTTTCCCTTTCTTTCCATGCACAAGAGCAAGTGAAGATAAAATCTGCTCAGGAGGACATCATCTCTCAGAAAGCAAATGATGTCATGGAGAGCTCTCCAGGCACAGGAGACCGCCAGTGTGAACTCATCTCTCACACACCACGCCAACATCCACCTGCTCAATGACTTGCAAAATACAGCAAGCAGAAAGAGGGCAGTAGAGGGTGGTGCCAGGTAACTCCTAACTACCTGCTTATATTCAAACAGTTTCTCACTGTGAGCCATTTCTATTCTAGGGATCCAGGCAACAGTGACAGCAAATAAGATTATACCAAAAATTAATTTATACTAAATTAAAGCAACAGTCAGTGACAATTTGATGAGCTTTTTTCCTGCCAAAAAAGTATCTACAAACCATAAACCATAAATTACTCCTTGGTTTATTCACTTATTCATTTTATTGTAATTTGTTGCAGTCCTGGGGATGGCCTCATGCATGCTAGGCAAGTGCTCTATCACAGAGCTAGATGGTCAGCCCTATTCCATAATTTAAATTTAATTTACATTTCTTAATTTAAGTGCCCATTCATAAATGTGGGAGCAGAGGAGACAGCCAAACCTTTAAATACAAATGGGTGTCATAGGGATATAGATAAGAATCCTTCAATTTCTGAACAAATAATATTGTTTGCCTGTTACTGGAGAGGCACATGTGTGTGTGTGTGTGTGCATGTCTCTCTCTATATATATCACATGGCAAATATCAAGGTGTTTTTAAGCAGTAACACCTTTCTAAACATTTCACACAAATTACTATGGCTTATCATTTCAAAGATTTAAACAAGTTCAGAAACTTATAAACAAGTTCAGAAACTTATTTTATTTATAAGAGGTTCACCCTAGATGATGCAAGCTCAAAAAAATCTATCAATGGAAGACACAAAATTGAGACAATAAAGGGGACCCACCCATCTATATCCTAACTGACACAACAAGGCATTTAACAAAATCAAGTACCTTTTTCACACACACAAACAAACCTCAGAATACTGGAAGTAGAAGAAAACCACTTTCATGTGATAAAGGGCATTTATGAAAACCCTATAACCAACATCACACTCTGTTGTGAAAGACTGAGAGTTTCCCCTTTAAGATCTTCAAAAAGGAACTGGGCGGAGACTACACATGTCTATTACTTTTCCTAAATAAATGATTTTTAATGTGTAGCTCCATATAAAATTATATTATATTAAGTGTCATCCCAAATATGGACAAATTTTCAACATATATCAATAAGAGCTGTAAATGTACAATTTCAGGAGAGTAGAAAGAACTGGTGCAATGCTAGAGAGGAGGGAAAGGCAGGAATTCAGCTGTAGTCATGATGGAACAGCTGGCAGTGGGCTAACCCTCTCACATGTGGCAATGATAAACTCTAGGCTGCATATGAAAGCAGCTTGAAGTCACTGCAGAGCCACCAAAAGCAGGCAAAAATGGGAGGAGATTCAATCCTGGGAAACAAAGGATCTCTGCCTACTGCTGGCCATTGTAAATAAGATAGAGGAGGTTGGGGATTCACAGTCATTGGAAATTTAAGGCAGAAGTTCCAGAAAGGAGGGAGTCACAAATCAGGGGGAAAAGATCTGCATATATAACCCCCTTGAATCTCTGGCTGATCCCTGGACTTGCACATGTTGGAGAATCTCTAAAGAACCCACCAATAAGCAGCTGATAGAAGGAAGAAAAAACTGAACAAAGATATCCATTGCTGTTTACAGTAAGGGAAGTAGAAGTTAGGTCTGGAGTGCCCTCAAGTTAGAGGGACTGTAACTACTTAGGCTTTTCACTGAAATCCTACAACAGTTGTACCTTATGAGCAGAGATGATGTCTCAGGGAAGAATCTGCCCTAAGAATAAGAGCAAAACTGAGACAATTCACCCTAACAAAGTAAAAAAAAAATGAGACTTACAAGTTTAAAGTGATCAGCTAATAAATTACTGAATGTTAGGACAAAACCCAATACTCTTCAGGGGTACCTGATCCAGTCTCCCTCCATAGCATATTACTCAAAATATCAGTATCCATTAAATTTACTAGGCATGTGAAGAAAAAGAAAATATGACCCATGGTCAAGAAAAAAGCAATCAATAGGAACTGATCCCAAGTTGGTTCAATATTAAAATTAGCAAAGGATTTCAAAGCAGTTATTATAGCAATATTAAAGCATGTAAAGGAAAGGATGGTTATGAGTGAAAAGTTGGGAAATCATGCCAGAAAACTAGAAACTATAAAAGCTTTAAAGAAGAATCAAACAGAAATTTCAGAAAAGAAATTTCAATACAATATCTGAAAATGAAAAATTCCTGGCAGGTTTTCACTGTAGATTAGAAATGGCAGAAAAAGGATCAGTTAACCCAAAGAAAGACTGATAGAACTAAACTGAAGAATACAGAGAAAATAATTTAAAAATTAACAGAGCCTTAATGATCTATGGAATAACATCAAAAGGGCTAATATAACTGTAAGTAGGGTAAAAAAAAGAAAATAGTGGTCAAATAACCCCCAAATTTGGTAAAACTCATTGATTTACACCTAAGTTGGATAAACACAGATATACACACACACACACACACCATAATAAAACTATTGAAAAGCTGAAAAAATAAAGTGAAAAATGTTGGAAGCCATTGGGGAAAATATATTACATACAGAGAGCAACAATGAGTTATGACCAACTTCTCATCAGGAGCAAGAAGACAAAAGAGAATAGAACAGTGTCTTTAAAGTTGTGAAAGAAAAATAGTATAAACCCACATTTCTATACCCAGTGAAAATGTTCTTCAAAAATATAGGTGAAATAAAAATTTTTCTGATATGTTTTCTAAGTCTGTCACCAGCAGACCTGTCTAATAAGGAAGGCCAAAAGAAGTTTTTCCAGGTGAAAGGCAATGATACATATGGAAACTTGAATGTAACAAGATAAATATAAACCACTATGTACTTTTCTTAACTTATTTAAAAGACAACTAACTGCTTAAAATAAAAAAGGTATCACTATCACTTTATTGTGGGGGTTCACAACATATGTAGTTGTAAAATATATAGATGACAACAAAAAACACAAAAGAAGGAAAGGGAAAATGGTGTATACTGTTGCATACTTATATAAAGTAGCACAAGACCAAATATAAGTAGACTGTGATAGGCTAAGAGTGTGTATTTCAATCCCCACAGAAGCCAAAAGGAATTAAAATGGAACATTAAAATATATTTTTTGTCATATTAGTGATTATATTATGTATAAGTGAACTAAACACTCAAAAGATAGAGACTGTCAGACTAGATTAGAAAATCAAGATCCAACTATTTGTGTTCAATAAAGGTTCCCTTTATTTTTTTTTTTTCATTTTTCTTTTGTTATTCATATGTGCATACAAGGCTTGGGTCATTTCTCCCCCCTGCCCCCACCCCCTCCCTTACCACCCACTCCACCCCCTCCCGCTCCCCCCCTCAATACCCAGCAGAAACTATTTTGCCCTTATCTCTAATTTTGTTGTAGAGAGAGTATAAGCAATAATAGGAAGGATCAAGAGGTTTTGCTGGTTGAGATAAGGATAGCTATACAGGGCATTGACTCACATTGATTTCCTGTGCGTGGGTGTTACCTTCTAGGTTAATTCTTTTTGATCTAACCTTTTCTCTAGTTCCTGGTCCCCTTTTCCTATTGGCCTCAGTTGCTTTAAGGTATCTGCTTTAGTTTCTCTGCATTAAGGGCAACAAATGCTAGCTAGTTTTTTAGGTGTCTTACCTATCCTCACCCCTCCCTTGTGTGCTCTCGCTTTTATCATGTGCTCAAAGTCCAATCCCCTTGTTGTGTTTGCCCTTGATCTAATGTCCACATATGAGGGAGAACATACGATTTTTGGTCTTTTGAGCCAGGCTAACCTCACTCAGAATGATGTTCTCCAATTCCATCCATTTACCAGCGAATGATAACATTTCGTTCTTCTTCATGGCTGCATAAAATTCCATTGTGTATAGATACCACATTTTCTTAATACATTCGTCAGTGCTGGGGCATCTTGGCTGTTTCCATAACTTGGCTATTGTGAATAGTGCCGCAATAAACATGGATGTGCAGGTGCCTCTGGAGTAACAGTCTTTTGGGTATATCCCCAAGAGTGGTATTGCTGGATCAAATGGTAGATCGATGTCCTGCTTTTTAAGTAGCCTCCAAATTTTTTTCCAGAGTGGTTGTACTAGTCTACATTCCCACCAACAGTGTAAGAGGGTTCCTTTTTCCCCGCATCCTCGCCAACACCTGTTGTTGGTGGTGTTGCTGATGATGGCTATTCTAACAGGGGTGAGGTGGAATCTTAGTGTGGTTTTAATTTGCATTTCCTTTATTGCTAGAGATGGTGAGCATTTTTTCATGTGTTTTCTGGCCATTTGAATTTCTTCTTTTGAGAAAGTTCTGTTTAGTTCACATGCCCATTTCTTTATTGGTTCATTAGTTTTGGGAGAATTTAGTTTTTTAAGTTCCCTGTATATTCTGGTTATCAGTCCTTTGTCTGATGTATAGTTGGCAAATATTTTCTCCCACTCTGTGGGTGTTCTCTTCAGTTTAGAGACCATTTCTTTTGATGAACAGAAGCTTTTTAGTTTTATGAGGTCCCATTTATCTATGCTGTTTCTTAGTTGCTGTGCTGCTGGGGTTTCTTGGAGAAAGTTCTTACCTATACCTACTAACTCCAGAGTATTTCCTACTCTTTCTTGTATCAACTTAAGAGTTTGGGGTCTGATATTAAGATCCTTGATCCATTTTGAGTTAATCTTGGTATAGGGTGGTATACATGGATCTAGTTTCAGTTTTTTGCAGACTGCTAACCAGTTTTCCCAGCAGTTTTTGTTGAAGAGGCTGCTATTTCTCCATCGTATATTTTTAGCTCCTTTGTCAAAGATAAGTTGCTTATAGTTGTGTGGCTTCATATCTGGATCCTCTATTCTGTTCCACTGGTCTTCATGTCTGTTTTTGTGCCAGTACCATGCTGTTTTTATTATTATTGCTTTGTAATATAGTTTGAAGTCAGGTATTGTGATACCTCCTGCATTGTTCTTTTGACTGAGTATTGCCTTGGCTATTCGTGGCCTCTTGTGTTTCCATATAAATTTGACAGTAGATTTTTCAATCTCTTTGATGAATGTCATTGGAATTTTGATGGGAATTGCATTAAACATGTAGATTACTTTTGGGAGTATAGACATTTTTACTATGTTGATTCTACCAATCCATGAGCATGGGAGATCTCTCCACTTTCTATAGTCTTCCTCAATCTCTTTCTTCAGAAGTGTATAGTTTTCCTTGTAGAGGTCTTTCACATCTTTTGTTAGGTTTACACCTAGGTATTTGATTTTTTTTGAGGCTATTGTAAATGGAATTGTTTTCATACATTCTTTTTCCATTTGCTCATTGTTAGTGTATAGAAATGCTAATGATTTTTCTATGTTGATTTTATATCCTGCTACCTTGTTATAGCTATTGATGATGTCTAGAAGCTTCTGAGTAGAGTTTTTTGGGTCTTTAAGGTATAGGATCATGTCGTCTGCAAATAAGGATATTTTGACAGTTTCTTTACCTATTTGTATTCCTTTTATTCCTTCTTCTTGCCTAATTGCTCTGGCTAGGAATTCCAGTACTATGTTGAATAGGAGTGGAGATAGTGGGCATCCTTGTCTGGTTCCTGATTTTAGAGGGAATGGTTTTAATTTTTCTCCGTTAAGTATAATGCTGGCTGTAGGTTTGTCATATATAGCTTTTATAATGTTGAGGAACTTTCCTTCTATTCCTAGTTTTCTTAGAGCTTTTATCATGAAATGATGTTGGATCTTATCAAAGGCTTTTTCTGCATCTATTGAGATGATCAAGTGGTTTTTGTCTTTATTTCTGTTAATGTGGTTTATTACGTTTATTGATTTTCGTATGTTGAACCACCCCTGCATCCCTGGGATGAAGCCTACCTGGTCGTGGTGAATAATCTTTTTGATGTGTTGCTGAATTCGATTTGCCATTATTTTGTTGAGGATTTTTGCATCAATGTTCATTAAGGAGATTGGCCTATAGTTCTCCTTTTTGGAGGTGTCTTTACCTGGTTTTGGGATAAGTGTAATACTGGCTTCATAAAATGTGTTTGGCAGTTTTCCTTCCCTTTCTATTTCATGGAACAGTTTAAGGAGGGTTGGTATCAGTTCTTCTTTAAAGGTCTGATAGAATTCAGCAGAGAATCCATCAGGTCCTGGACTTTTCTTTTTGGGGAGACTCTTGATTGCTGCTTCAATTTCATTTTGTGTTATAGGTCTATTCAGGTGATTAATTTCCTCTTGGTTCAGTTTTGGATGATCATATGTATCTAGAAATCTGTCCATTTCTTTTAGATTTTCAAATTTATTTGAATATAGGTTCTCAAAGTAGTCTCTGATGATTTCCTGGACTTCCATGGTGTTTGTTGTTATCTCCCCTTTTGCATTCCTGATTCTACTAATTTGGGTTTTTTCTCTCCTCATTTTAGTCAGGTTTGCCAGGGGTCTATCGATCTTGTTTATTTTTTCAAAGAACCAACTTTTTGTTTCATTAATTCTTTGTATGGTTTTTTTGGTTTCTATTTCGTTGATTTCAGCTCTTATTTTTATTATTTCTCTCCTTCTATTTGTCTTGGGATTTGCTTGTTCTTGTTTTTCTAGGAGTTTGAGATGTATCATTAGGTCATTGATTTGGGATCTTTCAATCTTTTTAATAT
The DNA here is from genome assembly GCF_047511655.1 of Castor canadensis. NCBI lineage: Eukaryota > Metazoa > Chordata > Mammalia > Rodentia > Castoridae > Castor > Castor canadensis. The sequence continues at coordinate 10,177,526 of NC_133403.1, read as the reverse complement.
ATGCACTCATGGCTATAAACTTTCCTCTCAAGACTGCCTTAGCTGTGTCCCATAGGTTCCGGTAGGTTGTGTTTTCATTTTCATTGACTTCTAGGAACTTTTTAATTTCCTCTTTTATTGCATCGATGATCCATTCTTCATTAAGTAATGAGTTATTTAGTTTCCAGCTGTTTGCATGTTTTTTGTCTTTACTTTTGTTGTTGAGTTCTAGTTTTATTTCATTGTGATCAAATAGTATGCACGATATAATTTCTATTTTCTTATATTTGCTGAGGCTTGCTTTGTGCCCTAGGATATGATCTATTTTGGAGACGGTTCCATGGGCTGCTGAGAAGAATGTATATTGTGTAGAGGTTGGATGAAATGTTCTGTAGACATCTACTAGGTCCACATGATCTATTGCATATTTTAGATCTTGGATTTCTTTATTGAGTTTTTGTTTGGATGACCTATCTATTGATGATAATGGAGTGTTAAAGTCTCCCACAACCACTGTGTTGGCGTTTATATATGCTTTTAGGTCTTTCAGGGTATGTTTGATGAAATTGGGTGCGTTGACATTGGGTGCGTACAGATTGATGATTATTATTTCCTTTTGGTCTATTTCCCCTTTTATTAGTATGGAATGTCCTTCTTTATCTCGTTTGATCAATGTAGGTTTGAAGTCTACTTTGTCAGAGATAAGTATTGCTACTCCTGCTTGTTTTCGGGGGCCATTGGCTTGGTAAATCTTCTTCCAGCCTTTCATCCTAAGCATATGCTTATTTCTGTCGGTGAGATGAGTCTCCTGTAAGCAACAAATTGTTGGATCTTCTTTTTTAATCCATTTTGTCAAACGGTGTCTTTTGATGGGTGAATTAAGTCCATTAACATTAAGTGTTAGTACTGATAGGTATGTGGTGATTCCTGCCATTTAGTTATCTTAGTTGTTTGAAGGTTTGATTGTGTATACCTAAGTTGAGGTTACTCTCTACTGTCTTGCTTTTTCTTATCCTGTGGTTTGGTGCTGCCTGCCTTTTCATGGTTAAGTTGGGTGTCACTTTCTGTGTGCAGGATCCCTTGCAGAATCTTTTGTAATGGTGGCTTTGTGGTCACATATTGTTTTAGTTTCTGCTTATCATGGAAGACTTTTATTGCTCCATCTATTTTGAATGATAGCTTTGCTGGGTAGAGTATCCTGGGGTTGAAGTTATTTTCATTCAGTGCCCGGAAGATCTCACCCCACGCTCTTCTTGCTTTTAATGTTTCTGTTGAGAAGTCTGCTGTTATTTTGATGGGTTTACCTTTGTATGTTACTTGTTTTTTCTCTCTTACAGCCTTCAATATTCTTTCCTTAGTTTCTGAACTTGTTGTTTTAATGATGATATGTCATGGAGTAGTTCTAATTTGATCTGGTCTGTTTGGTGTCCTGGAGGCCTCTTGCATTTGTATGGGAATATCTTTCTCTAGATTTGGGAAATTTTCCGTTATTATTTTGTTGAATATATTACGCATTCCCTTCGCTTGCACCTCTTCTCCTTCTTCGATGCCCATGATTCTCAAGTTTGGTGTTTTGATGGAGTCAGTGAGTTCTTGCATTTTCTTTTCACAGGTCTTGAGTTGTTTAATTAATAGTTCTTCAGTTTTTCCTTTAATTACCATTTCATCTTCAAGTTCTGAGATTCTGTCTTCTGTTTGTTCTATTCTGCTGGATTGTCCTTCCGTTTTGTTTTGCAGTTCTGTTTTGTTCTTTTTTCTGAGGTTTTCCATATCCTGGCTGTTTTCTTCTTTATTGTTGTCTATTTTTGTCCTGAGTTCATTTATCCATTTATTCATTGTGTTCTCTCTTTCACTTTGGTGTTTATACAGTGCTTCTATGGTTTCCTTTATTTCTTCTTTTGCTTTTTCAAATTCTCTATTTTTATTGTCTTGGAATTTCTTGAGTGTCTCCTGTACATTTTGGTTGACCCTATCCAGTATCATCTCTATAAAATTCTCATTGAGTACTTGTAGTATGTCTTCTTTTAAATTATTCTTGTGGGCTTCATTGGGTCCTTTGGCATAGTTTATCTTCATTTTGTTGGAGTCTGGATCTGAGTTTCTGTTCTCTTCATTCCCCTCTCGTTCCTGTACTAATTTTTTGCTGTGGGGAAACTGGTTTCCTTGTTTTTTCTGTCTTCCTGTCATTGTCCTTGGTGTTGTTACTGTCCCTGTACTGTGTGTAATTAAGTATTTTCTAGCTTGTAATAATAACAATGGTAATACTTAGAATGGAAGAGTGAGCTGAGATGGAAAGCAAGAAGTTAAAGAAAAGGGGAAAACAAATATACAGACAAGAGGGAGAAAGCAGAACAAGGTATCAGACGAGAGAGTTTCAAAGGTATAAACAGGGAGTGTTAGTGTACTAATCGACAGTAAGCTGAACAGACAATAGACAGAGAGAGGATTGAAAATCAAAGATAAAAAAATAAAAAATAAGTATATGAAAGAAATATCTATATATAAGAATGAATTAAAATAAAATGGAAAATAGAAAATTAAAAAAAAAAAAAACCAAAAAACTTCCAAGTTTTTATGCAATGCAATTTCAGTCTTAATAATTTGGATGTCCGTCTCAATCTCCAGTCCTGGAGTTGGTGCCTCAGATGTTGTTCTGTAGTTGTCTCATCAAAGGGGATGCATAAAGTAGAACAAAACTACACTCACACACACACAGAAGAAAAAAAAAAAAAGCCCCACCATGTATCCCCAGTTCAAATGCAATACAGTTTCAGTAAGTTTTTTGGCTTGCAGGTGTAATTCGGTTGTTCTCTCATCAAAGGTAGGGAGAAAAAGAAAAAAAAGCATCTGGAGGCAGTTCTGAGAGTGGTATCTGCAACTGTGGCTTGCCTGCCTGCTGCTCTCAGCCTGTAGCTGGCGGTGTTATTTATGCAGATCTCTGGGGTGAGCTTAGCACTCACCTGGTCCCACAGGCTTTGTTTGCTCAGAGTTCCCCTGTGCCGGGGGCCTCTGCTACAGGCTTTTCCCTTTCCAAGCACTGGGAAAGGTGACACTGCCCCGCGTTGTCAGGCCTGCGTGTTTATTTACAGTTCACGTGGGAAGTGTGTCTTCCCTCCTCTCATAAGCGTCCCCGCTCCTGGTTGCTGGCGCGCCCCGCTCCCGCCAGAGGCTCTCCGGCCCGCCCGGCTCGTTTATTTACAGTCCCGGGAAGGGTTCCCTTCCCCCAATCTTCAGCATTCAGGGCGCCCCACCCTCTTTCCAGCGTGTCTTAACTGTTCTTATTGCTTAGTACTCAGTTTCTCTTTTTTTCCCGGGTGGAGGTCAGTCTGTCCAGGGGGCTATGCTGGTCTGGCCCAGGCTTGTCTGTGGGGGAACCGCGGTACCACAAAGCTCACCTGGTCCGCGTCTTCCCAAGCCGTATGGGCGCCGGCCACTGGCGGCCCCGGGGGCCTCCTCGGTTCTCCGTTTAACGTGAAGTGGAGATTCTCTGCGCCGGCTGGAGATGTGGAGGAGTCAAAGTTATGCCTTTTCTCGGTGATTATGCCTGCAAAGTGTGTCTCCAGCGTCTCTCCAAGATTTCACTATAGGAGGCTCGCTTTCTGCTTCCTACCTCTAGCCGCCATCTTGGAATTCCCCCAAGGTTCACTTTAAACATGCCTACAGGTTAAAAGAAAAAGATGTTACTAAGTTGAAGAAAGCTGATTTGGGCTACATTAATAATAAAGTAAATCTCAGGACAAGGAGTATTATCAGTGCTAAAAGGGACATTTCATAATAATGAAAGGGTAATTCTTAGAAGCCATAAATAAGCATAAATGCATAAGTACCTAATACCATAACTTCAAAACATATAAAGGGAAAAAAAGAACTGCAGAAAGGTAGACATAGACAACTACACAATCATAAATAAAGATTTTAATGCCCTTCTCTCAGTACAGAAGATACTGAATTTTTGTGTACATACGTATATAGAACCGGACATGTCTAAAAGTAGAACTAGACAAAAATTCAGTAATAATACAAAAGCATTGATACATTCCAAAAGACTGAAATCTCATAGATTTCTTGGATCACAAAAATTAGAGCTCAGTAAGAGTTTTAGGAAAGCACCAAATACTTGGAAATCAAACAGTACACTTGTAAGTAATCCATAGACCAAAGAGAAAAATTACAAGCACATCAGAAAATATCTTAGCAACATTAAAAGGAAAATACAAGAGATCAAAATTTGTTGGAGTCAGTTAAAGGAGGACTTAGAGGTAAGTTTCTAACTTTAAGTGGTTAATTGTAAAAAAAAAAATAAAGTTTTTTGAGGTACTGGAGATTGAACTCAGGGCCTCGTACATCTGAGGCAAAAACTCTACCACTAAGCAACATTCCCATCCCCCTCAAAACAAAAGTTTTAAACCAATGATTTGAATTAGCACTTTAAGAAGTTAGGGAAAAAGAAGGGTAGGACAAAGATTGTGCTTAGCTCAAGTGGTGAAACCCTTGCTTAGCAGGCCTGAGGCCCTGAGTTCAAGCCCTAGTACTTGGAAAATAAATAGAAGAGTAGGGTAAATCCAAAGTAAATGGGAAAAATAAATCTGTGGAAAAAGACAAAAACAGAGATATCAACAAATCTAAAAACTGTTCTTTGGGAAGATTATTTAAATTGAGCCCCTAGGGACATTTGGTCAAGAGAAAAAAAAACCCAAAATTACCATGAAAGAAGTATTACTAGATATCCTACAGATATTAGGATATTTAAAAAAATTATGAATAACTAGTAATAACTAACCTCAGATGAAATATGAAATACCTTAAGAAATGTAACTTAACAAGACTAACAAAGAATAAAGAAAATCTCAATACCTATGCCTCTATTAACAACTGAATTCATAATGAAAAATATTCCTATGAAGAAAAATCTAGCTATAGATCTAGTTTCTTTGATGAATTCTGTCAAATGTTTAATGAAGAAATATCAATCACTAACTCTTTTAGAAAAGTTTTCTAAGTCATTTTATGAAGGCAGAAGAACCCTTAAATTATACTTTGTCAAAGGTATTATTAGAAAAGAAAATTATAAAAACAGACAGAAAAATCATTAACAAAAATGTTAACAAATTAAACCCAGTAATATATAAAAGGCAATAATACATGACCAAGCATATTTATCTCAGATCTGCAAGATTAGCTTAATACTCAAAAATCAATAATTGTAATTCAGTTTGTTAACAGGATAAAAGTAAAACCACATGATCCATTTCATAGATGCAGAAAAGCACTGGACATAATTCCATATCCTAGGAGATTCTAGTCCACTTTTCAGAAGATTTTAACTCAGATCTTTAGCCTTCCATGATGCACAATATTGGAGTTCAACAGATGTCTTGTGGGAGAAACTTATGCATGTTTGAGACCCTTCAATTTTTTTCACTTTTATTAAAATTTTATTTATTTATATTTCTTTAAAAAATTTTTTATTTTATTCATATGTGCATACAATGTTTGGGTCATTTCTCCCCCCTTCCCCCACCCCCTCCCTTACCCCTCCTCCCTCCCTCAACCCCCCTTACTCCTTGCTACCCAGCAGAAACTATTTTGCCCTTATCTCTAATTTTGTTGAAGAGAGAGTATAAGCAATAATAGGAATGAACAAGGGAGACCCTTCAATTTGACATTTCAAGTCCACCAGCCTGCCAAAAGTGGTATAGGTTTCTCTATCTCCTAATAGTGGCACCTGGGTGGAATTTAATCTCGTGCTTGTGGTTTGGAGTGTCATAGGAACAGAGGGGGGATCTTCCTCACCATGGTAAAGAAGGCCTACAAAAAGTTCTATAGCTAAAATCATACCTAATGGTCAAAGACTAATCACTTCACTCTAGTACTGGGAATGATGCAAGGGTCCACTTTCATCATTTCTATTAAATACAGTACTCATGATCAGATCCAAAGCAATAAAGCAAGAAAAAGAAAATACAGTTTGGAAAGAAAGAAGCCATTTTTATTCATGATGGTATGATTGTGCACATAGAAAATCCCAAGGAGGTCAGGCATAGTAATGAATGCCTGAAATTCTAGGTGCTTGGGAGGCTGAGGCACGAGGATCATAAATTTGAGACCAGCCTGAACAACATAGGGAGTTCTGTCTTTAAAATAAAAACAAAAAAACCACAAAAACAAAACCAAGAAATTTGCAGAATGCATACTAGAACCCTGAAGTGAATTCAGCAAGATTTGCATGATATAATATTAATTAAAAAAAATCTTTCTTTTTACAAGTATCAAACAATTGGAAATTGATATTAAAAACCATTAGATCCAGGACACAGAGGTGGGAGGATTGTGGTTCAAAGCTAACTAGGCAAAAGTTAGTGAGATCTTAGCTCAGAAAACAAGATGAGCATGTTGGCTTATGCATATAATTCCAGCCAGATGGGAGGTGAAGTAGGAGGATCAAGGTCTGAGGTCAGCCATGGGTAAAAAGAACAAGACCCTATCTGAGAAATAAACTAAAGCAAAAAGGGCTGGATGCCTTGCTCAAGTGAGAGCACCTGCCTAGCAAGCATAGGGCCCTGAGTTCAAATCTCAGTATGGCCAACAAACAAGTTAGTCATTCCATCAAAAGACAGCATCAAGCTGGGAATGGTGGTGTAAGCCTGTAATCCCAGCACTTGCAAGACTGAGGCAAGAGGATCATGAGTTCAAGGCCAGCCTGAGCAGTGAGACCGTGTCTCCAACAAATGAATGAATGAACGGACAACAAAACAACAAAAAGCCCCCAGAAGTTCCAACACTCATGGAGATAATGCTGAATGTGGAGCTCTTCAAGTTTAAAACTCTCATTAAAAACTCTCACTTGAACTCCCCCCACCAAAAAGTTTCAACACCTGAATTTTGGAGGGGACACATTCCAACCACAGCATTTACCTAGTTCAAGACTTGTAAAGGTACATTAATCAAAACACTTTGGTACTGACATTAGGATAGACAAACTGATTATGGGATAAAATAGTCAAATGATAGATCTGTGGTCAATTGACGTTAGCCAAATGTGGAGCCAATGTGGAGCAACTAGAATTGTTCCACACTGCTTATGGGAATATAAGATGGTATAACCGTAGGAAAAACTGACTGCTTACTCATAAAGTTAAATATGCATCTACCCTCGCCTATCAAGTCCACTCCTAGGTATTTATCCCAGAGAAATTATACTTATGCCCACAAAAGCCTCTATAGTGTTTGTAGCAGCTTTCTTCATAATAACCCAAAATAGAAACAACCTAACTACCCATGAATGGAATGAGTAAAACCAATTGTAGTCCATTCATACTGCAACAAGAAAAAGGAAACATGACACATGGATGAGTCTCGAAACATTATCTTAAGCAAAGCCATACTCAAAACAGCATAAACCATGTTCCACCAACATTAACTGACGTTCTTAATTGTCAGGTTAGTACAATACAGCATTTTCTTCCTCAGGGTCGACTTCCTTCATATCATGTGTAAGAAAACTCTGTATATTCCACCGTCAAGAGTATGTGGTCTTGCATTTTCGTATGGTTTTATTGCTTTACCTTTCATGTTGCAATATATACAATTGAAATGGAGTTTTGTGTATAGCGTGAGAACAACATCAATGTTCTTTATAAATTTTGGCTCAAACTGTTGGTATCATTTATTGAAAATCCCTCTCTCCTACCACTTTCCCCACTGTCTCCCACAGTAATGTTTGCAGTGAGTCACATCACTGTGTCTGTGAGTCCTTTTTAATATTCTGCATTTTGTTCCATTCATTTGTACATACTTACTCTAAAACCATATTGTCTTTGTATAGATACTGGTATCTGTTAGTGTAAATTCTCAGCTTTGTTTTTCTGTAAGATTTTCTTGACTACTGTTTCTCTTTGCATTTTTATATTAATTTTAGAAATGTTTGTCAATTTTTACAAAAAAATATACTGCAATTTTGTGTGAGATTATCCTATAGAACAATAAAGCATATTGTCAATATTGAATCCCCCAATTTGTGGATACGGCATATCAGATTTCAATTAATTTTTCTCAACAATACTTTGCAATTTTTCAGTAATTTTCTCACATCTGGGAGATTTATTCCTAGGTATCTGATGAAGTTTAATGTCACTATAATTGATACTCTTTAAGATATAATTAATTTATATTTTGATCTTTGACATCAGTTTTATTAAATTCACTTTTATATTTCAGTAATTCATCTATAAAGCCTCCTATGGTCATGTTGTTTCTTCCAGTTTTATTAAGATGCCATTTATTTACTTTTATTCCCTTTTTTGACTGATTGCGGATCCTATACAATGTTGATTAAAAGTAGCTACCGTGGACATGTGCCTCTTGTCCCCAGAATCAGGGGAAAAGATTTCCACATATAAACATTGAATACTATAAATGCTATAATAAATAATTATATTGGGTTGACAGAGTGGCTCAAGTGGTAAAGCACTTGCCTAGCAAGCATGAGGCCCTGAGTTCTAACCTCAGCCCTGCCAAAAAATTATATGTACTTATACATTTAAAAGTAAGAGTAAAGAAGTGCTTTTATATTTCCAATTTGTTGAGATTTAAAGCAACAGATGTTAAATTTTTAAAATTATTTTTATCTACGGAGAGGTTATATGACTTTCTCATTTTTTTGGGTTAATATGATCAACCCAACTTATTACATTTAATTTTATTTTTTTATTGGCATAATAATTGTATCTATTTATGAAGTGAAATATGGTATTTGATATATGTGTAAATGGCACTTTGACATTGTATAAATAACCAGTTTAGGTTACTTAGCAAAAATTGATATACTTTTAAATAATACATTCCTGGAGTAAACCCCAGATAGTCATGGGGTGTTATCCTTTCTCTAGTTTCTGGACTTGAGTTGCTAATCGTTTGTTTATGATTTTTGCATCTCTGTTGATATTTGCAGTTATAATTGCCTACATTTTCTTTAAAACTTTCTCAGTCTTATTCTGGAAAAGAATCTCTTCAAAGTAGTGTGCAATTGATTTAAAAAATAGTGTGACAATCCTAGCCATTAAATTCAAGTAATTAGTTTAATTACAGCTCATGAAATTGCTGATATATTTGGGTTTCTATGTACCATACTATTATTTTTTTTCTGTTTAGGCCACTTGTTTTATGTTCTCTCATCCCTTTTGAACTTCTTTTGGGCTACACATTTCTTTAGTTATTTTCTACTTTCCCTTTATTAACTTGTTAAACATTCTTGAGCTATTCTCTTATTGCTTAGTTTAGAGATTGCATGCTTCCTTCATGTATTGTAGTCTGCTACAAGTTTTGCTTTTTCACATCCGAAATAATTCTAGAACCTTAGAACATGTAAGTTTCATTTAACCGCTTCTATTTTCTTTGCTTTTACTGTCATGTATTTTACTTGCATAGGTTGTAAATCCTGTAGACACTTCACTCTTACTTATGTTTTCCACATCGATATTCACTTATATTTAATACATACTTACTCTTTTTGGTGCTCTTCATTCTTCCCTGAAGTTAAATTCTATCTCGGTAATCTTCTCTCATCCTGAAGAACCTCCTTTAATATTTATTATAGTGCAAGTCTAGTGTAATAAATTTTTTCATCTTGCATTTATCTAGAAACATATTTATTTCACCTTCATTTTGGAGAACATTTTTGATCAGTATTGAATTCTATTTTGGCAGTTTCCCCCCCAGCACTTGAAGATACTATTTTATTGTTTCCCAGAATCCATAGTTTGGAAGTTTCTGCCGTCCATCTCTTTGTTGCTGCTTTAAAGTTAATGTGATTTGTCTTCCTGAGTTTCACATTATCTTTAGTTTTCAGCAGTTTCACCTAAATATACTTTTCTTTGTATTTATCCTGCTTCAATTTATACAATTTCTTAAGTCTTGGGTTTGTTGTCCATCAGTTTTGGAAAGATTTTGACCACTATCTTTTCAAAATTATTTATAGCCAACTTGCTCCTCTATCTCTGTGATTTCAATTATACATATCATTAATCTGACCACATTTCATATGTATCTTGCTTGTTTTTTGTATTTCAGTTTGCTATTATTTTAAAAATTATTACTATTTTTGTACTGGGGGTATGTTGCAACATTTACAAAAAGTTCTTACAATATATCCTAGTTGAAATCACCCCTTTCATCATTCTCCTTATTCCCTCTCCCCCCATTCCTGGAATAATTTTAACAGGTTAGGTTGTTATTGTTGACTGATCCATTTCCAATCCAATAATTGTGCCTTCTACTACTATATATAGTCCATGTTAACCTATGTACTGAGTTCTTAATTCAGAGATTAATTTTTCAATTTTAGAAAAACCTTTTAAATCCTTTTTTGATAAGATCTTGTTATGTAGCCCAGGATGGCTTTGAACCATCCTCCTGCCTCAACCTCCCAATTGCTGGGATTACAGGCATATGTCACCACTCCTGGCTTTCAATCCTTTTTATAAGTTCTAATTGTCTGGTAAAATTATCAATGAAAAACCTGTTTTATACAACTGCATTTATTGTACATAAAATAATGGTTATTTATTTTAAAGTCCTGGTCAGCTAACATCACTTGTGGATCTAGTTTCCTACCCATATATCTATCTAACTGTCTATGTATCTGTCTATAGGGGTGTGGGGGAATTCTTGCCTTGTTCCTCTCTAGTTTCTTCATTAAGCATGAGGTAGGCTTTTAGTGTGAGCTAGGCATGTTTCATCATGTTGAAAGGCACCCATTTTGCTAAAGGCCTTTTTATCTATCTTGATCTGTTAATATGGTGAGTTGTGCTACTTACTGAACCATTCTTCTATTTGGAGGAAAATCACAGTTGGTGATGTCTCATTCTTTGTAATACTCTTTTAATGTATTGTTGGATTTGTGTATAACATTTTATTTATATTTTTATATTGATATTTAAAAGTGGGAGATTAGTCTTTAGTTTCTGTGCTATATTTGTTAAGTTTTGGCATCAATAGTTTGAGCTTCATAAAATGAATTTGTCTTCTTTTTTTTTATAATATCTAACAACTTAAAAATAAAACTGAAATCTGTTTTCTAAAATTTCTCAGAAAAATGCTTTTCAACCACGGAGTGCTAATAAAAATGTCAAGGCAGACAGGCATAGAGGTGCATGCTTGAAATCCTGGTGCTTGGGAGGCTCATACAGCAGGATCATGAATTTGAGTTCAGCCTGGTCTGCAGATTGAGATTCTGTCTCAATAAAAAAAGAAAACCCAAACATCTGCTAGGGTGAGACAGATAAAACAGGTAATGGATAAGCACTTGATGTGAGATAAGGACAGTATTTCAGACACAATGTGGGTCATGTTAAAGGTGTCTGGGTTGGATGTGGGCCATGGGCAGCCAGTGTGAAACCTATGGAACAAACCCTTCAAAGACAGGGAGCTAGCAGGTACCGTGTGGCATTCCAGCTAATGGCCTAGACCCACAATAGGTAAGTTTCCTCACTATGTGATTTTAGGAAGCTCAGTTCCTCCCCCTGAGCCATGGTTTCCTCATTTTCACAATGAGAATAAAAATAGTAAAACTTACATTTCACGGTTGTCATGAGGACTAAACGAGACAATGAAATGGTTTATGTAAATTTCCCCAAAAGTACTATGCTCATTTTTATCACTGTGGTATTTCTTTCTTTTTTCCCCAAGTAGAAACAATTTTCTTTGTGAAGATCAAAGTGACATATTCTCATTGCAAAGCCAGGTGCCAGCGGCTCACACATTGTGGGTGACCTTTCATTGACAGCATTAACTAGTGTGCTTAGAGGAATACATCACCTTCTCGGTACCAGGAGTTCCTTTTCAGTGGCCAGAGGCTGCATCCAGATATAGATGTCCATTGTGAACAGGGCACCGCACTGTTGAACACAGAAGTTGGGGAGGACATCAAGCCTTGTAATTCTGGAAGAAAAGGGACATTTTCCAGACTTCCAGCCCTCTGACCATAACAGGACATGACTTAGGTCTCCCGAGGAGCCTTTCCAAATACTAAGTTTCCCCTACAAAACATTTGAGTGTACTTGGAATGGAATACCATCTAAAATAGCTTATTGCATTACATTTGTTCTTGGTTTGTGGTAGGACTTACAGTTTCTTACTGTGTCTCTATGCAATAGTGGCAGCTAATATCTCTGCACAAGAACATTTCTTCTGGTATTAGCCTGCACCATCCTCCCTACAGTCCTGCAAGATGGATGCCATTGCTTGCCTCCTTTTTACAGTTGAGGAGCTAGAGGCTCAGAGAAGATTCACACTGTAGGCATGTGATGCGGCTCCTTGTTTAATGAATAAATAGACCATTTACCGTGGGAGACAAGAAAAGCCAGTAAAATGAAGTTGAAATGGAGATGAAATACATCCATGGATTATGATAGCTCATTAGGGGAAAAGGGATTCTTTAATAGTATTTATTGGGCCATTGTGTGGACCATATTGAGCTCCTCTAAAGTGCAATGAGGCCATGAAAGGCTGCTCTGGGGCTGTGAGAAGCAGTGACAATATCCGTGTGATCCTAGCATAGTGTCTGGCACACAGGTCATGTTGATGTTTGTGATACATTGAGCAACCCAACCTTCCTGCAGACTGTGACCCGAAGTCATGGCTGGTGCCCCCACTGCAGGAAATGAGGCTCTGACATGTGGGAAATGCATTGTTCTACTCATTCTGCCTGAAATAATCATCCTGAAATTTCTGCTTTGCTGTGTATATTGATGTCTAGGGCCGGTGGCCTAATAGTCCTTGGGGGCCTAATAGTGCAGGACCTCTGACCTCAGGGAACAGTAGTGACAGCGTCTGGCAGGATTCGTTGCCCCAAGCTATGGCATCATGAAACAGAGCCAACATGCAATGCATTCCATCTGGGTCCAAGGACCGTCCTAATGAAAACGGGACCACCTGAGACTCTGGTCTCTCAGTAGTACAAACATAGCAATCGTCCTTATTTAATGTGTGGACAGAATATTTTATCCATTCCATCCAAGCATTTGTATCCCTGAACCTGATTTCAATAACTACAGTTTGTCTTAGGTCCTTGACTTCTACTGTGGTTACCTGAGTTTGATTGCTGTACAAATGTGGAGGTAACGTTGGAGTGGAGGTAGAACTGGGTGTCACCTGGGAGGGGTTGGGAGCTAGATGGAGGTCAAAGGCACCTAATGGGTCTGACCCCCCAACCCATATCTATGAAATAGAGATGGTTCTCGTGTCATACTCCCAGGGCTTTTGATGACTACTCTAAGTGGGTTACATTGTTTATCTTTACAAGTAGGAGAGAGATGTGTCTGAAACAGCAGTAATTTTGACTGTAGTCTGTTAAAAGACTGTTGATTGTTCTGGATGGTGGAAATTGGAGTCTTACCAGTGTCTCTGGGTCTGGTCCAGCCCTTAGGATTATCATAAAATGGAGAAGTGTATCCTTTATGCCCAGTGTTTTTCCTCACATCCGTCCACTCTGGACAGACACCAGGCCTCCCTGTGGGTCCCGGGATGGGGCACATATAAAAGAGTATCCTTGGAGCAGGAGTTGGGACATAAGGTCTCCACTAAGAAGGACCTGGTGTGTATCTAATTCAACAGTTAAGGGCAAAGTACTCCGAGTTACACTAATAATAAACATACCATTTCCCAGATGAAAAAAAAAGAATAATTTCACTATAATCTTTTTAAAATCACTTTGGTGTCACCTGGATGTGAAAGCTTAGTCTATTGTTCCTTCTGCTTAGGTGGGGGTGCCTTCTTTACCCAGGTGTGATGAGTCCACCGCCGCTCTGCAGTCTGGAAGGCTGTTTCCATGATCGTCAGGACCAGGAAGGGTCATTCCCAAGCTGGCTCAAGCTTCTTTTCTTTTCAGGTCTTGATCAGCACATAATTGTCAAGCTGGTATGGGTGAACGGGAAAGTCAAGTGGAGGATCCTGGGCTAACAACACTTTTTTCCTAAGAGAAAGAAAGGTAGAGGACAATCCAAATGCATAATTTTTGAGGAAACAGTCTTTGGTTTCAAAGGTAGACACATCAATAAAAGAGCTAAGGTAAGGAAGACCATAAAGTACTTCATAAGGGGAGAGGCCAGTGTCCTTCTGAGAGGCTGTCCTTATCCTGAGTAGTGTTATGGGAAGGCATTTAATCCAAGGTAATCTGCTCTTTAAGACTAATTTAGTGGGCTGATTTACAAGAGTCCGATTTAGAGCAAACAGTTCACAAGTCTGTGCTGATCAATTGTTAGGGAGTCAGCTTGATTCTATTATAATCAAGGCCTACCTATTATGTCTTTTTTCCTCAATTACCAGAGAGTATCATCCACAAAGAAATGGAACCCAGTCTGGAAAGGAATTTCCCTGAGGTCTGGCCTTACTTATGTTTTGTATTCAATAATATCTAAACATTTATGTGCAGGGCTCCTCCTTCCTGCTTCCCCTTCCAAGAAAGTAGCTCAATTTAGGGCCTCATCAGTAGTTAGTCAGGTCATCCTTTCCTAGCAAGATAGCCTCATACTTTAGGATCCTGGACTCTGTCAGCCATCTACCCACCTTTTGGGTTCGGATCGTTCTAACTTGATGGGGAGTGCTAATAACTAGACTCCCCCAAAGGTGATTTTTCTACTTTCTTCTGTTAGAAGGGCTATAGCTGCTATTGCCTGGATGCAGGCAGGCTAACCTTGGGTGACGGGATCCAGGAACTTAGATAAGAAGGCCACAGGTTGATGTTGGCCCTCATGTTTTGGGGTTAGCACCCCAAGGGCAACTCCCTTGTTTACATTTACAAAGAGGTGAAAAGTCTGTTCAAGAGAGGGCAAGGCTGGCTCTGGTGCTGTGATAATGGCTTGTTTTAGCTCATCTATTTGTTCTAGCCCCTCTGGGGTCCAAACAAAGGGATCTGGTCCTTCTTGGGTCAATGTGAGATACAAAGATTTAGTTTTAAGGGCATATGCATCTATCCACAAGTGGCAGTATCCCACTAAACTAAAGAACTTTCTCAATTCTTGTTTTGTTCCTGGCAGAGGGAGACCAGTGATTCCTTCTATTCTTTCTGGACCAATCCTTCATTGGCCCTTACTGATCAAATGCCCTGGATATTTTACTTCAGTCTCAACAAAACTGTACCTTATTCTTTGAAATATGAAGTCCCTGGCTTCCCAGGAAATTTATAAAGCTAACGATTGTGTTAATCACCTCCCTCTGATTATCCCCTTATTATTAAGTCTCTCAAGTCCCTTATATTTTCTCAGTGCCCTGGGGTGTTGTTATCCCATCAGGGCTCTTGATTAGGAGACTTAACATCAGCTTCCAGGACATTCGTCCCGGGGGATGTTCACACTCCCAGAGAGCCATTGCTGCTCTATAGATCATGGCTCTTTCCTCCCCTGAGAAGAGAATTCCCAAAATAGACATTAACTCAGCCCAGGTTTATATCTGTGATCCCCCAAATTGATCGACCTGTTCTAAAATCCCGAAGGGACCCTTGAGAAGGGGTCGCAACTCCTTTTTAAAATTTCGGACCTCAGAGCTGGTAAGAGGGGTGTTTACAAACCCGATTTCACCTCTTCTGAGGGGAACCTCCTGAGAGGAAAGAGGGAGTGGGGTTTTTCTTTTTGTCTTTTTTCCTTTTCTTTAAGTGGCAACAGGACTACAGGACTCTGTCTCCATCACAGGGCACATTCCATCTCCTCTTGAGTGACTGGGCTCTTGTCGTTTACATCCTCAATTAATAGTTGGCAGACCCAGTCCTCATCAGACCCAAATTTTGGCCAAAAAACCCAAAGGCTTTAATATTGGTTCTTGGGTCCAGATAAAACAACGGTATTTAACCATTCTTTGTTTCTATTTCCCTTTTGTACGAGGGCTATCATCCCAATATTTTGACATCTTCCCTAGGGGCTCTCAGAGGGTATTTTATCCTGGGCCTTTGTTTTCTGTCTAACCCCTTTGCTGCCTATATTTCCCATTTCTCCCTTCTGGTTGACTGTTCTCTATCAGGAGCTCAAACACCCCCTCCCCCCGCTTTGCCTTGGAGGTTTCTTGCACTCTGATTCTCTTTCACTTTGTCCATCTCCAGCCGCATCCCTCGTGGGAGCTTGGGGCACCTCTTGGTAGCTGGCAGGTCAGTATAAGCTGCTGATCTGGATTAGATTCAAGAATCTAATCCTGCCTTAAACAGTATGAGGTCTTCTCAGAACTGCAGATCAGGACTCCTCTTTCCCTTCATGTCACCTGACATGTCTCATTCACACATCACACAACCTCCATATCCCAACCACCAAGACATTACTAGGTCACACCCATGACGTTTCTTGTCTTGGTTTGTACGCAAAACTTATGTGGTCACCATGGTCCCTGTCTTCAGATCTTTTATCTGCATTGTCAAGAAATTCTGGATTCTGAGTTTATTCACAGATCCAGAAAGTTGTCACCATCAGCTGAACCTCGGGGCTGCCACACCAGACAGCAGGCTGTGTCTCCCCAGGGAACGGCCAGGGACCCTTCTTTCTGGACAGAATGTAAAATCCCAGACCAAATCCCCAAATTGTTGGAATTAAAGACCCTCCAGTGCCAAAAACAGACATATGAGAGACAGAAAATCTTGATAAGATAATTTCTTTTGATCAAAAGAGTGCAAGCATGTGTTCACTCCAACTGAGCAGACACGTGAACACAAAATGGCCCAGTATGGCCCCACCTTATGTCCCTGATGCTGTTGTACCTTCCCCTAACCCAGGATTTGTCCAGGTCAAAGGTTCACAATCTCCCTCTATTGACTAAAAGGCTTGGGGGATGGGTTAGGGCATACAGTTCGGCAGACAATGGAGTTGTACAGGAATCTGGAAGAAAAAGCAAGGACCCTTTAAACATGCAAGTCACCTAAGATGGTGAACTGAGGAATTTTTAAGTAATTTAAGAAGGTAACAAATACTTTGATAGAAAAGATCATTTTTCTTATAACCTGCCAAGGAAACACAGGTGGGTAAAGCAAGTGATGATTCTATTAGGGTGTGTAAAACCTGGGCTGTCTTGGATCATAGACCAGGACAATTGTGACTGGTCATAGCAGCAGGATGTACCCCCTGGTGGAGTTTTGCTAAGCTGCTCAACCCTCAGACACTTCTGGGCCATCCAGGGCTAGAGAGACACATATGACCAACTAGCACATTTTGTCTTACTGCACAGGTGTCAGATGAGATAGGGATGGCGTGAGTGACTTTGGACTCACTGATAGTGCTTCAAGGCAGTGAAGGGTTTACAAGCTGTCCCCTGGGAAGGACAAGATTCCCTCCTGAAGGCCACAGATCGTTTCTGTCAGACAGAAGGAAGAGGCCCTTAATTCATTAATGAGAGTGAAGGTGGCAACAAATGAGAGTTGAAGAGAAGGAACAACTTAATTCATTGATACTGGAATGAATACTGTAGCCCTTTAAAATGTAGATTTTCCCAGGAGATGGTTGAGGACTTGTTTCATCACCCCAGTGCTGAAAGAAGCAGTATCCTGTCAGGCTAAAGGCAATGATGACAGCCAGCAGGTGGAGAAGCATTTAAGGAAAAAATAAAGACATGGTGCCCATCAACTGATGAATGGATAAAGAAAATGTGGTGTATGTATAGAATAGCCATAAAGAAGAATGAAATTCTGTTGTTTTCAGGAAAATGGATGAAACTAGAGAGCGTCATGTTAAGAGAAATAAACCAGATTGAGAAAGACAAATATTACGAGTGGAATCCAGTACTTAAAAATGAGTAACAGGAATATAAAATGGATTCTGTTTAGGGGTGGGTACCAGCAAAAGTTGGAAGGGTGAAAGAGAGGGTGATCAGGGGGTGAATATGGTTGAAGTCTTTATATCCAGGTATGAAATAGAACAGTGAAACCCATCAAAATTATTTTAAGAAAGGGAGAGGGGAATGAGGGAGAGGGATAGAGGAGTGAATTTGATAGAGGTACATTGTATGCATGTGTGTAATTATCATAATAAAACCCCTGTATAACTAATATATGCTAATAAAAATAAAAAATAATGACATACACCAGAGGATCAAAATAATGCACTAAATATCAATACTTCAAAGAACATTCAAATAATGTGCACAGTGACTGAAAGGCATGATATTGGGGGTTAACCTGGGAGTGAGGGGATTAACAAGTAGGATTTTCATTTTCTTCTTTATATTTTCTTCATGTTCTAGGTGGCATTAGCTTAATAACAAGGGAAAGAAGTCAAATGTGACTTAGGACATTAAATTTTTCCATTTATAAAGTCCTAAGCACTTTAGCATATTATCTTATATTAAAAAGAAGCAGAAGGGGAGAATTAACATTTTAAAATGTTAGTGGGCTGAGTTGCTAACAATTCTCCATCAGTTTAATTATCTCTTTTTCAATAAATTTTTTTTCTTAGTGCTGTAGTACCACTTAGTCTAACTCAGTGGTAAAGTGCTTGCCTAGTGTGCACAAGGTCCTGTATTGAATCCCCAGGACCCAAAAAAATGCTTTTTCTTAAACCATTTCCATCACAAGTTAGGAAGTTATGAAATCTATTTCCATGCTTTTAATAATTACCCTTAAAATTTTAATAAGGATACAACCTAATGTCTAGTAAATCAGTATCTCCTGAATCAATTAAGGTCCATGGACAGATTAATTCCAAACTATGGTCTTCTGTTTGTTTTGTTTTTATTTCCTGTTTTAGTAATGGTTATTTTATGAGTGTGCAGTTCTGGGGATGGAGCGTGCTGGAAAAGCTTTCTACTGCCACTGTGGTTTTTGAGACAGGGTCTCACACTATGTAGCTCAGGCTGGCTTTAAACTCGTGATCCTTCTGCCTTCACCACCACCTGGGCTGGGCTACAGGTGTGAGCCACCATATTTGGCTTATTGTTTTTTATTAGCCAAGGCCATGGGTTTACCCATGTGCTTATCAATGTCTTTGCTAACTGTTACCTTGTGCTCTTCAGTACTGCCTTTTTCTGTTATATGCATTCTTCAGTTTCTCTTTTTATGTGTGTGTAATTGTGAGTGTGTGTGTGTGTGTGTGCGAGAGAGAGAGAGAGAGAGAGAGAGAGAGAGAGAGAGAGAGAGATCTTTAGTCTTTCTTTAGGGAAGAAATATGTCTTTATTTTGCCCTTGTCTGAATAACACTTAAACTGACATTTCCACTGGTATTTTTATTTATTTTTCTTTTATTATTCATATGTGCATACAAGGCTTGGTTCATTTCTCCCCCTTGCCCCCACCCCCTCCCTTACCACCCACTCCGCCCCCTCCCTCTCCCCACCCTCAATACCCAGCAGAAACTATTTTGCCCTTATTTCTAATTTTGTTGTAGAGAGAGTATAAGCAATAATAGGAAGGAACAAGGGTTTTTGCTGGTTGAGATAAGGATAGCTATACAGGGCATTGACTCACATTGATTTCCTGTGTGTGGGTGTTACCTTCTAGGTTAATTCTTTTTGATCTAACCTTTTCTCTAGTACCTGTTCCCCTTTTCCTATTGGCCTCAGTTGCTTTAAGGTATCTGCTTTAGTTTCTCTGCGTTAAGGGCAACAAATGCTAGCTAGTTTTTTAGGTGTCTTACCTATCCTCATCCCTCCCTTGTGTGCTCTCGCTTTTATCATGTGCTCATAGTCCAATCTAATTGGCTGTTTTAACAGTTACTGAGTTTTACTTTTCAATAATATATATTTCATTTGTAGAAGTCTGACTGACCTTTTTGATAGAATTTTGGCAATGATTTCAGTTTCATTTTTACTTCTTTAGATACTTTAAAAATATTTATCATCTAATTCTTTCATTTTCTGAAGTTTGGCAGTACTAATTCTTTTATTTGTTGCTTATGGTGGTTTGACTTTTCCATGTTTTCTAATTTGGGGTTGGGAGCTCAATTTGAGCAGGTTGAGACTTGGTTGAGAGCTATCTTAGTCTATTCCTGCTGCTATAACAAAAAACCTTAGACTGACCAATTTATAAACAATAGAAGTTTATTTCTTTTTCTGGAGGCTAGAAGATCTAATATCAAGATACCAACAGATTCAGTGACTGGTGAGGGTATGGTCTCTGCATCCAAGATGATGCCCTAAACCCTGACTTCACATGGTAGAAGGAACAGAAGGGTAAAGGGCCTGGCTAGTTTCCTCAAACCCTTTTATGAAGCATTAATCCCATCCATGAGGGCAGAACTCTCATGGCCTAATCACCTGAAAGTGTCACTCAACACTGCTGACTGGGGATTAAAATTCAACATGAACTTTGGAGTAGATACATTAAAACCATAGCCAGGGTGCTTGCTTCCTACAAAGAGAATTTGTCAGGTCAATGTGTGACAAATTATGAGTAAGTTCATGTTCATTATTGTTCACATGGGTTTTACCACACAGGCAAATTAAAAACCCAATGGACAGGAAGCCAGGTCTGCCTTTATAATTTTTCAGAGAAGACATTTTTCCACTTCCTGGAACCCAGGTTTGAGGCACTTATTTTGCTGTCATTGCTTCTCTTTGCTGGTGGGCAGATTTTTTTTCCTAGTCCACCATTCCAATGAGGCTACAGCCTTTCAAGAATCCATGAAGAGGGTTTAATCTTCATCACTCATTAATTTAAGGCATTTCTGCTGTTCTGATGTGGCAGCTCAAACCTATGCCTTTGAAAACCAAGGTTGGTAAATGCTGTCAGGGCACTGTCAGTATTGTAGTCAGCCTAGTGCTCTTGATTTCAATTCTTTCTTTGTTTCCAGACTCTGGATATTTTCTTCCCATCTTATGAGCTTCTCTATGACCATAAAGAGATGTTTGTTATATTTTTCCAAGCCTTTATGGGTGTTTGTATTAGAGGTAGTCCAGGAAATTTAGTTTACCTATTGTAAGAAGAGGAAGTCTCAGAAGCAATGTTTTCAAATTATAGAGAAATTAAAAAGAAAAATATAGAAAGATAAAAAAAATCTAGATAAAGCAGCACAATTAAAAAGCCATAGGGATTGGGAATGTAGCTCAGTGGTAGAGGACATGCTGAGCATGCTTGAGGCATTGGGTTCAATCCCTAGCACCGAAAGTAAAAAACATGTGCCCCCTCAAAAATAAGAAAACAACTCCCATTAGATAGATAGGAATGAATATAAACAAAACCAAGAACTACATTACAAAGAACTGCCATGTGTTGTGTTCTAGATCTCATCTCATTTCTTGTTCTTCCATTCAGTTTTAAAGGCCCATCAGTGTGTGTGCTATGTGCACCACTAGTCTGTTGTTGCCAAGCACTGCCTAGAACTCTACAACATTACCACCTCCCGTGGCATCTACCCACTTTACAGTAACTGAAGCCAATCAAGTTTTGTTATTCCAAAAGTAAGCTGGTATTCTGACCTCGTTAAACAGTTAGTACTTTCTCTGTTGACTTGTAGAGCCTCCTTGAATAAATATTAATCTCCCATAAATTCTTGACTCTGTCTCTTTCTCTTTGCTCTTTATTTTTTACTCCTGGTAATTTCAAAGTATTTTTTTTATCACTGCTACTTGGTTTAAATATCTGGTAGGGAAAGTTCTTCCTGCCAAACTTGGATTAGCTAATTTTCCTTTACTTCTTCCATGTAACTTTTAAACCTAATTTATCATGATACAACACAGCAAAGTACATTAAACATATACACAGCTGTGTAGCACATTAGTGAGAATACCACGTAAGCTCCATCCAAATCAAAGGATGGAACACTGCAGGTACCTCAGAAGCCTCCATGTCAGTCTTTTCTTTTAAAAAAGATGAAATTCCCATAACACTCAATTAGCCATTTTAAAGCAAAGCATTTATTGTATTTTCAATGTTGTGCCACCACACCTCCCCTTAGTTTCAAAACATTTCATCACCCCAGAAGGATATCCATATCCACTGAATAATCTTCCATTAACTCCTCCCTTCCCTCCCTGGTCAGCATTAATGTGATTTCTGTCTCTACAGACTTGCCTGTTCTGGATATTTTATGTAAAGGAAATTATCTAATAGGTGGCCATTTGCATCTGGCTTCTTTCACTTAGCACAACATGTTACATATTCATCCAAGTTGCAGCAGGTAGGAATATTTCATTCCTTCTTATGGCTGAATAAGATTCCAATACATGGATATACATTTTGTTTATCCATCCATTCATTGATGGACGTTGGGTGGTTTCTACCTTTTGGCTGCTGTGAGTAGCGCTGCTATGTGTGTCTCTTTTTAACCCCAAACCTTTTGAGCCTAGCTTCTTTTTTTATTTAGCAACATGTTTTGAAGATGCATCTGTGTTGAGTGTAGTTGTGCAGTCGGTCTTCAGTCTGCAGATTCTGTGTATGGAGATTCAACCAACCACGGATAGAAAATGTTAAAAAAATCTGAACTGAGTATGTACAAATTTCGTCTTGTCATTATTTCCTAAACAATGCAGTGTAACAACTATTTATAATCTTTTGGTTTTACTAACCACATCTACTGCTTTACTTTCTGTCTTTATTTGTTTCTTCCTCTTTTTTGATCTGTGGCTATTTACTCAATTTCTGGTTTTGAATGTTTAGCTCATTATGGTTAACCCTTCATGACTCCTGAAATGTGCAGCTAAAATACTATACACGATTTGCACTAAAAATTGACTGTATTGTTTTATTGACATGCAGTTTTAAGTATACTTTTTTAATGGATGACTTTCTAAACAATGAGCTATTTAATAACATGTAGCTTAATTTCAGAAATAAGGGATTTATAAAACTATCCTTTATTATTATTTTCTTCTTTTTGCATTAGTGTAAACACAGTTTATATGATACTGATTCTTAATAATGTTACAAGGCTTCTTTTATAGTCTAAATATCGTTAATACTTATAAATGTACTCAAAGTAAGGTATATTTTCTGCTTGATGGGCATAGACAACAAGGTAAACATTAGTTTTATAGTTATACCACTGCATAACTAAGCCTGCTATCTGCACAGCTTGAGTTCTAGATAGCTCTTACTTTTGTCTGCTTGATGACTTTACTTCTAGAGGGGAGCCCTAAAATCTCCAATCACATGTCATTACATGAGGAAGTCCAAGTTGGCAAAGGGAAAAAAAGTCAAGTAAGCAAAAGGCTCAAAGACAGGAATGGAAGGAATGAACCCTTCAGCATTTGTAGATGTCATACCATATATTTACAATATTTACATAAAATTAATAGAATTGGACAAGCCAGGTGGCTAGAGGTGAGACCACTATCTTAAAGTAGATGTGCATTTCTATACATAAATAATGAAGAATTGGGAAACATAATTTAAGAAGTACCATTTACAAAGAGAACTAGAAGACAAGGAGTTAGACAAACGTCATGGAGATGTGTGCCAAAGAGATGTCCAGAGATGATGTTGCAGTGTCATTGATTTTAATAGTCACAATGCAAAGCATCCCACACTGGTCAACTGAGAACTGGTTAAATACATTTAAGTGCATTTTGTAGCAGAAAGACTCTACTGCCACTAAAAATGAAAATACTGACACTAATTTACTGTCATGAAAAGATGTCTGTGTCATGTATTTTTTGTGGTGTGAAGGGTTGAGTTCAGGGGCTTGTACATGCCAAGCACATGCGACATATTTTATAGTAAAAAGATACTCAAGAAGTGACAGAGAACAGTGAGAGCCTAATTTCATTTATGTAAAGTAATTCATACTTCTTGTTTGCTTATGGGTATAGGAAGATGTCTACAAGTTTGCTTTATAAGAAATTTCAAGGTAATTTCTTACAAAGCAATTTAGACAACAAATGAAAATTGGAGGGAAAACCTGACCATGGACAGCAAACAGAGTACAGGTGCCTGCAGCTGCAGAGAACAGTCTCTCTAAAGAACAGTCACTTTAATGACAATATCTTTAATTACTTGATCAGCACACTAGGTGAATAAAGACCGAGTAGTTGCACGAACGATGAGTCTGGGCCAGGAGATGGCTTCAGAGATGGGATCTCAGAAGACACGGAAAACATCTGGGCTAGGGAGGTTCCATGCTGCTTTCCTTTGCTGCTCGTTCTGGGGATGGGGTGGAAATACTTATTCCAGCTCCTGGTATCCTCCCACCTCACTAAAGGCTGTTAAAAAAAACCCATGATATTTATCAGTTTCTTAAAGAGCAGAGTAACACATGACCGAAAAGTCAAGATCACAAAGTAGGACCCAGTGTAATTGGTTATATCTCAACTAAAAAGTGCAATGGACACAAGGAAGGGGTGAGGATAGGTAGGACACCTAAAAAACTAGCTAGCATTTGTTGCCCTTAACGCAGAGAAACTAAAGCAGATACCTTAAAAGCAACTGAGGCCAATAGGAAAAGGGGAACAGGTACTAAAGAAAAGGTTAGTTCAAGAAGAATTAACCTAGAAGGTAACACCCACACACAGGAAATCAATGTGAGTCAATGCCCTGTATAGCTATCCTTATCTCAGCCAGCAAAACCCCTTGTTCCTTCCTATTATTGCTTATACTGTCTCTACAACAAAATTAGAAATAAGGGCAAAATAGTTTCTGCTGGGTATTGGGGGGGAGAGGGAAGGGGTGGAGTGGGTGGTAAGGGAGGGGGTGGGGGCAGGGGGGAGAAATGAACCAAGCCTTGTATGCACATATGAATAATAAAAGAAAAATGAAAAAAAAATCCCTTATTTAAAAAAAAAAAAAAGAGAAATCAGGCTTGATGGTGCAAGGGCTGTGGTACCAGCTATGTGGGAGGCAGAGATAGAACAGTGGTACGAGGCCAGAAAATAACTAAAAAGACCAAAAAGAGGATAGGGTGTGGCTCAAGTAGTAGAACACTTGCTAGCAAGTACAAGGCTCTGAGTTCAAAACTACAAAAAAAAAAGTGCAACGGAGTGACACACAGCCAAGACCTCATATCATTACTTTTTAATAGTTCACCTCTCAAAAAACCCCAATACCCCAATTAAAAATGCCATTACATTTCTCAGTGAAAAGTATACAATTATCTAGAGATATAATTGCTAACATTAGTGGAATATTCCTTTGCTCCTTAATTTTGTTTTATTTGGATAACATTATCAGCTTTTGGGGTGGACTTGACAGGTTTAAAAGTATTAATACTTAATGGCAGCACAAAATTAAACACAATGGCTTCTTGTGTTTTGCAGTTTATAGTTCTGTCACTCAAATCAGTAATTTCTTCCCAGGGCATTTAAAAGTGATCCAATTTCTGGGACTATGCCTGACCTGTAGTTTGTATTGTAGCAATACAGCACTGAGTACATGTCACGGCATACTAATGCTTCCTGTATTGTAAGGAGGAAGATGATTCTGTTTGATTGTATCTGTTCTCATCCCCTGGCTCAACAATATACTAACTGTGACCATTCCCTTCAATTGTGCTCACATGTCATTTAAATAATTTTTCACTACTGAAGCTAAGAGTTTTTCCTTGTAGATTTCTGTTAAGTCTCTGAGTCACGGTGCCATGGTCACACCAACCTTGCAAAGCTCACACTCCTAGCTGTGGAAGAAAATGTCCACTTTAAGATAAATCTAGTTGGCATTACAGGTATTGTAATTATTAGTTTATATATTAGGCTTTGGTGTAGAGAGATCCAGCTTTGGGTGGTCTTGCTTTTGGTGTGTCTCATGAGAAAGTTACTTAATGGAGACTCAGTTCCCTTATCTGTAAAATGGGGTTAACTAAAATAATTATGCCTCATGGTGATAAATGAGGCAATATAGACAAATGCCTACATGGTACCTGATATTCCATTCATATCAGCTATTATTTTCATTCTCATAACTTAATAAGCACCTACTCATGAAGTAAGCACTTAATGCAGGAGACTGCACTTTGTGTAAGGGACACTGGGGAATCCAGAAGTTTTGGATCTGGGGGTATGATTTATTTATTTACAAAAATCAACGAATCATTAAGATATGTATTAAAATGTTAAACTGTGCGGTAGTGACTCGAGTTCAGAGAAGAAAGATGAAATAATGATGGAGTTCACACTTTGACCTGCTATTCACCTGAACAGATGGATTTAAGTGAGAGGGCAAAGGAAAGAGTCTCAGGAAGGTGAGGACTGTGGTGGACCACATGCTGAAGTTGGTCATCTCCACTTTATCCCTCAATTCTTCTTTCTTCTCAAGTGAGCAGAGGTTTAATCCTCAACTCTCAGCATGACCTTAGACAGTGCTCTTGGTTCCAAGACCTTCAGTTTCTCACCTGTGAGATGAAGGTGATGGTTCCATAGAGCTCTTGAGTCAAAGATTCCACCCCTTTTGGCCAACCTTTTTTTTTTTATTATTCATATGTGCATACAAGGCTTGGTTCATTTCTCCCCCCTGCCCCCACCCCCTCCCTTACCACCCACTCCGCCCCTTCCCTCTCCCCACCCAATACCCAGCAGAAACTATTTTGCCCTTATCTCTAATTTTGTTGTAGAGAGAGTATAAGCAACAACAGGAAGGGATAAGGGTTTTTGCTGGTTGAGATAAGGATAGCTATACAGGGCATTGACTCACATTGATTTCCTGTGCGTGGGTGTTACCTTCTAGGTTAATTCTTTTTGATCTAACCTTTTCTCTAGTTCCTGGTCCCCTTCTCCTATTGGCCTCAGTTGCTTTTAAGGTATCTGCTTTAGTTTCTCTGCGTTAAGGGCAACAAATGCTGGCTAGTTTTTAGGTGTCTTACCTATCCTCACCCCTTCCTTGTGTGCTCTCGCTTTTATCATGTGCTCATAGTCCAATCCCCTTGTTGTGTTTGCCCTTGATCTAATGTCGACGTATGAGGGAGAACATACGATTTTTGGTCTTTTGGGCCCGGCTAACCTCACTCAGAATGATGTTCTCCAATTCCATCCATTTACCAGCGAATGATAACATTTCGTTCTTCTTCATGGCTGCATAGAATTCCATTGTGTATAGATACCACATTTTCTTAATCCATTCATCAGTGGTGGGGCATCTTGGCTGTTTCCATAACTTGTTGGCCAATCTTTTTAAGTTTTACTCTCCATAACCCATTAACAATATTGGTCCTAAAATCATATTGCTATCTGGTAAGGCCTCAGTATAAACCACCTGAAGAAAAAGAGGAAGAGAAATGAAAGCCGTGCCTGACTGTGCCCACAGTAACTTTGGAATCACCAACTCTGTATGTTCTACTCCTCCCAGGCCTCCTCATTCATACTTTATTCCTTTAAATCAGTGGGTTTTCCAACAACTGTGCTTGGTTTTGATATGTCCTATTTTCTCTCTTTAACATCCTTCATAATCTTACCTTACCCTTCTATGTTCCAATTTCCTTTTACTCCCCCCCTTCTTATGGATGAATGAAAAGCTGACAGTTTTTCTAAGCAAAAGTATACACCTTTTATCAGTGTTTGGAAGCAACAGTTAGCCACATTACTGGCCTCTACCAACTAGAAAGTACCCCTCTGCCCTGTTGTGACAAACAAAACATTAAGCCAGGCACCGGTAGCTCACGCCTGTAATCTTAGCTACTCAGGAGGCAGAGATCAGGAGGATTGTGTTTCAAAGCCAGCCTGGGCAAATAGTTCGCAAGACCCTATCCTGAAAAAACCCCATCACAAAAATTGGCTGGTGGAGTGGCTCAAGGTGTAGACTCTGAGTTCAAACCCCAGTACTGTGCAAAAAAATTTACCAAATTATCACTAGAAATCAATATCCAATTCCCTTTCTCTGACACTGCAAACCACTGATTGGATGCATTCCATTCTCCACTCTGATTCTGCCCACACGACTTGTACTGTGGCTGGAAAAAACAAGCAACTAGAGTGCCTGTTCTTAATACCTAGGAAGAGGCTGCCTAAGACAGAATTGCCTACATAAAAGATAGATCCCATCCAAAGGCTTTGTTGCGTAGCCTACAACCTGTGCCTCTCCTCTCATTCTCTTTCTGTGCTCTTCCTCTGTTATCTGGCAACCTGCAATGTTAGACCCCACTCTGCCCCTATGGATTGCTGGGAGAGACTTTCCCAGTCTAGTCTAATTCCTAGTGTTAGGACACTACTTAGGCACTCCTTTCGCCATTATTTTCTCTGCCTGTGACCTACAGACTTAGAGAAAATGCAACAGCTTTGAAGACTACTAAGTAGAGTCTGAATTGGCATAAATCCCCATGTGGTTAGAGCAGCCTCATCTGTGATGGTATAAATGCCAGTGACTGTCAGCCCGACTAGGGAAGTCTTGTAAATATCTATGTCTCAAACCATTTTCAAGAACATGGCACCATAGCAGATCTCCAATTAAAGTAAGTTCAAGGTCAGCAGGCTGCACTAAATTTCCAGCAGAATCAACAATTGCAGAAAGAAATGGGCCTTGGAAGTCATATGCAAGAGGTGGTCTCTGGTTAGCATCCCATCACCAGTGGATACCGGTTGAAGTATATCCAAGTTTTGTGCCCTGTGAATTCAGCCAAGGCCAGACTCTTTAGGGCTTGAGTTAATTTAGTTCACTCAGTTGACACAACTTAGCCTCTTCCACTCTTGGAGCCTCGGAGTTGGGAGTGTGCTCAGAGTCAGTTGTTCCTATGGTTCTGCCACTGAAAAAAAGCTATGGGGACAGCTTCTTAGGGGCTGGCAAACTGTTTCAGTATAGAACCAGATAGTAAATATTGTTGGCTTGTGAGACACTCAGTCTCTGGCTTTTTACAACCCTTTAAAGCTGTAAAAATTGTTCTTAGTTCAGGGACTGTACAAAGCAGATCATTAGCTGGATTGGCCTGGGAGCCGGATTTGTTGACCCCTGGCTTAGTTGACACTGATTTAGAAACATCTGCCCATCATTTAACCTGATATACTCTCGCTTTGTTACTGTGGCGTCCAAAGCCAAAGATACAATGGAGAGAGCTTCATCTACCCACTTACTCACCAGATGCTTACTGAGTGCCAGCCATGTCATAGACACAAAGAAGACACAAAGGTTACCAAAATTTAGTTGCTGTCCTCAAGGAATTTATGTTGAATGGAGACAGAATGAAAGAGACAGAACAGCATACAGGCACTTTCCATACAGTGTGATAAATAATCTTTTGGCTATTAAAAAAAATCTATTAAGGGCTTATGTTTTTATAAGGCACTAATGCAGTGGATAAAGTCTCAGGTAACTTGCAATGAAGTGGAGATGACAGATAATAAACAAGTATACAAATAAATTACTCTCCCATGGGAATAAGCATTACAAAGCAAATAAAAACAACCAAGGAGTAGAAAATGATTTCCCACATCTTTGGAAGATCTCTCCCAGGAGGTGACATTTCTCCTCCAAGGAATGATTGGGGGTTGGGGGGTCAGTCTTGGAAAAAACCTGGGGAAGAATACTGCAGACACAGTATGGAGCAAGTGTAAAGGGCCTGAAGTGGGCATGAGCTGG
This sequence comes from Castor canadensis, assembly GCF_047511655.1. Lineage (NCBI taxonomy): Eukaryota > Metazoa > Chordata > Mammalia > Rodentia > Castoridae > Castor > Castor canadensis. The sequence goes on along the minus strand of NC_133403.1, from coordinate 10,148,161 downwards.
CTGTGTTTGAGAATCAATAAGGCAGGCGTGTGAGTAAAGGAAGGAGATAAGTAGTGCAGGTAAGAAAGGCAGGCAGATGCTTGAACAGGCCAGTTTTTGCAGTTTGGCACAGGAATTTTCTTATAAGGGAGTGGAGACTCCTGGACTGATTTGAGCACATTACCTAATGACATGAGATGCGTAAACTCAAGGTCCTCTGAAAATACAAAGGAGGGACATGTAACCCTTGTGGAGAGGTTATAAAAGATACCTTTGCCCTTTATTTTTTGTAAAATTTTATTAAGCTATTAATAGCAAAATTAAGTACTATTAAACTATTATAAACTACATAACAATGGGCAACAAATAATTTATGGATCCCAGAATAAAATGCTTACATAATTTAACATAATCCTGAGTCCTGTCTTTTTTTTTTCCCTCATTCCAGAGGGGTTCTCTTTCTTGAGCTGATTCTTCTATAACTCACTGAGGTCCTATTGAGGACACAGACAGTAAGACAGAACACAGAGAAACAGCTGTATGTGGACACTGCCAGACACCGAGGCAGTACAGATCAAGGAAAATGAGTCATGGGAAGCAAAATCCAGAAATCCAGAAATAAATCCTGTATTAATGAATAGTTTGGTTAAAAGCATACAGGCACTATTTTCTTTGCTTTAAGCCTCACTAAGCTGTGACAATTAGTTTTAAAAAAAGAAAAAAGGGCAGCCTTCTCCCTCTGACTTTGCCCACTGGCCCAAATGACTACCACACTCTGGGAACTGAGTGAGAATATTTTAAAGAAAGACACTTATCCTGGTGAAAAAAAAATTGATAAAATGACTTCTCTGGGCGCAAAAAGTGTTGACAAAGGAGGAAAAATTATCTCAAGGTAGGACACCTGTCTTAAAAGAAGCATCTGATAGGGTCCATCCTTTGTTTAAAGGTATGCTTAGGCATCTATGTCAAACGACCCAAATTTAATAAACAAACCAGCCTTGATATTTCTGCATGCAATGATAATAATTAAACATACCAGGTATCCAAAACAAAAAGAAACACTTACCCTAAGGTGAATTTAAGCCAAACCTCTAACTCACTTTTTTTTTTACCATAAATAACCATGATGTTAAAGAACTCATGTTCCTATTATCACTTGTGTCTCAACACCCGTGTCTACGTTGTATACTATCTTTTCTTTTCTTTGTTTTACTAATAAACTTTCTTTGTATGAACCTTGATGTGTCCTAAAATTATTATCTTTTTAGGACCTCAACTCAGTACTCAAGGGCCAGGTAGAGGCCACCTCCCTTTTGGAGACCTCTTCCCTACAGCATCACTGTTCTGTTAACAAATCCTTAAATGTTCTGGCAATGTCACCACCTGTACAAGCAACAAGACAAGTCACCATTAGGTAGTGAGTGTGGAAGAGGCAGATCCATGGGCATGTGCCTTGCTCACAAAGTGCTATTGTCACAAGGACACAGCCAGATGGCAGGAGTGGTCCAGAAATACAAGACACGGAGTTACTGCCTTTGGCACCAGTCAAGATGGAAAAATAAGGAAGGAGAGGCAACAGCGCTGTCTTCAAGAAGCTTGGAGTTCAGCTTCCTGGCAATCTTTGAAATATAGGAGGAAATCAGCTAATTGAAAATGTCCAATGATGACAATACTTTTGTGTAACAATCTTAGAGCAAAAGCAAGTGCCTTGTCATATAATGAAAAGGCAGCTACTGCTTAAGGGAGATGAAACCCGAGTCCATAACTCTCTGACCTGCCTCCATGTCAACATTGCCAGTGTAGATGTTGATGTCCCAAAGGATCTTGCTGCTTCCACATCATCGCAGGATCAGGAACTATGACATCTGTGCTCACCATGTCCCTGGAACCTAAACCTAGTGCAGCGCCTGGCTCATGGTGGGTGAATCAATAATTGCTAAGTGAATGCTGCCCTACTTTCTGTCCTGGCTACTCTTACATTCACCTACCTACACATTTCTCTCAATGAAGATTTACTTGGGGCCTTGGTAGGACTACATGCCCTCTTGTAAGCACCTGTAGCTTTCATTATCTTTACCATTCTTAGGGCTCTAAATCATATCCTTATCTATGTGGTTCACTTTCTCAGTGAGGTGCTAAGCTTCCCAAGCTGTTTTTACATTTTCTGTTTGTATGAGTTTGTTAGGGCTGCCATAACAACACAGGGCACTTTGGGTGCCTTAAGGAAGAGATAACCATTTTCTCACAGTTCTGGAGGCTCAAGGGTTTGGCAGGTTTGGCTCCTTCTGAGGGTGGTGAGAAAAAGATTTGTTTTGGGCCTTGCTCCTGGATATGCTGCCAGGAATTGTGATACTCTATTATTCAATTGAAGGATAATGAACCATATATTCCTATTTTATGCTTAGCCATTGCAGTGTATATTGTAAATATTTAAACATTTTCTATATGTCCCAGGACCAGCCAATTATTATAGAAAGCAAAGGACCCAGACCTTTGATATATAAGTTAACCAATCAGGAGCCCAAACTCTATCTGGCTTGTACACCCAGGGGACAATATTTCTCTGCTTGAATCATCCTAGTACCAGGTATGAGTTAATTAGAGATCCTCTGTAGAGGCCAAATTGAAATTATTCAAACTAGTAGATATTATTCAAACTAGCAGATCCTAAACTGCTCATTCTGTCTTTCTCATGGAAGCCCTATTAAAGACCATGGCCTATACTATCCTCTCACTCCTGTCTTCTGTATCTTGACATTCTGGTGTCTTTGCCATGTGGCCATGTGTTGTATGCCGTTCCTGCTACTCTCTTGTTTCTGGAAACCTGTGAGTATAATAAACTTTACTTTCCCTGACTCTCTCCTTTTTCTACTCTGGTAGCCAAACCCAGCTGAGCAGCTCATAAAAAGAATATGAAAAGGTGTGTATACTGGTATTTTTAAGCTTTTTTCATTGAGATCTGAGCTTGGTCTATTATTATTCCTGAATTTAACATTAAATGATTTGAGATTTAGACTACAAACTACATTATATTCACAGGGCTAACTGGGTTGGTGGTAGGTTTTTTTTTGTTGTTGTTTCATTTCATATGTGGTTATGATTGACTAAGGAGAAAAGTCAAGGGCTGGTAGAGTGGCTCAAGTGGTAGAGTGCCTGCCTAGCAAGCATGAGGCCCTGAGTTCAAGCCCCGGTAGCACACATACAAAAAAAAAAAAAGAAAAAAGAAAAGTCAAAATCAAATACTCTTTCCAACTTAAGCCCAGGCATATCTGTTCATATAAATTACTTTCCATTGCAGGAGTGGTAATTTTAATCTTAATTAGCATTTTCCTGATATTAAGGATAACATCTTTTCATGTGATTATTTGCAGTTTGCATGTTTTCCTTGGTGAAACATCAGTTCAAGCTTTCTTTTTACTACTGAGTTATGAGTTTTTCAAAAAATATATTTCCTGGATATAAATCTAATTTTAAACCAGTTTTTTGGGCAGTACTGGGTTTAAACTCAGGGTCTTGCACTTGCTAGGCAAAGGCTCTACCACTTAAACCACACCTCCCAGCCCTAAATCTTTTATTGTAAAGAAGTTTTACAAATATTTCCTTCCAGTCTGTAACCTGATTTTTCACTTTCTTAGCAACAGCTCTCAAAGAGATAAAATTTAAATTTCAGTGAAGTGAAATATATCAGTTTCTTTCTTTATGGGTTTAGCTTTCTGTATCTCATCTAAGAAATCATTACTGACCCACTCATCTTAATTTTTGAAGGATGCTTTTACTAGATATAAAATTTTTTGTTTAGTTTTTTTTCAGTATTTTAATATGTCATCCCAATGTTTCCTTGGTTTCTACTGTTCTAGTAAGAAATCAAATATTAGTTGTACCATTGTTCACTTACATATACTGTTTTATTTTTCTCTTTTTGCTTCAAATAAAAATATAGAAAATCTGTTTCATTCTTATATACCCAGCTGTGCATTTGTGCTTTTTCTGTTTGGTGTTTGTTAAACTTCTTCGATCTATAAATGAGCATTTCTCACAAACTTGGGAAATTCTCCTCAGCTGTTATTCCTTTAAAAAATGTTTTTCTGCCTCTTTCCTCCTTCTGGGACTCCAATTACATCATGTTGCAGTACTTGATTCTGTATTAGAGGTTGATGGGTTTTTTTTCTAATTTTTTCTCTGTTCTTTGTCCTGGATAATTCTCATGATTCTCTTTTCTGTCATCATAAATCTGCTGTTGGAATCCTCTTGTGAATTTTTTCATTTCTGTTATTGTGCTTTCCAATTCTAGAAATTCCAGTTGTTCTTTTTTATAGTTTCGGTTTCTTTGTTGACAGGCATTTTTAAGTTCATTCATCAATGTCACACTTTACTTTTTAATTTTTATTTTATTCATATGTGCATACAATGTTTGGATCATTTCTCCCCTCTTTCCCCACCCCCTCCCTTACCCGCCTGCCCCCTCTTTCTTCCCCCCCACCCCCTTGCTACCCGGCAGAAACTATTTTGCCCTTATCTCTAATTTTGTTGAAGAGAGAGTATAAGCAATAATAGGAAAGAACAAGGGTTTTGCTAGTTGAGATAAGGATAGCTATACAGGGAGTTGACTCACATTAATTTCCTGTGCGTGTGTGTTACCTTCTAGGTTAATTCTTTTTGAGCTCACCTTTTCTCTAGTTCCTGGTCTCCTTTTCCTATTGGCCTCTGTCGCTTTAAAGTATCTGCATTAGTTTCTCTGCACTGAGGGCAACAAATGCTATCTAGTTTTTTGGGTGTCTTACCTATCCTCATACCTCCCAAGTGTGCTCTTGCTTTATCATGTGCTCAAAGTCCAATCCCTTTATTGTGTTTGCCCTTGATCTAATGTCCGCATATGAGGGAGAACATAGGATTTTTGGTCTTTGGGGCCAGGCTAACCTCACTCAGAATGATGTTCTCCAATTCCATCCATTTACCAGCAAATGATAACATTTCATTCTTCTTCATGGCTGCATAAAATTAAATTGTGTATAAATACCACATTTTCTTGATCCATTTATCAGTAGTGGGGCATCTTGGCTGTTTCCATAACTTGGCTATTGTGAATAGTGCTGCAATAAACATGGGTGTACAGGTGCCTCTGGAGTAACCTGTGTACAGTCTTTTTGGTATATCCCCAAGAGTGGTATTGCTGGATCAAATGGTAGATCAATGTTTAGCTTGTTAAGTAGCCTCCAAATTTTTTTCCAGAGTGGTTGTACTAGTTTACATTCCCACCAACAGTGTAAGAGGGTTCCTTTTTTCCCCCGCATCCTCCCCAACACCTGTTGTTGGTGGTTGCTAATGATGGCTATTCTAACAGGGGTGAGGTGAAAGCTTAGTGTGGTTTTAATTTTCATTTCCTTTATTGCTAGAGATGGTGAGCATTTTTTCATGTGTTTTCTGGCCATCTGAATTTCTTCCTTTGAGAAAGTTCTGTTTAGTTCACTTGCCCATTTCTTTATTGGTTCATTAATTTTGGGAGAATTTAGTTTTTTAAGTTCCCTATATATTCTGGTTATCAGTCCTTTGTCTGATGTGTAGCTGCCAAATACTTTCTCCCACTCTGTGGGTGTTCTCTTCAGTTTAGAGACCATTTCTTTAGATGAGCAGAAGCTTTTTAGTTTTATGAAGTCCCATTTATCTATGCTATCTCTTAGTTGCTGTGCTGCTGGGGTTCCACTGAGAAAGTTCTTGCCTATAACTATTAATTCCAGAGTATTTCCTACTCTTTCCTGTACCAACTTTAGAGTTCATTGTCTGATATTAAGATCCTTGATCCATCTTGAGTTACTATTAGTATAGGGTAATATACATGGATCTAGTGTCAATTTTTTGCAGACTGCTAACCAGTTTTCCTAGCAGTTTTTGTTGAAGAGGCTGTCTTTTCTCCATTGTATATTTTTAGTGCCTTTGTCAAAGACAAGTTGGGTATAGTTGTGTGGCTTCATATCCGGGTCCTCTATTCTGTTCCACTGGTCCTCATGTCTGTTTTTGTGCCAGTACCATGCTGTTTTTATTGTTATTGCTTTGTAAGATAGTTTGAAGTCAGGTATCGTGGTACCTCCAGCATTGTTCTTTTTACTGAGTATTGCCTTGGCTATTCGTGGCCTCTTGTGTTTCCATATAAATTTAATGGTAGATTTTTCAATGTCTTTAATGAATGTCATTGGAATTTTGATGGGAATTGCATTAAACATGTAGATTACTTTGGGGAGTATCGACATTTTTACTATGTTGATTCTACCAATCCATGAGCATGGGAGATCTCTCCACTTTCTATAGTCTTCCTCAATCTCTTTCTTCAGAAGTGTATAGTTTTCCTTGTAGAGGTCATTCACATCTTTTGTTAGGTTTACACCTAGGTATTTGACTTTTTTTGAGGCTTTTGTAAATGGAATTGTTTTCGTACATTCTTTTTCAGTTTGCTCATTGTTAGTGTATAGAAATGCTAATGATTTTTCTACGTTGATTTTATATACTGCTACCTTGCTGTAGCTATTGATGATGTCTAGGAGCTTCTGAGTAGAGTTTTTTGGGTCTTTAAGGTATAGGATCATGTCGTCTGCAAACAGGGATATTTCGACAGTTTCTTTACCTATTTGTATTCCTTTTATTCCTTCTTCTTGCCTAATTGCTCTGGCTAGGAATTCCAGTACTATGTTGAATAGGAGTGGAGATAGTGGGCATCCTTGTCTGGTTCCTGATTTAAAAGGGAATTGTTTCAGTTTTTCACTGTGAAGTATAATGCTGGCTGTAGGTTTGTCATATATAGCTTTTAAAGTGTTGAGGTACTTTCCTTCTATTCCTAGTTTTCTTAGAGCTTTTATCATGAAATGGTGTTGGATCTTATCAAAGGCTTTACTGCATCTATTGAGATGATCAAATGGTTTTTGTCTTTGCTTCTGTTAATGTGGTTTATTATGTTTATTGATTTTCGTATGTTGAACCACCCTTGCATTCCTGGGATGAAGCCTACTTGGTCGTGGTGAATAATCTTTTTGATGTGTTCCTGAGGATTTTTGCATCAATGTTCATTAAGGAGATTGGCCTATAGTTCTCCTTTTTGGAGGTGTCTTTACCCGGTTTTGGGATAAGTGTAATACTGGCTTCATAAAATGTGTTTGGCAGTTTTCCTTCCCTTTCTATTTCATGGAACAGTTTAAGGAGGGTTGTATCAGTTCTTCTTTAAAGGTCTGATAGAATTCAGCAGAGAATCCATCAGGTCCTGGACTTTTCTTTTTGGGGAGACTCTTGATTGCTGCTTCAATTTCATTTTGTGTTATATATCTATTCAGGTGATTAATTTCCTCTTGGTTCAGTTTTGGATGATCATATGTGTCTAGAAATCTGTCCATTTCTTTTAGATTTTCAAATTTATTTGAATATAGGTTCTCAAAGTAGTCTCTGATGATTTCCTGGACTCCATGGTGTTTGTTGTTATCTCCCCTTTTGCATTCCTGATTCTACTAATTTGGGTTTTTTCTCTCCTCATTTTAGTCAGGTTTGCCAGGGGTCTATCGATCTTGTTTATTTTTTCAAAGAACCAACTTTTTGTTTCATTAATTCCTTATTTTTTTTTGGTTTCTATTTCATTGATTTCAGCTCTTATTTTTATTATTTCTCTCTATTTGTTTTGGGATTTGCTTGTTCTTGTTTCTCTAGGAGTTTGAGATGTATCATTAGGTCATTGATTTGGGATCTTTCAGTCTTTTTAATATATGCACTGGTGGCTATAAACTTTCCTCTCAGGACTGCCTTTGCTGTGTCCCATAGGTTCCGGTAGGTTGTGTTTTCATTTTCATTGACTTCCAGGAACTTTTTAATTTCCTCTTTTATTTCATCGATGATCCATTCTTCATTAAGTAATGAGTTATTTAGTTTCCAGCTGTTTGCATGTTTTTGTCTTTACTTTTATTGTTGAGTTCTACTTTTACTGCATTGTGATCAGATAGTATGCACTGTATAATTTCTATTTCCTTATATTTGCTGAGGCTTGCTTTGTGCCCTAGGATATGATCTATTTTGGAGAAGGTTCCATGGGCTGCTGAGAAGAATGTATATTGTGTAGAGGTTGGATGAAATGTTCTGTAGACATCAAGTAGGTCCATTTGATCTATTGTATATTTTAGATCTTGGATTTCTTTATTGAGTTTTTGTTTGGATGACCTATCTATTGATGATAATGGGGTGTTAAAGTCTCCCACAACCACTGTGTTGGCGTTTATATATGCTTTTAGGTCTTTCAGGGTATGTTTGATGAAATTGGGTGTGTTGACATTGGGTGCATACAGGTTGATGATTATTATTTCCTTTTGGTCTATTTCCCCTTTTATTAGTATGGAATGCCCTTCTTTATCTCGTTTGATCAATGTAGGTTTGAAGTCTACTTTGTCAGAGATAAGTATTGCTACTCCTGCCTGTTTTCGGGGGCCATTGGCTTGGTAAATCTTCTTCCAGCCTTTCATCCTTAGCCTATGCTTATTTCTGTCAGTGAAATGGGTCTCCTGTAAGCAACAAATTGTTGGATCTTCCTTTTTAATCCATATCATCAAGCGGTGCCTTTTGATGGGTGAATTAAGTCCATTAACATTAAGTGTTAGTACTGATAGGTATGTGGTGATTCCTGTCATTTAGTTGTCTTAGTTGTTTGAAGATTTGATTGTGTATACCTAAGTTGAGGTTACTCTCTACTGTCTTGCTTTTTCTTTTCCTGTGGTTTGGTGCTGCCTGTCCTTTCATGGTTAAGTTGGGTTTCACTTTCTGCGTGCAGAATCCCTTGCACGCAGGGATTCTATCAGCATGCTGGGTAGAGTTCCTAGGGTTGAAGTTATTTTCATTCAGTGCCCGGAAGATCTCACACCAAGCTCTTCTTGCTTTTAATGTTTCTGTTGAGAAGTCTTCTGTGATTTTGATGGGTTTACCTTTGTATGTTATTTGTTTTTTTTTCTTACATCCTTCAATATTCTTTCTCTGGTCTCTGTATTTGTTGTTTTAATGATAATATGCTGTGGTGTAGATCTATTTTGGTCTGGTCTGTTTGGTTTTCTGGAGACCTCTTGCATCTATATGGGAATAGATTTCTCTAGATTTGGGAAATTTTCTGTTATTATTTTGTTGAATATATTATGCATTCCCTTTGCTTGCATCTCTTCTCCTTAAATGCCCATGATTCTCAGGTTGGTCTTTTGATGGAGTCAGTGAGTTCTTGCATTTTGTTTTCACAGGTCTTGAATTGTTTAACTAATAGTTCTTTGGTTTTTCCTTTAATTACCATTTCATCTTCGAGTTCTGAGATTTCAGCTTCTGTTTGTTCTGTCCTGCTGGATTGGCCTTTTATTTTGTTTTGCAGTTCTGTTTCGTTCTTTTTTTGAGGGTTTTCCATATCCTGATTCGTTTCCTGTTTAATGTTGTCTATTTTTGTCCTGTGTTCATTTGTCTCTTTATTAATCGTGTTGTTTCACTTTGGTGTTTATACAGTGCTTCTATGGTTTCTTTTATTTCTTCTTGTGCTTTTTCAAATTCTCTATTTTTGTTGTCTTGGAATTTCTTGAGTGTCTCCTGTACATTTTGGTTGACTCTATCCAGTGTCATCTCTATAAAATTCTCATTGATTACCTGTAGTATTTCATCTTTTAGATTATTCTTGTGGGCTTCATTGGATTCTTTGGCATAGTTTATCTTGTTTTTGTTGGAGTCTGGATCTGAGTATCTGTTTTCTTCATTTCCCTCTGGTTCCTGTACTAATTTTTTGCTGGTTTCCCTGTTTTTTCAGTCTTCCCATCATTGCCTTTGGTGTTGTTATTGTCCCTGTACTGTGTGCAATTAAGTATTTTCTAGCTTGTAGTAATAACAATGGTGATATTTAGAATGGAAGGGTGAGAGGAGAGGAAAAGCAAAGAAGTTAAAGAAAGAGGGAAAAACAAGTAAACAAACAAAAAATCCCCCAAACAAACAAACAAACCAAAAAAGTTCAAAGATATAAACAGGGAGAGATAGCGTACTAATCAACAGTATGCTGAACAGGCATTAGAAAGACAGAGAGAGGATTGAGGAAAAAAAATCTCCAAGTTCAAATGCAATAAAGTTTCAGTCTCAATAATTTTGGTGTTAGTCCCTCAGCCTCCAATCCTGGAGATGGTGTCTCAGAAGTAGTTCTGTTGTTGTTTCATCAAAGGGGAAAAAAACCAAACCAAACCAAACCAAACAAAATAAAACACCACAAAGTGTCCCAAGTTCAAATGCAATACAGTTTCAGTAAGTTTTTCAGCATGCAGGTGTAGTTCGGTTGTTGTCTCATGAAAGGAAGAGAGAAAAAAAATAAGAGTCTGGAGACAGTTCTGAGAATGGTATCTGCAACTGTGGCTTGACTGTCCGCTGCTGTCAGCCTGCTGTTGCTGGAGGCGTTATTTATGCAGATCTTTGGGGTGAGGTTAGCACTCACCTGGCCCTGCAGGCTTTGTTTACTCAGAGTTCTCCTGTGCATGGGCCTCTGTTACAAGCTTTCCCCTTTCCAAGCACACTGGGGGATGTGACACTGCACCTGCTTTCTCAGGCCGGCATATTTATTTACAGTTCATGTGGGAAATGGATCTTCCCCCCTCTCCTGTGGAGTTTTCCTCCCACCGCCACTTTTACAAGCTTTCCTGCTTCTGATTGCTGGGCGTGTGCTGCTGCTCCTGCCTTCTCTGGCTGGTGTGTTTATTTACAGTTCACATGGGGAGTGGGTCTTCCCCTCTCTCCTATGGAGTTTTCCTCCCACCACCACTTTTACAAGCTTTCCCGCTCCTGGTTGCTGGGCATGTGCCACCACTCCTGCATTCTCCAGCTGGCTTGTTGTGAGGGATTTCCCCTCCCCCACCTTTGGTGCTCAGGGCGCCCCGCCCTCTTTGCTATGTGTCTTTTTTGTTGTTTTTGCTTATTATTCAGTTCCTCTTTTTTCCCTGGGTGGGGGTCGGTCTGTGCAGGGGGTTATGCTGATCTGGCCCAGGGTTGTCTGTGGGAGTACCCTGTGCTGCTTAGCTCACCTTGTGGTCTGCATCTTCCCAAGATGTCTGGGTGCTGCTGTCTGGTGGCAGCTTGAGAGCCCTCATGGTTTCTCCATTTAACATGGAGTGGGAATGCTATGAGTGGGCTGGGGGTGTGGAGGAGTCAAAGTCACCACTTCTTGGTGTTTTTTCCTGTTATATCTGACCAAGATTTTACTTTAGGAGGCATGCTTTCTGCTTCCTCCCTCTAGCTGCCATCTTGGAATCTCCCCCCACTTTACTTTTTTAAACATCTTTACAATAGCAGCTTTGAAGTTTTGTCCTTAAATCAATGTCTGGGCCTGCTGAGAGTCAGTTTATATTCATTTATTTTTTTCTTCCACATTGAACTTCCTTGTATGTCTAGTAATTGTTGGTTGAAAACTGGCCACTATAAATGATACAATGTAGCATGCTAGAATCTGTATCCTTCTTTTAGGGATTGCTGTTTCTTGTTTTAGAAGACAATTGACTTTCCTAGATTCAAGTTGCAAAATCTTTCCTGGCACCTCCATCCACCCTCTGCTGTGCAGCAGCTGAAGTTTCTGCTTTTTTTTTCCTTTTAAAGTTTCCAATTGTTGCTAATTTAGATAATCTCTAGAGGTTTCCCTAGCTACTATGTAGTCTGGCAGTCAGTCAAGAATTTGGGCACAATTTATACTAAGATTTTGGGGTTAATCTTCTCTTTAATTACTTTGTTTGTGGAGCTCCCCACATATATTTTCAGGTGGTTGTCCAGTCATCAGTTAATAAATTAATAAATTCACTTAAAACTTGGGTGAATAAACTCTTTCCACAACAAATATATTCCATGAAATAAATACATAATCCAATGTTTTATATGGTTTATGGTTAAACTGGAGATGAATCAGATTTGCTTTTTTGTGGTACTGGAATTTGAACTCAGGGCCCCATGTTTGTTAAGCAGGCACTTAGCTGATTGAGCCACTCCACCAGCCTGATGAATTAGATTTGTAGTAACTAGTTGAATATCTCACAGAGCTCAGGTGAACACGTTCTTGATATGTACTATAAAACAGAACACATATCAGAAATATATGTGTATACATATATACACATTTACTTACATACACATATATATCTGTATATATGTAGATATATATTTTTAAATGGCAATATGATCTTTTCCTTACCTGACAACCTTCTAACAGTTCTTTGTTCACTGTATTCCTATCATCCTTGGAATGTCCTATCAGTTCTTTATTTACTAAGAAGTACAATCTTTTAAAAATTTTTTTCTTAAGACTTGCCTCCTTTCCTCTTTGACTTCTCAAGAAGTCTTTAATAGTTATTCAAGGTTGAAAGCGAGTTTTTGTGTTTATGAGTCTTATTTGGACAGTGTTCAAAGGTGGAGGTTAGCTGCCATAGAAAGTGCTACTTACATTCCTTCAAAGGCCCAAATGGTAATTCCTGAAGTCACTCCTATTCTAGCCAGGTCCATAAATTGGAGACTGCCAGTACTTGCAGCAAAAAGAGAAGTATCTATCTGAAAAATCAAAAGATGATTACATATCAGAACTCTCAGTCCTATTCCAAGAATTGATTCTCACAAGTGTAAACTCCCACTGAATTTCGCATTTTCTCAGAAGGGATTGATTATTCCTTAGTCAGAATTCCCATTCATGTTTCTTCTGTATTGACCTAGCCATGAATTAGAAGTAAAGAGGGAGAAAAATTATAAAAAATGTAGGATAGCATAGCCATTTTTATGTTGTCATTTCCCCCTTTTCCCACTGACATACTTGCAATTCCACAATGCAAAAATATAGCAGAAGTGTGATGTGTCTGAAATAATTTTAAGTGTATTTTTTCTTTTGGCAGTACTGGGGTTTCAAGCTTGCTAGGTAGGCACTCTAACACTTGAGCTACTTCACCAGCTATGTCCAAAATAAGTTTAAACTGTTAACAGTATCACTGATTATCTACAGACTGGTTAAAATACTAAAGCATATATCTGTGATGAAGTACAATGTAGCATACAGAAGTCATGAGGTCTATTTGTAACCACAGTTTTAAGTCAAAGGCCTAAATTCCAAGAATTCCACATGTCAGGTCCAGCCACTCACCCCAAAATACAAAATAAAGAGAGAAGCAGTGGTGAAGAGCAGAGAAAGATTAACACTGTATAGGCATGCAGCAGGACTCTTCCTGAGCACAAATTAAGCACTTGAGCTCATCTTCAGGGTGTAGTCACGAGCTTTATGTTCAAATAGAGAAAGAGTTGGAGCAGGGAGCAAGAGGTAGGCACAATTATTAAATGGTCCCCCCCACAGGTTGGCCTGGTGGTCAGAGGGGGTCCGGTTGCTCATTATCTTAGGATTGGTCAAGTGGGCCTCATTACAATAAAAAAGTCATTGTTGCCTGACAAAGAGAATCTTCAACACTGATCCATCAGTCATGTCCTTCTTGGGTTCCAGGCGGCTGCTAAGTGACTGCAAGAGAGAATGGCTCAGAGTAAAAAACAGTACAAAATGGAGACAGAAATGCCATTTTTAAAAACCCTGCTTTAGTTATCCTTTGGCCATCTGCTGGCCCAAGTGAGGAGTCGGTATTTTTCAGCAAAAGCAGTTTCTAAGTTCCTATAATATATAAAATGATAAAATAAGCAATATATGTATAACATAATCTCTAAAATTTTATGTGTGTATTTTATATTGTGCACATACATGTTTACATATGCTTGGGAGGAGATTCTGGCACCATAATAACAAAATGCTTCTGAGGACTGGAATTATGGTTTTAGATACAGAGTGGTGAGAAAATTCCAAGTTCTATACTTAGACTGTAATTTTAAAATTTTTTATACAACTAACATCTGTTACTTTCAAAATGAAAAAAAAATCCTAGAGGAATATAAAAGGAACAAAATTCATCCTAAACCAGCAGTAACTTTTGAATGGAGTGGAGGTAACTACTCCATTCAAAACCACAATGCAATTATTATGCTGGTGATATTAAGCCCATTTAAAACAAAATTATCAAGAGAAGCTAAAAACAACAAATCTGTTTTTAGGTAAACAAAAACAAATAGAAGACAGCCTTGATAATATCAACATAAGAGAAAATGGCATAAAGACCAAAAGAAACAAGGAAGCTAAAGAGCTTAGAAAATGACTGTAGAAGGTAAAATGCACAAATAAGACATATTTGATACATATCAAACACCTTAGCAGTAACAAGTGTAGTAAACCTGCTTTATTTGTGGTTTCATTCCATGTCATTTTAACCAAGCATGGTCAAAAATAATGTTTTTACAAATCAAAAAAAAATTTCAAAACCAAAAATTTTGAATTCTTACATCCATCACACAGCTCAGGTATGCGGAGAAGCTCTAAGCCAGTCTCACATTATTGCCACATGGGTTTAAATCATTGCATGATCTGCTGAGTGTTTCCTTGCCCTTTGTTTTGTGACAATCTGCCCCCCCAAAGCAAATGGTCCCCAAAAGAAAAGTAAAGTTAATGTGCTTAAGTGATAGAGCAAGTGGTTTAGATTTGTTGAAAAGTGGCCTGTCTTCAGTAGACATTGGCAGTGTTGTGGAAAATGGAATCAGGCACGCACAGTATAGTACTGAACTCTGCGTTCTGAGCCCGCATGGTTCTCCTCAGTGGACGTCTCCTTGGAAACGTGTACCCGCAGTTACCAACGGTCTACTGTTCAAGGCAAAGAAATCTCAGAAGAGGTGTGAAACAAGTACTTGAGCAATGGTAGCTATCTTTACCATCAAGGATGTTCATTACATTTATCATAACAGTGAAAAATGAAATATGGTCTGAATTGCCTGATAATATGGTATGTAAGTAGTAGAATGCCCATATACTATAATACTATGCAACCATGTATATAAATAAAACACATCTACATCTACCTGTATTTGTAGACCTCAAAAGAAATCCTTAGTACATTAGTAAATAAAAAGGTAGTTTATAAAACTATCATGCATTCATTTGACAACTTTTGATCAAATGTCCATTGCCAGTTGTGGGCCTGGTACCGCTCTGTGTGTTAGGGACATATTAGTGAGTAAAAATATACAAAAGTCCTGTCTCTGCTCTCAAGAAAGGTAACATTCTTTTGGGAAGAAGAGAAACAATAAACACAATGAATTGGGAGATTCTTTCACATGATGATAGTAAGAAGCACTATGAGAAAAAGAAAGATGGGAAAGTAAAATGTTGAATAATAAGGTGATCGGTGTAGACTGTCCTCACAGAAGAGCTGAAGAACAGCAGAGGAGCTGAGGGGGTAAGCTCCGGGGACATCTGGAGAGAGCTTCCAATAGACGCAGCAGTAGTGCAAAGGCCAAGGTAGGAGCACAACCACGCCATTTAAGGACACTGCCTAGAGCTTAGGACAGGCATCCTAAGAGGAAAGGATGTGCATCTATGGTCTGAAATAGGCCATAAAACAGTGGGGCTTTCATTCTCGGCGAAATGGGTGAGAACCTCTGGAAGGTTCTAAGCAGAAAAGTGTCATTGTCTGATTTGATTTTTAACAGGCTCCCTTTAGCTGTTTTGTTGAACTGGATACAGAGGGAGCCCAGAGACAGGCCCCGGTGAGCGAAGGTGGCACCTTGGAGCTGAAGGTAGAGTAGGTAAGAAGTGGTCAGTCTTCAAATACAGTTTTTTAGATTGAGTCACAGGATTTCTTGGTGGATCGGATGCTGGATGTGAGAGAAAAAGAAGGGATTAAGTTGACTTTATGCTTATCAACACCAGCAACCAGAAGCATGGAGTTGCAATTAGTAGGATGAGGAGATTTGTACAGGAGAATCTAGAGCTCCCTTTGGTTGTGTTCAGTGTGAGATCTCTGGGAGGCCTTTCAAGTGAAAGGTGTCAAATGGGAAGACAGTCTGGAATTAAAGGGAGAGGCCTGGGTGGGGATATAAAGTGGACTCTGCTGGAATGCAGCTGCCATTTAAAGCAATGAGACTAGTGAGGTTGCCCAGTTAGGAGAGTAATTGGAGGGGAGAGCTCAGAAACAAAGGACCTGGGAACCTTCAGCAGAGGACCTGGGGACCTCTTTATAGGGACTAAGCAGCTGGGAAAACTGAAAAACAGCCAGGGAGTCTGAACAGGGGTCAGTGAAGCAGGGGAAATGAGGAGGGACAACAGCTTGGGATCCAGGAGATCAAACGGAGGATTGAGATACCACAGCTAAATCAGGTAAGCTGAAGACTGAGAGCTGACCACAAGAATAGGGGATGCATCTGTGTAGGAACAAGACACAAGGAAATATACTGAAAACTGTTAAACAACAGAGGACAGGGGAACTGCAGTGGAGGGGGATTATGTTCACTTGAGCATAATGCATGTACAGGTATAATATCAAAGCAAAAATCCCATTGACCAATGAACAGATACCTAAATAATGAAGGACAAGAAGGCAAAACAGGCCAGGTACTGGTGGCTCACATCTGTAATCTTAGCTAGCTCAGGAGGCAGAGATTCAAGCTCAAAAATAGTCAATAAAATAAAGGGCTGGCAGAGTGGCTTAAGTGGTAGAATACTAGTCTAGCAAGTGCAAAGCCTTGATTTTAAGCTCCAGTACCGCAAAAAAAAAAAGTAGGAAGTAAAGATGGTGAATATAGGTGATGTACTTTCCATACGAGAAAGAACGGGGGTTGGTACCAGTGGGAGTGGGGAGGATATAAGAAAGGGTATAGGAGGGTGAATGGTGAATGTGGTGGAAATATTACAAACTTATGTATGAAAATGGAAAAATGAGACCTGTTGAAACTATTCTAAGAATGGGGGTAAGGAGAATGATGGAGGGGTTGAATTTAATTAAAATACATTGTAAGCATGTTTGTTAATGTCACAGTGTATCCACAGTACAACAATAAAATGATAACAGAAAAGAAAAAGAAGGAAAACTCCAAAAGAATAGGTGATGTTGAGGTCACCGAGGTCCCCGACAATGCCAGTGAACACTGAATTCATCACATATTTGCTGATTAAATACAAATATAAAAGACGAAAGAGTGGTAAATTATTCTTGTATTATAATTACCTTTAAATATACCATAATATATTTTGTTCTCTAAACAGTAATCTTTTTTTCCTTTATTGTTGTGCTGGGTGGGGGTACATTGTGGCATTTACACAGGTTATTACAATGTAGCAAATATAACATTCATGAATTTACCACCTCAATCATTTTCCTTTATCTCTCCCTCCCCCGATTCCTGGAGTCGTTTCAACAGGAATCATTTTTGCATTTGCTTACATGTGTACACATTTTATTGCACTGTATTCATCCTCCTATCCCTTTCCTCAACACCTCCCCCCACCACTGGTGCCAGCCCTCCCCGCCAAGGCAGGACTGGTTCTGCCCTCCTGTCTAAACAATAATCTTAATAACAAAAAAAAAGAGGCCCAGTAAAGAAACTAATAAATCAAAATATATGCAAGGAATGGGAGGCTAAAACGTATCAGTGTGTTCTGAAAACTGTTCCAAGTGTCAAAGTTATACAAGCTAAGGTGGATGCAGATTCTTGCTTTTCTGGGTACAGAAAATACCTCTTTAAGGCCACAGAGTGGCTCAGACAAAAGCCGGGGTGGGGGGGGGTGGCTCATAATCCCAAGAAGTGATTGTAGTACTAGAATCTTCCACCAAACAAACAAACAAACAAACAAACCAACTAAGCAGGAGGCCCAGAACAAACAGTTCTTTATTGCATCAATCTCTTCCTAATCTGGTTTTACAAAAAAGAAACTTAAAGCATAATTCAGAGTCAAAAAGAGCTTTTCTCCAAATCTCCCCAATAACAGAGCAAGGCCACTTCTTTTTGGTTGCTTGATCCATTAGTTAATGACTGCACTTTCCTCTTCTCTTTAAATAATGGCACTTTGTCCTCTTGAGACCAGACTTCTTTCTATGAGGTGTTACCATGATGTGAAAAAACCAATCCTGGTTAACAAACCAATCCTAGAAAATGCAAAGTCCACTTTCAAATCCTGTTCACAGAACTCCACCTCTATAACACCTTTCCAAGTTTAACTTTCATCCATGCTTTACCTGTGTGCCTCCTAATAGAATTCTTGTCCTGCACTGTAATATACTGTAATTATTTACCTATACATCTGACTTCCACTCTAGATTCTGCACTTTCATGTGATAGGGATATCTATCATATGATATTTTCTATGTCCTCAAACCTAGCACAATACACTGGTATACAATGGTTCCCAAACTAAACTCAGTTGAATGGAAACATTTAGGTAAGAAGGAAATCACTAATTAAATGACATTACTGCCTGTTGTGGTGGTACATGCCTGTAATCCCAGCACTTAAGAGGCTGAGGCAGAAGGATCATGAGTTCTAAGCCACTGTGGGCTACATATCATGACAACATCTCAAAAAAAAGACATTCCCTCTGTCCACAAGCCCTCACACTTGTCTACCTAGAAAATGCAAAGTAACCTGAAGTCATTTTGGGAGTGTGACATCTAAACAAAAGTACTGAAAAAGCTAACACAAAAGCCTGTCTCCCAAGTGGACTGTCACATGCACGGTATACTCAACAACCATTATGCTAAATTTCCACCAGCCAGGAAGAAGTCTCTTTCTGTGGCACAAATGTGTGACAATACAGCCTAAAACAAAGTCAAAAACACCCTAGTGGAATATACAAAATAAACTGCTTCAAAGACACAGGTCTCTCAAATAGATCACCTACACTGAATCCCAAATGCACTTTTACTCTTTTTCTTTTTTGGGAGAGAATCTGCTACCCCTGAAGTAAGGAAAGCCATGGCCTCCTAGCAGGAGACAGCATGGGTATGGCTATTTCTCTCCAGCTTTGTGAAAAAACTCTTGCAGAGACTGGGAGATAAGTGGTTTAGTGAACTTATGCATCAGACAGGAATGGAAATCTGAACATGGGCCTAGCTTCTTCCCAGAGGACAGTCATTACTTGTGTTCTGCCAGTGTGTAAGTCCTTTCTACTTTGGATTCCCAGCTCTGGGATGATCAAAGGACATTGTGGGGAACTCCTGGATTTCCTAGAATGAGAATGAGCTAAGGATGACAGCTGTTGGATAGAAATGTTTTCCATAGAAAGAGTGAAATTATTACCACCAAAGTGTCTGCATTTTTTTTTGGCAGGCTGGGAGTTGAACTCAGGGCCTTGCTCTTGGTAGGCAGGTACTCTACCACTTGAGCCACACCCTGATCCCTTTTTACTTTTAGTTATTTTTCAGGAAGACTCACTAACTGTGCTTGAGTCATCCCCAAACTTCTATCCTTCCAATCTCCATCTCTCAAGTAGCTGGGATTACAAGCATGAGTCACTGCACCTGGCAAGGTGTCTGCATTTTACCAGGCATTCTCTTAAACCCAAGAAGTAACCCATTAAATTCACACACATGAAATTATTTTTACTTCATCCATTAAGTAAATACTTATCAGGGTCCTAGTATGTGAATAGTCAACCTTTCTTGAGGAAGATGTTAGCTGTAGTAGGTAGAGGTACATGAGACTTTAAAAGGAATTCATGGAACAGTCTAAGATGTATGAAATCATTATTTCTTTCCATTGAAAAGAGCCAAACAGGAAGGAGATTCTGGAAGGAATTGTGGCTTCAGCACATAACCTGATTCTGGGACGAAACAACAAGCCATGGCAGCCAGATTGGTAGGGTAAACAGCACACCCAACACTTTCCCAAAGATCTCTGGACTGAAATTGATAGAAACTAAAAACAGAAACGTACATTTCCCCCCTTAAGATCCTATAAGAGCCAAGCACCAGAGCCAAAGACTAAGACTTCCTAGTTTGACATGGCGGGGAGGGGGGCGGTCAGCTGTCAGGTGCCATAAGGAGACCTATGCAAATGTGGACATTTCAATTCTTGAGAAAAGGATGGTTTGTTTAATGACTGGAACAAAATAAAGATAGACTCCTCTCATCACATCCTATGAAAAGATAAATTTTGGATGGTCTAGAGATATAAATGTAAGAAATGTTAGAATAACATTTGTACAATCTTGGAATGAAAGACAATTTTCTTAAACCAGTTGGGAAGACTAAGAGATAGATACAAAAACAGACATATTTTATTTTTTCAAAATGAGCACAAAATTCAAATGACAAAAGATACTACAAGCCTAGACCAGTGGAGTGGTTCTCTTCTCTTTTTCTCTCTTTTTTTGCTTTTGCCTTTTTAGAGCCAGGGTCTTGCTGTGTAGCCCAGATTGGCCTCAAACTCATGATCCTCCTGCCTCAGCCTCGTGAGTGCTGGGACTGCAGGTGTGTGCTAACCACACTGGCATGTGTCTGGCTCAGGGGAACTTCTAAGCATCTTGTAATGCACAGGACAGATCCTCTCCTCCACAATATGAATCTTCAAGATGGAAGATTAGATCCCTAAAATAAAAAAAAAATAAAAAAAGAAATCATCCAGCTTCAAATGTCAGTAGTGCTGAGGCTGAGAAACATTGATCTAGACAAATGATACTTTGGGAAAAAAAACTTATCAGTGATTCAAATGACAGACAAGTTAACAAAAGCAAGGGCAAACAACCTCATTCAAAATTGGGCAGATAACCTGGATCTTCTCAGATGTTTAATCTCACAAAGAGTCCAGAAAGTACAAATTATACCTTCAGTGAGATATCACTGTTCACACATTAGATTTACAAACAAACAAACAAAAATTAAACAAGGCTGATGAGGCCTGGGGAAAAGGATGAGCTCATATGCTTATAAGAATTGCAAATCTGAACTACCTTTGAGTCTTGCCATTTGGTAATATCTTTTAAAATGTTAAGTAAGCATACCCTTCCGAGTCAGCAATTCCAATTTTGAGAATCTGTACTACATAACAAAAAAGCAACAAGCAACATAACATAAAACAAATACACCTGGCAATAAATCTGTCAATTAGTGAAGAGCTGAGTAGGACACTGTTGTATTACTACATACAGCTAATTAAAACATGAGCTGGATCTCTATCTATGCACTTGTAGAACTTTCCAAAATACATTAGGTTAGAAACATCAAGCTGTAGAGTGACGTGTATGGCATGATCTGATTTTTTAATGAACAATACACACAAAAATCTACATATGTGTCTGTAGGTGCGCATAGGCTCTGAGAAAGGGAAGGAAGAATACATGGTTCTCGGTTACCTCAGAGAGATGGAAATGGATGGGGAAAGAGGATTACCTTATTCTTTAAATATTTATCCATATTTCACTACTTAAAAATAAGTTTCTCCCTGCATAGCTATCCTTATCTCAGCTAGCAAAAACCCTTGTTCCTGGGTATTGAGGGGGTGGGGGGAGAGGGAGGGGCGGAGTGGGTGGTAAGGGAGAGGATGGGGGCAGGGGGGAGAAATGACCCAAGCCTTGTATGCACATATGAATAATAAAAGAAAAAAGAATACACTAAAAAAAAGTTACTTTCAATTGTACTATAACAATTAGAGCAAAAGAAGAAACATTAAAAATCAACGTTACATAAAAAAAAAAACCACTTGTTCCTTCCTATTATTGCTTATATTCTCTCTCCAACAAAATTAGAGATAAGGGCAAAATAGTTTCTGCTGGGTATTGAGAGGGTGGGGGGGAGAGGGAGGGGGTGGGGTGGGTGGTAAGGGAGGGGGTGGGGGCAGGGGGGAGAAATGACCCAAGCATTGTATGCACATATGAATGATAAAAAAAAGTTTGTAAGCATTTCAATTAACAACAGTATATGATTTTTTTAAAAAAGATAATAATATAAAGAAGAAAAGGGATCAAAGTGTTCTGGACATGGTGCATATTTTATGACTGAGAAGAACAGCAGGTTTCCTTTGACAGTGACCAGATGGCTTACTAGTTCTCTAACCTCAGCTAGACATAGACCCCAAGTGGGACAAACAGAGAGCTGTCAGGGGGGGCTTCCTAAAAGATAAGGGCAGTAGGAAAGAATCACCAAACAGGAGCTTACTGCTCTCAGCTCCTGCCTAGGCCACCTTATAATTGAGGTCAGTGAAAAAAATCATCTGTTTGGATGATCTGGATATTTAGATTTCTCCTTTACATTCAAAGCAAAGGTCCTGTGCAGTCTCCTCTTTGGTTTCTCTTGTGGATACCAAAATCTGAGGATACTCAAGCCCTTGTATAGAATGGTGAAGCAACCAGCTTCTTTCTCTCTTTTTTTTGAGTCAGGGTATCACTATGTATCCAGCCTTCCAAGTGCTGGCTTATAGGAGTGCATCAACGAATCCTGATTAGCCTCCTCTTAATTTCTTCCCACAAGCTCCATTGCTCTGAGAATGCATATTCTCTTACAGATAAAGTCAGTTCATGCTGGACCACGCTTTGGAAATCTGAGGCAGGAGAGTCACAAGTACCTAGTGAGACCTTGTCTCAAAAAACACAAGCAAAGCTAATTCATTTGGGATGGGCTTTGGAGCTCACTGCTTTACCTATTCTTTTCTTTCTAGGAATGGCCCTGGGGCTGAGGGTAGGGACAGTGACAACTTCTCTGTTAGTGACACTCCTGATTTAGGGGGTAAAGAGCACTTATATCTAGCAGACGCTTAATGCAAACAAGTAGTTAGTCCTCTTTTAGGATGGATTCCAGTCTCTCATCCTCTTCAGAAGACACTGGAAGTTTTATGTTGTACCAGCCCTCTTTCTGCACACATGCCACCTGCTGGGCAATTCTATGAACAACATGTTGATGTCCAGTGGCTCTTTTCAGTGATGAAACATTTCATCCTGGTGTTTTGTGGTAGCTTGATGCTATTTCATTTTTAATGAAGTGATTTTTGGCCCAGTGAGTATGACTGTCTTTTATGAGGAAACATGGAGGTTGTTAGCTGAAGGGCCACAACAATAATATAAACCTGTGTTGTGGCCATGCTATGACAGGTGATGGCTAGCATTTCCTTAGTAGGGGGTCAGGTTTGGGCCTCCAAGTGAGAATATTCAAGTTATATCTCTAGTTCAGTATTCCTGATCTGGCCAAGGTCTTTGTCCAGAGTTAGTATCATGGTTTTGGAGTCGTGCAGTGATCTCAACAGAGTTGTAAAAATTCATTTATTTATATGTGCATACACTGTTTGGGTCATTTCTCCCCACAACCCCCTGCCCCCTCCCTCTTCCCCCTCCCTCTTCCCCCTCCCTCTTCCCTCTCCCTCTTCCCCCTCTCCCCTCACTTCCAGGCAGAACTTGCTCTTCCCTTATCTCTAATTTTGTTGAAGAGAAGACATAAGCAATAATGAGAGAGACAAAGCGATTTTGCTAGTTAAGATAAGGATAACTGTACAGAGACATTCCTAGCATTGCTTCCATGTACAAATGTGTTACAACCCTAGTTGATTCATCTCTAACTGACCTTTTCTCTGGTTCCTGATCCCCTTCTCATTTTGACCTCTGTCACTTTAATGTTTCTGTATTAGCTCCTCTGCAGGGGGGACATCAAACACTTTCATGTTTTGGGTTTCTTACCTATCCCCATACCTCCCGTATGTGCTCTCCCCTTGTCATGTGACCCAAGTCCAACCACATCGCTGTACTTTCCTTAGCTCTAAAGGCTGCATATGAGGGAGAACATATGATTTTTGGTCTTCTAAGCCTGGCTAACCTTGCTCGGAATGATGTTCTCCAGTTCCATCCATTTACTTGCAAATGTTAAGATTTCATTCTTCTTCATGGCTGCATAAAATTCCATTGTGTATAAATACCACATTTTCTTAATCCATTCGTCAGTAGTGGGGCATCTTGGCTGTTTCCATAACTTGGCTATTGTGAATAGTGCTGCAATAAACATGGGTGTGGAGGTGAATCTGGAAAAACCTGTGTTGCATTCCTTTGGGTATATCCCCAGGAGTGGGATTGCTGGATCATATGGCAGATGTATGTTTAGATATTTAAGAAGTCTCCAATTTTTTTTTCCAGAGTGGTTGCACCAGCTTGCATTCCCACCAGCAGTGTATGAGGATTCCTTTTTCCCCACATCCTCACCAACACTTTCTCAACAGATTTTGATGGCAATTATAAAGAACATATTGGGGGCATCTTAATACAGTCCTCTCCTCATTTGCTGGTGAGCTGTAAAAGGACCAAGAGGAGAGTCTGATTTTCAGTCTTATTTTATAGCTAGACCTTCAAAAGACATCAAGCATTAATGTCTCTTCTTTACTGGGCTTCCTACTAGCCCAGATCTTTTCATCTCCATCCCGATGAACAGTGGGGGAATCACTTTCATAGTGTGGATCCAGATCTTCTTACCAGATAGTAGCCTTCCAGCAGAGAAGACATCCATTAGGGTTGGCTCAATTTCAAATGTGCCATAGATCAGCCATCTCGGTTGCTAGGAGAGTTTGCCTGAATTTGTGCCTAAAGTGGTGAGAGGCTTATTGTCCTGTGGCCACTCAGAAACTTGTGACCTTGGACTCTTGGGCTGTATTTTGTGGCCTATTTAGCTTAACTGGGTGATCAATCTAGGGACTGCAGGTCCCTATTTTACATGTGAAGGATCATTTAAGAAAAACAAAATTCAACATCCTTAGCAGGAGTTTGTCCTAGAATGTTGGTTTTAATCACAATGAGCCATACCTCCACCACCTTCTCACCTTCCAGGAGGTTTCCCATATGAAAAGCCTTACAACTGGTCATGTTTGATAAATTTGACATTGGCACTCCTGAGAATCAGAATCCACATTCATCCTATGCAAGGCCATCCCTGAAGTAGAAGTTTCCTCTCTTGGATATGGAGTGTTGTGAAAAGATGACAAACTGACATAATGGTGTCTTCTCTTTCTAAGAAACTTGGAAATGAAATATTTGAAAAGGTAGAGCTAGGTGGCTGTCCTTATTTACACCATATGAAGACTGTAGGGAGAGCACAGTCTACAGGAACATTGATTCCCTCTTTCTGGCCTGCCTTGCAGCTTGTAAGAGATCTTGGACACATGACTGGCCCATCACTTTTCACTGGAGTTAGGCCTGAGACATTTGCCAGGATATTTTTATTTGATCCCAAGCAGTCATATCTTCGATGTCCTTCATAAAGCTTTTATGCACTACTGGACAGGCCTCTGTAGCATAGTCATCCTGGAAGAAATCTCATGAATCCTAGTAGACCTTGTACTTGGCATCGCTTGTTGGAGAGTGGAGAGTGTTTGCATTCATCCTTTGCTCATTCTTCCAGTGGCCATCCCAAAGAAAGCAGCCTGAGTTTATACTGGCTGATATCTATACCATCCAACTTCACTCTGATTTGGATTGAGCTAACCAGAGATTTGCTTTTTGTTGCAGCATTTGCCCTGTGGCATTCTTTGCATTCTCCAAGACCCAGTACCTCGAGGCTCCATCCATTAGAACTCAGAGGATATGGAATGGAGTGAATAAGGTGAGCCCCAAAGCTTCAAGAGAGTCATATGCAAAGTATTGGGTTGTGTACCACGGGAAGGTGGTTTCCTCAAGAAGTATTTGATAAAGATTACCTCAGCACTATTGGCCTTGTGTACTGTGGAGAAGTGGGGAGCTTAGTAGAGGCCATTGCCTTTTAGCTAATAGTAATTGTTTTCTACCTGTTTTATGATTGAATTAGTAATCTCCTCCCATTTTCTTTAGGTTTCATCTGGCTACACAGAGCCATAGGTCTGTATGTATGTAAACTCCCTGATGGCACTTCCCATTCCTCACCACTAGCTTATTTCTGGAAGAAGATATTTTCATTTTGGTCTGGGTTTTAGGTAAATTATAACAGCAGTTTGGAGTTAACCCACTTTTCTAGGCCATCTTTTGATGCTCTGTTATTATGTCACTCAAGGGGGGGTTAGGAAACCACAGCAGTAATTTGAACAGGAAACTTTTTATTTATTTATTTATTTATTTATTTAATTTTCTTTTATTATTCATATGTGCATACCGGCTTGGGTCATTTCTCCCTCCTGCCCCCACCCCCTCCCTTACCACCCACTCCGCCCCTTCCTCTCCCCACCACCCCCTCAATATCCAGCAGAAACTATTTTGCCCTTATTTCTAATTTTGTTGTAGAGAGAGTATAAGCTATAATAGGAAGGAACAAGGGTTTTTGCTGGTTGAGATAAGGATAGCTATACAGGGCATTGACTCACATTGATTTGAACAGGAAACTTTTAAGAGTCATTAAACTCACCAGACACAATGGCTCACACCTGTAATCTTACTTACTTGGGAGACAGATGTAGGGGGATCTTGCTCCAGGGCCAAAACTCCAGACCCTATCTGAAAAATAACTAAAGCAAAAAAAGAGGAGGAGTTGTAAGTGTGGCCCAAGTGGTGAAATGCTTGCTTGACAAGTGCAAGGCCCAGCATACAAGTCCCAGTACTCCAAAAAAAAGTGTTAACTCATGCTGAGAATATAGCTTCAAGTCCCAGCATGTATGAGTCCCTGGGTTCAATCCTTAGTACCAAAATAATACAAAAGAACAAAAAGAAAAAGCATTGTTAAGTCACGAAAAGGATACAATGAAGTGTGAGACTATAAGAAGTTCATTTGTAGTCAATTCAGAAAGCAGCTGCTTATCTCTATGCTGAGGAAGTTTGGCCAGTGAAAGAACTAGGATCTCAGGAGAGGCATTTCCACACAAGGCTGAGATTCAGACCTTTTTCCAACAGAGTGTGGCTTTGCAAGGACATGGCTGATGGATGAAAAGAAACATCTGACAGCATGAGCCAGAGTGATCCACAGAAGTGACTGATGGCTGCCAGAGGGTATGAGACAAAGTGGGTCCACAGAGTAGCCTGTCACTGATGGAGGGTGTGTGTGGATGGAGAAGGTCTGTAGGAGTAGCTTCTGGGGTGGGCGAAATAGTTGCCTTAGGGTGCAGTGTGGAGAAGAAGTATCCAGGGATTTTTTTGTTTGAGTTAATAACCTTCTTCCTACATCTCCCCTCTAGGGATCTGGAAAATGGAGTCTTGGGCCAGGTAGATTCCTTCTTTATAAATACCCTATGGAGGAATGTTTGGTGATCAGCAATCTGTTGCTGCCACCAGGGGATTTTGGTAGCCATGGGCTAAGTGTTTTGCTGTAACAGGGTATAGGTAGGGATATAGGGTGCTGAGGTTTGAGAGGCCAGGGTTACATGCAAAGTCAGAGGAAAATCTTTTGTCAAGGAAAGGCCCTGAGGTAAATGGGCTAACTTCTAGGACCTAGGAGGAATTAATCATGAATGAAAGCCTCTAGTTACGATAGCTGAGTAACTCTTATTCTAGAAATGATGTGGCTACAGCTTTGGGTTGAGCTGTGCTTATGATAATTCTCAGCTGGGGGATGGTCGGGGGTCTGCAGGTAGGTGAATGCTTTATAAGATCATTCTTACTCTAATCCCAAGAGCCAGGCCACCCTATGCTAGCCCCCAAATGGAGGAACACCTGCAGGGGTCCTCCTGTGGAGTCTTCCCTGAAAAAGATCAGCCCAAGGGCTGATTAAAAGAGGGAGAAACCTTAGGGATACAGGGTGGCCCTGTGGAAGGGTAGGGTTCCTATTCCTTTCCCCACATTCTAGGCCTTTTCCTATGTGGTCTGGATTTGCTTGACTTTGCCACC
The DNA here is from genome assembly GCF_047511655.1 of Castor canadensis. Classification (NCBI taxonomy): domain Eukaryota; kingdom Metazoa; phylum Chordata; class Mammalia; order Rodentia; family Castoridae; genus Castor; species Castor canadensis. Next base: position 10,120,584 of record NC_133403.1, on the reverse strand, counting down.
AGGTGTCACTGCCTACTCATACAGCAGCATGGGAAGTGATGATTGCCCCAGTCCCACCAAGACTGCACAATGAAGAAACATGACAGCTGCAAAAAGCTGGGTCAGTGGTGTGCTGGAGGCTGTCTGCACCAGCTTGTAAGAACAGATGACTAAGGGCATAATTTGCAAACTCTGTGATCAGGGGAACAAATTGGCAAATGCTATAATCTAGGGCTCTCCAACCCCTACACACTCTAAGTTGGTGGTTAAATATTTACCAGCACACCCAGGGCATAGAGACCATTTATTCACACTAATTGAGACACTGAAGCTTTTGCAGTGTTTTGGCTGGAATATTGTTTGTCCCCTCCAAAATTTAATCCCCATTATGAGATATTAAGAGGTGGGACTTTAAGATTGGGTCTCCACCCTTAAGATTTGTTCAAGGTGGGCATGGTGGCACCTGCACCTGGGAGACTGAAGCAGAAGGATTTCAAGTTCAAGGCCAGCCTGTTTGAGAGACCTTAGAATGAATGAATTCATTCTGTATTTTGGGTTATGTCAAGAGTGGATCTGATATAAAAGCAGTCTGTCTTAGTCAAATCCCCATTCCTGTTTCTTGACATGTGATCCCCTTTAGGACGATACCAGCAAGAAGGCCTTCACCAGATGTTGCACCATGACCTTGGACCAGAACCACGAGCCAAAATAAACCCCTTTTCTCTATAACCTACTTGTGTATGGCATCGTGTTATTAGCAACAGCAAATGGACCATGATAGATAGTTTATTGAATTAGAACTGGGAAAGAGCTCTAAGTCTCTGAAGCACTGTCTTAGTGAAAACAAGAGGGGTCCTGTCCCTTGCCCAGTTAGAAGAGGGAGACTTGACACATCATTGCAGGGGAGGGTTCACCTGGCATTTGGTTCACATGACTTGCTTTGTCTGCATTATTTGAGAATTGCAAGAGAAAGTTGTCATCAGAACAGGGTGGTGACAATGGAAAAGCCTGGCAATATCAAATGTGGTAAGGACTTAGGGAAACAGTACCCCTCCATTGCTGTTGGGCATGAGTTAGTGAAACCACACTAGAGGACAGTGAAACTGAAAAGCACTGTCTTTTGATCTAGCAGTTTCACTTCTGGGCATTACTTAGAATAGCCTGTTTATCAACTGCTGCATTATTTCTGTAGCAGTTACTAATATTGTAGTAGCAATAATGGAAATTACCTAAAAACCTATTTACCATATATGTAGTGATATATTTTCATCATGGGATATTAGCAATTAGGATGAACGAACCAGATCTATATAATCATGGCTTGATTTCAAAACTGAACAAAGCTGGGTGCTGGTAGCTCATGCCTGTAATCATAGCTACTTGGGAGTCTGAGATCGTGAGGCTTGTGGTTTGAGGCTAACCCAGGTGAAAAATAAGCAAGACCTCATCTCAACAAAAACAGCTGGGCATGGTGGCACACATCTGTTATCCCAGCAAAGGCAGGAAGCCTAATATAGGAAGATCATGGTCAAGACTGGCCTGGGCAAAAAATGAGACCCTATCTCCAAAATAACCAGAGCAAAAAGGGTGGGAGGCATGACTAAAGTGATAGAGTGCCTGCCTACCAAGCTCAAAACACTGAGTTCAAATCCCAGTACCACCAAAGAGTAAACAAAAAACCTCCACATGAAATGAAAAAAACTTTCCCAAGAATATGGATAGTATAACTCATCTATATGAATTTCAAAATCAGAAACAAGTTCAAATTTCTCATCACAGCTTACCATTACCTGTTACTATCTTTTATGTGTAGAAGTTTATTGTCTCTTTTCCTCTCTTAAATATAAGCTCCAGGAGGATGAGGACTCTGTGGTGTTTACTTCTGTGTCTACTTCTATTTCCACACAATTTATGGGAAAGTAAGATGGTTCATCTACTTGGAAAAACAGTTTGGAGGTGACAGATGATCTGGTACCTTGTTAGAGGACATGGGTCAGGGCTGGTACATAGATGTGGTTCACTATGGCCGGAAGGTGAAGGAGACTGGAGCTAGTTATTTGTCAGGGAGTAAGGCTGAGCTACTCTAGAAGGGGCTGTCGGGTGGAGTGGGGCCTCAGCACTAAGATGGAGCTGATTGGTCAGAGCTGATGAGGTGTGACTGGTCCATCCAAAAACCCAACTATGGGGATGCTCTGTTATACATGAAGGAAGGAAGCAGAAGAACGGATGGAGGTACCATCTTGCTGCTATGGTCTTGTAACATCCCTCCAGCGCCCTCTATTGGCAAAGCCTAGCATTGCACCAGCTGGCAAAAGATGTTTACAGGTCAGTTTTGTACAGCTGGGCAAAGGAGGGAGGATTTGGAGTGGAGGTACTAAATGGATAACTGGCAGAGTCCTTTCTTTTTTTCATTCAGCTTCCATACTTATCCTTCTATACACATTTGAACTTTTAAACCGCTAAAAATAAGGGTTCCGTCTTTATACAAAGAAGTTTTCACTCTGTCCCCAAAAATTAGAAGACATGCACTCCCAAGAGGCATTACATCCACAGCTAACCATATCTATTTCTCTTCAAATCTTGTCACAGTCTTTCTGAACATCCGGTTAACAACTTGTAAATAGAATAATAGTGATAAGAAGGAAAGAGAACATGGCCAATAAAAACAAACACATAAATATATGTGACAAGCAAGGAAAAATGTGCTGAGTTGCTACAGTCCTCCTTTCTAAATTGATCATGAATCAGGTTGCTAGATAAAATGAAGGACACTCTAACAAGTGATTTTGAGTATAAATATGTCCCACATATTATACAGGACATAGTTATGCTAAAAATGTTATTTATTGTCCATCTAAAATCCAAGTTTCACTGAAGACCCAAGTTCAAAATGACCCATGAATCCAGTAATCCACTAATCACATGCATAGATTAATAAATTTGTCAGGGCAGAACTCTAATCACTGCTGTTTTTGTTTTTTTTTTGGCGGTAGTAGGGTTTGAACTCAGGGCCTGTGTGTGCTAGGCAGGCAGTCTGCCACTTGAACCACATCCACAGCCCTTTTTTGCTGTAGTTATTTTTTAGCTAGGGTCTCAACATTTTGCCCAGAGGCAGCCTCAGACTGGGATCCTCCTACTCATGCCTCCCAGCATAGCTGGGATCACAGGTGTGTACCGCCATCCCCAGATTATTGACAGAGATGGGGTCTTGCTAACTTTTTTCCTAGGATGACTTGGAACTGAGATCCCTCATCCTTGCCTCCTTAAGGAGCTGGGATTATAGAAATGAACTCCCATGCTCAGCCCTAACAAGCCTCTTAAAGGTCTCACCTCTTAATGTCTTATAATGGAGACTAAATTTTGACATGAGTTTCAGAAGGGATGAGCAATGTTCAAACCATAGCACCTAGCTGTGATTCTTAGTTGATAGCTATGACTTCAGTCTTCCACACCCACTCAATATTTGCTTGGTCCTCTGCTAGAACCTTGGCTGTTGCAGGAATCTAAATCTTCATTCTCTAAGGGTCTGAGTATGAAGAAGTCTAGTAACTTAGTACTCCGGGTTCTAGATAAGGCCTTCCTGCCCTATTGTGTGATAACCCACTTATTCTGTAGTAACCAGGATTGATCTGTCCTCTCTTTTTCTGTTGGTTCCAACCTAATGGAACCATTGCAGTGTCTCCAGCTACAAGCATTTTATAGTGAGGAACAAAGATCTCCAAGGTAGCAGAGCTCGGAGTTGCTGGGTCAGAAAACAAATAGCTGAGTATATTAGCTTTCATCATGAAAGAAGCCACTCCCACTTCTATCCCTCGATTCTCAGATCTATGCATTCTGGCTCCCAGGTGCACTGATGCCGTAACTATGACTTTTAATGTTTTTGGTGCTTTGACATCTGTGGCCCTGCTGAGTCTGGAGGTATTGTCTCCCCCAGGGGTGGCTAATTCCTAGAAGTGGATAGCAAACAGTACTTCTTTCATCTGCAAACCAATCTGTTCAGAGGCCAGAACCCCAAACACTTCCTTTGTTGCACTCTCACACTCTGGGCACTGTCCACACCACATACTAGAGTTAGGCACCCTCCTTGTCCCTGTGTTTCAGAGCCCACTGAAGTCATTCAAACTAGCCACTCCCAAACCTGTGCACCTTGCCTCCCCTGCTCCTTCCAGGCTATTGCTCCTGTTTCTCTCTTCTCTCTTCTGCTTGACCCACCTGGCGCTGCCCCGTGTGGTGTGAGTAAAACTTTTTCCTTTATACCAGTTATTTCTGTGAGTCTTACCATCCCTGACTTAAACAAACCCTGGAAACCCTTAAAACACTGTATTATCTGGTGTCTTTGGTTCAAAGCATGAATGTTTCTGTAACTCAGAGTCCCATATTTCAGGGGTTATCTCTCAGTCCATGTCATAGCTAAGCCTTCAGTAAGCCACTTTTAATTAGGCTGTTGCTTCCTGGTGAGGGGCACCTGGTAAAACCAGTTAATTTCCATGCTGCATTTCCTTTGCAGTGGATGAGTTTCCTCCACAACACTGTGGGGGACACAACATTGTGGGGGTGGCCTTGGACATCCAGGGGTCCAGGGAGCAGAGAAACAGTAGATGTAGGGAAAGCAAATCCACATCTAAGGTAGAAGGGATGCAATGGAATAAAGTTGCCACCAGGTGGCAGGCTGGCGCCTCAGGGAAAAGTGCTCTCTACTCTCTGTTCTCTCTTTTTTAAATAATATTTTTATTAGGATATGTTCATTAAACAAGGGGGGGTTGGTAGTGACAATTTTAATTAGATTTATACTTCACATTAGTTACATTGCCCCCATCATCTCTCCCCTGATCCCCTCCCCACCCCACTTAAAGCAATTGCAAGAGGTTTCTGAGTTCTATTTCATGTAGGTTTATGAAGTCCATCTACCATATACTGTCACCTTAATATCTTCCTTCACCCTCTCCCCTCCCACTAGTACCTATTTTACAGTCCTGGTTTTTGTTATTAGTATTTAAGTTGATGTTCAAAGGGGTGTCTCAATGTATGCCCACTGTCTGTTCAACCCCTTCCATTACTCTCCCTTATCCCTTTACCTCCCTCCCTCATCTTCAATACACATCCTTCACATCTTATGGTATGTGATATTACTGATGCTCTATCATTCTGTTTTCCTTTCTCTCTTTCCCCAAGTTCTATAGAGTAGTTCCACAGTTACAAACATATTCTACATCTGAGTTTGTGTATGATCATGCTTGTTTTTATGTATATGTTTATCTTTGGATCTATCTTCCATGTATGAGAGAAAACATGCAGCTGTTGTGTTTCTGATCCTGGATAACTTCATTTAACATGATGTCTTCCAATTGCATCCTTTTACCTTCAAACCACATGGTATTATTCCTTATGGCTGAGTAATATTCCATTGTGTATAGATATCACAATTTCTTGATCCATTCACCAGTTAGAGGGCACCTGGGTTGTTTCCAAAGCTTGGCTATTGTGAATAATGCTGCAATAAACATCAGTGTACTGGTGTCTGTACTGTATCCTGTCTTACATTCCTTTGGGTAGATGCCCAGGAGAGGTATCACTGGATCATATGGCAGATCTAACTCTAGTTTTTTGAGGACTCTCCATACTGCTTTCCTCAGTGGTTATACTAATTTGCACTCCCACCAGCAGTGTAGAAAGGTTCCTGTTTTGCCGCATCCTTTCCAGCATTTGTTGCTGTCATTATCTTTGAATATGGCCATTCTAACCAGAGTGAGATGAAATCTAAGTGTTGTTTTGATTTGCATCTCTTTATAACCAAGAAAGTTGAACACTTCTTCATTTGTACCTCTTCCTTTGATAATTCCCTGTTTAATTCACGTGCGCATTTCTTCTTTGAGATGTTGATTCATTGGGGGCTGAGTTTTTTGAGTTCCCTGTAGATTCTGGATATTAGTTCCTTATTAGATGAGTAGCAGGCAAAGATCTTCTCCCATTCTGTGGGCTGTCTCTTGAATCTGGTGACTGTTTCCTTTGCTGTGCAGAAGCTCTTTGGTTTGATGCAGTCCCAATGTTTATCTTAGAGGCTGAGCCTTTTGAGTTCTGCTCAGGAAGTCATTCCCTGTACTCATCTGTTTCATTGTATTTACTACTGCTTCCTGGAGTTGTTACAAAGTTTCAGGCCTTATACATTAAGGTCTTTGATCCACTTTGAGTTGATTTTGCTACAGGGTGAAAGACAGGGATCTAGTTTCAGTCTTTCACATGTGGACATACAGTTTCCCAAAACAGGATTTGTTGAAGAGGCTGTCTTTCTTTTCTCCATGGTGTGTTTTGGGCTCCTTTTGTGGAAGATCAGTTGTCTATAAATGTGTGGGTTTATGTCTGGATCTTCTATTCTGATCCATTGGTCTTCCTGTCTGTTTTTGTGCCAATACCATGCTGTTTTTTTTTTTGTTATGGCTTTGTACTATAGTTTGAAGTTAAGTATTGTGATGTCTCCAGCTTTGGATTTTTTGCACAGAATTGCTTTGGCTATTCAAGGTCTTTTGTGTTTCCATATGTATTTCATGATAGCTGTTTCTATTTCTGTGCAGAATGTCATGGGAAGTTTATAGGGATTGCATTGAACATGTAGATTGCTTTTGGTAGTATGGCCATTTTCACAATGTTTCTATCAATCCATGAGCATGGAAGGTCTTTCCATGTTCTGATGTCTTCTTCGATTTCTCTCTTCAGTGGTTTATAGTTTTCATTTAAAAATTCTTTGTTTCTTTCATTAAATTTATTCCAAGTTACTTTATTATTGTTTTTGAGGCTACTGTAAATGAAATTGTTTCCCTGGTTTCTTTCTCAGTCTGTGTATTGGTATATAGAAAAGCTACTGATTTCAGTATGTTAAATTTGTATCCTGCTACTTTGCCAAAAGTGTTTATGATTTCTAATAGTTTTTTGGTAGTGTTTTTGGGGTCTCTTAGGTATCTGATTATGTCATCTGCAAATAGGGATAGTTTGATTTCTTCCTTCCCTATTTGAATTCCTTTTATTTTTTACTCTTGTCTTATTGCTGTGGCTAGGAATACCAAAAACTATATTGAATAGGAGTGGAGAAAGCAGATAGCCCTGTCTTGTTCCTGACTTTAAGGGGGAATGGTTTCAGTTGTTCTCCATTTAGTATGATGTTGGCTCTAGGTTTGTCATATATAGCCTTTATTATGTTGAGGAATATTCCTCGATTCCTAGTTTCTTCAGAACTTTTACCATGAAAGGTTGTTGGATTTTGTCAAAAGCTTTTTCTGTGTCTCTTGAGAGGATCACGTGGTTTTTGTCTTTGCTTCTGTTTATATGCTGTATTACATTTAAAGATTTGTGTATATTGTACTATTCTTGCATCCCTGGAGTGAAGCTGACTTGGTCATGTTGTATGATATTTTTGATGTGCTATTAAATTCTGTTTGCCAGTATTTTGTTGAGAATCTTTGCATCTATATTCATTAAAGATATTGGTCCATAATTCTCTTTTTTGGTTATGTCCTTATTGGATTTTGGATCATGTGTAATGCTAGCTTCATAGAATGAGTTTTCTACTGTTCCTTCTTTTTCTATTTCCTGGAAAAGTTTGAGGAGAACTGGTGTTAGTTCTTCTTTAAAAGTTTGGTAAAATTTGGCCATAAATCTACCAGGTCCTGTGCTTTTCTTTGTAGGGAGACTCTTTATTACTGCTTTATTTTATTGGCTGCAGTAGGACTATTTAGGTGTTTAATGTCTTCTTGGTTAAGTTTTGGGTCTAAGAATTTATCCATTTCATCTAGATTTTCCAGTTTACTTAAATATAAGTTTTTGAAGTACTCTCTAATGATTCTCTCCATTCCATTAGTATTTGTGGTTATGTCCCCCTTTTCATCTCTGATTTTATTAATTTGGGTTTTCTCCCTCTTCTGTTTTGTCATGTTGGCTAAGGGCTTGTTGATCTTGTTAACCTTTTCAAAGAACCAACTTTTTGTTTCATTGATTCTTTCTATAGCTTGTTTGCTTATGATCTCTAGGTCATCCAGGCAAAAGATCAACAAAGAAACTTCAGAGCTACTCCTCACATTAGGCCAAATAGACATTGTCGATATCTACAGAGCATTTCACCCAACAAACAGGCAATACACATTCTTTTCTGCAGCTCATGGAACTTTCTCCAAAATAGGTCATATTTTAGGACTCAAAACAATTGACACAAACTCCTGCATCATATCAGATCACAACAGAATAAAAGTAGACCTCAGCAACAATAGAAACAACAGAAAACATTCAAACACATGGAGACTGAACAACACACTGCTAAAAACCAATGGGTGACTGAAGAAATAAGGGGAGAAATAAAAAAGTTCCTAGAATCCAATGAAAATGAAAATAAAACGTACCAGAATCTGTGGCACACAGCAAAGGCCATGCTAAGGGGAAATTTTATAGCTATAAGTGTCTGTATTTAAAACAAAACCCAGAGACCTCCCAAATAAACAACCTAAATATGGACCTTAAGCTCCTATAAAACAAGAATATTCTCTGCTCATGAAAGTGGCCAACTGCAACAATGAAGCCCTATTCTGGGCTGACCGCAGTGGATTGTTGTAGAGGACAGCTTTCCCAGGGGCAGAAGACCAGTGGGTATATTCGTTGCCAACTTGGTGTCAGCAGTAGCCAAGTCAGCCTTGGTAAGGAAGGGACCATATTCACCAGTTTTTGCACAGCCTCTAGGTATGCCATAGTCAACTGGATAAGACACTGGGGTGACTAGGGAATGAGGCTGGCTGATATTTGTGGAGTTATTCATTTTGTCCAGCTGATTATTGACCTCTTTGCAGACAGTGTCCCTATGCCATTTGATGAGCTTCCATGTGAGATACAGTGATTGTCTCATAGTGTCCTTTCTGTGACATCCAGTCCTCTGCCTCTTCCCAGTCTTCCATGTCGTTCATCTTCAAACCCTTATCCTGAATATTTCCACATTCCTGACCGTCCAGCCATGCTTGAAACAATTCCTTCCCAATTACTGTACAGCTGTATTCCTTGCCATCTCTCAATGCAGACTAAGTTGGCAATGAATATACCCACTGGTCTTCTGCCCCTGGGAAAGCTGTCCTCTACAACAATCCACTGCGGTCAGCCCAGAATAGGGCTGCATTGTTGCAGTTGGCCACTTTCAGGCAGTACCACCACATGGTGCAGAGCCATCTGCAAAGAAAAGTTGAGTGTTTTCTTGTTCAGTCAACTAGTCTTAAGGAACAGCCCAGGAGGCCTTCAGCTGGATTGAGAGAGGAGCTGGTGTTGAAGAAGTCTGAGCCATCTATTCATGGAACTTACTTGCCCTTTTTGGACCTGACCAAGCCTGGCCTTTTATATGCAATTTTCACTGATGATTGATTACTGTTATGACCTGTGTGGATCAGAGTACAGCTCCCAGTGGGAAGCTTAGGCTGAGTCATTTTTTGATGTCCCTTGGTAGGCATTCAGTCTCTATCAAGGCTCAGTACTGAGCAGGAACTGGTTCTCAAAAATAGCTCATTCATCTGCAGAAGAGGGTGCAAACTTGCTTCCAAATCCTAGTGGCTTGCACTGTGATTTCCTGGTTCTTATCAGAGATTTCAAAAGCAAATCCCTTTGCCAAGGATTCCTTGAATATCATTGAATCTACTGGGTCATAGGGTCCAAGTGGAAAAGATCCATGTACTGGGCTGTTCTCATTCAACACAAGCCACTTTGTGTGTGACACACTCCAATGTGGCACATCTCGTCTCTAGCCATAAATGCCCATCACGCTTCATATTCATGGCTGGTGGAGTGAGATTCACCTGTTTCATCTTTCATTCTGCAAACATGCGTTTGTCCAGGTGGTCATGTGACTTTTGGCAGTCAAGAAGACACAATCCTGCTTGAGATAACTTATGGTAGATCTAGCACTTGTTCAGCATGTGTGAAGCCTGGTTTTTTGATTCACAGCACACACAAAAGATAAAGTCTCAATCCTGTACCTTTGGTAGAAAGTCTGATAGTTGCCCTGAGTCGAGTGTCCTGACTTCTTCCTCAGGCCTTGAGGTCATGCTCACTTTTCTTGTCCTCTTCACCTGTGAGGAAGAGAATATCTTTCTCACAGGAATGCCATTTGATTTGTATTAGTTTTTGTTAGTTTTGCTAAATATACAGGGGGTATTATTGTGACATTTCCATATGTACATATATTGTACCATGGTTTGGTTCATCTCCTCCTTTAAATCCCTCTTCTCCCACTCCCTTTCTTGAAATGACTTTGATAGGTTTCAATCTTCCATATTCACACACGTGTAGAAATGTACTTCAACATATTCACCCTACCCTGTATTACCCTCTTCTACCCTCCCTTTATCATTTCTGTCTTCACTGTTTGTGTCTGTTCATTGTTCTGTGGGGTTTGCCTTGGTATTTGTACTTCAGTCAAATCCTCTATTTTATTGTCTTAAACCTACATACATATGATGCATTTCAGTGTTATTTACTCCCTATCTTTCTTTTTTTCCTTTCTTCTCTTTCTTCTTTTCCTCTTTCTTTACTCTTTTTTTAACAGTGTCACTTTTGGAAACATGTTATATATCTCTGTATCTATCTATCTATCTACCTACCTATCTATGATAATGCTTTTGTATTTGTATTTGTATCTAACTTCCACACATGAGAGAAAACATGTCTTTCTGAACTTGGCTAACTTCACTTAACATAGTGTTTTCCAGTACCATCCATTTACCTGTTAATGACAAAATTTCATTTTTCTGAATAATATTCCATTGCATATGTATCACATTTTTTAATCCATTAATTGGTTGTAGGGCATCTTGGATGTTTCCATAGCTTGGATATTATGAGTAATGCTGCAATAAGCATGGGTGTGCAGTTGTCTTCATTGGATTCTGATTTACATTCCTTTGGCTAGATGTGTAGGAGTGGTATTGCTGAATCATATGGTAGTTACATTTCCAGTTATATTCCCATGGAGGCAATGACTTTCTTACTAAGAACAGTCTGGACATACTTTAATGTGATTAATTTTTCCCAAGGCTGATTATTTCACAATGAGTATTTTGTTCTCTATTGAACCCATAGGGATTTTATCTGATTTTCATCATATAAGGACCTGATGGAACTTCCTGATGTGAAAACTATGAAAGTGAGGTGTCTTCTTGTGTATTGTAACTTCCAAGGGTTTTAAACCCTAAGAGCAGTCTACATTCAGTCTCTAGGAGTTTATCAAAATTCTCATTGCATTGTTGTAGTATTGAGGAACTTCAGTGATTTCTGCTTCAATTTCAGCTGTGAGAAATATCTACTCAACTACTTTTCCAAATTTTATTTATTTGCTTTAGTTGTGTTAACTTTCAGTACTTGTTTGTATAATAAAAAGCCATCACCTATGATAAAATATATGCTACCCATTTATATCTAGTCTTTCACCTACTATAATATTTTATTTGTATCAAAGAGGCTTTTAGCTTTCATGAAAGTCAGTTCATCCATTTTTTCCAAGTTAGAAGCTAACTCTGCTTTGAAACAGGCAGGAGGAGAGATAAAACACTGTCTTTGAATTGTACACTGCACTATTAACTCATTTGTAATCTCATAATTTCAGGTTAATATGGTTGCCTATAACTAGACACCCAATGCTCTGTTTTTGGTTCCTTTTCCATCCATTTTCCTTCTTTCATCCACTGACCAACTTGTGTGCATTTTATCTCAAATGGCTCCATCCACTCTACTCTGTGCCCAAACCAAGAAAGCCCCCTGAGGAGTTGTTCACAACAATGTACTAAAAGTTATCCTATGTCCCCTAGCTCCCCTTGAAGTCCTGAAGAAGAAATCTCCATGAAATAAGCCAGAGGATTAGACCCAAGCTATTGGTGGGGTATAATTACCTTTCTTTGTCTGAGGTAGAAGTATGGCTTTCTTGGGTTCTTTCCTTTTCAATAAACTTCAGATATAAAGTTCTGAAGATGTTCATTATTGAGGACTTACAGAATTTCCTTTCAGAAGAATGTCAAGTGCAAGTCTGTTATCAGCCAATACATGATTTTCAATGGCATTCATAATAAGACCGACAGACTGGGTGACTATAGACAAAATGCATTATAAGCACATCAGTATGAAGCCTCTTTTTTGCTCAAGTAATATACTGTAATAAAATTTTGAAAAAGAATGATGTGGAATTAAATTACAGAGGGGAAAAAGTGGTTTATATATGACAATGTCTGTTATCAGAAGTGTGGCAGTGACCATTTGCCTCAGTGGCACATTTTAGTGGTTTGTGCCAACCAAAATGGACTTGAGAAATCTTCCATGAAAAGTTCATGACTCTTGTACACAGGTTCATTTTGTGGCCATTGTCCAGAGCACTGTTTGCCATCCACTTTTCAATGTCACCATAGTGAAGAAAACACCTGGGAACACAGGACATGGCATGATGTGACCTTCATGGTGTCCTCCATTCTTTAATTGCAGATAGTCTCAGAAGCAAATGAAAAGTGTATATATTCTCAACTCTCTCGCTCAGGAAAAATCTTAAGTGCTGAGAAAGTTTGGACCTTATTGCCTGTTTTTGTGTGGATGCCAGAAGGATTTCATATTCTGCTAGAAAACAGGATTGGGAATGCGATGACTGAATCAGATAATCAAACGAAGAAGAAACACCACTTACTGCAGTCTCAGAAAGCAGCTGTGTCCTTTTAGTCATGTGAATTTATATTCACGAGGGAGGGGAGATGTCTATGTTAGAGTTCACGTGTAGTGATTATGAACACATATGTGAGTGTTTTGTGTATTTTCCAAAAAACATGTTTCCATGTATACAGTGCAATATGCATCATTTTTCTAAAAAATGTTCAATCAGTTCTTCGGTCCTCAAATCATCTCAATATTTAGGTTGTTTAATGTCTTGTTTCTTAGATGGAGATTATCAGAGATGAATGACATAGGATCTTTTTGTTTGGTGGTACTAGGGTTTGAACTTTACATTTGCTAGGCAGGTGCTCTACCACTTGAGCCACTCTGCCAGCCCCCTATTTTTCTGTGTTGGGTATTTTTTAGATAGGATCTCACAAACCTTCTGCCCAGGCTGGCTTTGAGTCATGATCTGCCTGTCTCTGCCTCTGGGTAGCTAGAATTACAGGCTGAGCCACTAGCACCCAGATTGTCCAGGATCTTGACCTTGTAGTGGGAGAGGGAAATATGAATACAAGCGTGGGATGTAATGTTGATGCTGTGAGTTACAGAACTGTGTTTATCACTCAGCTATGAGATAATCACACATCATAAAGTGATGTTCTAGGGCATACGTTCACTGGAAGGATTATGACCTACAGAGGTTCCAAACACTCCATCATTATAAGTTGTCCTCAGTGGTCACAAAATATATGTGGTAATACATACAATTAAGATTTAATTTTGGTACAATCAAAAACATGAAACACACATAGTTCACATTGTTCTGGTTAGCTTAAAGATTCAGAAAGATGTGAGTCACCTGGGTAGAAGGATATAGATCAACAAATGCCAGTTCAAGGCTTTCCCTCAGCCCCTTGCTCACAACACATAAGAATCAGGGAGTTATTTCATTTATTTAATAATGAGATCTCTGAAAGCCTTAGAAATGATAAAAAACATGAGTGCACACATGCACACACCGAAGAGACAGTGACATAGGAGAACTCAAAATGTAACTTGGTACTTAGATTGGTGTCTATTTCCTGTGTTGCAAATGTGGGGTACAGCTGGGTTAGAGAGTGTCAGTTCTTTTTCACAGCTGACCTCCAGGATGAGCTGTGCTTCTGTTCAGATGGCAGGGTGAGCATGGTCTACTATGACTCCATGGATACACATGTTATCTAGTAAAGGAAAACTATCACATGATTAGTAGTGCTATTTCAAATCATAGGATTTTGGTATTTTCAAATCCTTATTAAAGTTATTTTTATAAAAAAGAGCAGGTAGTTATAGAAAAATATTTTGCCTAGTATTTAATCCAATCTCACAACAAAGATTTCTTTACATCAAGATCTGAATCTTCTAGAAAGACGAGATGATATGATCATGAAGACATGGAGACAATGGCAATTTAGCTTGGCTTCTGTGTGGGCAGAAATTGAAATATAGGATGTAGGTTTGTGTTTGTCCACTTTGTAGACTGAACATTTCAAACTGGTTGAGTTGCCTTTATGGAGAAATCCCAAGGTTCTGCTTTGAATTTCTTTCTCCCGCCTCTTGTTTACTATACATTCTTCCCCCATGGCCACAGCAATGATACTCCACAATAATTCGCAGGAATACCATCAGTGGATGGTCACTCTGTGTACTCATAGCTCCTTCTGAGGACTTGGAGTCACTTACAAGTGACAACATGGATGAGGAGTCACTTGCTAGTGACAATACCCTGAATGTCCTAGTAAGGTCACATGTCTTCTTCTGAAATACAAGTGTTGTTTTCTCACATTGCTTTTTGAAAATTGAATTAAAAATGAAAATCTGAACATGTATGCTATTGATGATATGTAAAATTTCCTGAATGGGGGGAGTTTCAAGGGAGAGTGTGTTATCAAATGAGACCTGATTAATGACTACATAAAAAATTGCAGCAATATTACAAATGGTATGGTGGCAAACATCCTAAGCTGTATATTTTTATCCTTAGAAGGAATTTTATATTTGCCAAACAAAGTGGACTGGAGACATACACTCCCATTAAAGAGCTGTGGTGTTTTGGGCATGAGTAGGTTGCCCTCTTCTTGTTTTTGTTTTCTCCTGAGATATCTACAGTGTTCCATCTGACTATCTAATGTCACCAAGAGAACAGAAAACCTGTGAGCACAAGACATGGCACAGTCAGATTGTCATCTGATTTCTTGTCTGTAGTTATAGGTGGACATCAAAGAAACAGAAAATGGTATGCACTGTGGAATCTCTCGCTTGTTGTAAACTACTAGATGATGAGAGGATCAGAACAGTCTTGGTGACTTTAGTGTCCAGAACCACCTTGTTTTCAGCTTCTTGCTGTGAATGAGTATTTGCGTATAGTAGTAGAAATATATTTTCCAAGTCAAGAGTCCTGAGCATTTTCTATAGCCTTGGAAGCAGGGCTTTTGGTAGTGGGTGATAGCTACATAGAATGGGGTCTCTGTGTGCATCCATGTTGTTTGATTCTGCTTGCACTCGTGTGCTTTACTAGATATATATTCCCCTAGATTCCAGTGCCAATGATTTTAATAAAAATATGCTGTCATCATTGCAGCATGTTTATAGGTACATATAAATTAATCAAACTGCAATTGAGACAGGATTTTCTGGAGGCAAAGTTGTGGGAATTCACTTCAGTTTTCTCCATGAATTTCCAGCGTGGACCATTAGATAATGCGATTAAGTCAAAGAAATGCCGTATTCCAAGGGAGATATGAGGATAAGTAAGACACCTAAAAAATTAGATAACATTTGTTGCCCTCAACGCAGAGAAACTAAAGCAGATACCTTAAAAGCAACTGAGGCCAATAGGAGAAGGGGACCAGGAACTAGAGAAAAGGTTAGATCAAAAAGAATTAACCTAGAAGGTAACACACACGCACAGGAAATTAATGTGAGTCAACTCCCTGTATAGCTATCCTTATCTCAACTAGCAAAATCCCTTGTTCCTTCCTATTATTGCTCATACTCTCTCTTCAACAAAATTAGAGATAAGGGCAAAATAGTTTCTGCCAGGTATTGAGGGGGTAGGGGGAAGAGGGAGGGGGAGGTGTTGGTGGTAGGGGAGGGAGTGGGAGCAGGGGAGAGAAATGACCCAAACATTGTATGCACATATGAATAATAAAAAAAATTAAAAAAAAAAGAAATGCCATGTTCAAGTGGACAATCTGTCTCCCATCTCTGATCCTACTCATGATTTCTATAGACTTGGCAAGGAACACTATAAAAGGAGCAGAGAAGCAAGAGGCAAGAGGTTTGCTTGAGGGATTAAACCTCAAGGTGAGCATGAAGCTTCTTCCTAGGATAACCAAAGGTAGGCCATGTCTTTGTAAAGAATTAAGCCAAAGTCAAAATGAATACAAAATGCACAAAATGTTGATTTGAGTTATTTTTCAAAATCTTTCTGTGGAAACATCTTAATAAAAGAAAATGATGAAAAAAATGATGCTGGATTCAAAATGCCACTTTTTTTCTCATTTTATTTTATCATTTTTACTTATATGTGTATACATTGTTTGTGCCACCTTCCCCCCAACCCCATCCCACAACCCCCATTTCTAGGCAGAACCTGTTCCACCCTCTTCTCCAATTTTGTTGAAGAGAAAACTTAAGCGCTAATATGAAAGACAGCATTTTTGCTACTTTGGGGTAAAGATATCTATACAGAGAGATTCCTAGCATTGCTTCCATGTACTTGTATATTGCAGTCCACATTGGTTCATTTCTACCAGACCTCTTTGCTACTTCTTGGTCACCTTCCCATAGTGGCCTCTGCTAATTTAAGATTTCTTTATTTGCTCCTCAACAGGGAGCACATCAACCACATTCAAGTTTTAGGTTTCCTTCCCTTTCCCTATTCCTCCTGTATGTATTCTTCCCTTAGTGAATGACCCATGTCCAATAATATTACTGCATTTGTTTTAGGTCTAAAGTCTGCATATGAGAGAGAACATGTGATTTTTGGTCTTCTTAGCCTGGCTAATTTCACTTAAGATGATGTTCTCTCATTCCACCATTTACTTGAAAATGATAAAATTTCATTCTTCTTTGTGACTGAGTAAAATTCCATTGTGTGTAAATACCACATTTTCATGATCCATTCGTCAGTTGTGGGGCATCTTGTCTGTTTCCATAGCTTGGCTATTGTAAATAGTGCTGCAATAAACCAATACTAGTACAGGGTGACAGGCATGGATCTGGTTTCAGTTTTCTGCAAGCAGATACCACTTTTCACAGCACCATTTGTTGAAGAGGCTGTCTTTTCTCCCTGGTATGTTTTTGGAGCCTTTGTCAAAAATATGTGGACAAGGCTGTGTGGATTCATACCCAGGTCCTCTATTCTGTTGCACTTGTCTTCACATCTGTTTTTGTGCCAGTACCATGATGTTTTTATTGCTATGGCTCTGTAGTACAGCTTGAAGTTGGGTATTGTGATACCTTCAACACTGCTTTTTGCTCATTATTGCCTTGGCTATTCACAGTCTTTTGTGCTTCCAAATGAACTTTAGGGTAGATTTTTCAATTTCTGTGGTGAATGTTATTGGAATTTTTTATGGGTATTGCTTTGAACATGTAGATTGCTTTTGGTAATATAGCCATTTTTACTATTTGATACTACCAATCCTTGAGCATGGAAGAGCTTTCCATCTTGTGTAGTCTTCCTCAGTCTCTTTCTTCAGTGGTTTGTAATTCTCCTTGAAGAGGTCATTTACGCCCTTCATTAAGTTTACTCCTAGATATTTAATTTTTTTGAGGCTATTGTAAATGGAATCGTTTTACTGTATTCTTTCTCAATTTGTTTGTTATTGGTGTATAGAAAGGCTATTGATTTTTGTAAGTTGATTTTGCATCCTGTTACCTTGCTGAAGCTGTTTATGGTGTCTAGAAGTTTTTGGATGTAGTTTTTGGGTCTTTGAGGTATAGGATCATGTCATCTGAAAATAGGGATATTTTGACTGTTTCTTTACCTGTTTGTATTCCTTTTATTTCATCTTCTTGCCTAGTTGCTCTGGCTAGAAATTCCAGTACTATGTTGAATAGGAGTGGGGAGAGTGGGCATCCTTGTCTTGTTCCTGATTTTAGGGGGAATGTTTCAGTTTTTCTCCATTAAGTATGATGTTGGCTGTAGGTTTGTCATATATAGCCTTTACAATGTTGAGGTACATTCCTTCTATTCCTAGTTTTCTTAGCGCTTTTATCGTATACGGCCATACCACCCTGAACACGCCAGATCTTGTCTTAGCGCTTTTATCATGAAGTGGTGTTGGATCTTATCAAAGGCTTTTTCTGCATCTATTGAGATGATCAGGTGGTTTTTGTCTTAGCTTCTATTAATATTCTGTATTACATTATTGATTTGCATATGTTGAACCACCCCTGAATCCCTGGGATGAAGCCGAATTGGTTGTGGTGAATGATCTTTCTGATGTGTTGTTGGATTTGGCTTGCCATTATTTTATTGAGGATTTTTGCATTGATGTTCATTAAGGAGATTGACCTGTAGTTCTCCTTTTGGATGTGTCCTTGCCTGGTTTTGGGAGGAGTGTAATGGTGGCTTCATAGAATGAGTTGGGCAGTGTTCCTTCCCTTTCTATTTCATGGAAAAGTTTAGGGAGTGTTGGTATTAGTTATTCAGTGAAGGTCTGGCAGAATTCAGCTGAGAATCTGTCAGGTACTGGACTTTTCTTTTTTGCGAAACTCTTTATTGCTGCCTCAATTTCATTACATGTTATAGATCTTTTAACTGGTTAATATCTTCCTGGTTCCGTTTTGAATGGTTGTAAGTATCTAGAAATTTGTCCATTTCTTCAAGGTTTCCCAATTTATTGGAATATAGGTTCTTAAAGTAGATTCCTTACATTTCTGTTGTTTTGTTGTTATCTCCTCTTTTTCATTTCTGATTTTGTTAATTTGGGTCTTTTCCCTCCACATTTTAGTCAGTTTTGCCAAGGGTTTGTCAATCTTGTTTAGTTTGTCAAAGAACCAGCTTTTTGTTTCATTAATTCTTTATGTTTTTTTTTTTTTGGTCTCTATTTCATTAATTTTGTACCTTATTTTTATTATTTCTCTTCTTCTACTTGTTTTGGGTTTTACTTGTTCTTGCTTTGCTAGGTGTTTGAGATGTAGCATTAGGTTGTTTGAGATCTTTCTGTCCTTTTTATATATGTACTCATAGCTATAAACTTTCCTTTTAGGACTGCCTTTGCAGTTTCCCATAGAATCTGGTAGGTTGTTTTTGACTTTCATTAGCTTCCAGAAACCTTTTAATTTTCTCTCTTATTTCTGCTATGACTCAATGATCATTGAGCAATGTATTATTCAGCCCCCAATTATTTGCATATTTTCTGCCGTTTTTGTTGTTGAGTTCTAGTTTCAATGCATTATGATCAGATAGAATGCAGGGAGTTATTTCTATTTTCTTATATTTGCTGATGCTTGCTTTGAGTCCTAAGATATGATCTATTTTTGAGAAAGTTCCATGGGCTGCTAAGAAGAATATATATTGTGTTTTGGATGAAAAATTCTGTAGACATGAATTGGGTCAATTTGCTTTATGGCATCATTTAGTTCTATGATTTATTGATGTTTTGTTTGGATGACCTATATATTGGTGAGAGAGGTATTAAAATCTCCCACTACCCCTGTGTTGGATTCTATATGTGCTTTTAAGTCCTTAATGTATGTTTGATGAAATTGGATGCACTGACATTGGGTGCATATAGGTTGATAATTGTTATTTCCTTTTGATGTATTACACCTTTTATTAGTATGGAGTGTCCTTCTTTATCTTGTTTGATCAATGTAAGTTTGAAGTCTACTTTGTCTGATATACGTATTGCTACTCCTTCCTGTTTTAAGGCCATTGGCTTGATAAATCTTCTTCCAGCTTTTCACCCTAAGCCAGTGTTTATTTCTGTCAATAAGATGGGTCTCTTGTAAAGAACAGATCATTGGATCTTCCTTTTTATTTTTTCTAGAGTATCCTAGGGTTAAAGTTATTTTCATTCAGTGCATGAAATACCTCACTCCATGCCCTTCTTGCTTTTAAGGTTTCCACTGAGAAATCTGCTATTATTTTGATGGGTTTACCTTTATATGTTATTTGTATTTTTTGTCTTACAGACTTCAGTATTGTTACTCTGTTTAATATGCTTGTTGTTTTGTCAATGATGTGTCATGAGGAGGTTCTATTTTGGTCAAGTCTATTTGGTATTCTGGAGGCTTCCAGATTTGGGAAATTTTCTGTTATTGTTTTCTTACATGTCCCTTTTGGTTTGCACCTCTTCTCTTTCTTCAATGCCCATGATTCTCAGGTTTGGTCTTTTGATGAAGTCACTGAGATCTTGCATATCTTTCACAGCTCTTGAGTTGTTTCACTAAGATTTCTTCTTTTTTAAAAATTTCTATTTTGTCGTTGAACTCTGAGATTCTGTCTTCTATTTGTTCTTGTCTGCTAGAGTGATCTTCCACTGTGGTTTTTTGTTTGACTATAAGAACTTTTTAATTTCCAGGATTTCTGGTTGATTCTTTCTTCTGACGTTTTCCAAATCTGTGATCAACTCTTCTTTTATAATCGTATGTTCCTCGTCAATTCATGTATCTCTCTTTTTATAGTGTCCTTTGTTTCACTTTGGTGTTTGTTGAGGTCATCTCTAAGTTTCCTTATTGGTTTATGTGTCATCTTGTGTTCTTTGTTTTTGGTGTCTTAAAATTACTTGAGTCCGTCCTGTATATTCTAATATCTTCTCCATGTATTTCTTCTTTGTGGGTTTTTTTTGTGGGCATTGCTGTGTTCCTTAGCTACATTTATCATTGTTTTGTTGAGGTTAGGGACTGGGTATCCATTTTCTTCACTTCCCACTGAATTCTGTATTAAATTATCTTTTTGAGGAGAGTGGTTTCCATCCCTTCTTCTTCTTCTCTCACCTCACTTGGTGCTGTACCACTATATTTTTGGTAAGCTAGTTGTTGTATTTGATTGCCTGATTTCTTTCCCTGATTTAATTTTTGTGTTGTAGCTGATTTGGTTTTTGGCTAGGTTGACCCTGGTCTGGGGTGTAATTTAGCATTAAGAAGTTCACAGGTTCAATGTCAGAGCAGGTGTTCATGTATTCTATATAAACCCCTTGATGACAGTATCTATAAGCAGCCGGAGTTGGGGGAGGGTAATGTTTATTAGGCTAGTTGCAGATTACGGGAAATTGGTAAGGGTGGCACTAAGAAAGGGGGTTGTGGGTTGAGAGTTATGGGGGCTGCTGGGTTTTGTGGCCCTTGTGTGTGTTGGGTGCATTTCTGTTGTAGTGCAGGTGTTTGTGTCAGGGGTTGCAAGGGGTAGAGTTGTGTGCAGTTGGTAAAGCAGGCAGATGGTGAGTGTGTAGAGGGAGGGGTAGTGTGGTGATAGGTGGGGGAGGATGGGCGTCTAAGGTGAAGATAGGGGAAGAGTGGATGAGAAGGAGCATAAAGTAAAGTTGGGAGGGAGAACAATGGATTATAAAATGCACCAAATGTTGATTTGAGTTATTTTTCAAAAGCTTTCTGTGGAAACATTTTAATAAAAGAAATGATGAAAAGAAAATGACACTAGATTAAAATGCCACTTGTTTACTTCACAAACTTTGCTATTGAGACAGATTGTCCTAGACATCTTGCATCTCTAGGTCATAGTTTCCCCATGGTACTGAAGGAGACCCTGGTGTGTGTGATAAGAAATAGAACTTGATGTTACCAACATTGAGTTCATGGAATTCATGGAAAAACTCCCAGTGGGATCTATGAGAGACAGCAGGACAGACTGATGGGTGCATCTGGAGGAGCAATATTTTTAGTGGAAGAAGGAAGAAGTAAAGGACATACAAGCCACGGTGTGGAAGGTAGAATGAGGTCATTAGAATCAGTCCACCAAGAAGCCAAGCACATTTAGGTCCCTATGGAGTGGGATAGAGCAGGATGTGGCTCCCATTGCTGGCAAAAGCACTATTTAGGGTTTTGCCATCCAGTGTGTCAGACACTGAACAAATGTGAACTTATATTTAAATCATACTCATAAATAAAATTAAGTATTCAGAACCTTATCACATCAGCTGCATTTCAAATGCTCAGTTCCCATGTTTATAACACAGAGAAAACATTACCATCCTCTTGTGGACAGCTGCTCCAACCCTGGTCTGGGGTCTATCATTGAACTAGAATGCCTCATTGTGTGTTCATCCAAGTTGGAATTTCAAGTTGACACACCTGGAGGTGAGGGAGTGGTAGACCAAAAGGAGGAAGAATAGAAAGGTGATGTCTTCATCTTCTCTCTCATTTCACCTGATTGCTATTTCTTGGTGAAGGTCTCAGAGTCCACAGAGAGCAAGAAGCTGTTGTGTTAGCCAGTTTGACTTCAGCTGGCACTGGGATGAAGTGAGTGCCAGTCTGCACTACCTCATTATTTGTGCTTGTGTTTCTAAAGACTGTTGTAGAGACCTTCAAAGAGTCCACAAATGAGAAGGAAGCATTTCCAGGTGGGCAGCAACACACCAGGATAGATCCAAAGGGAGCTGGTTTTGAGAATGCCTGTGTTACATCTGCTGCTTTAGAGTTTCAGGGAAGAAAAGAAAACAGGAAATGGAAAGGAAATGCCAAGAGAGGGGAAAAAGCAAAAGAAAGCAAAGTAACTCAAAGGAAAGGAAAAAAGAGAACGTTATCTCATTTATTCTTCTACATTAATGACAGTACTAAGAGTATTTTTGTTCACTGTGCTGTTTAGATAATTATGTTTTCTTGTTCTGGTATTTAAAGATGACATTTTCCAGAAAATAAGTTCTTTTCTGCCTATTGCCAAAGCAAATATGAAAGAAAGCTTAGGGTTTTGACTGATCATCATTTGGGGAGCGAAACCAAGTGGTTTTTCTCTGGGTTTGTCACTGACTACTTAGAAGCTTTGTTTTTGCTATCATGAAAGATAAGTTGGGCAATCTATAAAGAAGTGAAATGTATTTCTCTCCACTCTGGAGGGTGGGAAGTTCAAGTTTGAGGTGACAACCTTTGATTTGGTGAAGGATTTCTTACTGAGTCTTCAATTGGCAGAAGGCAGTAGGGCAGGACAACTGCTGGGACAGGATTCACTCACTCACAGCCTTCACCCAGAGACAAAGCTCTGTATCTTGTAACAGGAGATGGTGGTGATGAGTCCTCTCCCTCTACTGTCAGCACAAACAGCAGCCCATTCTTTTCTGTCCTCATGGCCACTCCTGGGTCACTGGGCAGTGCCAGGGCTAGTGGATCCAAGAATGTTTCCTATGAGATTGCTATGTGTGCCAAGTATCCTGGAAAAGTGAGGGAAAAGCACAGCGTGGGCCAGTGTCCACCTCTATACCTCACCCAAAGCTGAGGTCTTGAATTTCCACTTGTGAGGCCTGTGTCTAGCTGCCCCGGGAACTCCTTTGTGGCCAGGCAGAAAAGCTAGATGATTATGGGAAGGAGCCACTGGGCTTGCTGCATATCAGCCCACACTATCCCATTGGCTTCATCTTCTGGAATTGATCTGACTGAGGAGGGGGCTCTGGGCAGAAGGACAGGTAGTTACTGAACCTGTCTGACCACTGTGTCAGTCAGACAGTGCTGCTGTGTTCTTGTACTCCAACCAGGCTTCTACCTGTTCCTTGTCCTCAAGTCTGCCCAGTGTCCTTGCCTCCCAGTCCTTCTGTGGTTCAGTGCAAACCCTGAAACCTTCTATTTATATATGTGGATCAATTCTTTGCCTTACTTGTAGAACAAGGGGATTTGGAAAAGTCATGTTGGCTTTAGCCCTGTGCTCATTTACAATGGTTCAGAAAATGTGTGGAGTGGTATAAGGATTAAATATTTCCAAATTACATAAGGAAATACCAGGCCTAAATCAGCCACTGAGTTTGTGGAGTTGATTATCATTGACCCCTTGGGTCTAACACAGCACCAGGGCCATGGAAAGTGCTCCTGTCATACGAAGGGACCCACTGATTTCTTGGAGTGGAAAGAGTTTAAGTATCCATCCAATTTTTGTTTTATAGTGACAAGAGGCAATTAACAAGGAGAAAGGAAACAAGTATTATTCAGGAGAATGAAAACAGGCAAGGAAGTGAGGGGGAGTGGGAAAGTCAGTGTCACCAACAGAAAGTCATGGAGACAGTGACTGCATCTTGGAGAAAGGGAATGACAAAGCCATCCCTTCCTGGTCACTCTGACAGAATTGGAGGCAGGGAAAATATGGTGATGATCAGAGACCACCTCCCTTATTTCAGGAGGAAATTACCCCAGGTCTTTAGAGAAGAGTGTAGAGATGAGGGCATATAGGGTGCTGAGATGAGGTGACACAGTCCTAGCAGCAGCAAGGGCCTGAGTGTCACCTCGACACTCTTTATTTTCCTTTCCTATGTCTGCTCCATCACTGTGACTGCCTCTGGTCACTACAGGATGACTTCTCAGATGGTAAAACAGAAAGCAGCTACCAACTGCATGTAATTCATTTCCACTTTCATTTTTTTCGGTGGTACTGGGAATTGAACTTAAGGCCTCCTGCTTCCTGACCAAGAGTCTGTCACTTGGGTAATGCTCTCAATCCTTTTCATTTTAGTTTGCTTTTCAGTTAGGGTCTGTTGCTTTTGCGTACACTGGCCTTGACTGTGATCTTCTTAACTTTGCCTCCTAAAGACAATAGCACTTCACCTGGCTTTTCATTTCCTTTAATCTTCTCTCTTCCTTGTTCATGAGCTCTTGTATTTGGCCTTTCTTTTCCTTCTTTATACCTTTAATATTTTTTATTCTGTAGGACCTGGTCATATTCAGGCAGTTAACATGTAGTCAAGTGCCACTTAAGTAGATGAGAGGTTTTTTAGAAATGATTCCTCAGACGGTTTCCTCATTGCGCAAACATCATTGAGTGCACAAATGACATTGATTAAGACCTCACTAACTCACATAATCTTAGGGGTCCACCTTTGCCTTTGTGGCAGATGGTGGTCCAAATATCATTATGGACACATGACTATAGTAATCTCTAATGTGTATAAAAATTTCTCCTCCCATCTTCTTCCTTAGTATTGCTCTTGCTTTCTGATCCCAAACTTCACCAATAAATCAGATTGAGAAATCCGGCATGGCAGGGCAGGCAGCTAGGCTAGGATAGAAAAGTTGAGCTCAGTCCTGTTGTAGGAGTCTCAGAGAAGTCTGGTTCTGCTCTGAGAATCCCACTCACAGACATATACTTGCTTTGGGTGGCTCTGGACATGAGCAGTGTTTCTGTTGCAAGCAGTGGGGACTTTAACAGATTTGAAGAGGAAGAAGAGCAATATGAGTGTGGTGTGGGTAGATGGAGGACCAGGCAAATAAGTACACAGGTTTCCAAAGCTTCTCTAACTTTTCTTTTTGGCACATCAAGAAATCTAACAAAACAGATTGCTTGCTGCGTGTGTGAGCAGAAAGTGGAGATAAGACATGTAAAAATCTTCATTTAAATGAACACAACCAGGAAGATGTTCCACTCCATAGCCTCTGCTACTCACACTAGGCTGTCTCCTCAGATGCTTCAGTTAGGAGAGGCTGAGGACTTGGAAGGAGCACCCTGCACATGGCTTTAGAGGAGCTGGCACATTTTATCCTTTGTGGAGATGCGTCCAGTGGTGGTGTTCAGACTCTCATTCTGCAGGAATCTCTGGCCTGCCAACTCCTAAACTCACAGGAACCATGGTCCATGAAACACTGTGTAGGAGGTATTAGGATATAAAACCTGCTTTCCACTCTTTATGCTTCAGGGAAGTGCGGGATTTAAAGAGGCAGCCCAAGTCCCTTCTCAAAACCCCCCTCTCCCTCCAACCCAAATTTATTTCCCTGTGGATGCTCAGCTGACTGCATATCCAGTGGGGACACTACAGAATCCAAGCCAGCTGGGATTTGACTATCTTCTTTGGAACATTGTGGAGATATGGAGTCACCTCAAGGCACCATTTCCCTAATCCAGATTGTAGACTTTGGTGTGTAGCTGTTTTTGCATGGGGTTTGTATTATTTTTTTGTATATAAGTCAATTTGAACAAAACACATTCCCATGGGCTGTGCATTGCTCATGGAGATGAGTGAAGGGAGCCAAAACTGTAAGCATCTTATCATTTCATTATCTGATGCTGCACTTCAATGATAGAAATGGAAGTGAATTCATTGCACATTAACAAGCATTACTTTCTGTAATCCTTTTCATGCTAGGTTATTCTAAATATATATTAAAACACAGGAAATGATTTTTTTAAATTAAAAAGCAAATGGTTTGAAGGGAGTGCTTATGAAGAAATAGTTCTACAGCATGAAGGGAAATGGTGGAGAGCTCCAGGAAGCTATGAATATTTAATAACAGGTTCCTCATGTGTCCTATAGAGGATAGGGGTTGAGGGCAAGCCATGGTTCTACCCAGTTCATGAGATCTCCTGCTCTTCAGGGTGCCCTGAAACGCGGGAAGGGGTTTTTCATCCCAGGGTTGGAAAAACCTTCCTTTTCTGTGCCTCATGCCCACTATCAGGGCATCAGCTCCTGAAGTAATTTACCTTTTCAGGTAAATGCCCAGGGTATTTTTCCTTATAGGACATTTACAGACTCTCTTTGCCTACAGACAGCACTCACAGCAGAAGGAAGAAGGAATACCTTGGAGCCCTTGGACCTGAGCCCTGGGGAAGACCCAGGTTACTTTCCTGGACTGAGGAGCTGCAACCTGCTCATCAGATGTCCTGTCCTACGAGGTGCCCTGATATGTGGGATGGACACAGAGGGGCTCTGATGGTAGTTGGACACAGAGGGGCTCTGATGGTAGTTAGACACAGGTATCACAAATTGAAATTAAAGGCTTCATCTTTGGGTGTGTTGTGGAGGTGTACATGGGCCCAGGTTGTGCTCCTCCCTCATTTCTCTAAGGTGCTGGGCACACACATAATCTCATAGAAATGTTCTTGAACTCAGAAGCCCTAGCAGTGTCCTGTGAACCAGGAGTGGCAGAGATGACAGAAAAGAAGGTGCTGCTTGATGTGCTGACAGTGCAGAGGAAGAAGCCCCACTTCTTGTCACCTCCTGTCACAAGATAGAGAAATTTTATCCCCATGGTCAAGAGTGTGTGTGAGCAAATCTTGTCTCAGCGGAAGTTCTGCCCTACTGCCTTCTGAAACATGAAGACTCATTAAGAAAGCCTGCATCTGACTTAAGGTTTTCATTTCAAACAGGACTGCCCACCCTCCAGAGTGGTGAGAAATACATTTATCTTCTTTATGGTTTGACCAGCTGAGATCTTTTATGACAGCAAAATAAATTTTCTATGTATGCATTGCCAAACCGAGTGAATAACAATTTTGGCTTGTTTCCCCAAAGTGGTGATCAATCATGACCCAAGAATTTGATGTTTCCTGTAACAATAGAGTGAAAAAAAGCCCATCTTCTGGAAAAGGTTGCTTGACTACACAAAGAAATACCCAATACTTTAAATACCCAAAAAAACATACTTGCATCAACAGCACAATGAACATAAACCTCTGACTATTATCATTAACGTGGGAGAATAAATCAGACATTCTCTTTTCTTCTTTTCCTTTGCTTTCTTTTGCATTCCTTTCCTCTTCTAGTCTCTGCTGTGATGTCCTTTCCTCTGATCTCCTTTCCTTTCTCTTTTCTTTCCTAATCACCCTAATGAGCATGACTAACCAAATAGTTTCCCAAACTGTATCCCACTGGGTAAAACCTGGTGTATAGTTGCCCTCCCAGAAGGTCATTTTCCTCATTTGTGGACTCTTCTACAGTCTGCACGACTCAGTATTTAGAAATATAAGAGCAAATAACAAGTTATTACATAGTATAGTTCCCTTCCTCCCTATGCCATTGTGGCCACTTAGGCTCACACCATATCTCCCTGATCTTTCCTCAGGTTCTCAGACACTCAGGATCCCTATGGAATTGAAGGCCTTCAGGAAGAAACTGCAATCACTGAAATTACTTGAAACCTATACATGAGGAATTATCACTTGCAATGGTCTGCCATCCCTCTCACCTCCAACTGGGTAAACCTATAACTGTAACTTAGATCCACACACATGAGGGTAGCAGATCTCAGTGACGGACTCTGAGGAAGGCATAGAGGTGCTGCCCAGAGAGGATGGAATGTTCTCTCTGCATTATAAACAGGTATACTGGGAACTTGAAATGTGCTGGTGTGATAAGGTTCTGAATGTTTATTTTACTTATTAAAGTGATTTAAATATAAGCTCTCATGTGTGGAGTGACTTGCATGCTGGATGGCAAACACCTTTACTGTACTTTTGTCAGCCATTACAGCCACATGCCGCTCAGTTCCACTCAGAGGAGGCCAACATGTGCTAGGCTCACTTTGCTGAGTTTGGGGACCTGATTGTTACGACCTCATTTGACCCCCAAGCCATGCTTGGATGTCCTGCATTTCTTCCTCCTTGGAGTAGAAATATTATTCCTCTATGCCCACCCAAGATTCAGTCTTGCTCTTCACCATGAAGTACACTTTTAATACATCTGTGAATTTCTTGATCCTCCACTTTTGTAGCATTGAGTTTTCATTCTAATCACACACACGAGGGTCTCCTTCAGAACCACAAGAAACTATGATCTAGAGATGCAAGATTGTCTTTGGCAATCTTGAATCAAGTGCAGAGTTTCTGAGTTAAAGAAGTGGCATTTTAAGTCAGGCACTTTTGCTCTTTTTTTCAAGTAAGGTTAAATATATCTCCACAGAAAACCTTTTGCAAAAGAACTCATCCCACATTTGTGTGTTTTCATAGGGAACTTGTGGAGATTCACCTGGCCTGTGAATTTGCAGTGCACAGCTTACTTTAGTTGTCCTTGGAAGAAATGACATGTCTACCCTGAGGTTTAATCCCTCCAGAAAACCTCTTGTTCTCTGCTGATTTTATAATGCTTCTTACCAATCACAGAGATATCAAGGCAGTCTCAGTGATGCGAGAGAGATTTTCTTTTTTTAAAAAATTATAGCATCTTTTTAATTTTTTAATTTTGTTGTTTTTACATTTCTTCAATATGTATACATTGTTTGGACCACCTCCCCCCTGCCACCCACCCTCTTGTTCACCAATTTTGTTGGAGAGAAAGCATAAGAGATAATAAGAAAGACATAGCATTTTTTCTAGTGTGAGATAAAGATAGCTATACAGAGAGAGTCCTAGCATTGCTTCTAAGCACATGTGTATTACAACCCACATAGGTTCATTTCTACCAAATTTCTTCACTATGTCCTAGTCCCCTTTCCATAGAGGCCTCTGCCAGTTTAAGATTACTTTATTTGCTCCTCTACAGGAATCACATCAACCACATTCAAGTTTTAGGATTCTTTCCCTTTCCCTATCCCTCCCGTGCATGGTCTCCCCTTAGTGTGTGACCCACGTATAATATTACTGCATTTGTTTTAGGTCTATAATCTGCATATGAAGGATAACATGCAACTTTTAGTCTTCTGAGCCTGGCTAACTTTGCTGAAGATGATGTTCTCCAGTTTCATCCGTTTACTTGCAAATGACAAAATTTCATTCTTCTTTGAGGCTGAATAAAATTCCATGGTGTATAAATACCACATTTTTTAAATCCTTTTGTTGGTAGTGGAGCATCTTGGCTGTTTCCATAGCTTGGCTATTGTGAATAGTGCTTCAATAAACGTGGGTGTGTAAGTGCCTTTGGAATAAACTGAGTCACATTCCTTTGGGTATATCTCCTAGGAGTGGTATTGCTGGATCATATGGCAGATCTGTGTTTAGTTTTTAAAAAAGCCTCCATATTGTTTTCCAAAGTGGTTGTACTAGCTTACATTCCCAGCAGCAGTGTATGAGGGCTCATTTCTCCCTGCATCCTCAGCAACATTTGTTGGTGGTGTTCTTGATGATAGCTATACCATCAGGAGTGAGGTGGAATCTTAGTGTGGTTTTGATTTGCATTTCCATTATGGTCAGGATGGTGAGCATTTTTTCATGTGGTTTTTTTTTTGTCCATTTGGTCTTCTTCCTTTGAAAAGGTTCTGTTTAGTACAGTTGCCCATTTCTTCGTTGGTTCATTGGTTTTGGAGGAGTTTAGTTTTTTGAGCTCCCTGTATATTCTGGTTATCAGTCCTTTGTCTGATGTATGGGTAGCAAATATTTTCTCCCACTCTGTGTGTGGTCTCTTCAGTTTAGGTGGCACTAAAAGGGGGAACAGGAAAAGGGGTGGGTGGGGGAAGTGGCACGGAGGTTGATGGGTTTTGTGGCTCTTGAGTGTGTTTGGGTGTATTTCTGTTGTTGCAGTGGAGGGTGTTTGTGTCAGGGATTGCAGGGGTCTGTGTACAGTTGGTACAGTAGGCTAGTCAGTGGGTGGTGTGTGTAGGATGGAGGGGTAGTGTGGTGACAGACTGGGGGAGGATAGGAGAGGGAGGTGAAGACAAGGAGAGAGAGTGGATGAGAAGGGACAGAAAGAGTAGTTGGGAGGGAGAACAATGGATTGTAACAGAGGAGAAGGAGGAAAAGTGAAGTGGGTAAGAATAGGGATAAGAAAATAGTGACAGTGAAGCTAATACAGAAAAAAAACCCTACAATAAAAGCCACCAGGTTCAGGAACAACATAAAGTTCAGTCTTTGGGTAAAAGTTCTGGAGTTATTCCTTGGGTGTCCAGTCCTGGTATTGGTATAAAAACAGGAGCTCTGATGTGGTATCACTAGGTAACTGGCTTCTGAGTAGTATTTGGTCCTTCTGTCCACAAGGTTAGTTGCAATTGTGAGGTGAGGTAAGTCTGTCAGTTTTTTCAGGGTGGTCAGAGCTGTTGTTTTCACCAGGCAGTAGCTGTGTTGCCCTTCAGCTCCAGCTCTGTTTGGTCAGCAACTCCCCCAACAAGGTGGGGCAATTCAGTTTTGAATGCTGCCCTCTGTCCCACGAGATCAGCTTTGGGATACACCACCTGCCCCACTTTGGGAGGTTGTCCTGTCACCCCACCCCTGCTCTCAGCCTTTGTGCCTCTCCTGACCTTTGCTGGGTGCTAGAGGCTGCTGTGGGAAGTTGGTTTGTCACACCACCCCCACTCTCAGCCTTTGCTGCTTCACTCATGTTAGTTCACTGAGAGTTTGGCTCCTGGCCCCACCCCATTCTTTAGCCCAGGTTCAGTTTTCCACTCCCACTACCACTCTCAGTGTTAGATTACAGTTCACTGTTCATGTGTTTCAGTTTTCTTGGGGGAGGTTTAGTCTGCTGAGGTCTGTGCAGGATTATGTTCCCAGGAGGTGGGTAGGGGAGTCGTGTGTGGTGTGTGATGCTCATCTGTTCATTCTGCAGATTCATGCAAGCAGCTTTTGAGCTGGCCTGCAGGGAGAAATGGCTTTGCTTTTCTTGGTGCAGCACAGTGTAGGAGGTTTTCTATGGGCTAGGTGTCCAGGATGCCACAGAGTTTGATTTTGATTGATGCTCTGTCTTCTGCTTCTTGGGAGAAAAAAAAAAAGAAAGAATTGGCTGGGGAGCTTTTTCCCCCAGGGCTGGACATACCTTCCTGGCTGTGCTCATGAGATTTTCATGGCTGTTAAGTGCAATTAAAAATTGACTTAAGGGTCAGTCTTTGAATTTTATCTGCATCTAATGTGATGGCAGTTATTATTTTGGCTAGAAGCAATCAGAATTAAACAAGTGTAGCTCTGGCATCTCAAGGAGGTTTCTGGAGTCATGGAGCTTAGGATTTCTGAATCCCTACCCTAGCTGCCATGTTGGATCTCCAGACAGAGGTTTTCCACTTGAGCATGGCATTTCTACTACTTAGCCACATTTTCTGAGGGGCCATATTGGGAGTTAGGAGAAAATTAGAATAAATTTCTCCAACTTTGTCTACAGAACATCTTGTCTCACCTGCAGTTTGATTAGTTGACACATATGTATAATCATGCTGCAATGATCACAGCAATTTTTTATTAAAACATTGGCACTGGAAAGGAGGTGAACATATATCTCATGGATAACACATATTAAGAGCAATTCAATAAATTAATAGGGAATTACAATTAAGAGAGCAGCAAGACACATACTGTTTTTAGAAAGATTAGCAAGAAACTCAAAGACCACAGGGAAAGTAATTAAAAAGGAGTATAGAGACAACCAAATCCTTTTAAACACCAAGGAAGAGCAAAACTGAAACACATCCCAGTTCCTGTCCTACTTTACATAGATTCTCACATGAAAATCCTAATTACCTTAGTTAGTTCTTGTTTGTTGACTCATTATGTTTGAAGTTCAACAAACATTTATTTGGTCTCTTAAAGATGGGAAAAACTCAGATTGAAAATAGTAAGAATTTGTCAGAGGGCAGTTACATATGGTACATTTCTGGAAATTGAAGATAATGATGATTATCGTGTTAAAGCTCAAAAATAATCATAGACCATGTGAAAGCCAAGAATGGCAGTGAAGCCTGTGTGATATAATCTGTAAAAATGAATCATAAAGAGGTGCTGTAATTCTAATGCATTGCAGTAAAAAAAAGGAGTGCCTCAAAGTGACTCACCAGTTGGTACACCCAACCAGATGAGGAAAGAATGAGTGAGCTTAAATTTGTCTGAGAGGAATTATCAAATTGCAGTGAAAATAATTAGAAATTTTTGAAAGAATAGAATATGGAAGAATTGATGGGGAATTAAAAAAAATCCACACTGGGAATAAAGCAGCAGAAGTAAGAGCATAAGGATAGGGAATAGGAGGACAATGAGGAGAGAGAGAGAGAAAGGCACAAAAGAAATATTTCATGTGTTCACAGCTAAGAATTTAACAAATTCCATGATTGAAAACAAGTGACAGGTCTAGGAAGCTCAGAGAACATCAAGTAAGTTCAATGCTAAAAACAAGCTAACAAACC